>NC_141873.1:227501042-228142292 GCF_056163025.1 Triticum urartu | reverse complement strand
TTTATCCGTGTAGGATCGATAGTGTAGCTTGTTAGTTTCTTTAGAGGTAAGAATTTTCATTCAAAAAATTGCCACTTCACATCTTGTGTCACAAATAAAACTACCAGGAGCGCATTTGTAGGCTAGCCAGTGATCGATCAGTAACTTGTAAACACTGAGCGAACAGAAATAAGTAACTGTTAATGCATCTCAACGATTCACAGATCATATACAAATATGTAGCTCCAAAAGCAAAGATCAGCCACTTCGGATCTTGCATCGCAGCTAAAACTAACTAGTACGATTCCCATACATAAGATCAACATGTTAATGCATCTCAATGATTCACAGATCATATACAAATATGTAGCTGCAAAAGCAAAGATCTCAAAAAAACATATGTTCTTCCTACTAACATGGATGCTTCTCTTGGCCAACATTCAGTACAGACTGAAAGACAAATTTGTTTGTGAAGTCTACAATTCCTCTTGCAAACGTAAGTGGTTTCACCAACAGCTGGAACCATGAGAATGAACCACACATGATGGAGGAACATCCACTGCAATATGATTTGGTCTTCTCTCGATCACACCGCGAGACTATTTTCGGAATACAAACTTTAACTTAGGCAAAATGATGCCCATTGTATAATCAGACCAAAGCAATGAAGCACCTAGTGTTGGCCAATAAATAGTACAGTACTACTTTTCTGCAGTCCATGAAGTGACTATCCAATCTTTCTGTGTCTATTTTCAAATGGCACTGCATGCAGTGACTATACTATTCTCTTGTGCAGTTCAACCAAAATTGCAGACACTTTGTTTGTTTGCCAAATAGCAATGGGCAGACATCTCTATCTACACAAATATCAAGCAGCTAGTAAACATATACCACACCTTGTATTTTCGGTTTAAACATGTCTCTTCCGCTTAGCATCTGTCATCTTCTGCACTGGATAATGTGATAGAGTTATGTTTTGCCCTGGACAATTTCATACTGAATTGATTTGCTGGTTCAGAGCAGAAATATAGCGCCTATTCTTCATCAGACCAAGGATATCCATGTTCGCAGTGATGGAAGAGGTGAAATCGATACAACCGAAATTGAGCATCCAATCATTGAATCCTGTACTACACCTCCAATGTAGGTCCACCCCGCCAATAAATTCACATGCAAACCACTAGTATTACTATCTAATGACAGTACAAAAAGAGTAGCAAGATAGTAGCAAACCATGTACCTTCGTAATGAACAGCTCATAGTTCCACCAATTGGATATAAAGGTTTGAAAAAAACATGCTCCTAATGTTGAATCAGTTGGACTTTTTGTGCAGTTCCACTAAAATCGAGCATCCCTGTTTACATAGATATTGAAAGTATGATTACTCTAAACGTGGCACTAGTTGAAGCATAGACTCACAAATATAAGCATTCCAATTTCTTAATGGGAAAACGTAGCAAGACTGTTTCTAACCACCTGTTTGAAGGAATAAACAAAGCAACAACGGCTGATGTCAGGAAGGCATACATAGTTTTTTCTGAAAAACTGAGCCATTCCTGACCTTCCCTCTTCTTTTAAGCAAATTTTGTGCAGTTCTACTAAAATAAAATGCCATCACCGCCTTGACAATTCAGTGACACTGTACAAAAGGAAATGACTTAACATTACATCATGATGTCAGGTATGTAGTCGACAGGCATTAGAGCAAACATACAGACCTCCTCTGACAACATAATGAACATTAATTTAACCAAAGGTGTGACTAGCTTTACCGGGATAATTTGAGTGAACTCTACACCCTTTGTTCCTTAATATAAGACGTTTTTGCGGTTCAATTTAAAGTACCCAAACATCTAGTATTTAGAAAAACGGGTAGTAGTTTTCTTGAGCACATCTCTGGGAAAGCTTGCCACACTTTATTAATGTCCATACGCTAATGCAACACCATTCGAATACTACAAAGTAGTTAGTTTATTACAGGGTACAGTACAATGGTTTTACTGAACAGATTTCAATAAACTCTAGCACTGGAAGGTTTCTATAAGAATTAACAATACAAAATGTAAAGGTAACAAGTTTCAGCATTGTATACTAGCTATGCATGAGCATTAAACCAAATACAAAAGTCTGAAGGTAACTAGCATTATTAACTAATGACAGTATAAAAAAATTGCAAACCATGTACCTCCAAGGTAAATATCATTTGGGGGGGACCTTAAAAATTGCTATCCCAATCTTGATAATCGATCAAACATAAAAATTTGATCGAACAAATCAAGAGAACAGCCGGAGGAGGAGGTGCCCACTCTTGGCCTTTCCTCTTGTCTTCATAATTGTCTGTGCAATTTAACCAAAATAAAATGACATCAGCGCCTTGGCATTTTGGTGACACTGTACAAAAAAATTAACTTATCTCATGAAAGTGAGGTATGTAATCTATAAGCATTAACAGTGCAAAAATCTGAAGGTAGTAACAAGTTTCATCGTTGGTATACTGGCTGTGCAACAGCATTAGAATGCCTTAGCTGAAAAAAATCTTTAATACATCCACAATCAACAGCTAACCCTGAAATAATCCAGTGACATTAAATGGCATTGCTTAAATTTATCGGTGGCATTAGACTGAGAGCGGCATTAGTTAAAGGTGGCATCACTTTAGCAGTAGCATTGCTTGACTTGACTGCTCGCGTTATACTAACAGCAAAAAAAGTGGCAATAAGAGCATGGGAGGCCCATTCGGACAGTGGGCGCACTAGTACGATGTACCTCCACGGACGTAGAGTATTGAGGGAGGTATGGTTGCCCAGAGCAACAAATATCCAGGCAGCATATGTGGATTACGTCCCATTTTTGTTCTCTTTAGCCACCTTTTTCCTATGCGAGGACAACAAACCGATCGACCTGGTCATTCTCTATTGCGTTGTCATGCCTTTCTACCCTTCTTCAACCAAGAGACACGAGACTCGTTCCTTAGCTACAGATTTTCCCCTTTTCAACCTAGATGCGGGTTCGATGCCTACTCTCTTGGACAGTACAGTCTCCCTTCCTTTCCTTATTCAACCTAGACATGGATTAGTCTGCATGAAGTAAGGTTTCCTTTAATAGTGCAAATTATGGTTTTCGTCTGCGTGGCCAGCAGAGCAGAGGATAGCAAATTGGGAAGATGGTGGAGTGGAAAAAGATCCACATGCAATGACGTGGCAGATGGGGCAATAGAACAAGGTTATGGTTCGAAAAGAGGTAGCATACCTGAGGGTCGGTGGGAAGTGGCTTCGCTCGTGGTCGTTGTCCTCCGCACACACTACGGCAGCGAGCTTGGGGACGGAGGCCATCCTATGCGGGCACTAGGTCTGAGAGGACGGCCTTGTCGTCAGTGCGTGACCTCGCTCACCGACGACGAGTGCGTCAACGCTCCACATCCTTTTCTTCCCCGGCGGATCTGTGACCACCTGTGAGGAGGGAGAGAGGGGCCGTCTTTTTTAGATCTGGAGAGAGGGTGGTAGTGTGAGAAGCAAGTGGGCAGCCCTTAGCAAGAAAGCACTGCAGCTCTAGCCTATATATCTTTTTTATACTACTAGTACTGGAGGTGGAGTAGTGGTAGAGTAGTTTATATTTTCTCTGCGTACAGTACCAGTTAGTCGTGCTTCAAAACTGATCTGCACGCCATTAAAAAAATAAAGGTCGATAACTAATGCGGCACCTCGGGCCAACGCGGCTAGATCGCATTTTGCACGAGAAATTACACACCATGTTTCGTTGACATGTGGTCCCGTTCCAACATATCAGTGAGACGACGGTGAGTAGTAGGAGTATTTCCGAATGGACGTGTAGGCTGGGGCGCCTCTTCGTGAACCGTGGCAAACTCGCAACCGTCCACCGACTCTTTGCCTTTCCCTCTCGATTTGGAAGTACTGTCACACGCTCTTCCTCTCCCTCCTCCATTTTCCTTCAGCCCTTCACCCTTTGTTCTGCCATTGTTCGATCGTCTTCTCCATGGAGGGAACAGGCCGGAAACGACCCAGTTATTCTTGCCCCGATCTGAAAGATGACGTGGTGGAGGAACTCATTGATCGGTGTGATGTCATCACCTCAGCTAGCATGGCAGGTTCGTTCAAGCCCATTCTCGACTCAACTAATAAAATCATTACAAGGAACCCAAGAGTCAAGGAGCCGTTTGATCTCCCCTATCTTCTTCGCCGTGACCCTGATGACTGGCGCCGGCACGACGAATGCCTCGCCCTGTGCAAGTTGATGCTGCTTGATAATGATACGTATGATGTTAAGATGCCATCGCTTGAGGGCAAGGCTTGGGCGGGCACAAATGGAGATTGGGTTGTTTACATTGGGTCCAACTGCGAGTGGGAACTTGTGAATGTGTACACTCGTGACCGGGTTCCACTTCCAAAAATCTCTACAGACTGCCCAGAGGTTGAGCACACCGGTATTGTACGCACGTTCAAATACGATCATGGTGACTGTCTTCTACGGAAGATAGCAATTTGTCAAGTTCCCAACCGCTCTTGGAATTACAACAACTATCAAGTTGTTGCTATCTTCGACAAGCTTGTTGCCGTCCTTGGTGGTTTGACTCGATGGATATTGCTCAAAAATCAGTTTCTGTACACAGATGAGTACTATGATGCAATTCAATACGAGGGCCTTGTGTTTGCTGCCACCACTCGTGGCACTATTTTTGCATGGGATCCTCGTAGTTTTGGTATGTTTGTCTTCCACCGTAATTATAATTGTTTCATCCACATGCATGTGGGTTAGCAAGTTTCCCTTTACTAATTAACGTTCTTCTTGTGTTTCCAAGGTCCTGTGAACATCCCACGACCTATACTTGAAAAAATTTATAACCAAGGGGGAGATGACGATGGTGATGATCACGAGCATGAGGACGAGCAGCGCCCATATACTCTGTGGCGCCTGGCAACTAATTCCGATGGATCACCTCTTCTTGTATGTATACAGCCCACTGATGATGTTACTGCTAAGGAAGCAGGTGTAGTTTCCCATGGTCGCACTCTCCAGACCTATTCCAAGACCCGTTGCATGGTATTCGAGATGGATACTAGTGTGCTAGCGCCAACTCCTTCTCCCTGGTACAGAATTGATAGTCTTGGAGAAAACTCACTCTTCCTTGGACAAAACTATCCGATGATGGTGAAAGGCGATCCAACTGCTGTTGACACAACGTTACTAGTACCATTTATGAGAAGCAATTGTGTCTATACCTCGGACATTTGGGTGGTTCCCTACCCTGGTACTGATATAGTAGGCCGCTTCAGCCTGGATGATCAGTCCTGCGTTGGTTTCCAGATCGACAATCGATGGCCCGTCCCAGAGAATCACTTGTGGTTCAAAGCAAGCGTTTCCAACGCCAAGGAATGGTTGAGTTGAAGTTCCTTTCATTGCTTGTTATTTGTTGTGTGGTGAAAACTTTAGTATTTATAATGTATCCTCGTTGTCGATGTGGGTTGATGACATGTTGTATGTAATAAAATGATATGCCTGTGATAAACTTACTACATTTATGAATGGCTTTCGAGTCGCTTCTCTGAGTGAGTGGTGCGACGAGGCAAAAAAAATATTTTCCGAATACATAATTGCACGTGCATTGCAACAGGTTATCGGATGAGGCCAATCAATAATAGTAGTACACTATTTGTACTAGCTTCACATGCTTCGCGCGTCGGGTGGGTGTTTTTACTGTAGCCATATGTTAATGTGTTCGTTGTACGTAACCAGCACCTCGAATCCTCGATACTAGTACTATATAGTAGGAGTAAGTAGTAGGAGTAGTAGGGTGGCATGGGCCAGAACAAGCATTCACATCCAGGAGTACGGCACACGCCACTACCACGACATCCATCTGACACCATATTATTTCTTGGAGTCCATGCTAGAGCAATCTCTTCAACCTCGTCGTTTCTCTAACTTCAGCCATCGCGCGGCGGGCGAGGTGGCGGTTTGCCGATAGTCGGTTTCCTTAACTGCGGTCCCACTTGTAAGGCCAACTCCAACGCACGACCCCAAATGGACCTCCATTTTGCATGAACTCCAACGATAATTTTGAATAGAAAAGCAAGACCAAAGAAAACAAGAACCACAAGAATACATTTTACTACTCCAGTAAGTTGGATTAGTGCCTTCTCGATGCATTCATTGTCGATCTGCGGAGGCTCGATCTTGCGTGCTTCTTTCTTCTTCGAGTGTAAAGAAGTAGACGTTGCTTCCTCGCATCTAGTCTCATGTGTAGCCTCTATTCTAGAAGGAGTATCAACAAGTGCACTAATCTCATCTCTAGCCTCTGTGCTAGCTAAAAGTGATAGAACATCTACTAAATTGCGCTCTATCAATATATCGATGTACTCTTCTTCCCAATACAAAAACTTGCATCCATTCTACTCCCTCTGTTGCACAATACATGCCTTCTATTTGTCAAAATATATATGTATCTAGACATGTTTTAGTATATAGGTACATCCATTTTTGGACAAATGGAAGTCAAGTATTTTGGAACGGAGGGAGTACAGAATAAATTTTTTAAGTTAGCACAACTAGTCTAATCCGAGAGCACAACCGAAGATTTGGTCGGGTTATTCCTCCTTTTGCCGACACATGGGACATCCAGCATCCAGGTTGTGTCATGAAAGAAAATAGAGTGGTAGTTGAAGCCACGAGATGTGCATCTTGGGTTAAACTGTAAATAGAATCTTACTACTCTTGAGTAACTCCAAAAGCGGCCACCGAAGATCTTTATTGGATTTTTTTTTCATCACCAGCACGTCGAGGTGAAAGATGTGCAGGTTCAGTGGGTCCTCTTGCGTTTTCACTGACATGTGGGACCGCATGTGAGCAAATAGACGATGGGCTTCGCGCGTCTGCTGGCTGGCTGAGAAGAGAGATAGAGGAGGGCTGAGCACGGACTGCATGAAATTTGTTCTACGTACCTCGATATAGGCTCGATATAGTTGGGTGGCATGGGCCATAACTAGCATTCACGTCTAGCAGTACGGCACACGCCACCCACACGAGTCCCATCTGATACCAATTTTCTTGGAGTCCATGCTACAGCCATCTCTTCTCCCTCCTGTTTTCTCAGCCATCGTGCAGTGGGCGGGGTGGGGGTTTGCCGATAGTCGGTTTGCTCAACTGCGGTCCCACTTGTAAGTGAAAATGCAACACCGCATGCATTCCCGCTTGAGCGGCGTGCCGGACAAACCGTGTGGGGGTGCGACACAAACACGGTAGGCTTTTCCTTTTGAACTCGTAACTTGTAAAATTTGGCTCTGCTCCATGGCGCGACCGATAGATAGAAAATAATGATTTTGCCTAGACTAATGAGAAGTTTGGTTCTGGCGCCGTTCATGCATGGAGTACGTACGAAAATTATGAAGTTGATGCGAAAGGTAAGATAATTACTGTAGTATCATATACTACTACATGGATTTGACGGAAAGATAAAAAATACATACAGATCTATCAACGACATCCTCACGCCCTAGTGCGCTGGGTCACCAACCGACGTGTGAGGAGCAACGGCGTTGGCGGCGAGCTCAACGTGCTTCTGAACAGTGCCATCCAAGGTTGCCCTGCAGTCCAAGAAGGCCAGCATCCTATGGTCCTCCTCTTGCATGTAGTAGTCCTTGTGGACGATTTGTGTGTAGATGTGGGTGATTATGTCGATGGTGTCTTGCTACGCCAGGCGCTGCGCGGCGAGCACGACCTCGAGTGGACATTCTCCGACACGACGGCGGGCAGTCGCAGGGCCACCAGTGCGTCGAAGAGGTCGTCACCATAGTGGCCGTTGAGGGTGGCGGGCATCGCAGAGACTGGGCGCGTCGGCTGGAGGCTTACGTCAAAGTTGTCCGCAAGCTTCTTGACGACGGTGAACTTGTCAAGGAAACCGACGAGGACCTCGTCGAATAAGGAGACGAAGCTGTCGTCCAAGCGGCCCCTCGCCCTGGCAGCCTCAAGCAATACTACCTGGAGACGTTCCTCGGTGCCGGGCCGCAGGCCGGCGTCGTGGACCATCTGGCACAGCCGGCTGGTGCTCACGCTCATTGCCTCCATGGGTCTAGCTTAGCTTCTAGTCAACTGATCTTGCGATTCGAGTGATCACTCTTGCCCTTGGTTAGTGTGCGTAGGTGCGTAGGATTCCGTACTACTCCTCGGCCCACTATTGCATCTGCCTTTGGCTGTATGATAGGTGGGCCAGCCACCCCTAGGCCCACGTGTCATTCACCCAAAGGCAGTTGCCGTAAGTCAATGAAGCTGCGTCCCCCTCCGTGCCGGTGCAGTATAGTCATCTCACTGGACCTCTAGTTGGGGCCAAACGAGAGAAGTTTGATGTTTACTGGTTTATTGGTCCCCTTTGCATTTTGCGCCAAGTTTTGACCTTTGATTTAACTAATAAAATGTTAATGCATGTAAACAAAAATGTTGTGTAAGTCACCTTACAAAAACCAAATAATCCAAAATACTTAGGCACGGTGCATTAACTCCCTCCTTCTTTCTTATTTCGTGACATATCAACCAATGAGAGATGTGGGCCATGCATGCTTTCAATGACTTGAGACTACCAAACATGACATGCAGTGTTTAGTTCATTGCATGTAATCCTATTAGTACTCTAGTTAGCAAAAAAACATTAAGTCCTCTCGCCGATAGGAATAAAACACCATGTATTTATTTACAGAGGGAGTAGTACATTTTTTGTGACATGCATTACTAGATATTGCTAGTCAAATACAAAAATCCAGATGGACGTGGTAGTACTCCTAAATCCAGACGGTGGTGCTACTAGTACTAGTAGTAGTAGGAGTACTAGCACTGTACTACTCGTTGGTCAAATTATTACGTGCTACTCCTCACAGTGAAGTGACAAGACCCTGCGCCGGAGATGACACCTGAGTATAGGCGTCGTGTTCGGCATACCATAGTCAGCCTCACCGTGTGCAGTCACTATCATCATGGCTGTAGAGCTAGCCTGCTTACAACTAGCCCTGTTCGACATAATTTCCCATGCGTAGATGCCCGTGCATTGCACGGAACACCAAGATTGGGGGTGGACGGCTCCGGCAGCGGCCATCGCGCCAGATTTTTCCACGACCTTCTAGATGTGGTGGGGAGTAGATAAGGCTGATTGTGAGAGACAAGGAGTTGTTTGTAAATAGGGAACAAGTGCGGGCATCATTTTGCAAAAATGGAGAAGCTTGGTTTGTATGCGTCAGATCTAGATCCGACGGCTATTGGTGAAAGATGGGAGGCACAACATCATCACCAACTCAGGACCTGTTTTATTCGCAGGATTTTGAAAACGCGGGAATAGGACACGGCAATATTACAAGTTTCAAACTGATATTACAAATGTTAGGAGTAATGCTGCACCTACGAAGAGGGAATTACTAGGAAGTTTACGTAAGAACTTTCGTTACTTTAGGTGGATGCAGCATTATCATACAAACTAAAATCCACCGCCCTGACAAGTCACTAATGGGCAAATAAGTTTTCGAGTCTCTAGCCACTTGATGTTTCAAAAACAAATTCAGCTTCTGCGGAGACTTTGTCATTTAGGCTTAGACGCTTGCGGTGATCAGCGCGCCATTCATTGTTGCACCAGAGAACGCCAAACCTCATTACCTTGAGCACACTTGCCTCAAGAACAAAGAACCTGGCCAATTTAATCTCAGCTGTGCTACCTCGATAGTCGATCAAATCAATTTCTATAAGATGGAGATCAAGGCATTCGATGAGATTGTTATAGTGCAGCACATTTTTCACTTTCAAGTCTTTTTTATCTGCAAAAGAAGAGAACATATTAGAGCAGCTAGCTACATAAGATTGTCGTGTCATCAAGAGGTACCAATATCATTCGCTCATACGATAGGGTTAGCTGGCTAGTGATATTCTCTCTCTCTCTCTCTGTTTCCTCTCATTTAACTAGGAGCACGTGAAGAGCTTGGGCATTTGTTGCCTTCCACTATGTGGCCGATGCCATATTTCGCAAAAGTATGCCACATAATACGCATCGATGTCAAATCAAAAGATTTTGGCACCGCTCTCGCGATGTGAGAGAGTTGGCACCGCTGTGCACACAGACCCACATGTATAAACAAATCAATCAAACCAACTACACCAGCCTCTCACTCTCCCAAACAAGTTTTTTTATTGCCTCAGTCCTCTCTCTCTCCCATGCAGTGTTTTTTCATTGCATGAGTTAATTTGGCACCAGAGCAAAGTAGGTGATCCACATTGGGGCACCAGGTGAGCAATCGAGGGGCATCGATGCCAAATGCATCACAAGTGAATTTGGCACATGTTTTGGCCTACATAGCCCACTTTTGTACTCCCTCCGTCCCAAAATTCTTGTCTTAAATTTGTCTAAATACGGATGTATCTAGTTACATTTTAGTGTTAGATACATCCGTATCTAAACAAATGTAAGACAAGAATTTTGGGACGGAGGGAATACTACATCGTATTTAGTATAAAATTTTGACCATAGATTTACCTAAGAAAATGCCAATGCATGTCACTAAAAATTACACCATTTGAAATTATGTTCAAATATGAATTCAACGATATAGTTCTTAGTGACATGCATTAACATTTTGTCAGTTAAATCTACGGTCAAATTTTGATACTACAAAATTGGAAGAGTAAACCAGGACGGAGGTAGTACTTGCTCTTAGGGTAACCATAGAGTTACTGGAGTAGTCTAAGTTACTTTCCACTATTACTAGCCTAGGCTACTATAGTAGTACAGCATAAAAACGATGCAGGTGATCACGTGAGAAAAATACTAAAAACATTTCTTTTGGTGCAGTGCGTAGATGCAGTTTTGAACACTACACTTGTCATCGTAATTTGGGAAAATTTTGAAAAAATTGAGCTACGTTGTGATTACCGTATACTTATAGGAATGAAGTTTCACCTCGATGAGTAGCTTCTCCGTGCACGGAAAGCATGTAAGGAATCCAACAACTTGATCCAGATTGGGGTCGATAAATTTTAGTGCTAAGATCTTCACTATGCGCATGGACTGGGTCAAGCTTGTGGGAATCATTTTCTGGAAGACGATCGTAAATACATCAAGAAGAAATTTAAAAATGTGAATTTCAAGAAGACGGAGAAGAAGATGAGTGCTGTACCTGAACGATTACGGATCCAATAAAGAGTTCGGAGAATTTGGGAGACGAGTACACCAACGCTGTCAATTTTGGCGCGTCAATGACCCTGATTTTTGTTATACCTTCTAGATCCGATACAAGCAATCTCTCAAGGAAAGGCGCATTCTCAATGACCATAACGTGGAACAGCTGGAGTGATCTCTTCCTAATTGATGTCTTGTTGCGGGGCCAGTAAGACACATAAATCCATCGGAGATTCATCAAGGAGATGTGGAGGCTAATGAACCCATGGATCTGCTCAAGACGAAGGTACTCGTTAACAGGCCGACATCGAAGCAGGCAACAGGTGGCCCCCATTTATTTCACGGGCCGTTAACAGGTTGTTACTAAGTTTGGGCTACATATGGCCCAACTATACTGTAGGCCTTTAGCAGGCCGAAAGAGACAGCGGGCTTGTACTGGACCATGAAGAGCATGGACCGCTAATAGGCCGAAAGTCAGGTCGTATTGTAAACGGCCCAACTGTGTTGTGGGCCTTTAGCAGGCCGAAAGAGAAACCGGGCTGGTATTGGACCATGAAGGGCATGAGCCGTTAAAAGGCCAAAACTAAGTTCCGACTACAAATGGCCCAACTCATTTATGGTCCGTTAATAGGCCGAAAGGCACACAGGGCCGGGAATTGGCCCAACACTTAAATTGGTCACTAAAAGGCCAAAACTCGGGTCCGGCTACAAATGGCCCAACTGATTTATGGGTCATCAACAGGCTGAAAGTGACACCGGGCCAGAAATTGGCCCAACACTTAAATGGGCCGCTAAAAGGCTGAAACTCAGGTCCGACTACAAATGGCCCATCAAAATTATGGGCCGTCAACAGGCTGAAAGACACACCGGGCCAGAAATTAGCCCAACATTTAAATGGGTCACTAAAAGGCCGAAAGATGTACATCCTGAAAATTGGCCCATCCATTAAATGGGCCGTTATAGGCCGAAATCTCATTGGGCCGATATTGAGCCCAAATATATAGCGGGCTGTTAACGGGCTCGAACTGACGATGGGCTGCAATGGTGTCAAATCTTTAATGGGCCTTTGACGGGCCGAATTGGCACATCTCGTATGGGCCGTGGGCTTATATGGGCCGACCTGCTAATTTTTACTGGGACGGCCTTTTTCACCGGAATGTGCCACTGTTGGTCCGTGCCACGAGTCGACCTATCACAGGCGCCTCCTGTCCAATCAGTGGATGACATCTGTCCCAACGATGAGGCAACACGTGTTTCCTTCGGCCAATCAAAATTTTACACGTGGAAATTTCCCATTGGTCAGGGCTGTTAACGGGTTATCGGATCCAAAATCCGACCCGATAGCTTAACGACGTTCCGTTATGGTGGATGCCACGTGTCGGTCACCCTTGACGAAAGCACTTCTGTGACGCGCGATTTATTGTCATGGAAGTGGACACTTCCGTGATGATAATTTTGGTAATGTCATGGAACACTTCTACGACAGCACAAGTATGACTATCTTGATTCTGTCATAAAATCGTCATGGATGTACATGCATGACAAAAAACACGACCTACTGTGACAAACACGTATCATCATAGACGTGTATTTTTTATAGTACACTCCGGACCCCCTTGGCCTTCCCCTGGGCCTTCTTCTCCGACGCCTTATTGGGCGCCAGTTCCAGCATCTTCGCTAAATGCGGGATGACTGGTTCTTCAGGCAACGGAGCCGGTCACCGGATCTGCTTCGCCCTCTTCATCCAGTTCTAAAGAAGCAATGATAATAATTGCTTAGATATCATCCTCGAAACAAGCAAGTAGGAGATGTGTTAAACATAACATACCTCGTTGGGGAGGTGGTTAATGTTGTGCCAGCGGTCTGAATCTGTGGCCGGCGGTATCTCGTTGCCCTTGAAGAGCAACTTCCAGGCATCTTCATCAGTTGTTTCGAAGAGCCTCTCCAAGGTACGGTGCTTCTTCGGATTGAACTCCGATAGAGGGCGACTTTGGCTCTGGCAGGGGAGGATTAGGCGCACCAGCATCACTTGGATTACGTCGACGAGATTGATGTCTTTGTCCACCATGCTTTGGATGCGCGTTTGCAGCGCTATCAGCTCGTTTGACAAACACCATTTCGGGCTCTTCTCGACCCAGGAGGTGAGTTGCATAGGAGCACCGAAGTTGAATTTGGCAGTCGCGGTCCAGGTGGCATCGCGGGGGTCTGTGAGGTAGAACCATTGTTTTTTCCATTCCTTGACGGTCTCCACGAAAGTGCCTTTTGGCCAGGAGACGTTGGTCAGCTTGCTCACCATGGCGCCTCTGCACTCCGCGTGCTGGCCATCCACTACCTTCGGCTTCACATTGAAGATTTTGAGCCACAGCCCGAAGTGGGGTTGGATGCCGAGGAAGGCCTCACGCACGATGATGAATGCTGAGATATTCAGGAAGGAGTTCGGGGATAGGTCGTGGAAGTATATCCCGTAGTAGAACATCAGCCCGCGGACGAAAGGGTGGAGTGGAAACCCTAGCCCGTGGAGGAAATGGGGGATGAATACTACCCTCTCGCTGGGCTTCGGTGTGGGGACGATTTGTCCCTTGGCTGGAAGGCGGTGGGCGATTTCCTTCACCAGGTACCCGGTCGCCCAAAGCTCGGCAATGTCCTTCTCCCTGACGGAGGAGGCCATCCACTTGCCTTGACCTTCGGATCCGGACATGGTTGAGTGCTTGCTCGAGTGGGAAAAATATGAGAACTTGGGCACTGGAGCTCGAGAGTGGAAGGGCGGAGGAAGAGAGAAGGCGTGGGAGAAGAAAAGGGATTCTTATCTCCTTATAAGGGCAGTGAATATTGAATGCCTCCCCACTCGCCTTAAAATTCGCCTACTCCCAAGGGCTGTGTAAACGACAGGGTTGGATTACCAATGCCTGTATTGATGAAAATCCCACAATGAGGGGACACGATCTCTGTTTCGACAAGACGTGCCAATGGCAACCGCGTCTCGAAACATGGAGCGGCAGACGAAAAACGGTTCAAAATTATGACCGGGCAGACGTAATGTCATGTTGTAAAAAGTTGTCAGCAAATTGGACTCGTGGATTATTATATTCTGTCTATGGTTGTGTGTTGTGTGTGTGTGTGTTACAGGTCCGGACCCGATCAATACGTCCGAAGAGTATCTTGGAGTTCGGAAGGAGGAACCCGCCTTGCAATGCCAAAGACAGATCTACGCGCCGGATACCTTGTCATTGAAGCCAGGTTCAGAGGCTACTGAGGGAGTCCTGGACTAAGGGGTCCTCAGGCGTCCGGGTTGTTAACTATGGGCCGGACTGATGTGCTGTGAAGATATGAAGACCGAAGACTGCACCCGTGTCCGGATGGGACTCTCCTTGGCGTGGAAGGCAAGCTTGGCGACCAAATATGTAGATTCCTTTCTTTGTAACCGACCTTGTGTAACCGTAGATCCTCCCGGTGTCTATATAAACCGGAGGACTTAGTACGGAGAGGAGGGATATTCATTATCATAGTCATACAAGCTAGACCTCTAGGGCTTAGCCATTACGATCTCGTGGTAGATCAACTCTTGTAATACTCATATTCATCAATATCAATCAAGCAGGATGTAGGGTATTACCTCCATAGAGAGGGCCCGAACCTGGGTAAACATCGTGTCCCCTATCTCCTGTTACCATCGATCTTAGACGCACAGTTTGGGACCCCCTACTTGAGATCCGCCGGTTTTGACACCGACAGCGGGTACCGCAGATCGGGACGTGTTGCCTCGATGCCGTGGAACAAAGAAATGGTGCACATCCTCCCTTTCCACCGGTGGACGGGGTGCGACTCGATTAGTGACCAACGGTGAGAGAGAGAGGCCACTGCCGCCTTGTGTGAGATATTGTGACGAGAGACAAACCCCGGCAGGCAGGCTCCATTGTATATAGTGGAGCGGATTTTTCTTTTTTCCCGACGACAATCATTTTATATTTTGTACGTGCCATTGAGGAATATAACTTTATTTAATACTAACGTGTCAAGTCGAACTTTGTTCCGTCTACATGTGGTACACGACCCTCCTTCGAGTTAACAACTGCTACACGCGTCAAATTATCACGTGGGCTGCATTTTTTTATAGATATGAATGTAAGTGCATCTAGTGCCACCCCTAGTTGGTTTTGGAGTATTGACGACAAACCTAGTTGAGGGACTAATGTGTTTGTGAGAATTGCAGGAAAACACAGGTAGAAGTCCCTCATTGATTCGGTTTTACTACCAGAGATGACCCCTAAAAATGTACGAAGACATTGAAGACAATGGTGGTTTATGAAGATATTCATATTGAAGACAATGACATGAGAAGACTCCCTATGAAGCTTTTGAAACTCGAAGACCTAGATCCTTCGTAGTTTTATTTCATTCATGTTGCATCATAGGAACCACCATACTGTTAAGAGGGGTCGAAGAGAACCAGTCAGAATGACTGAAGTGATGCCTAATTCAAATCCTATGTCTTCGAGCAAAGCCTATGAGAGAAAATCTTGTCCAGAGTCAGACAAGTCAGCTTTACTTGTAGCCCAAGTAAAGTTGCCGTGTGAGTTCGAAATCCGACCGTTAGTACACGTGTCAATTCCTTAGTGACCCAGGGTCATTTCGGACAGATCAGGTCGGGTTGCCAAGTGGCTATAAATAGTCCACCCCCCCCCCCCACAACCTTAAATGGTTGGCTGCTCAAATTTCAGTGCACGGCTTTTGTCGTTTGAGAGCAACCCACCTCGAAGCCTTTGAAAGAAAAATTCCCAGTGAGGAGAAAAGCCCTAACCACCCAGAGCCAGAGTAAATTGGGCATCACTTAAGTCTTCGTGTCTGTGTGATTTGAAGACTTATTACACTTGAGGACTGTGCATCCTCCAGACGGTTAGGCGTCGCGTTCTGAGCATCCAAGAGAAATTGTGGATTGCCAGTGAACGAAGTCTGTGAAGGTTTGGGAGTCTACCTTGAAGACTTACCAGAGTGATTGGGCGAGGTCTGTGTGACCTTAGCTCAAGGAGAAAACGGTGAGGACTGGGTGTCTTGGACTAAGTGTCCTTGACTGGGTGTCCGGGACTGTGTGTCCTTCGGTTTAAATACCTAGCCGCTCCAACCAGACGTACAGTTGTCACAGCAACTGGAACTGGTCCAACAAATCATTGTCTTCAACGTGTCACTGGTTTCATCTTCACTTCCCTTCATTTACAGTTAATCATTGTGAAGCCATTGCATGCTTGCTTTATCTTTTGTCTTCACAACATGAATGTATGATCTGTTCGGCTTCATAACTTCTTCCTACCTGATCCTTATTACACTGAAGCTGTTTGTCATTGCGCTTTCACTCTATTGAATACATGACCATGGCTGCCCTAGTGTAATCTAACTTCCGCTGCATAGTAATAGGCATAATCTTCACTGTTTGTCTTCATAACTCTAACGTTTTGAAGACTTTCATAAAAATCGCCTATTCACCCCCCCTCTAGTCGATATAACGCACTTTCAATTGGTATCAGAGCATGGTGCTCCCTTGTTCTGTGTGATTCGGTTTAACCACCTGGAGTTTTAGCTATGTCGACTGCAGGGATAATCAAAGTCTCCGCTGCTTGTCCCGTCTTCGATGGAACTGAATATCCCTACTGGAAGAATAAGATGCGCATGCATCTTGAAGCCATTGACGTCGACCTATGGTATGTCGTCGAAAATGGCGTTCCCAAGGCTGGAGAAGGTGTCACTGCTGCTGATGTCAAGAAGTTCGTTCAACTGGACTCTACTGCCAAGAATATCATCTGTGGTCATCTGACCAAAGGACAGTATGGCCGTGTGAGTGCCTTGAAGACATCCAAACTGGTCTGGGATTGGCTCTCCAAAGTTAATGAAGGCATATCAACCCAGAGAGATCAAAGAATCAGTGTCCTTCGCAATCTCTTCAACCGCTTCAAACGAAATGACAATGAGAATGTCCAGCACACCTTTGATCGGCTCACTGACATCACAAATGAGCTTCAAGCCCTCGGCGCTACTGAGATCACCAAACATGAAATCGTCAAGACGCTGCTGAGATCACTTGATAGTTCGTTTGACATTCTGGCCCTGATGATTCAAGAACGTCCTGATTTCAAGACACTCGATCCGTCTGACATACTTGAGAGGCTCAACACACATGAGTTTCAGCTTTCTGAGAAAAGAGATATCTACGGCCCAAACTATGGGCGAACTCGTGCCTTGAAGGCAAAAGCTGTCTCCTCATCTGAAGAAGAATCTGACTGCAGTTCTGATGATCCTGAAGACATTGGAAGAGAACTTGCAATGCTAGTGAAGAAGTTTCAAAAATTCACCAAGAAGAAAGGCTTCAGAAAATCTTCACGATCAAGCTCAAGGAATGATGAAGCTTCTGCTCATGACTACAAGAAGAAAACATGTCACAAGTGCAAGAAAACTGGGCACTTCATCTCTGAGTGTCCACAGTGGGACAATGAGAACAGAAGGAAGAAGAAGAGCAAGGAAAATGACTCTGACGACAAGAAGAAGAAGAAATACTCAAAGTCTTCTTCCAAAACTTCATCAAGGTCTTCATCACACAAGAAGAGCTCATCTGGCAAGGCACGTGCGTTTGTTGGAAAGGAGATGGATTCAGAGGAGGAGTCCGCATCTGAGGAGGCAGAGGTGGAGTCTGAGGAGGAGTCTGATTCTGGCATTGCGAGTCTGGCTACAGCATACGTCGCCAAGTCCATCTTCAATACTGAAGACAATGACTGCATCACCGACACCGACGCAAATGACAAGAACGACTCCACTCCTACCTACTGCTTCATGGCACGCGGTGCCAAGGTAAACACACGCACAACTCGCTATGAGACATCAAGTGACGATGACTCTGAATGTGATTCAAAACCTAGCTACAAAACACTTGCTAAAATTGCAACTGAACAACAGAAAGCAATGGAACATATTCAAAAATTGTTAGACAGAAGCGATGATCTGTTGGGTGCTGAAATGACTCGATCTGAATCCTTAATTGAAGACATAAAAAAACTTCACGTTAAGTATCAGGAACTTGAAGATCGTCATGATACTCTCTGAACAACTCATGAAAAGCTTTCCTATGATTATCTTCAAAGGAAGCAAGAACTTGAGAAATTGAGGGTGGCTCATGAAGATCTTCAAAAGGAAAACGAGTCACTTCGCGCTGAACAGATCAGTCCCGCTCAGGAAGGATTTGAACCACCATGTCTTAAATGCATTGAGCGTGATAATGCTGCTTCTATTGCTGAATGTTCCACTGCTACTACTGTTTCAATATCTTCAACTGTTGATGTGGTAACTAACCCCTCTGCTGAGGATACCACTTCTATTGCTGATGAGAATGCTAGGTTGAAGACATTGCTTGAAACAGGGATGTACAAAAGTCTGAAAGGGCATCAGACATTATGTGATGTCCTTAAGAAGCAGATTCTGAACCGAAACCCTAGGAAAGAGGGTGTTGGGTTCGTGAGGAAAATTAATGCAGATGGGTCTTACTGGAAACCTGAGCAGTACCCCAAAACCACATGGGTTGCTGCAAAGGAATTCTCAGCAGATCCATCCAATCTGTCTGGCTTCACTTGTGCTAACCCAATTATCATTGATGAATCCTTTGATGCAAACTATAAACTGTTTAAGAATCAGAATGATGAAGTGTTTGCCAGGTACATTGGTACTAACTGCAGGAATGGACCGCCTATGAAGAAGATCTGGGTTCCGAAAACATGTCTGGAAAATCTTCCTGTGAATGTCTTCGTGACACCTCACTTGAAGAAGACAAACCTCAGACCAAAGGCTTCATATGGCTCAAATGCTTCATACAAAGAGAGGACTCACCTGAGTCGCACTAACGCAAATGTTTTGCAGGGGAACCATACTCAGGCATATGAATATGAGAGTGGTTCATCGAACCGTCATGTTCATATGACCAAAAATTATTCTGCTTATTCCTATGAGTATTATTGTCCACCTGCTAGACTGTTTGCTAAGGTTTCAAAGCCAAAATTCTCAGATGCTGCACTTAGACTTATAGCTTCTAAGCCACCCTTGAAGATGTGGGTGGTTAAGAAAGCTTAACTCTCCTTTGCAGGGAAAGGTCTCCAGCACAAAAACAAAATCTTCTGATGCTATTGCTGGGGACCATAAAAATCTTGTGGGGCACAAGATAAAATGCCCAAATGGCATCATTATGTACTTCGTTCCTGAATCGCATGCTACTCTCCCCATTAGTCCTAATCTGGATCTAAGTTTTCATAACCCACTGGTTCGTCAAATGTTTATGCTTCACAACACTCTTCGTGAAGCCTATCCCCCTAACTGCACTGTAGGGTACGATACCAGCGACTTCAAAGTCTTCAGAATGGATTATTGACAGTGGGTGTACAAATCACATGACTGGCAGAAGAAGCCTTCTTATGGACTCAACTTTACGTCCATCCGACAAGAGCCACATTACATTCGCTGGCACTGGTAAAAGTAAGGTATTGGGTCTAGGTAGAGTTGCAATCTCAAAGGATCAACACATGGATAAAGTCATGCTTGTTGAATCCCTTGGGTTCAACTTAATGTCTGTCTCAATGCTTTGCGATTTGAATATGATTGTAATGTTTGGCAAATATCGCTGCCTGGTGCTAATGGAATCTGACAAATCTCTAGTGTTTGAAGGGTATAGGAAAGGTGATTTGTATGTGGTAGATTTCTCAGCAGGACCACAACTTGCAGTATGTCTTCTTGCAAAAGCTTCAGAATGCTGGCTTTGGCATCGAAGGCTTGGGCATGCTGGCATGAGGAACCTTCACACCCTTGCGAAGAAAAAGCACGTCATAGGCATCGAAGGCGTCAAGTTCAAGAAAGATCACTTATGCGGTGCCTGTGAAGCAGGGAAGATGACAAGGGCAAAACATCCTTCGAAGACAATCATGACCACTACTCAACCCTTCGAATTGCTACACATGGATCTTTTCGGTCCCACTCACTACTCAACTTTTACTACTTCTGCATGCCTCTATGGCTTCGTAATTGTTGATGATTATTCTAGATATACTTGGGTGCACATAATCCTTTACAAGACTGAAGTGCAGGATGTCTTTAGACGCTTCGCAAATCGAGCTATGAACAATTTTGGCGCCAAGATAAAGCACATCAGAAGTGACAATGGCACTGAATTCAAGAACACTGGCCTTGATACATATCTTGATACCTTGGGCATCACACATGAATTCTCAGCCCCGTACACGCCACAGCAGAATGGCGTCGTCGAACACAAGAACAGAACACTCATTGAGATGGCCAGAACGATGCTAGATGAATACAAGACCCCAAGAAAATTCTGGCCTGAAGCCATTGATACTGCATGCCATACAATCAATCGTGTTTATCTTCACAAGCTTCTGAACAAGACATCCTATGAGCTCCTTACTGGCAAGAAGCCAAATGTCAGTTACTTCAGAGTATTTGGCGCAAGGTGCTGGATCAAGGACCCACATCACACCTCAAAGTTTGCACCAAAAGCACATGAGGGTTTTATGCTTGGATATGGAAAGGATTCGCACTCCTACAGAGTCTTCAATCTCTTTCATTACAAAGTGGTTGAAACAGTGGATGTGCGGTTCGATGAGACCAATGGTTCACAAAGAGAGCAACTGCCAAATGTGCTAGATGAAGTTCCATCTAGTGAATCAATCAAGCTAATGGGAACTGGAGAAATTATACCTTCCGAAGCTCATCCTGAAGAAGAACTTATCATCTCAGCACCTGATCAACATGAAGACAATGCTCAGCCTGAAGACATTCCTTCTAACAACGACAATGATCAGCAAGAGCAAAGTCTTCGCCCTGTACATCCTCGCATTGCCAATGAAGTGCAGATTGAAAGAATAATTGATAGCATCAATGCACCCGGTCCACTCACTCGTTCAATGGCAACTCAGCTAGCAAATTTCTATGGGCACTTCGCATTCGTCTCAATAACAGAACCCAAGAAAGTTGAAGAAGCCTTCATGGAACCTGAATGGATTCAAGCTATGCAAGAAGAGCTTCAACAGTTTGAGCTGAATAATGTATGGGAACTAGTTAAGCGTCCTAATCCACGGAAGCACAATATAATAGGCACCAAATGGATATACCGCAACAAGCAAGATGAGCATGGTCAAGTTGTCAGAAACAAAGCTCGTCTCGTTGCTCAAGGATATACTCAAGTGGAAGGCATTGACTTCGATGAAACATTTGCTCCTGTGGCTAGACTTGAAGCCATATGCATACTGCTGGCCTATGCAAATCATCACAACATACTTTTATATCAAATGGATGTGAAGAGTGCTTTTCTCAATGGCAAGATTGAAGAAGAAGTGTATGTTGCACAACCGCCTGGCTTTGAAGATCCAAAACATCCTGACATGGTATACAAGCTCAACAAGGCACTGTATGGCCTCAAACAAGCCCCTCGGGCCTGGTATGACACACTCAAATACTTCCTGAAGAGCAAAGGCTTCATACCTGGTTCCCTAGACCCCACTCTCTTCACGAAGACATATGATGGTGAACTGTTTGTGTGCCAAATATATGTGGATGACATTATCTTCGGCTGCACCAATCAGAAGTACAGTGAAGAGTTTGGATATATGATGCAAGTGCAATATCAGATGTCCATGATGGGAGAGCTGAAGTTCTTCCTCGGTCTTCAAATACGACAACAACGCAACGGCATCTTCATATCTCAAGAGAAGTATCTCAAAGATTGCCTGAAGAAGTTCGGTATGCAAGACTGCAAAGGCTTCACAACACCAATGCCAGCCAAACATCATCTGGGTCCCGACGACAATGGTAAAGAGTTCGATCAAAAGGTATACCGCTCCATGATTGGTTCTTTACTTTATCTATGTGCATCTAGGCCTTGATACATATCTGGATACCTTGGGCATCACACATGAATTCTCAGCTCCATACACGCCACAGCAGAATGGCGTCGTCGAACGCAAGAACAGAACACTCGTTGAGATGGCCAGAACAATGCTAGATGAATACAAGACTCCAAGAAAATTCTGGACTGAAGCCATTGATACTGCATGCCATACAATCAATCGTGTTTATCTTCACAAGCTCCTGAACACGACATCCTATGAACTCCTAACTGGCAAGAAGCCAAATGTCAGTTATTTCAGAGTATTTGGCGCAAAATGCTGGATCAAGGACCCACACCACACCTCAAAGTTTGCTCCAAAGGCACATGAAGGCTTCATGCTTGGATATGGAAAGGATTCGCACTCCTACAGAGTCTTCAATCTCTTCCACTACAAAGTGGTTGAAACAGTGGATGTGCGATTTGATGAAACCAATGGATCACAAAGAGAGCAATTGCCAAATGTGCTAGATGAAGTTCCAGCAAATGAATCAATCAAGCTTATGGGAACTGGAGAAATTGTACCCTCTGAAGCTCAACCTGAAGAAGAACTTATCATCTCAGCCCCTGATCCACATGAAGACAATGCTCAGACTGAAGATATACCTTCAAATGACCACATAGATCAGCAAGAGCAAAGTCTTCGCACCACCCACCCTCGTGTTGCAAATGAAGTACAAATTGACAAAATACTGGACAGCATCAATGCACCTGGTCCACTCACTCGTTCAAGGGCAACTCAGCTAACAAACTTCTGTGGGCATTTCGCATTCGTCTCAATATCAGAACCCAAGAAAGTTGAAGAAGCCTTCATGGAACCTGAATGGATTCAAGCTATGCAAGAAGAGCTTCAACAGTTTGAGCTGAATAATGTATGGGAACTGGTTAAGCACCCTGATCCACGGAAGCACAACATAATAGGCACCAAATGGATATACCGCAACAAGCAAGATGAGCATGGTCAAGTTGTCAGAAACAAAGCTCGTCTAGTTGCTCAAGGATATACTCAAGTGGAGGGCATTGACTTCGATGAAACATTTGCTCCTGTGGCTAGGCTTGAAGCCATACGCATACTACTGGCCTATGCAAATCATCATAACATACTTCTCTATCAGATGGATGTGAAAAGTGCCTTTCTCAATGGCAAGATTGAAGAAGAAGTGTATGTTGCACAACCACCTGGCTTTGAAAATCCAAAACATCCTGATATGGTATACAAGCTCAACAAGGCACTGTATGGCCTCAAACAAGCCCCTAGGGCCTGGTATGATACACTCAAGTACTTTCTGAAAAGCAAAGGCTTCATACCTGGTTCCCTGGATCCCACTCTTTTCACGAAGACATATGATGGTGAACTGTTTGTGTGCCAAATATATGTGGATGACATTATCTTCGGCTGCACCAATCAGAAGTATAGTGAAGAGTTTGGATACATGATGCAAGAGCAATATCAGATGTCCATGATGGGGGAGCTGAAGTTCTTTCTCGGTCTTCAAATATGGCAACAACGCAACGGCATCTTCATATCTCAAGAGAAATATCTTAAAGAGTGCCTGAAGAAGTTCGGTATGCAAGACTGCAAAGGCTTCACAACACCAATGCCAGCCAAGCATAATCTGGGTCCCGACGACAATGGTAAAGAGTTCGATCAAAAGGTATACCGCTCCATGATTGGGTCTTTGCTTTATTTATGTGCATCTAGGCCAGATGTCATGCTTAGTGTTTGCATGTGTGCTCGATTTCAAGCGACACCAAAGGAGTCGCATCACTTAGCTGTGAAGCGAATTCTTCGATATTTGGCTCACACCCCAACTCTAGGATTATGGTATCCAAAGGGCTCAGAGTTTGATCTGGTTGGATTTTCAGATGCTGATTATGCTGGTGACAAAGTTGATCGCAAATCTACATCAGGCACATGTCATTTTCTGGGACGATCACTTGTATGTTGGTCTTCAAAGAAGCAGAACTGTGTATCTCTCTCCACTGCTGAATCTGAATACATTGCTGCTGGATCTTGCTGCGCTCAGCTTCTGTGGATGAAGCAAACACTCAAGGATTATGGCATTCATCTGAAGCAAGTGCCACTTTACTGCAACAACGAAAGCGCCATCAAGATTGCCAACAACCCAGTTCAGCACTCGAAGACAAAGCACATTGAAATTCGTCATCACTTTCTCAGAGATCATGTTGTGAAGGAAGACATTGATATCATACACGTCAACACTGAAGATCAATTGGCAGATATCTTCACAAAGCCCTTGGATGAGAAGAGATTTTGCAAGTTACGGTGTGAGCTAAATATCTTGGAATCCTCAAATGTCTTGTGATCAGGCACACATCCTAACACTTATGCATATTGATGACTTAGATGTGCAACACACGAAGTAGCGTATATCTTCAATCAATGAAGACATACATTCTAAGTGTGAATACATTAATGTGGAATTTGACTTCGGAGCGCCACGATAATTGTGCGCCGTGTCTGGGTCTAATACTTCCTATACGGTGGGTAACGCCACCACCAAACGTTCCATTTTGAAGTGTTTCTCTCATGGCGTCACCTCTCAATGTCTTCACAATTGGTTTGGCTTCATTCTCTGTATGTCTTCATGATTATCTTCACTGCGTTGATTATATGGATATATATGTACTGATGTTCTGTCCTCTACAGCATTCACTTATAGCTATGTCTTCTTGGTTGAATCTTTTGAACTAAGTGAATGTGATCGGACCCTAACCTCTCTATGCTTTCTATCTCAAACTCTATCTCTCCAAGTCATATGCATTCTGTTGAAACTGTCGAATGTCTTCACTGTGTCCTTGTCAGCCGAAGACATTGAGACAACCATAAAAGTCAGTTTTAATGCTCATTCCTCCACATAAGATCCGGAGAAGCAGAAACGACCGCCCGATAATTTAGGCGTGCGTGGGACGTGGAACAAATCCCGATAATCTAACTGGCCACGCGTGCCTCAAATGCAAACCGCCAGGGGTACCTGCGTAATAGCGCAGTGCCGCCTCTATCCCTATAAATATACGATTCACTGCGGTCATTATCTCCTTCTTCCACCCTCGCACGAACCCTAGCGCCACCGCTAGCACTCGACGACGCCGGCGACGAAGCACTTCACTGCCGCAACCTCTCCGACGCCGTTTTCACGCCGACAGCGGACATCACTTTCTCCGCCGTCGCCGTAGGTGTCTTCCGTCGCCAAGTTAGGGCACGGAGGATCGAACTGCTCGGCCTCAAATCTCACTTCGTCTAGCAGTTCCAAGTGTGGTAAATAAAACCTCTTTTTACAGCTTCTTTTGATCCTACAGTTCAATCACTTTCTGCCATAAGAAGTTTCTCTTCACACCAGTTAAATCTCTCGCTGCATCTCATAACATGCCTAGTATATTCACTTGTACTTCATAAAGTAGTTAGATTCCTCACTTGTACTGATCTATGGGTTCGTACAATCTGGAACCAACTTCTTATCTATAAGTGAATGTCTTCGCATAATGAGGTCAATGTCTTCTAAACCGATTTATCTTCAAAATCTTCTGAGAATGCATATGACCTCTTCCCCTTCCCTCGCACCTTAATGCTGTCACAGGTACATGTCCGTGGGAGAATCCTTCGGTTCTCATAGTCTGCATTCATTTGCAGAGTACTTGCAGCATCACATCAACTCGCCTGAAGCCAGTTCTTGCAGAAGGAAGCCCTTGAAGCCTTTGAACATCTTGAAGCCTTCCAAGTTATCCATGGCTTCAGAAACAGCAGCAAGGAAGGGAGGCAGACAGCGACGTGGTGAAACGTCCAAAGATCTGCCTGATGAATTGGCAGAGATGTATAAAACTGATCCTGAAGAAAGCTATGGTCAGCGCAAGACACGAATCCAATGGATTCGAAGATATTGGGCAGAGCAATGGTTCCACTACCGCTTCGTCACTCAGGAATATGCGGAGAAGTGCGCCATCAAGAGACCGTGGGGAGATGTATTATACAAAAATCTCGTACCCAAGTCCAAAGACGAAGCCATTGCTCAAGGATTCTATCCATGCATGGTGAGAGGACCACAGCCAGCTGAGGCACATCCGTCATCACTTCTCTGGTGCCGCGATGATAATCTCTTCAAGCGCAACTTTCAGTTTGCACAACAGTCAGCGAAGATAAACAAGAAGAAATTTGGGCTTGACTTCAACCCTGGTCCCTCCTCACCAAGAGCAGATGGCACACGCAACGCCAATCCCAATATCATCGGGCCGTATGCCAATCTTGCAGGCCTCATCACTCGCATCCTAGTCCAAGGGACTGCTGTGAATGACCCTCCAGCAGATACTGAGTCAGATGACGCCCCTGCTGCTCTGAAGCCAAAGCAGAAGAAGCCAAAAGCTCCAAAAGCTTCAAAGCCAGCCGCTTCTCCCAAGATCGCAAGAGTGAAGCCTTTAGCAACTGCACCTCCTGAAGCCAGTGTGCAGTCAGAAGGCTTATCACGAGTGTCCAAGCCCCAAAAAGCCAAGAAGCCTCAGCCACACACAGGCAAAGAGCTCACAGCTGTTGACATTCTGCGCTGCGAAGCCATTGATCTCTCAAGCGATGAAGATCTTGGAGATGATGCTCTTGAGCAGCTCATCAAGAGCAAGGAGGAGGCTGAAATCTTCAACAATCTGCCTCTGTTTGATGTCGCCATCATCCACAACTTCATCGATGAATGGTTTGACACACCAGACATAAGCTTCAATGATCTGCAGCTACCCATAGGCCTCAGCGTTGCCTTTCAAGGTGCAATCGCTTCAGAACTTGCAATAGCCCAGCGAATTGTAGAACTGAAGCAGAAAATTGATCATGAAAAGGCTCAGTTCAAGAAGCACGTGGCCAAGCTCAGTGTGCAAGAAGTAAAAAACTTCAAGATCATGTTGCACGAGCTAAAAGAAAACTTCCTAAAGACGCGTGACGAAGCTCAAGGCTCACGAGAACGCATGAAGACTCTGGCTGAACGTTGCGTGCAAGCCTACAATGAGGCAGAAAAGCGCAAGGCACTTGGGCGTCCCGGCATTGACCTCAGGATGGCCGCGAAGAAGAAAAAGAAGGCGGCTGTGCCCGAACCTGAAGCGCCAAGGTCAGAACCTGATGCTCCGATTGTCTTCCCCGCTACAACGACTGGCTCGAAGCCAAAGAGTCAATCAACCGCCTCACAGCACAAGAAGACACGGACTGCAGAGGCTAAGGCTAAGAAGAGAAAACATTCTGAAGCCTCTCCTTCTGAACCCATTATCAAGAAGTGCAAGACCAAGAAATCTCGGGCTGCTCCCACAGAGCCCCTGATAGTTGAACCACTCTGCGTCCGCTATCCTGACGCAGATCGTCAGATGACAGTGCATGAGCCTGGTTACATAGAGGCTCCGCACGCTGAAGACATTCCAGCAGCCAACCCTAATGCTGCTGAAGACATTGGTCCCCAAGACAATGTGCAAGGTGATGCAGCCCTTCCTCAGCTTGAGACAAGCGAACAGATCAGTATTGGTCGTCCATTGACGCCAATCACACAAGATGCGTCGTGGGCAGATCGCCCACAGGAGGAAGATGAGCCCCAACCCACTGCAACTCCACCGGCGCCTACCCTCCATAGGCTTCGCAGAGGGCCAAGGGCTCAGGCTGTTGAAGACATTCCGGCTGCATCAGCCGAAGAGCAAGCAGAAATACCACAAGCTCCAACTTCCCCGCACCAACAAGAAGCAGTTCTCAAGGAGAACGTGCCTGAAGCTGAAAATGTTGAGGCTGCCAGAAACAACGCCGAAGCAAATGTGGAGCCCTCCCCAACAACAGCTTCAGAAGACACCGAAGCTACTGCTCCTGAACATTCTGTGCCTGAGTCTGCTGCCGGACCACAATTCCACTATCACATTGCGCACAGGCCCCAGGTCCAGAAGCCGATCCCACGACTACCAAGGTTCCCAGGTCCTGCATCAGCTCCTGGTTCCTTCAACATCAATGGCTTCAGGGCAGATAACACGTTTTTCGACCGCTCCAAGAACCCTTATTCAAGGGAACGGATTGTATCAGATAGGTTCTGGAGCCATCAACAGCGCAGCTATTATTCATGCATCCTCTACAACCAAGGCCGCATCTTTCCTCACAAGCGCCTTGAGGTTGAAGCTGTTGAAGGTCTGCCTGGTCTAGAAGAAGCATTGGATTGCTTCAAGCAAGTGGGTTTGCTGCCATTTATCACTGACGAAGAGCACTGGAACGAAGAGCTTCTGCTCCAGTTCTATGCCACTTTGCATATCAAAGGCTATAACAGAGATCCGAAGACATGGATCCTGGAGTGGATGACAGGCAATATCCATCATGAAGCCAATGCTTTCGACCTAATTGAGCTTACCGGCCTTCCCACTCCTGGCGAATTCTTTGAAGAAGGGTGCCAACTCCATGCTGAAGCCATTGAGAGCATATTTCAGCGTCCTGAGCCAGATATGAGTCAAATGCTCTCAATGATGAAGCCATTTCCTCCAAATGCACCCCATCCAACTAGGTTCTTCGTTGAAGACTTAGAGTACCTGCCCAGAACAATATATCACATCATAAGGCAGACTCTCTGGCCAGTCAAGGGACACTCTCGATATGCAACGATTGATGGTGCAATGAAGACTCTCATCTTCTGCATTCTTCATGGCAAATGCTTCAATGCACAGGATCTCTTCATCCGTCAATTTGCTGCGTCTGCTTCAGAACTGTTTGGCTTAAAGTTTTATGCTCCTTGGGTTATGAGGCTAATCAAGCTTCACTCTGCAATCTCCTATCAACCCTCAGCTCGCAATCATAGGATATTTTTGCCCGATATGGACACATCTGCTGAAGCAATATATCCAGAGCCGGCCAAGCAACCACTAAGTCTTCAGAATGCAGAACACCAGAGCTTCACTCAAAATATTGAAGGTGTTGAAGCTCTCTCTCGCGTGTATCCAATGGCTGGCACCACATGTGCCCCTGCCTCAACTGAAGCCACCAACAGCACAGCTGCAAAGAGACCCAAGAAGCGCACTCGTGCACTCAATGACAGAGAGCTTCTTGTGGCTCTTCACCAAAAGCAAGATAGGCATCACGACTGGCTCAAGAGGCAGATGAGAAGCATCATGCAAGACGTCAATCGCCTCAGAAATATGGCAACCAAGAATGCATTTGTCACACACGAGACCTGTCGCCGCACTTGGAAGGGCCTCACCATGATGTGCCCTGAAGCTGAACTGCATGAGGATGGCTTCACAGAGCACTTCAAATTTGACTCCACGCCTCCAAGAAGAGCAGTGATGCGCAGCACACCATCACTTGAAGAGTCAGAGTTCTCTTCTTCTGCTGCCACCGTGTCTGCCCGTATTATTGAAGAAGAAGACGACGCGACATCATCTCCACCTGCTTCAACGCGCGTCGAATCTGCACCAAGCTCGTCTGCACCACCGCCAAACAACTCCACCGACCCTGCTGCGCCTGGGAACGCGTAAAAACCTCTATGTCTTCAAACCTTTTTGGTCATCACTGACAAAAGGGGGAGAAGCATATGATGGTTATAGTCTTCAAGCGGGTCACTTTGGGCGGGTGCCACTATATTTTGCTACAATTTTGCTTCGTGCTTACAACTCCCGTTCTTGCTACATTTGCTTCTTGAGTTGTAACACTTAGCCTTGATGGCCGTCTGCTACCTGCTTGTCACTCCGTTATGCGAAGATAAATTCCGCATGTGCGATGATAAATTCCGCACTTATCTCTTACTGCTGACGTCCATTTTCCATTATGCATGACATTATCTTCATATACTTTCACATGCATAGTGGATTGTCATCATAAGTTGAAGTGGATCTCCACAAGTACAACCTGCCATGTGCATTTGCATTCAAAAGGCAAATTACTTATATGCACATCTTCAGGGGGAGCCCTTGCAGCTTATGAAGACAAATTCCTTTACTATTTCACAAATTATGTTCCCCGTTGAAAACTTCAACTAGTTTGTCATCAATCACCAAAAAGGGGGAGATTGTAAGTGCATCTAGTGCCACCCCTAGTTGGTTTTGGAGTATTGACGACAAACCTAGTTGAGGGACTAATGTGTTTGTGAGAATTGCAGGAAAACACAGGTAGAAGTCCCTCATTGATTCGGTTTTACTACCAGAGATGACCCCTAAAAATGTACGAAGACATTGAAGACAATGGTGGTTTATGAAGATATTCATATTGAAGACAATGACATGAGAAGACTCCCTATGAAGCTTTTGAAACTCGAAGACCTAGATCCTTCGTAGTTTTATTTCATTCATGTTGCGTCATAGGAACCACCGTACTGTTAAGAGGGGTCGAAGAGAACCAGTCAGAATGACTGAAGTGATGCCTAATTCAAATCCTATGTCTTCGAGCGAAGCCTATGAGAGAAAATCTTGTCCAGAGTCAGACAAGTCAGCTTTACTTGTAGCCCAAGTAAAGTTGCCGTGTGAGTTCGAAATCCGACCGTTAGTACACGTGTCAATTCCTTAGTGACCCAGGGTCATTTCGGACAGATCAGGTCGGGTTGCCAAGTGGCTATAAATAGTCCACCCCCCCCCCCACAACCTTAAATGGTTGGCTGCTCAAATTTCAGTGCACGGATTTTGTCGTTTGAGAGCAACCCACCTCGAAGCCTTTGAAAGAAAAATTCCCAGTGAGGAGAAAAGCCCTAACCACCCAGAGCCAGAGTAAATTGGGCATCACTTAAGTCTTCGTGTCTGTGTGATTTGAAGACTTATTACACTTGAGGACTGTGCATCCTCCAGACGGTTAGGCGTCGCGTTCTGAGCATCCAAGAGAAATTGTGGATTGCCAGTGAACGAAGTCTGTGAAGGTTTGGGAGTCTACCTTGAAGACTTACCAGAGTGATTGGGCGAGGTCTGTGTGACCTTAGCTCAAGGAGAAAACGGTGAGGACTGGGTGTCTTGGACTAAGTGTCCTTGACTGGGTGTCCGGGACTGTGTGTCCTTCGGTTTAAATACCTAGCCGCTCCAACCAGACGTACAGTTGTCACAGCAACTGGAACTGGTCCAACAAATCATTGTCTTCAACGTGTCACTGGTTTCATCTTCACTTCCCTTCATTTACAGTTAATCATTGTGAAGCCATTGCATGCTTGCTTTATCTTTTGTCTTCACAACATGAATGTATGATCTGTTCGGCTTCATAACTTCTTCCTACCTGATCCTTATTACACTGAAGCTGTTTGTCATTGCGCTTTCACTCTATTGAATACATGACCATGGCTGCCCTAGTGTAATCTAACTTCCGCTGCATAGTAATAGGCATAATCTTCACTGTTTGTCTTCATAACTCTCATGTTTTGAAGACTTTCATAAAAATCGCCTATTCACCCCCCCTCTAGTCGATATAACGCACTTTCAATGAACTCCACCGTGTACCCGCACGGGTGTGGCCAGGAACGAGGCGTGAGTACGTGCATCGTGCGTGCACCTCTTCTTTAGGTGCAGGTATGTACGTGGGTGGGTGTGAGAGAGATGGTTTGTGCGAAACATAAGTAATGTGTCGATGATATCTCAAACAAAAAAAAGTAACATATGCAATGTGTGTGAAACAGAGTCATGGATATATCATATATATAGAGGGACCGATCCACGATAAGAGAGTGTAGGCATCATCGGCATGAGATATCGATAGAATCGAAAATAGGGATGAAGTGTGTGGGTGTGCGATCGATAAAGGGTGCCACTGAATTTGTGTTTGCCCACATCAAAGATACAGGGCGGCTGGCCTACTGGAATGTGAGAGGGCAGAGGTGTAGTGTTTCTCTATGGCATGGATACCTACCTACAATGTTCGACTATCGGTGTGTGTGGGGGGGGAGGGGCAGAGACCTAACTATAGAGAGGTAGATCGACTAGTATATGTGTGGGGAAGGAGAGAGACCTAGCTATGTATTGAGGGAGATCGATCAGCATCCATGCATCCGTGAATAAGGTTGGGAGAAACACAAAGGTAGAGTGTCAGAAGGTTGGTGGTGGAGTTGCTTCTCACAAATGGCGGGAGAGGCCTGCTAGACAAACGGAGGGTACGAGTGCAATATCAATAAGAGAGGGGATGTCTGTCTGTCTATGCACTTGCGTGTGAGAGACGGGTCGGGACGTATGCAAGGATGATGAGGGGGGACGATATCATTGTGGTAAGCAGACGTAACTACATAGGAAGATCAATCGTCATGTTTCCGAGAAAGGGACATGCATAACTAGTGAGGTAAGTCGATCGGTGCATGGGGAAAAAGAATTATAGTTGACCTAGCTATATGTAGGGAGATCGGTACGTATACATGCATGCATGTGTTAGAAGAAAATATGGTCTCGAGAGACGGACAGGGGAGAGGCCTACTATGTCGAGGGGGAGGAGTGTTCGAGTATGAGATCGATGAAAAGAGGGGCGGGAGTGTGCACCTGCGTGGAACCATATTGGACATAGGGGGCATGGACGGTGAGAAGAGAAGAGGGGAAGTGTGTGTTTGTGGTAGGCACACTTGGCTAGAGAGGTATATCAACTGGTGTGTGTGCTGAAAAGAAGGAGGCGGGGGGCCTACACACACTGTGGGTGAACGACCTAAAGAGAAATAATGAATGTGCGCGATGGAGGGGACGCCGAGGGAGGGCGAGAGGGGGGCGGGCGTGTGCATGCACGATAGAAAGTTAGCGGTAGCTAGCTACAAAGAGAAGAGGATCATGAAGGTGTAAAAGATGAAGAGAGATCATAATTCATTATAAAGAAGTGGATTCAGATATTTGAAGAAGATATCATAGTGTTTTAAACTGACGCATGCATGAATGAATATATATATATATATATATAATGGTGATACTCATGGTGTGGTTATGAACATGTTATACTACATATAATATATAGAATACTGATTATAATTTGGGATAATGTGTGGCTTTTGCAGCTCAGGGCTAAATACTTGTCATAATGTAGGGGGCGGGGCACTATACTTTGTGTGATAAACACGGAGTACGTATGGAACATGGTTTAGATTATGAATATCTAGTTAGGACATCAAATGTACTATTATTTGGAATCAACATTAAGTGTATTCAAAAATTTGAATTCGAGTTCATATAGTACACATAGTTCATATCTATCTCTATAGTAATCGTGTGGTGTGTTGTTAAGGTAATACATGAATGATGGTTTAAGTTGGCAACAGTCATGATTGTAGATTCTTATTCAAATAGAGAAACATATTCAAATTTAGTTCGAATTGCAGCAGTAGTATAGATGTTTGGAATGCACTAAAATGTTGGTATGAGTAGGTTACATGCATTATACAGCCAGCGAAAAAAATAATTGGACATAACATGGATTCATAGCTTTGAATAGCATTTGTACAGTAAAGCGTGACAAGACTCTCTTTGTGTGGTGTGAATAGTTTTATTTTTTCGTTTTTTCGTTGAGGGAAGTGCGAATTTCTACAGTAAAACGGGACAAGACACGAATGATTTGGTACATACAATATTACACATTAGGCTTGTCCCTAAAATTCAACCCGCGCCTTGTTATATCCCGAAAATTCAGATATCGTGCTCCCAAAACTCGTGCCTTCACAACCCGCGCCTTGCTATCCCGAAATTACAACACGCGCGAAAGCTCCCTCCAGCTGCCAAATCCCGACACGTGAAATCCCCCTTCTAACCCTGAGCCGAAAGGGCTGCTAGTTTAAATCGGTGGGGGTACTTTTGTAACACACCCTACATTTTGGACAAGCGCGTCCCTAAGTCATGGTTCCCCCTCCCATCGCCTCCTTTTCGCCATTCAAAATCCCAGGCCGCCATAACCTCTTTGCTCCAGCCGCGAAACCCCACCCTCCTCCGCCTGCCACCTCAGCGCTACCCATCCGGAGCCTCTTCCCCTACGATGTCATCCAACGCAACAGCTCGACATCCCTCGTCCACCTCCCCGAATGAGGATCCGTCATCCATCGCGTCGTCCCGCCATTTCAGTCGCCCCGTCCTCCACCTCCAAGGAGCTGCTCCGACGATCGCCTTGTCTATTGCGGCTGCTCCATCCCCACACTTCCGCCTTAACCTGCTCCACCGGAACCGCTGCATCCTCACCGACTTCTCGGACGAAGCCGAGGCCTACTCGGCGCCACCAAAGAGGTTTTACACTCATCGCATCGCACCATCTCCTTAACTCGACCTCCCGGCACCGACGGTGCTCCATCCCGCACCCCCATGGCGCGACTACCTCAAAGCCCGCGCCACGGGCGACATCTCCATGGCAGCTCTCCCCCAGTGCAAGGCCCCTTCGGCGGTAGCGTCCATACGAGCCGGATCTGTTGCTGCTACTACGGCTCTCGCTCGCTTGCTCGCACTACTGCTCTACTCTCCCCCTCGCTCATGATGTTGCTCTGCTCTTGCTCTCGCTCGCGGTGCTCTGGCTCTAGTTCGCGCTGCTCCTCCAGGCGCTGCTGCTCTGGCTGCTATCTGCTATTGTGTTCCCCGTCGAACGCCTGCTGATTTAGATCACTGTTTCTCTACTACTAGTGCTCGAGTGGCCTAAACTACATGTGAAGTGCCTCTGTGCTACCAGTGCGTTCAGTTTTGACTGTAACATTTAGATTCCAGAGTAAATTTCAATTTCGACAGTTAAGTCTAGAGTCAACAGTTGTAGTCAGGTGTTTTTTGGTGATGTAAATTTTACATCTATCACTTTTTGGTAATGTATTTTACATCATCTATTGGAGATGCTATTAGAATCCCACTTGAGATTAATGATGTCTGTCTTGTACTGCTTCAGCCTCGACGTCTTACGGCTTGTCGGAGCTGCTCCAACGATGGAACCATCCATCACAATAGAGCAGTGCCCTGTACGCCGTCTACAGATCCCTCAGATCTTCCTCCACCCCTCCGACAGCCACCTCTGCCTCAACTTCTTCAGCGACCAACCAAATGATGCCGAGGTCGACACGGGTACTGCAAAGAGGTTGTGCAGTTGTCGCATCACTTATTACTCTACATTCATGTTGATGCACCAGGGCTATTTTGGTTCAAAGGAAAAACTGAAGGAAAAACATAACAATAGGAAATTTTCCTATAGCACTCTACTATTCAATTATTCATGCATTTTGTTGAAAGGAATGGAGCAAAACATCCACCTGGACCTACTTTTCAAAATCATGTGCATGAAAATAAGACCAAGTGTATTAGTGGCAGAATAACATTCTAACTGTACACGCTTTCATATGGTTTCACTTTAATTTGGCCATGTTTCTTTGCATTCCTCTGCTCTTCCAATTCCTGTGAACCAAACACCCAAGTTGAAAGAAATCATGTGTTTACAAATGCTCTGTTTCCCACATGCATTCCTATCCTATTCCGGTGTTTTTCCTATCCCTGCGTTTTTAGAATCCTACAAGCCAAAGGAGCCCTTACAAAATTACTTCAGTTACAGGTACGTGTCGAACAAAACTTTTTGTGGTTTGTCCTGCTCCTGCTGCGACGTTGTCCACCTCACATGAGCTGCTCCATCGACAGAAGCATCCACCAAACTAGACATCACGACTCATGGCCGTCTTTCACCGCCTCAGATCTCCTTCCTTGCCGCCAGCACCCACCGCAACGGCGTCACCATCATCAACTCAGCAGATGAACCTGAGGAGTACATAGGTCCACAAGAGAGATCGCACTCTTTTGTTTCTGACTATGTTATGCATTTCTTAATATTACCTGCTACTTTATCGTCTTGTTCACCTCTTAGACTCCAAGTCAGGCCCAAATTAATGATCAAACTTGAGTTTTAAAATTAGTTGTGGGGCACATATCGAGGCAGCAATGAATAGTATCTCTGTCTATTATCTCGTTCACCTAGGGTATGCCTATGTTGTTCATCTTGGGTGGGAAACAAATAGTAAAGCAACCATCATCTGTCTTTTTATTAAATTAAAGCTATCATCAGCCTGCTATCATTATTTTTGGATCCACCTAGTAGTGGACACCATCACTCTAGATTTCTGCATGCTCTCCTTACATAATCTCACCATATTTTTTTCGTATGCATATCCTGTATTGTACATGTAGAGAAAAAGAGAAGAGTTTTGCACGGCAATACAATGTCATGCAGACATTGCTCCATGGTGGGTTCAATGGCAAACCCTCCCCCCTCTCCAAATTGTAATCTAGAGGAAGATATATGTTCTAAGGCGGATTCAGACGCAGGTGACCACACCTATTTACCCCCAAGGTGTTTGCTCTAACTTGGCATGATGATGTTAGTCATATCATGCATATGTTGCCTTGCAGTGCCTACTTTCGGCACCATATATGTCATCTGCTTAGTTTAGACATGTTCTATAATGCCACCTTTTTAGTTTCTATATCATATATGGGAATTATGCAGTCTCATCTCTTTTAGCCAGCCATAATATATGTGAAATATGCAATGCCATCCTGTTTAACTAGGCATCATATATTTGAATGATATCTTGCCCATCCTTTTCTTCATTACATTTCTATTTGTCGACAATGCTTGTACATTAAACTACTCTTCCTGTGAATCGGCCATTTGTGTGGGTGATGGAAAAATCTGGAGTGAAAACAATGTCTTTAGAGCAGATAGTGCTACATGTCGAAGCAGATCTCTTGCTGGGACCCGATAGCTCCTCAGAGATGGATTCAGAGACGGATGACCAGTCCTATTGCCCCATCGAGGTGTATGCTCTAACTTGGCATGGTTATACTGCTCATATCATGCATATGGTGTCTTGCATTGCATAGTTTAGACAACATATACACAATATTCAACACTATGTTCTTAGTTCATACATTATATATGTGAATGCCCTCTACTTATCATATAAATCACATATGTGAATTAAATCATGTGATCTTGATAACTTAGATAACATGTATGTGAATTATGTCATGCGAACCTGTTTACTAAAGACATCATATAATTATCTCATGCCATCATGTTTAGTTAGTCATCATATCTTTGAATTATGTCGTGCTATGCTATCTAGTTTAGATAGACATCATATATGTGAAATTATGTCATGCTATCATTTTTAGTTAAACAATATACATGTCAACTATTTCATGCCCTCTTTTTCCACACTATCTATTGCATCTGTCTCTCATACAATGTTTGTACATTCAACTATGTTTCCCTTTTATCAGCCATTTGAATTGGAGCGGGTGATGCCAGTATCTAGCGGACTAAAAACACGGTCTTCAAATAAAACAGTGCTACCTCTTGGTGGAGATAGCACCCCGGTTGTACATGCACAAGAACCAGCCCTACCACACATAACCCAAACTCTTGCAGATTGTACCCCTACTACGATGGACAGAGAACCAGCTTCACCCAATCTAACCCCAACCCTAGCCAATAGTAACCCAGTTCCTGTTGACACAGCACCATCTCCACCACAGAGCTCCCAAACAAGAGCAGTTAGTAAGATAGCTCCAGTGCCCAAAGCGCTAGTACTACCACGGCGAACCCCAACTCCACCAGTTAGTACACCTATTCCTGTGGAGGAAGCACAACCAGCCATTCATAGTTTAGCACCTATCACATTTGATGTTGTTAAATCCTATGTGCGTATCTTCCCATCATGGAAATATTATACTGAAGATGAAGGAAAATGACAGTTGCAGGTGTTTGTCTAGGAGTTATGTGCAAGTAATGTTATTCATGGCAATTACTTTGCTTTGTCCTATACATTCTACCTCCATGATGGTTATAATACAACAAATTTTCCCATTTTTCTCTATAGAGAAGGAACGATTTGGAAACTCAGGATGAGGTAACCTGTGCTAATACCTCTGCTATCTTCAAGAATGCTTGGTGGCAGTATCGGAATTACCTGAAGAAAACGTACTTCACTGGGAAAGAAACTCATCAAATTCCCTTACGTTCTTCTGAGACACATTTACTGATGACTGGGAACACCTTGTTCTGTACTGGTCCCGAACCAAGAATGTGGTATGGTCTATGAGCTCATTTTTTTATTTTTAAGTACTATATGCTTGTGTCTTACTATACTCTGTTCATGTAGAACAAGTGCTTAAACCTGAAGAATAACTGTTCTCATTTAAGATTCCATTGCTATCGTGCATACTACTTTGCTCTTGTATCACTGTATTTACTCATACAAACTTATTTTTAAATTGAAGGATCCAATCGAAACTCCAATGGCACAACAGGTATCACTACAAAAAAAGACACATCCGTGACATTTTGGGCCGAACGAATTTTTTCCTGTCATGCTTATGTCACTTCTATGACGATAATCATGACAAACCCCGGTATCATCATAGATGTGGTGGCCTCCTACTTCTGTGACAAAAAATCATGACTGAAAATGGGCTTTTCATCCTAGGCAGGCCGGAGACGCAATTGCATGACATTCTTTGGGCCGTCCATGACAAAAAAACCATGGTAGAAGCGAGGGCGAGGAAAATATTGGGGAGTTCCAAGTTATGGTGGGTGGTCGGGGCCGAGCGATGCATGGAGGGATTGCGTGTTTCTCCCATACACATACTCGCGTGGGTGCGATGCGTTGGGCTCTAACTGAACCCAAGCGAGGCATTCGCCTACTGAACCCGAGCGATTGCACTGGTTACGTGTTACTGAACCCGAGTGATCGATCGATCCCTGGCTGTTAACTGAACCCGATCGAGCGATTCCTTCGCTACTGCTACTAACTGAAGCCGATCGAACCTGCTGCCTCTTGATGAACAGTGAGCGTTGTTGGGGGTTGGATGAACAGGACCCCATGGTAGTAAAGGCCGTTGCCGCTGGATGAACATGACCCCGATCGAGCCGGTTGGGGGTGGATGAATAGGACCCCGTGGAGGGCTGGTTGAATAGTAGCCGGTGGAGGGCGAGATGAATAGTAGCCGTGGATGGGTGGTTGAACAGTAGCCGGTGGAGGCTGGATGAACCGGAGCCCGTGGATGAACAGTAGTTGGTGGAGGCAGGAGGGAGACGTCGTGGATGAACAGTCCCAGGTGGAGGCTGGAGGAGGTTAACGGTGGATGAACAGTAGCTCGTGAGGGCTAGAGCGAGGCAGTAGACGGTGGATGAACAGCAGCCAGTGGAGTACCATTTTGTGGTATGCCACACCCCTCCCGATGAACAGGACCCCTGTTTTGACCGTAGGAGGTCGAAGAGAAGTTTGTTTCCTCCGTTTTGCAGTACGCCACACCCCTCCCGATCAACAGGACCCCGTTTCGGCTGTAGGAGGTCGAAGAGAGGTCTGTTTCCTTCGTTTTGCGGTACGCCAGACCCCTCCCGGTGAACAGGATCCCATTTCGACCGTAGGAAATTGAACACAAGGCCATTTCCTATGTCATGCGGTACGCCAGGCCTCGTTTCGGCTGTTCCATCCAAGCCGGTTGGCTCTCGATGAACAGCACGCATTCAGTTGCCACCCAATGAACACGACGCAGTTTCTCCGTTCCGACCCAGCCGGTTGGCTGCCCATGAATAGGACGCCATCGCTGCTCTCCGCTGCCTCTCCATGTACACGAGCCCTGGCCGTATGTATGCGCGAGTAGGCATTCGAGACCCCGCCCGTATGTATGTACGTGGACTTATTTACTTTCTTGCACCCTGGTGCTACGTACGTGTACACGATATAGACGGGACTGCGCGACATGCTACGCCCGCGCCTCTACTACGACACGTGCCCTTCCTTACTTGGCCACGGTTCATCGCTGCAGCCTGCAGACAGACCGATCAACCAGGATGTACGTACACATTCGTGACCAGACAGACAACCGTACGTACGGTTCGGCCGGGTGGGTCCCAGCTGTCAGGGAGGTAAGGAGGCACTTCCTTGCCTGCGAAGATATAGTTGGTGGGTCCCAGTTGTCAGGGGGAGAATCATACTTTTTGCCCATAATATGGAAGCACTTCCTTGCATGCGAAGATGTAGCTGGTGGGTCCCAGCAGTCGGGAGGAAACATATTTTTCATGAAATATGGTGGCCCATCCGATGGGTCCTTGCTGTCAGGTGGAGGAATCATTATTTTGCGCGTAATAAGGAGGCACTTCCTTGCTGTGGTCGTGGACCCAGCTGTTGGCCTCTCCACGTATAGTACTCTTCCGATGGAACTCGTTCCTTGACCACATTGACCACATCGCGCCGAGAGCTCCAAGGTGGTGGACGACGGTGAGGCCTAGGAAGGGGACGACGCGGAGCCGGGGAAGACGCGGCAGTGGATGTCCACGCGAAGAGGGTATGAGGGTTGACTAGTTCGGCTGCGGTGTGAGGATGTCGTCGCCGCAGAATAACAGGGGGTGTGGGTGAGTAGAGGGATGGCCTGGCCAGAGGTTGGAGTAGGGTGGGCGGTCAGGCTTGCGCGGCAACAGAGCCGACCACGGGAGGTAGGACCAGGCGGCACGACCAGTGCTGGTTTGGGCGGCTGGAGCAAGAAGACCAGAGGTTGAACAAGCACTACAGCCGTTGGATGGACATCGTACGGTCACTGGAGCTAGAATTGTTCATATTGACTAAGTTAACAAAGCCCTTCGTCCGCGTCAACTTAGTAGGCCCACAAGTCAGCCTCCCACTATGGTGGGTCCCAGCTAGCAGGGGGTATTCCTTTTTTGTGCGTAATAAGGAGGCACTTCCTTGTGTGCGAAGATATAGCTAGTGGGTCCGAGCTGTCAGCGGAGGGAACGTTTTTCCATGAAATACAGAGGCCCTTCCTGTGGGTCCCAGCTATCAGGTGGAGGAATCATTATTTTGCGCGTAATAAAGAGGCATTTCCTTGCGTGCGGTCGTGGACCCTGCTGTCAGCCTCTCCACATACAGTCCTCTTCCGATGGATGTCGTTCGCTGACCACGCCACGCCGAGAGCACCACGGCGGTGGACGACGACGAGGCCAAGGAAGGGAACGACACGGAGCCGGGGAAAACTCAGCTGTTGTTTCCCACGCGGAGGGGAGTATGAGGGTTTACTGGTTCGTCTGCCGTCGCTTGAGAATAATAGCAGGTGTGGGTGAGTAGAGGGATGGCCAGGCCAGCGATGGGAGTAGGGTGGAGCGGTGAGGCATGCGCGGTAGCACAGCCGGCCACGGGAGGAGGGAGCAGGCGGTCCCGCTAGCGCTTGTTTGACCGGCTGGAGCAGGAAGAGCAGAGATTGAAGAATCACGACGGTCGTTGGATGGACTCCAACAGTCACTGCTCTCGTGTGTTGACTAAGTTGACACGGCGTTGCGTGTGCATCAACCTTTTTTTAGGAAAGTGTACGCGTCAACCTATAGTAGGCGCACTAGTCAGCCTCAAACCTGTGGAGAACAGCATCCAGCCCATCTGCCATTATTTCTTATAATTTCTAACCCATTTGCTAATTCTTAAGGTTTTTTTGAGCCCATATTCTTTTTGTTAGCATTACAGCCCATATTGTGGCCACTGTTAAAAAATTTATATTAAATTTTGCATATTTTGGTGTGGTTCGAACTATTTTTAATCCTGAAATTTCGAGTAACATTCATACTAATTTTAAAAATAGACTTATATCAATATAAAATCCAACAAATTTACCACGCATAAAATCAATGGAATTTAAAATCTTGAAATGAAAAAAAAAAGAAATTTGAAACTCATTCCCGGTTTGATGTGTTTTAAAAATGTACAACCCATTTCTCATTACTGATAGCCCATTTTCTGGGCAAGCCGAATGAAGCTCTCCTCGTGTTGAAAGATTTGCAGCCCAGCAAGGCTGACAAAGCAAGTAGGCCTTGGTTGGGTATTCTACAAAAGCACAAAAAACTGGGCTAGTGATGTAGGATAGAACCCTAGATGGCCGATCTTTCACGAAACAAGCAGATCCCGCGATGAACACGAAGAACACGAGGGGAAACTGTAACGCCCCGAGACCGATGTGCCAGGTGTCGTCTAGTTATTCGTTGCTGTTGCCATGTCATTGCTTGCGTGTCATGCATTGCATATCATGTCATCATGTGCATTTCATTTGCATACATGTTCGTCTCATGCATCCGAGCATTTTCTCCGTTGTTCGTTTTGTATTCCGGCGCTCCGTTCTCCTCCGGTGGTCATTTCTACCTTCTTCTCGTGTGTGGGGATTAAACATTTCCGGATTGGACCGAGACTTGCCAAGCGGCCTTGGTTTACTACCGGTAGACCGCCTGCCAAGTTTCGTATCTTTTGGACTTCGTTTGATGCTCCAATGGTTAACCGAGGGACCGAGAAGGCCTCATCTGTGTTGCGGCCCAACACACTTCCAAAGTGGCCCAAAACCCACCTAAACATGTTCCATCATCTCGGTCGTTCGATCACGATCGTGTGGCCGAAAACTGCACCTCATTTGGACTCCCCTAGCTCCCTCTATCTATAAATATGTGCTCCCCTCCGAAATTTTCGCGCAGTCCAAACCCTAGCCTTCCTCTACCTCGCGCCCGGACGAAATCTCCTCCGCGCCGGACAATGTCCGCGCCACCGCCGCCACCTCACCCGGACCAATCCAGAGCCGCCACGTCGCCTCCTCCGCCGCCCGAACCAACCGGCGAGCTCCACCTCAGCCGGCCGCCTTCCTCTCCACCGCGCGGCCCGCGGGGCCCAGATCCGGCCCGCGCGGGCCCGGTCGCCGCCAGCCGCCCGGCTCTCCTCCCGCCCGAGCCCGTGGCTCCTCCCGCCGGCCGCCGTCGGAACCCGCCACGTCGCCGCCTCTTCCTCCGCGCCGCGCCGCCATGACGGCTCGCCGCGCCTCCGCGCCGGCTCGCCGCCGACCCGCTCGCCGATCCACGCCGCCGCCGCCGTGGCGCCCTGCCCCGCCGTCCGCCGCCTCGCCTCGCCGGTGCATCATCGGATCCGGCCGCCCCTCTCCCTCGACTCCGGCGCCCCGACGAACTCCGGCCCGGTGAACCTCGGCATCCGCGCCCTGCTACAGTAACTGCCGGGATCCGATCTGGATCTGAGATCCGCGGGTTGACTTTTTCGTCCCTAACCCTAATATTTTGCTCCTGTTCATTGCATCGTAACTTTTCATCCGTAGCTCCGATTCATGCATATAGCATATCACAATGTTTGTCTCAGAGAGTAGATCATTTCATTCCATTGCATCATTTTCATTTGAGTTCATCTTGATGCCCGAAATGCTGTTAGAAGAGTGCTACTTGAGATAATTGTCAGATCTGCTACTCCATTTAGATATTTGTCATTTTTGCCATGATTAATGTGTGCATGATATGGCCATGAGCTCTACATGTGTTTTGTTAAGGGTTTTTCCATCTTTCCAGAGGTGCAACCCATGTATTTTTGAGATGTGTGTGGTGACTAGCATAAGCTTGCAAAGTGAGGCACTTGGTAATGCTGTTTTCAGGGACTTAGCATTTCCACTAAGTCCTTGGCCTGTTTATCTCATATGGCCATATGTTCATGTTGTTTCCTAGCGATCCGTGCCTCTTTTGAGGATGATCAGTAAGGATGTTTTGTTAATCTTGTAGTGCTCTATCCATCCATGTCTTTGTTTGCAATTATGGAGCATCCTAGCTTGAGTCAATCGAGCTCTACTTTTTGCTATTTCGTGAATCTGGGCAGATTGTCTACTTGTTAGCAATTTTGCCGAGGATGTTGTAGTTGATCCGTGCATGCTATGCTATTGTTCTTGCCATGTCTAGCTTGCATTTTGTGTATTCTTGATGGGTATATGCTTAGATTGTCATGACTTGCTTTGTAGTGAGTGCATCGAGCTCGTTAACATGCCTACTTGATATCTGTTTTCAGCATGCTCCAGTTTTCACTAAGTCTGAGAACTGATTATGTTTTTGCCATGTTCACATGCTTGCAATTGTATTTCCTAATCCCTTTTGGCTCAAGGTCAGTAAGGGACTTTTGTTAAGCTCTTTGAGTAGCTCCATGACATGCTTTACTTTGCCATGTTCAGGTCCTGTAGCATATAGTTTTCATGCTCCGAAAATTGCTATCTGATCTGAAATTCCTGACAAGTGTTAATTTCACTATGTCTGAGATCTGTTTACCATATGCATTTTTGCCATGCTTGTTTGAAACTGTTAATGCATGATTTGGCCGTAGCTCAGTGCTAGACTTTTGTTAAGCATCTTGAATGGATCCCTGCCATGTATTTTGTTGTCATGTTTGAGTGTTGTAGCATGTTCATCTTGTTGCATTTAGGTGGCTACTTGCTGTAAATCGCAGATCGTGGTCATATTTGAATCGCTTGCCATTTTCCAAACCTTGACTCCGATTCCAGTGATCTTTATATCGTTTTCAAGCGATTTCATCTCATCTTTCCAGTGGCACACCTGGATTTCCAAGTTGAGGCCAGGTTCATGCATCCCTTGTCAAATCATGCATATGCATCGCATACCGCATCCCGCATATCATACCATGTTCATGTGTTGGTTGTTTACTATGTTGTGTGCTTCTTTCCGGTGTGTGCTTTTTCGGGTTGATTCCGGTAACGTCGCATTTGTGAGGACCCGTTCGTCTACGTCCATTTGTCTTCTTCATGGACTCGTTCTTCTTCCTTGCGGGATTTCAGGCAAGATGATCATACCCTCGAAATCACTTCTATCTTTGCTTGCTAGTTGCTCGCTCTTTTGCTATGCCTATGCTGCGATACCTACCACTTGCTTATCATGCCTCCCATATTGTTGAACCAAGCCTCTAACCCACCTTGTCCTAGCAAACCGTTGTTTGGCTATGTTACCGCTTTGCTCAGCCCCTCTTATAGCGTTGTTAGTTGTAGGTGAAGATTGAAGTTTGTTCCTGGTTGGAACATGGAGATGTTGTTCCTTGTTCAGAACATGTTTACTTGTTGGGATATCACAATATATCTTATTTAATTAATGCATCTATATACTTGGTAAAGGGTGGAAGGCTCGGCCTTATGCCTGGTGTTTTGTTCCACTCTTGCCGCCCTAGTTTCCGTCATATCGGTGTTATGTTCCCGGATTTTGCGTTCCTTACGCGGTTGGGCTATTATGGGAACCCCTTGACAGTTCGCCTTGAGTAAAGCTCTTCCAGCAATGCCCAACATTGGTTTTACCATTTGCCACCTAGCCTTTTCTTTTCCCTTGGGAGTCGTGCTCCTGAGGGTCATCATTATTTTACCCCCCCCCCCCCCCGGGCCAGTGCTCCTCTGAGTGTTGGTCCAACTTGTCAGCCGCCGGTGGCCACCAGGGGCAACTCTGGGCTGGCCTACCGGAAGTTTGGACAATCCGGCGTGCCCTGAGAAAGAGATATGTGCAGCTCCTATCAGGATTTGTCGGCACATTCGGGCGGTGTTGCTGGTTTAGTTTTACCCTGTCGAAATGTCTTGTAGAACCGGGATACCGAGTCTGATCGGAATGTCTCGGGAGGAGGTCTATTCCTTCGTTGACCGTGAGAGCTTGTGATGGGCTAAGTTGGGACACCCCTGCAGGGATTTGAACTTTCGAAAGTCGTGCCCGCGGTTATGGGCAGATGGGAATTTGTTAATGTCCGGTTGTAGAAAACCTGAAGTTGACCTTAATTAAAATGTATCAACCGCGTGTGTAACCGTGATGGTCTCTTCTCGGCGGAGTCCGGGAAGTGAACACGGTGTTGGAGTTATGCTTGACGTAGGTTGTTATAGGATCACTTCTTGATCATATTTTATCGACCGTGCTTTGCCTTCTCTTCCCGCTCTCATTTGCGTATGTTAGCCACCATATATGCTAGTCGCTTGCTGCCGCTCCACCTCATACCTTTACCTTACCCATAAGCTTAAATAGTCTTGATCGCGAGGGTGCGAGATTGCTGAGTCCCCGTGGCTCACAGATACTTCCAAAACCAGCTTGCAGGTGCCGATGAGTCCGTACAGATGACGCAACCAAGCTCAGGAGGAGCTCGATGAAGACCTTGTCCTTTGTGTTGTTTCGTTCTAGTTGGTCAGTAGTGGAGCCCAGTTGGGGTCGATCGGGGACCTTTGTCACATTTGGGGTTCTTCTTTTATTTTGGTTCCATAGTCGGACCTTGATTGTATTTGGATGTTGTAATGCTTTATTCATGTAATTGTGTGAAGTGGAGATTGTAAGCCAACTATGTATCTCTTTCCCTTATGTATTACATGGGTTGTGTGAAGATTACCTCACTTGCGACATTGTTTTCAATGCGGTTATGCCTCTAAGTCGTGCTTCGACAGTGGGAGATATAGCCGCATCGAGGGCGTTACAAGTTGGTAATCAGAGCCTTCCCCGACCTTAGGAGCCCCCACTGATTGATCGTTTTTAGCAGCCATTGTTGAGTCTAGAAAAATGTTTTGAGTCATTTAGGAATTATATATCATAGAGTTTAGGAATTCTTTTTACTCCCCAGTCCCTTCATCGCTCTGGTAAGGCATCCTGACGTAGAGTTTTGACTCTCCTCTTCTCAAATTTCACTAAAAAAATTTAGGATCACGCGGGTATCTTGGAATCGTTCCGATGGTTTTATGACGAGAACATTGTCTTGGTGCCTCCTGTCAGGGGTTTTGTGGAAGTGTCCCGGGGAGTTGAGCTCTGAGGTGTTGTCGTCATAATTTTATCGTTGTAGTTCTGCAATACCTGAGTTTAGTACGCCGACATCGAAAATCTCTTTTATGTAGTTCGTTGGTGAGATAACCTCGACGCCACCTAGTACTTGGGCGGGAGTTCGGGAGTATTGCCATAACTTGTATAACGGATGCTTTTCAAAGGTTGAGGTAGACGATTTCCGAAGGTTTCTTGGTTATGTGTTGAAGGATGGATACAGTTGGATGTAGGATTTGCTAGTTTTGGGTGAGATATTATGCTTCCCCTGTATCCCCAACACCTGATTGCATAACCGGAAATTTTCGGGAGTTCATAGGTGGGAATTCAAGTAGCTCTTAGGATATCTTTCCGACAGATGTATGATATGAAATTGGGGTTCGACGTCTAGTGGTCCGCCTATTCATGGTCGGTTTTACAGTGGTCTCGTTGTGTCTTAAAGAGTCCTTGGCTATGCCGACTCGGGGACGCTTCGTATGTCATGTGCACTGCCTTGTATATGATGGTGTTGTACGATCGAGCCCGTGTAGGCCTCACCATGAAAACTTCGGACGAAATCTCATTCATATGTTTGTTCCGGCTTATTCTGCAAGCCAATCTTTTGTTTTGTTTTGAGTTGTGGTATTCGAGTTGCTTCGAAGTCAAATGTTGATTCCATACCTTTTCCAAGCGGTGTTTCATATTCCTATGTGGATACTAATCCTTCTTGATCATCGAGTTTGTCATGTCAATCCTTTTCACCGGTGTGCTTCTCTTCAAGTGGATCCGATCATTTCAACATTCGCAAGATCAACTCAAGTCTTCTCAGCGGTGTTGGTTTCATCCGTCTCCAAGTTGCCTTTGTTTTTCCCGCCCACCCACCCTTTTTCTTCAATGATTCAGATTTCTTATTCAAGTATCCTTTTTATTGATGGGAAGCCTCTCCATTCCTTTTCCGTCAATGTTCGTATCCGGTGATTCTCATGAAGATTCTAATGGAGCTTCAAGTTCGTCACCCTTTACTCATTTTTTCTTCTCCGACGGTTTAAATTCAAGCGTTATTGATCATATCTTTCTCCTTGTTTTAAATACCCTATCATGCCGGTGCTCCTCATATTCTTTCACTTCTCGCTATTCTGTTGTTCCGGAGTGCTGAAGATATCTCAGAAGATGCTAGTGTTCATTCTCATTCATTCAAGATCTTTCGAGAATGTTATCTTATTCAAACCATTTAATTCAACCAGTGCGTTCTCCTTTTTCAAGTAATCATTTCAATGGTGTTTCTTTTGAGTGGGCCCTAACCCACAGGTCTTTTCCCAGGATCTTACCTGACTCTTCTTATTTTCCCGGAGCTATTCCCAAATTATTTTCAAAGTTTGACGTAAGAATGAGTTATCATCAGTCAATTGCCTTCTCCAAGATCTTTCAAATTCTTTTCATCATTGGTTCAACCTTTATAATTTTCCATCCCGGAGTATCTCAACAATTCATGGTGGTGTTTCTCATCGGTATTCTCAACATTTGAAGACCGAAGAAGATTTTTTTTCTCTTAATCTTGCTCCTTTCTCTTCAAGATTCATGGTGCTAGCTTGATGCCATCCTCTCATAATTATTTTTGATTGTGAAAATTCTTTTCACCCATCCGGAGCATTTCAAGATTCTTTTCAGTTTGCTTCTCCGGAGCCCATCATCTCAGAGTTTATTCATTCTCAGCTTTCAGCTATCATTCTCCAATTTTACCGGTGCTTCGTTCAAGTAATCTCTAATCAGTTCGTGATCCCTTCGTTCTCTTGCCTCTAAATTCTCTCAAGCATCTTCATTCATTTGCTAATTCTTCCTGGTGTTTCTTTATCTTTTCTTCGTTCATTTTAATTCTGACGGTGGTTCGCTCAAGAGTTTTTCTTCCTTCGTATATCATATCTATGCATTCGTGCTTTTCAAATTCTACCGGTGGTTCGTCGAAGACCTTCTCAAGCTTATGTTATATCTCTCTTAATATTTTCTAAGAGAATAAGTAATATGTCGAATCCGTTGATTGTCATCAATTTAATTGGTGAAGGATAAGCATAATGTAATTCTTATTCTTGTTTCATCGAGTGAACTCAATTCCTTATTCCGGAGGTTCATCCAATTCCTGATCTCAATTATTCGTCTTTCTTTCTCGGAGTTCCAAGTTCTCTCAATTATATCGTCGTGAAGATCCATCTAATCATTGCAAGGTTTCACTTTGTGTTTTCAACTTCTCTTTCTTCTCGTTATCCTTTTGTTACCGGAGTTCTTCATGAAGGTTCTACATGATGGTTCATTAAGGAGTTAATTCCTTCTCGAAGTGTTCATCTATATTCTTGTCAGAGGAGCTCAAGTATTCTTTCATCTTGCTATCCGGAGTGCAATTCTTTCTCCCTTACCATTGGAGGTGGTATTACGTCATTCTTGATAATCCGAGTTCATGCTTCATGATTCACAGATTGTTAAGAATGAGGTATTTTAAATCCATCAATCTCTTCATTGGAGTTATATTGGATTTTATTTCACCTAAAGCCTTCCCTAAGGATTGGTGCTAATTATGGTGCTCATAAAGGACCGAGTTCTTCATTTATCCTCCCGGTGAGATAAGTTTCTCGTCTCCTCGTTCATATCAATCCAATTCTTTTCCCGTGAGTGGCAGGTTGTCACCTCATAATTTGAGATGTATTCCATAAGACCATATCAAGCTTATTCTTTTTGTTGTTGGTTTTCAACAACTCCGTTCTAACATTTGTTATAACCGTGCTCTCTCAAGATCTTGTTTCCCTTTCTTCCGGAGACATTGTGATGTTGCTCTCCTCAACCCATCTTCTCGGATTATCAGGACCATGTTTTGGTCGTGCTTATCCTTTTAACCGGAGTGTTGTGTCCTCTTTTCAAGTATCCTCTCATCTTGTCTAGTTCAATTCCTTCCATTTACAGTCGGAGTGCTGTCCAAATTATACCATTCTTAATCCTTCTCTATCTTGTTTTAACCGGAGTGGTTTCAATATATATCTTGCCCTTCAACCTCAAGGTTTTTCACAATGGTCCTAGTTCTTTTTTTTCTAACGGAGGTTTTCAACATTGTTCATCTCCGTTGCATTCTTTCTTTCCATTTGACCAACCTCTCAAGGTTCGTGATTTCACTCATTTGTCCAAGAAGCAACTTAGTCTTACCTCTTCTCTCTTTCTTCCGTTTTTCCCTCCGGTGCCATTCTAGATCTCGGGACGAGATCCTCTCGTAGTGGTGGAGTGTTGTAACGCCCCAAGACCGATGTGCCAGGTGTCGTCTAGTTATTCGCTGTTGTTGCCATGTCATTGCTTGCGTGTCATGCATTGCATATCATGTCATCATGTGCATTTCATTTGCATACATGTTCGTCTCATGCATCCGAGCATTTTCTCCGTTGTTCGTTTTGTATTCCGGCGCTCCGTTCTCCTCCGGTGGTCATTTCTACCTTCTTCTCGTGTGTGGGGATTAAACATTTCCGGATTGGACCGAGACTTGCCAAGCGGCCTTGGTTTACTACCGGTAGACCGCCTGCCAAGTTTCGTATCTTTTGGACTTCGTTTGATGCTCCAACGGTTAACCGAGGGACCGAGAAGGCCTCGTGTGTGTTGCGGCCCAACACCCTTCCAAAGTGGCCCAAAACCCACCTAAACCTGTTCCATCATCTCGGTAGTTCGATCACGATCGTCTGGCCGAAAACCGCACCTCATTTGGACTCTCCTAGCTCCCTCTACCTATAAATATGTGCCCCCCTCCGTAATTTTCGCGCAGTCCAAACCCTAGCCTTCCTCTACCTCGCGCCCGGACAAAATCTCCTCTGCGCCGGACAATGTCCGTGCCACCGCCGCCACCTCACCTGGACCAATCCGGAGCCGCCACGTCGCCTCCTCCGCCGCCCGAACCAATCGGCGAGCTCCACCTCAGCCGGCCGCCTCCCTCTCCACCGCGCGGCCCGCGGGGCCCAGATCCGGCCCGCGCGGGCCCCGTCGCCGCCGCCAGCCGCCCGGCTCTCCTCCCGCCCGAGCCCGCGGCTCCTCCTGCTGGCCGCCGTCAGAAGCCGCCACGCCGCCGCCTCTTCCTCCGCGCCGCGTCGCCGCGACGGCTCGCCGTGCCTCCGCGCCGGCTCGTCGCCGACCCACTCACCGATCCACGCCGCCGCCGCCGTGGCGCCCTGCCCCGCTGTCCGCCGCCTCGCCTCGCTGGTGCATCACCGGATCCGGCCGCCCCTCTCCCTCGACTCTGGCGCCCCGACGAACTCCGTCCCGACGAACCTCGGCATCCGCGCCCTGCTACAGTAACCGCCCGGATCCGATCTGGATCTGAGATCCGTGGGTTGACTTTTTCGTCCCTAACCCTAATATTTTGCTCCTGTTCATCGCATCGTAACTTTGCATCCGTAGCTCCGATTCATGCATATAGCATATCAAAATGTTCGTCTCAGAGAGGAAATCATTTCATTCCATTGCATTATTTTCATTTGAGTTCATCTTGATGCCTGAAATGCTGTTAGAAGAGTGCTACTTGAGATAATTGTCAGATCTGCTACTCCATTTAGATATTTGTCATTTTTGCCATGATTAATGTGTGCATGATATGCCCATGAGCTCTACATGTGTTTTGTAAAGGGTTTTGCCATCTTTCTAGAGGTGCAACCCATGTATTTTTGAGATGTGTGTGGTGACTAGCACAAGCTTGCAAAGTGAGGCACTTGGTAATGCTGTTTTCAGGGACTTAGCATTTCCACTAAGTCCTTGGCCTGTTTATCTCATATGGCCATATGTTCATGTTGTTTCCTAGTGATCCGTGCATCTTTTGAGGATAATCATTAAGGATGTTTTGTTAATCTTGTAGTTCTCTATCCATCCATGTCTTTTTTTGCAATTATGGAACACCCTAGCTTGAGTCAATCGAGCTCTACTTTTTGCTATTTCGTGAATCTGGGCAGATTGTCTACTTGTTAGCAATTTTGCCGAGGATGTTGCAGTTGATCCGTGCTTGCTATGCTATTGTTCTTGCCATGTCTAGCTTGCATTTTGTGTATTCTTGATGGGTGTATGCTTAGATTGTCATTTATTTCTTTTTAGTGAGTGCATCGAGCTCGTTAACATGCCTACTTGATATCTGTTTTCAGCATGCTCCAGTTTCACTAAATCTGAGAACTGATTATGTTTTTGCCATGTTCACATGCTTGCAATTGTATTTTCTGATCCCTTTTGGCTCAAGGTCAGTAAGGGACTTTTGTTAAGCTCTTTGAGTAGCTCCATGCCATGCTTTACTTTGCCATGTTCAGGTCCTGTAGCATATAGTTTTCATGCTCCGAAAATTGCTATCTGGTCTGAAATTCCAGACAAGTGTTATCACTAAGTCTGAGATCTGTTTACCATATGCATTTTTGCCATGCTTGTTTGAACCTGTTAATGCATGATTTGGCCGTAGCTCAGTGCTAGACTTTTGTTAAGCATCTTGAATGGATCCCTGCCATGTATTTTGTTGTCATGTTTGAGTGTTGTAGCATGTTCATCTTGTTGCATTTATGTGGCTACTTGCTGTAAATCGCAGATCGTGGTCATATTTGAATCGCTTGCCATTTTCCAAACCGTGACTCCGATTCCGGTGATCTTTATATCGTTTTCAAGCGATTTCATCTCATCTTTCCAGTGGCACACCTGGATTTCCAAGTTGAGTCCAGGTTCATGCATCCCTTGTCAAATCATGCATATGCATCGCATACCGCATCCCGCATATCATACCATGTTCATGTGTTGGTTGTTTACTATGTTGTGTGCTTCTTTCCGGTGTGTGCTTTTTCGGGTTGATTCCGGTAACATCGCATTTGTGAGGACCCGTTCGTCTACGTCCATTTGTCTTCTTCATGGACTCGTTCTTCTTCCTTGCGGGATTTCAGGCAAGATGATCATACCCTCGAAATCACTTCTATCTTTGCTTGCTAGTTGCTCGCTCTTTTGCTATGCCTATGCTGCGATACCTACCACTTGCTTATCATGCCTCCCATATTGTTGAACCAAGCCTCTAACCCACCTTGTCCTAGCAAACCGTTGTTTGGCTATGTTACCGCTTTGCTCAGCCCCTCTTATAGCGTTGTTAGTTGGAGGTGAAGATTGAAGTTTGTTCCTGGTTGGAACATGGAGATGTTGTTCCTTGTTCAGAACATGTTTACTTGTTGGGATATCACAATATATCTTATTTAATTAATGCATCTATATACTTGGTAAAGGGTGGAAGGTTCGGCCTTATGCCTGGTGTTTTGTTCCACTCTTGCCGCCCTAGTTTCCGTCATATCGGTGTTATGTTCCCGGATTTTGCGTTCCTTACGCGGTTGGGCTATTATGGGAACCCCTTGACGGTTCGCCTTGAGTAAAGCTCTTCCAGCAATGCCCAACATTGGTTTTACCAATTGCCACCTAGCCTTTTCTTTTCCCTTGGGAGTCGTGCTCCTGAGGGTCATCATTATTTTACCCCCCCCCCCCCGGGCCAGTGCTCCTCTGAGTGTTAGTCCAACTTGTCAGCCACCGGTGGCCACCAGGGGCAACTCTGGGCTGGCCTACCGGAAGTTTGGACAATCCGGCGTGCCCTGAGAAAGAGATATGTGCAGTTCCTATCGGGATTTGTCGGCACATTCGGGCGGTGTTGCTGGTTTAGTTTTACCCTGTCGAAATGTCTTGTAGAACCGGGATACCGAGTCTGATCGGAATGTCTCGGGAGGAGGTCTATTCCTTCGTTGACCGTGAGAGCTTGTGATGGGCTAAGTTGGGACACTCCTGCAGGGATTTGAACTTTCGAAAGTCGTGCCCGCGGTTATGGGCAGATGGGAATTTGTTAATGTCCGGTTGTAGAAAACCTGAAGTTGACCTTAATTAAAATGTATCAACCGCGTGTGTAACCGTGATGGTCTCTTCTTGGCGGAGTCCGGGAAGTGAACACGGTGTTGGAGTTATGCTTGACGTAGGTTGTTATAGGATCACTTCTTGATCATACTTTTATCGACCGTGCTTTGCCTTCTCTTCCCGCTCTCATTTGCGTATGTTAGCCACCATATATGCTAGTCGCTTGCTGCCGCTCCACCTCATACCTTTACCTTACCCATAAGCTTAAATAGTCTTGATCGCGAGGGTGCGAGATTGCTGAGTCCCCGTGGCTCACAGATACTTCCAAAACCAGCTTGCAGGTGTCGATGAGTCCGTACAGATGACACAACCAAGCTCAGGAGGAGCTCGATGAAGACCTTGTCCTTTGTGTTGTTTCGTTCTAGTTGGTCAGTAGTGGAGCCCAGTTAGGGTCGATCGGGGAGCTTTGTCGCATTTGGGGTTCTTCTTTTATTTTGGTTCCGTAGTGGGACCTTGATTGTATTTGGATGTTGTAATGCTTTATTCATGTAATTGTGTGAAGTGGCGATTGTAAGCCAACTATGTATCTCTTTCCCTTATGTATTACATGGGTTGTGTGAAGATTACCTCACTTGCGACATTGCTTTCAATGCGGTTATGCCTCTAAGTCGTGCTTCGACACGTGGGAGATATAGCCGCATCGAGGGCGTTACAGAAACATGAGGGGAAACGCGAGAGAATCACTCAAACCAATAAGAATGATCACACATATGCTAGATCCGAGTACACATAGAGGTCACACGATCCAAAGTCAACACGGGACGATACAAAGGGTAACCGGTTCTTCTCCAAAGGAGGTCTTGATGGTCTTCTCCGCGAGGAGGTCTTGAATCCAACGTGGATCTTCTCCGAAGAGGGGCCGCGGTCTCTCTCAAGGAGTAGATCTGTATGGATGATATAAGCTCTATCTCAAGTATGAGCTAAACCAATGCTAACCCTAGAAAGATGGAGGAGGAGCAATACATATAGTCTAGGTGGGCGAAGGGGTACACGGGCCTCGGCCCTTACACTGTACGCAGATAGGGGAGGCCGGATGTCCGGGCGTCGGGCCGGATGTCCGGGATTTCGCGAGGGGCCAGATGTCCGGGCTGGGGTAGCCGGATGTCCGGGCTATCGGGGCTGGCCTTGACGCTCTCTGCATGGAGGGTGCCGGATATCCGAGTCGGGCCGGATGTCCGGGCTGGGGCCGGATGTCCAGGGCCTGTAGGTACTTGGCGGCTCCGCTGCTACTGCTCCAGGGGCCGGAACCCGGGTTCATGGCCGGATGTCCGGGGCCTAGGAGCTGTTCTTGACTCCTTCCGTTGGTTCTCTTCATCCGTGAGCTTGGGGACTTGTCCGTCTTCACGTACATCTTCGGGAGGGTCCTCTTGGTACCTGATCATGCACAACATTCCGGACTTAGGTAGTAGCCATGTCTCGACAGGATCATATGTGATATCACTAAGGAAGGAAGTCACCTCGGTCTCGAGAGCTCTACCTCTATCTCGTGTCATAGGTCCTCTTGGCACTTCGTGAGATGATGGTAGGTCCATGGGGATGAACATAGGATGCTCCACATCATCTCCCCTCCCTTGGGAAAGATCCGACCTCGGATCGAAATCTTCATCACCATGGTAGGTAGAGAGATCTTTGACGTTGAAGATGTCGCTAACCGAGTACTTGTCGCGTGGAATGTCGATCTTGTAGGCGTTGTTGTTGTTGTAGCATTCGAGCACCTTGAAGGGTCCGTCCGCTCGTGGTAGAAGTTTTGACTTGCGTTCGTGGGGTAAGTGGTCCTTGTGAAGGTGTAGCCACACAAGATCTCCAATGTTGAACACCATGGGGTGCTTGTTGATGTTGAGCTTGGTCGTGAGTCATTGTACTTGGCGCTCAATGGTGTGCCTTATATCTTCATGCATCTTCTTGAGATAGTTGACTTGGGCACTCGCGTCCATATTAGTGTGCTCTTGTAGTGGTAGAGGGATAATGTCCAATGGGGACAATGGGTTGAAACAGTAGACGACCTCGAAGGGGGACTTGCCGGTAGTCGAATGTCTTGCTCGGTTGTAGGCGTACTCGGCGATAGGTAAACACTCCTCCGACTCTTTGATGTTCATCTTGATTAGCACGCGAAGTAGACCAGAGAGTGTGCTGTTGGTCACCTCCGTTTAGCCGTCGGTTTGTGGATGGTAAGCCGTGGAGAAGAGAAGCTTGATTCCGAGCTTGGCCCATAGGGTTTTCCAAAAGTAGCTTAGGAACTTGACGTCACGGTCCGAGACTATCGTCTTTGGTACTCCATGGAGGCGCAATATTTCCCTACAAAAGAGATTGGCAACATGTGAAGCATCGTCTATCTTGTTGCAAGGAATGAAATGAGCCATCTTAGATAATCGGTCCACAACAAAAAATACCAAATCCTTTCCATTTCTAGTTCTAGGCAAACCAAGCACAAAATCCATGCTAATATCTTCCCATGGTTGATATGGAATTGGAAGAGGCATATAGAGACAATGGGATTGAGCTTTAGACTTACCTTTGCGACATGTAGAGCATCGGTTGGTGAAGCGGTTGACGTCGCGGAACATCTTGGGCCAATAATAGTTCCTAGAGACCGTAGCAAATGTCTTGTCGTGTCCAAAGTGTCCCATTAGTCCTCCGCCATGAGATTCTTGCAAAAGTAGCAAACGAAGAGAAGACTCGGGGATGCATAGTTTGTTAGCTCTCATAATATAATCATCTTTGATGTAGTAGCGTTCCCAAGATGTATGCGTCAAACATTTGGCATAAGGAATAGAAAAAGTATGATCATGCGCATACAAGTCTTTTATGTGCTCAAAGCCAATGACATCCAATTCAAGTTTAATGATGTAGGGTAGAACCCTAATTGGCTGGTCTTTCACGAAAGGAGCGCATCCCACGAAGAACACGAGAAACACGAGGGTGGAAATGAGGGGAAACACGTGAGAATCACTCAACCAACAAGAAATAGTCACACATATGCTAGATCCTCGAGTACATAATGTAAGATACACGATCCATGATCAACTAGGGACGATACACGGTAACCGGTCTTCTTCGTGAGGAGGTCTTGAAGTTCTTCTCCAAAAGGAGGTCTTGAATCCAAAGGGATCTTCTCCGTAGAGGCCGTGGTCTCTCTTGTGGAGTAGATCCGATGTGGATGAGCAATGCTCTATCTCTAAAATGAGCTAAACCAATTATAACCCTAGAAAGTTGTATGGGGTGGAGTATATATAGTCTAGGGGGAGAAGGGATACACGGGCCTTGGCCCTTCACTATACGCAGACAGGGGAGGCCAGATGTCTGGGGTGGTCGGGCCGAATGTCCGGGCTTTCAGGCGACGCCGGATGTCCGGGCTGGGGGGGCAGATGTCCGGGCTGGAGTGGTGGCATTTGTTGCTCTCGGGTTCGGAGGAACTGGATTTCCGAGCCGGTGGCCGGATGTTCGGGGGCTCGGGAGAGGCCGGATGTCCGGGCTACCGGGGCCGGATGTCCGGGGCCTGTAGCTTCTGGCGGTTGTGCTGCTGTAGTGGAAGATGCTCCAGGGGCCGGACGTCCGGGGACTTGGCCGGATGTCCGGGGCCTGGGAGATGCTCATGGCTCCTTCCGTTGGTTCTCCTCATCCGTGGACTTGGGCACTTGTACATCTTCATGCGCATCTTCAGGAGGGCCCTCTTGGTGCCTAATCATGCACAACACCTCGGACTTAGGTAGTAGCCATGTCTCATGCATAGAAAGTGGAAGTTCGGAGAGGAGTGAGTTCACCTTATCTTCGATAGCTTTGGCTCGGGCTCGTGTCATTGGTCCAAGTGGTATCGTTGGAGGTGTAGGTGCGTCCATGGGGATGATCATGGGATGCTCCGCATCATTTAATAACAAGCATGCATATGCGGGAAAGTGCATCCGCCACAACATTTCCCTTACCTTTAATGTACTTGATGACATAAGGAAAATACTCAATGAACTCACTCCATTTAGCATGACTCTTGTTCAACTTAGTTTGACCCTTAAGGGATTTAAGTGTTTCATGGTCGGTATGGATGATAAATTCATGAGGGCGAAGATAATGTTCCCATTCATGCAAAATTTGCACTAAAGCATATAGCTCTTTGTCATAGATGGGGTAATTGAGTTGCGCTCCGGAAAGTTTCTCACTAAAGTAAGCTATGGGGCGCTTATCTTGCGTTAACACACCTTTATGCCATTACCACTAGCATTGCAATGAATCTCAAAGGGTTTGTCAAAGTTGGTAATGCAAGCACGGGAGCATGAGTAAGCAAATTCTTAAGCTCATTGAATGTGGTGTCTGGGGATGGTCCCCAAACAAAGGGTGCATTCTTCTTACTCAAAGCATGCAAAGGTGACGCAATAGTCTTGGAACTCAAGGGATGCCATAGCGATCTTCTTCTCTTCCTCATAGTTGTGCAAGCGGAAGATTTTGTCGACCTTCAATGCCCATGAAATGTACTCTTCGGGATCATTGCTCCTGAAAACATGGGCATGGTGAACTTTAGCTTGTTGTATCGTTGCTCTTCATTGTGTTGTGGTCGAGGGTGATGACGTCCTTGACGAGGAGGATTGACTCCCTCAACTTGCTCTTGTCTGGGATGATTTCCATTGTCTTCTTGCTCTTGTCGAACTTGAGGTTCTTGGAGAGAAGGTTGTGGAACTTGACGATGCACTCGAGCTTGATAGTTCCTCTCTTGAACTTCTTCACGAAGCGCTTCTTATTGCTCACGAGCTTCTCGGTTGCGCGTGGCTATGGCTCGACTTGAATCTCGGAGGGCTTGTTGCGCCTCAAGTTCTTAAGCTTCTCGCAATTGTTGTTCTTAACATTGTGCATTGGCATCTTGTGCAACTTGGTGTATACGCACTCGCTCTTCCTCTTCTTGTTGGCTTTAGCGTTACCGTTCTCGTGCTTGCACGTATGTAGCTTGGTTTTGACGGTGTCAATGCTCTTGAGAGTTGTTGTCGTGTAAAGGATTGCGGTTTGCTTAACGATCTTGGCGCGCGGCACGTCGAAGAGTATTCGATGTCGATGTACTTGACCCGGCGATGGTGTAGTTGGAGTGTCGACTTGAGCGGCTCCGTCTTGAGGACGACGAAGTGGAAGAAGAGCGGTTGAGCAACAAAGCACGAATCACGTCCATTCTTGCATAATTCTCTTGCTTGTGGTCGTCGAGCTTGTTTTCGAAATAGTCTCTTGTACGTTGCTCGAAGAGTCGCAAGTCGGTGGTGAGGTTGTTGATGCGTTCTCTCATTGCTTGTTGCTCTTGAGGCAAAGCACGTTGTGCACCAAAGAGGTGGCTCTTTGTGACGTAGGTGGACATGTCGCCGTCTTGCTCGATGAAGAGTGGGTTGGTAGAAGTACTTGGCCTATCCATCATTCCAATAAATATGTGAGTTTGAGAAAGAGAAGAACTTATACCAAAAGTACCTTGACCGATGTTGAAGATGGATCAATGATCACTCAATGTGGAACAAGGAAATAGCACAATTGGTACCAATTCTTGTCGGTTTCTCACGCCTACACAAGTAAAAGCTTATGGTGGAGCTCAGTTAGGATGGTGGCACAAAATTTGATGCAATTGTTAGTGAGATTCAATAATGTTGGAAAAGATTCACAAATTTGCAATGCAACAAGTAGACCAATAGCAAAATATGGTACACGAAAACACACACGCAAAGAGATAAATGGGGTCGTGCAACCAAGGAATGAGCCAAAATGTGGAATCCATGAAAATGCTCTTGTTGCACAACACTAGAGAGACGCTAGCACGATTGCATAATAGGCGGATACAAAGACTTGTGCACAACCTACTAAGCGAAAATGCAACGGCTTCTATCCCAAGTATGCTCTATGTATGGTATCCCGATGATATGATACAAGATGATCTAGTATGAAAATCTTAATGTTGTATGATGCTATGGTTCTTGCTTAAAAGCTCTTTGCTTATCTTTCCCTTTTGCTTAAAAGATTGTTTGGCTCTTTCTCTTTTGAGCTCTTTTCTCATGCAAATGTTTCACGAACCAAGATAGCAATTGTGTATGTGATGACAACTTTATGACACAAAACATGATACCTAGATATGGACCAATGATATGATATGTATGCAATAGGAAGTATATGATCACTAATGTGCACAAGTGACGTTGCCGGGAATACTCAAAGGCTAGTCTCGATGGGTAAGATACGCAAAATTGGCTATGTGGTTATCAATGCAATGGCAAGAATGATGTATCACGATACCAAGATGAGGTTATCGTTTCTTGCTTATGGTATGGTGTCAATATGGTGGAGTGGTTGTTGTCGATGACGCGTCCATGGCGAAGATGAGCGGCGGTGATGTCGATGTCGAACCGTACCTAAATAGCCAAAACACAATAGGAAACGGAACTGCAACTCAAATTCACAAAGCAAAACGTGACCAAATTGTTGGAGTTGCTAGTGGTAAGAGATGGTGGTGTATGTGGGAAATGGTGGTGCTATGCAGAAGTGGTGGTGGTATGAGGAAGTGTATGTGTGCACCAGAACAAAATTTGGCGAAATTTGGACTTAAAACAGGGCGGTGGATGGAAGTGATGCTGCAGGGGCCGAATGTTCGGGCTTGATGGCCGGATGTCCGGGGGTTCGAGCCGAATGTCCGGGCTCTGGATCCGTGGACGAACTTGATGAACTCCGCGTGGAAGAGGCAAATCGGGGCAAAATTCAGGGGATTTTGTGGATGGAAATTGGGGAAAAGATGGGGTAAAGCTAGATCTACCTGCAACACATGAAATCCGCGGATCAAATCCAACAAAACTTCATCAGACCAACAAATCACAAAAAAAAAATTGGGGCTATTTTTGTGGAGAATTTTCGAATTAGGGACAAAATCAACAAAACAAGGCTAGAAAACACAATGGGGAGGCTCCGAAATCGTGATCAACGTGGCTCTAGATACCAAGATGATGTAGGGTAGAACCCTAGATGGCCGATCTTTCACGAAAGGAGCGGATCCCGTGATGAACACGAAGAACACGAGGGGAAACATGAGAGAATCACTCAAACCAACAAGAAGGATCACACATATGCTAGATCTGAGTACACACAGAGGTCACATGATCCAAAGTCAACACGGGACGATACAAAGGGTAACCGGTTCTTCTCCAAAGGAGGTCTTGATGGTCTTCTCCCTGAGGGGGTCTTGAATCCAACATGGACCTTCGAAGAGGGGCCGTGGTCTCTCTCAAGGAGTAGATCTATATGGATGAGCAAAGCTCTATCTCAAGTATGAGCTAAACCAATGCTAACCGCTTAGACTATAAATAGACCACCTCCACCTCCTTTCTAGGGTTAGCAAATATGATAGCTCATTTGTATGTGAGCTTTTCTCCTACCTTCTCCTCTTGAGAGAGTGTGACGCCCCAAGACCGGAGATTCAGACGCCTTCCATGTTTTTCCAAGTTTCATCGTGTGAGTTGTTGGTTTGTTGCATCCATCATTGCATCATTTGCATTGCATCATGTCATCATGTCATTTCTTTTTTTAACTCAACTAAATAAATTGCATGGATCTTTGGTCCATATAAACCGAGGGACGTCACATGATGATTCTCTTTACAACATACCCTCCCAATATTAGGGAGCTATATTAAATATTCCATTTTTGGAATTCACCATAACACACTTGCAAATAAATCCCAATACCTTTGTTATCCCAATTCTTGGTCTCTGACTTGTCCTCATATTCTGTTATCGTTTCATCGAGGCTCTTCCTAAATGTTCAACATTTTTTGGGAACTTCGGATTCCTACTCCTTGTTCAAACCATTTGAATTAAATTCAAATGTAAACCTTGCAATCTTGCCCACTCCAATTTTCTTGGAACGAGCTCATTTTTGTGAGTCTGAGAAAATTAACTTCCTGCCCAAACTCCACTCCAATATCTCTCCGCATTTCTTCCAAGCTTCTGTTTCATTGAAATAGAGAGAAGAATATGAGGGAGAGAGTGAGAGAGAGCCTACGCCGCCAGCCTCTTGGGCCTGACCAACCAGACCGGCCCATTAGCTCAACCAGGCCCAGCCGACCACCCTCTCTTCTTAACCCTATCCCCGATCCCCATCTCTCTCGTTTCCCCCTCGCTTGCGCCGACAGGTGAGCCTCGGCTCGATACTTTTTCCGCCCCACTCGTCTCCCTCCTCGCGCCAGGGAGAGGAGCTCCCTCTTCCTCGCCGTCCATCGTTTCCTCCTCGCTCCGGCCTCTCCTCCCTCACGCCGCACCACCAGTGTCCTCAACCGCCAAGTCTCGACGTTCACTCCATCCTGCTGCTCGCCGGAGAAACCCCTCCTCGCCGCTCCGTTGTGCTCCGGAGGTCAGGGCCGCCATGGACGAGCCCCGACGACCATGCCCCTGCCGTCCCCGCGCCCTGCTGCCTCCTGGAGTGTTGCACCATCGCCGTTCGTCTTCAACCGCGGGAGCGCAGTCCTCCTCCAACTCTGTCCCCTGGCTGCCTCTGTCTGCATCGAGCAGCAGCAGCTCGTCGCTCAGCGCCATGGCACCCGAGCCCTCAAGCTCCTTCGCCAGCTTCGCCTTCCGAGCCACCATCGCCGTGGCCGCTTCGGGCTTCTCCACCGAATGATGTCGCCGCCGGCGTGCTCTGCCAGGATCCGGTGGATCTCGGCTTCCCCTGCGGCTCTGCCGCCCCGCCACGTTCCCGGAGCCGCGGTGCCCTGCTTGCGTCAAGCCGCTGCAGTTCCGCCGCGATGCGCCCCTGCTTTGTGTCGCTACGTGGAGCCGCGAGCCAGCGCCAAGTCCCGCTTCGCCCGTTGACTATTTCAACCTTCCGTGTGGGCCCTGCGTCGCCTCTGCCAGCCCTGTACTGCTGCTTGCATCCGCCAAGTACATGGATATGCCGAGTTCCTCTCCGAATGTGTGTACGACTACTGTAGCATCGAAGACCTTGCATATGCCAAGTTCGACTACCACCAACATGTACATCTACCGACGCCAAGATCGGGACCACCAAGTACCCCTCGGATCAGCAAGTTCGACTACCATCGTCGTAAACTACTTCCCGAAAACGTGTACCACTATCGTCGTCGTGGATCTGACGTAACCAAGTGTACAACTACCGGTGCCCCGAAGACATTGGTTTCGTCAAGTACCTCTCCGAAACGAATGTGAACGACTACTTCCACTACGAACGTGAACGACTACTTCCACTATGAACGTGAACGACTACCGTCGCGAGAACAACTACATTCCGTCAAACTCGAACCGCTCCGATAATGCACGCTCCGGAGGTATAACGTCGAGACGACCGCCGTGGACGAATATTGCGTGATGTATGAGTTGCACCCTATGTTTGCACCGTGTCCAAGTTGTCACTTTCTCGGTCCACCTCTTCTGCCGCTAACTCGTGGGGACCCGGTTACCGGGATCACCCCACCATCTTTTGCATGCTCCCGCCACACTTCCTTTGCACCGGTATCTCCATGAGCTACCGGAACCAATATGGTGTTGTGGCATCATTTTCGGATTCATCGCCGTGGCACCCTTTCTTTCCACCACGGTGACAAATGCTTCATAATATGCTCATGTTAACTTTTAATAAAAATTGCATAAAACTTGCACATGTCATCCGCATCATGGTAAGAACATCAAGAATATTTAAAATTGTTGTCTGCATTAATTTGCTAAATGCATATGGGATTTACCGAAATTGTGGTTTGATGTTTCCGGCCTCATTTAAAATGCTTAACTGTGTAGTTTACTTATGCTTCACCTTCTTGCCATGTTTAACAACATTTAATATTGCTGGGTACATAACCGAGATAGAACTAAATAAGTCATGTGGTGTTTCGAATATATGCAACTCGTTGCATATTGAGCTCCACTTAATTTGTAGTGTTGTTTGTGCACTTTGCCATGCCATGCCTATTTAAACCGGACATGCATCATACTTGGTTGTGCATCATGCCATGCTTATGTGATGGTTGTTTACTATGTTGTTTTCTTCTTTCCGGTGTTGCTTCTTCAGGTTAGTTCCGATAACGTCACATTTGTGAGGATTCGTTCGACTACGTCCGTTTGTCTTCTTCAGGGACTCATTCTTCTTCCTTGCAGGATCTCATGCAAGATGACCATACCTTCGAAATCACTTCTATCTTTGCTTGCCAGTTGTTCACTCTATTGCTATGCCGCGATGCCTACTGAAGGAAATATGCCCTAGAGGCAATAATAAAGTTATTATTTATTTCCTTATATCATGATAAATGTTTATTATTCATGCTAGAATTGTATTAACCGGAAACATAATACATGTGTGAATACATAGACAAACAAAGTGTCACTAGTATGCCTCTACTTGACTAGCTCGTTAATCAAAGATGGTTATGTTTCCTAACCATGAACAAGGAGTTGTTATTTGATTAACGGGATCACATCATTAAGTGAATGATCTAATTGACATGACCCATTCCATTAGCTTAGCACCCGATCGTTTAGTATGTTGCTATTGCTTTCTTCATGACTTATACATGTTCCTATGACTATGAGATTATGCAACTCCCGTTTACCAGAGGAACACTTTGTGTGCTACCAAACGTCACAACGTAACTGGGTGATTATAAAGGAGCTCTACAGGTGTCTCCAAAGGTACATGTTGGGTTGGCGTATTTCGAGATTAGGATTTGTCACTCTGATTGTCGGAGAGGTATCTCTGGGCCCTCTCGGTAATGCACATCACTTAAGCCTTGCAAGCATTGCAACTAATGAGTTAGTTGCGGGATGATGTATTACAGAACGAGTAAAGAGACTTGCTGGTAACGAGATTGAACTAGGTATTGGAATACCGACGATCGAATCTCGGGCAAGTAACATACCGATGACAAAGGGAACAACATATGTTGTTATGCGGTCTGACCGATAAAGATCTTCGTAGAATATGTAGGAGCCAATATGAGCATCCAGGTTCCGCTATTGGTTATTGATCGGAGACGTGTCTCGGTCATGTCTACATTGTTCTCGAACCCGTAGGGTCCGCACGCTTAAGGTTATGATGACAGTTATATTATGAGTTTATGCATTTTGATGTACCGAAGTTTGTTCGGAGTCCCGGATGTGATCACGGACATGACGAGGAGTCTCGAAATGGTCGAGACATAAAGATTGATATATTGGAAGCCTATATTTGGATATCAGAAGTGTTTCGGGTGAAATCGGGATTTTACCGGAGTACCGGGAGGTTACCGGAACCCCCCGGGAGGTACATGGGCCTTAATGGGCCTTAGTGGAAGAAGAGGAGAGGCGGCCAGGGCTGGGCCACTCGCCCCTCCCCCCTAGTCCGAATAGGACAAGGAGAGAGGTGGCCGGCGCCCCCTTCCTTCTCTCTCTCTCTTTTCCCACCTCGCGAATCCTATTCCAACTAGGATTGGGGGAGAAGTCCTACTCCCGGAGGGAGTAGGACTCCTCCTGGCGCGCCCTATGATGGCCGACCGGCCTCCCCCCCCTTGGTCCTTTATATACGGAGGCAGGGGCACCCCAGAGAGACACAAGTTGATCCACGTGATCATACTCTTAGCCGTGTGCGGTGCCCCCTTCCACCATAGTCCTCGATAATATTGTAGCGGTGCTTAGGCGAAGCCCTGCGACGGTAGTGCATCAAGATCGTCACCACGCCGTCGTGCTGACGGAACTCTTCCCCGACACTTTGCTGGATCGGAGTCCGGGGATCGTCATCGAGCTGAACGTGTGCTAGAACTCGGAGGTGCCGTAGTTTCGGTGCTTGATCGGTCGGGCCATGGAGACGTACGACTACATCAACTAAACGCTTCCGTTGTCGATCTACAAGGGTACGTAGATCACACTCTCCCCTCGTTGCTATGCATCACCATGATCTTGCGTGTGCGTAGGAATTTTTTTGAAATTACTACGTTCCCCAACAGTGGCATCCGAGCCTAGGTTTTATATGTTGATGTTATATGCATGAGTAGAACACAAGTGAGTTGTGGGCGATATAAGTCAGACTGCTTACCAGCATGTCATACTTTGGTTCGGCGGTATTGTTGGACGAAGCGGCCCGGACCAACCTTACGCGTACGCTTACGCGAGACCGGTTCTCCCGACGTGCTTTGCACATAGGTGGCTTGCGGGTGGCAGTTTCTCCAACTTTAGTTGAACCGAGTGTGGCTAAGCCCGGACCTTGCGAAGGTTAAAACAGCACCAACTTGACAAACTATCATTGTGGTTTTGATGCGTAGGTAAGATTGGTTCTTGCTTAAGCCCGTAGCAGCCACGCAAAACTTGCAACAACAAAGTAGAGGACGTCTAACTTGTTTTTGTAGGGCATGTTGTGATGTGATATGGTCAAGACATGATGCTAAATTTTATTGTATGAGATGATCATGTTTTGTAACCGAGTTATCGGCAACTGGCAGGAGCCATATGGTTGTCGCTTTATTGTATGCAATGCAATCGTGCTGTAATGCTTTACTTTATCACTAAACGGTAGCGATAGTCGTGGAAGCACAAGCTTGGCGAGACGACAACGATGCTACGATGGAGATCAAGGTGTCGCGCCGGTGACGATGGTAATCACGACGGTGCTTCGGAGATGGAGATCACAAGCACAAGATGATGATGGCCATATCATATCACTTATATTGATTGCATGTGATGTTTATCTTTTATGCATCTTATCTTGCTTTGATTGACGGTAGCATTATAAGATGATCTCTCACTAATTATCAAGAAGTGTTCTCCCTGAGTATGCACTGTTGCGAAAGTTCTTCGTGCTGAGACACCACGTGATGATCGGGTGTGATAGGCTCTACGTTCAAATACAACAGGTGCAAAATAGTTGCACACGCGGAATACTCAGGTTATACTTGATGAGCCAAGCATATACATATATGGCCTCGGAACACGGAGACCGAAAGGTCGAGCGTGAATCATATAGTAGATATGATCAACATAGTGATGTTCACCAATGAAACTACTCCATCTCACGTGATGATCGGACATGGTTTAGTTGATTTGGATCACCTAATCACTTAGAGGATTAGAGGGATGTCTATCTAAGTGGGAGTTCTTTAAGTAAATTAACTGAACTTAAATTTATCATGAAACTTAGTACCTGATAAGTATCTTGCTTGTTTATGTTTGATTGTAGATAGATGGCTCCTGCTGTTTTTCCGTTGAATTTTAATGTGTTCCTAGAGAAAGCAAAGTTGAAAGATGATGGTAGCAATTACACGGACTGGGTCTGTAACTTGAGGATTATCCTCATTGCTGCATAGAAGAATTACGTCCTGGAAGCACCGCTGGGTGCCAGGCCTGCTGCAGGAGCAACGCCGGATGTTATGAACGTCTGGCAGAGCAAAGCTGATGACTACTCAATAGTTGAGTGTGCCATGCTTTACGGCTTAGAATCAGGACTTCAACGATGTTTTGAACGTCATGGAACATATGAGATGTTCCAGGAGTTGAAGTTAATATTTCAAGCAAATGCCCGGATTGAGAGATATGAAGTCTCCAATAAGTTCTATAGCTGCAAGATGGAGGAGAACAATTCTGTCAGTGAGCATATACTCAAAATGTCTGGGTATAATAATCACTTGATTCAATTGGGAGTTAATCTTCCAGATGATTGCGTCATTGAAAGAATTCTCCTATCACTGCCACCAAGCTACAAGAGCTTCGTGATGAACTATAATATGCAAGGGATGAATAAGACTATTCCCGAGCTCTTCGCAATGCTGAAAGCTGCGGAGGTAGAAATCAAGAAGGAGCATCAAGTGTTGATGGTCAACAAGACCACTAGTTTCAAGAAAAAGGGCAAAGGGAAGAAGGGGAACTTCAAAAAGAACGGCAAGCAAGTTGCTACACAAGAGAAGAAATCCAAACCTGGACCTAAGCCTGAAACTGAGTGCTTCTATTGCAAGCAGACTGGTCACTGGAAGCGGAACTGCCCCAAGTATTTGGCGGATAAGAAGGATGGCAAGGTGAACAAAGGTATATGTGATATACATGTTATTGATGTGTACCTTACTAATGCTCGCAGTAGCACCTGGGTATTTGATACTGGTTCTGTTGCTAATATTTGCAACTCGAAACAAGGACTACGGATTAAGCGAAGATTGGCTAAGGACGAGGTGACGATGCGCGTGGGAAACGGTTCCAAAGTCAATGTGATCGCAGTCGGCACGCTACCTCTACATCTACCTTCGGGATTAATATTAGACCTAAATAATTGTTATTTGGTGCCAGCGTTAAGCATGAACATTATATCTGGATCTTGTTTGATGCGAGACGGTTATTCATTTAAATCAGAGAATAATGGTTGTTCTATTTATATGAGTAATATCTTTTATGGTCATGCACCCTTGAAGAGTGGTCTATTCTTGTTGAATCTCGATAGTAGTAACACACATATTCATAATGTTGAAGTCAAAAGATGCAGAGTTGATAATGATAGTGCAACATATTTGTGGCACTGCCGTTTAGGTCATATCGGTGTAAAGCGCATGAAGAAACTCCATACTGATGGACTTTTGGAACCACTTGATTATGAATCACTTGGTACTTGCGAACCGTGCCTCATGGGCAAGATGACCAAAACCCCGTTCTCCGGTACTATGGAGAGAGCAATAGATTTGTTGGAAATCATACATACAGATGTATGTGGTCCAATGAATATTGAGGCTCGTGGCGGATATCGTTATTTTCTCACCTTCACAGATGACTTAAGCAGATATGGGTATATCTACTTAATGAAACATAAGTCTGAAACGTTTGAAAAGTTCAAAGAATTTTAGAGTGAAGTTGAAAATCATCGTAACAAGAAAATGAAGTTTCTACGATCTGATCGTGGAGGAGAATATTTGAGTTACGAGTTTGGTGTACATTTGAAAATTTGTGGAATAGTTTCGCAACTCACGCCACCCAGAACACCACAGCGTAATGGTGTGTCCGAACGTCGTAATCGTACTTTACTAGATATGGTGCGATCTATGATGTCTCTTACTGATTTACCGCTATCGTTTTGGGGATACGCTCTAGAGACGGCCGCATTCACGTTAAATAGGGCACCATCAAAATCCGTTGAAACGACGCCTTATGAACTGTGGTTTGGCAAGAAACCAAAGTTGTCGTTTCTGAAAGTTTGGGGCTGCGATGCTTATGTGAAAAAGCTTCAACCTGATAAGCTCGAACCCAAATCGGAGAAATGTGTCTTCATAGGATATCCAAAGGAGACTATTGGATACACCTTCTATCACAGATCCGAAGGCAAGACTTTTGTTGCTAAATTCGGAAACTTTCTGGAGAAGGAGTTTCTCTCGAAAGAAGTGAGTGGGAGGAAAGTAGAACTTGACGAGGTAACTGTACCTGCTCCCTTATTGGAAAGTAGTACATCACAGAAAACTGTTTCTGTGACACCTACACCAGTTAGTGAGGAAGCTAATGATGATGATCATGAAACTTCAGAACAAGATACTACTGAACCTCGTAGATCAACCAGAGTAAGATCCGCGCCAGAGTGGTACGGTAATCCCGTTCTGGAAGTCATGATACTAGATCATGATGAACCTACGAACTATGAAGAAGCGATGGTGAGCCCAGATTCCGCAAAGTGGCTTGAAGCCATGAAATCTGAGATGGGATCCATGTATGAGAACAAAGTATGGACTTTGGTTGACTTGCCCGATGATCGGCAAGCAATTGAGAATAAATGGATCTTCAAGAACAAGACTTACGCTGACGGTAATATTACTGTCTACAAAGCTCGACTTGTCGCAAAAGGTTTTCGGCAAGTTTAAGGGATTGACTACGATGAGACCTTCTCACCCGTAGCGATGCTTAAGTCTGTCCGAATCATTTTAGCAATTGCCGCATTTTATGATTATGAAATTTGGCAGATGGATGTCAAAACTGCATTCCTGAATGGATTTCTGGAAGAAGAGTTGTATATGATGTAACCAGAAGGTTTTGTCGATCCAAAGGGAGCTAACAAAGTGTGCAAGCTCCAGCGATCCATTTATGGACTGGTGCAAGCCTCTCGGAGTTGGAATAAATGTTTTGATAGTGTGATCAAAGCATTTGGTTTTATACAGACTTTTGGAGAAGCCTGTATTTACAAGAAAGTGAGTGGGAGCTCTGTAGCATTTCTGATATTATATGTGGATGACATATTACTAATTGGAAAAGATGTAGAATTTCTGGATAGCATAAAGGGATACTTGAATAAGAGTTTTTCAATGAAAGACCTCGGTGAAGCTGCTTACATATTAGGCATTAAGATCTATAGAGATAGATCAAGACGCTTAATTGGACTTTCACAAACCACATACCTTGACAAAGTTTTGAAGAAGTTCAAAATGGATCAAGCAAAGAAAGGGTTCTTGCCTGTGTTACAAGGTGTGAAGTTGAGTAAGACTCAATGCCCGACCACTTCAGAAGATAGAGAGAATATGAAAGATGTTCCCTATGCTTCAGCCATAGGCTCTATCATGTATGCAATGCTGTGTACCAGACCTGATGTGTGCCTTGCTATAAGTCTAGCAGGGAGGTACCAAAGTAATCCAGGAGTGGATCACTGGACAGCGGTCAAGAACATCCTGAAATACCTGAAAAGGACTAAGGATATGTTTCTCATATATGGAGGTGACAAAGAGCTCATCGTAAAAGGTTACGTTGATGCAAGCTTCGACACTGATCCGAACGATTCTAAATCGCAAACCGGATACGTGTTTACATTAAACGGTGGAGCTGTCAGTTGGTGCAGCTCTAAACAAAGCGTTGTAGCGGGATCTACATGTGAAGCGGAGTACATAGCTGCTTCGGAAGCAGCAAATGAAGGAGTCTAGATGAAGGAGCTCATATCCGATCTAGGTGTCATACCTAGTGCATCGGGTCCAGTGAAAATCTTTTGTGACAATACTGGTGCAATTGCCTTGGCAAAGGAATCCATATTTCACAAGAGAACCAAGCACATCAAGAGACGCTTCAATTCCATCCGGGATCTAGTCCAGGTGGGAGACATAGAGATTTGCAAGATACATACGGATCTGAATGTTGCAGACCCGTTGACTAAGCCTCTTCCACGAGCAAAACATGATCAGCACCAAGGCTCCATGGGTGTTAGAATCATTACTGTGTAATCTAGATTATTGACTCTAGTGCAAGTGGGAGACTGAAGGAAATATGCCCTAGAGGCAATAATAAAGTTATTATTTATTTCCTTATATCATGATAAATGTTTATTTTCATGCTAGAATTGTATTAACCGGAAACATAATACATGTGTGAATACATAGACAAACAAAGTGTCACTAGTATGCCTCTACTTGACTAGCTCATTAATCAAAGATGGTTATGTTTCCTAACCATGAACAATGAGTTGTTATTTGATTAACGGGATCACATCATTAAGTGAATGATCTGATTGACATGACCCATTCCATTAGCTTAGCACCCGATCGTTTAGTATGTTGCTATTGCTTTCTTCATGACTTATACATGTTCCTATGACTATGAGATTATGCAACTCCTGTTTACCAGAGGAACACTTTGTGTGCTACCAAACGTCACAACGTAACTGGGTGATTATTAAGGAGCTCTACAGGTGTCTCCAAAGGTACATGTTGGGTTGGCGTATTTCGAGATTAGGATTTGTCACTCCGATTGTCGGAGAGGTATCTCTGGGCCCTCTCGGTAATGCACATCACTTAAGCCTTGCAAGCATTGCAACTAATGAGTTAGTTGTGGGATGATGTATTACAGAACGAGTAAAGAGACTTGCTGGTAACGAGATTGAACTAGGTATTGGAATACCGACGATCGAATCTCGGGCAAGTAACATACCGATGACAAATGGAACAACATATGTTGTTATGCGGTCTGACCGATAAAGATCTTCGTAGAATATGTAGGAGCCAATATGAGCATCCAGGTTCCGCTATTGGTTATTGACCGGAGACGTGTCTCGGTCATGTCTACATTGTTCTCGAACCCGTAGGGTCCGCACGCTTAAGGTTACGATGACAGTTATATTATGAGTTTATGCAATTTGATGTACCAAAGTTTGTTCGGAGTCCCGGATGTGATCATGGACATGACGAGGAGTCTCTAAATGGTCGAGACATAAAGATTGATATATTGGAAGCCTATATTTGGATATCGGAAGTGTTCCGGGTGAAATCGGGATTTTACCGGAGTACCGGGAGGTTACCGGAACCCCCCGGGAGGTACATGGGCCTTAATGGGCCTTAGTGGAAGAAGAGGAGAGGCGGCCAGGGCTGGGCCGCGCGCCCCTCCCCCCTAGTCCGAATAGGACAAGGAGAGAGGTGGTCGGCGCCCCCTTCCTTCTCTCTCTCTCTTTTCCCACCTCGCGAATCCTATTCCATCTAGGATTGGGGGAGAAGTCCTACTCCCAGAGGGAGTAGGACTCCTCCTGGCGCGCCCTATGATGGCCGGCCGGCCTCCCCCCTTGGTCCTTTATATACGGAGGCAGGGGCACCCCAGAGAGACACAAGTTGATCCACGTGATCATACTCTTAGCCGTGTGCGGTGCCCCCTTCCACCATAGTCCTCGATAATATTGTAGCGGTGCTTAGGCGAAGCCCTGCGACGGTAGTGCATCAAGATCGTCACCACGCCGTCGTGCTGACGGAACTCTTCCCCGACACTTTGCTGGATCGGAGTCCGGGGATCGTCATCGAGCTGAACGTGTGCTAGAACTCGGAGGTGCCGTAGTTTCGGTGCTTGATCGGTCGGGCCGTGGAGACGTACGACTACATCAACTAAACGCTTTCGTTGTCGATCTACAAGGGTGCGTAGATCACACTCTCCCCTCGTTGCTATGCATCACCATGATCTTGCGTGTGCGTAGGAAATTTTTTGAAATTACTACGTTCCCCAACACCTACCACTTGCTATATCATGCCTCCCATATTGCCATGTCAAGCCTCTAACCCACCTTTCCTAGCAAACCGTTGTTTGGCTATGTTGCCGCTTTGCTCAGCCCCTCTTATAGTGTTGCTAGTTGCGGGTGAAGTTGAAGATTGTTCCATGTTGGAACATGGATATGTTGGGATATCACAATATCTCTTATTTAATTAATGTATCTATATACTTGGTAAAGGGTGGAAAGCTCGGCCTTATGCCTGGTGTTTTGTTCCACTCTTGCCGCCCTAGTTTCAGGCATACCGGTGTTATGTTCCTTGATTTTGCGTTCCTTATGCGGTTGGTTGTTATGGGGACCCTTTGACAGTTCGCTTTGAATAAAACTCCTCCAGCAAGGCCCAACCTTGGTTTTACATTTGCCCCACCTAGCCTTTTTTCCCTTGGGTTTCCGGAGCCCGAGGGTCATCTTTATTTACCCCCCCCCCCCCGGCCAGTGCTCCTCTGAGTGTTGGTCCACACTGGGCGATGTCCGGCGCCCCTTGGGCAACCAGGGTCTATGCCAACCCGACGTCTTGCCCACCCGGTGTGCCCTGAGAACGAGATACACGCGACTCCTATCGGGATTTGTTAGCACGTCGGGCGGCTTTGCTCGTCTTGTTTTACCATTGTCGAAATGTCTTGTAACTAGGATTCCAAGTTTGATCGGGTCTTCCTGGGAGAAGGAATATCCTTCGTTGACCGTGAGAGCTTGTGATGGGCTAAGTTGGGACACCCCTGCAGGGTTTGAACTTTCGAAAGCCGTACCCGCGGTTATGGGCAGATGGGAATTTGTTAATGTCTGGTTGTAGAAAACTTGACACTTAACTTAATTAAAATGCATCAACCGCGTGTGTAGCCGTGATGGTCTCTTTCCGGCAGAGTCCGGAAAGTGAACACGGTTCTTTTGTTATGCTTGAACGTAAGTAGTTTCATGATCACTTCTTGATCACTTCTAGTTCACGACCGCTGCGTTGCTTCTCTTCTCGCTCTTATTTGCGTATGTTAGTCACCATATATGCTTAGTGCTTGCTGCAGCTCCACCTCACTACCCTTTTCCTACCCATAAGCTTAAAAAGTCTTGATCTCACGGGTGTGAGATTGCTGAGTCCCTGTGGCTCACAGATACTTCCAAACAGTTGCAGGTGCCAATGATACCAGTGCAGATGACGCAACTGAGCTCAAGTGGGAGCTCGATGAAGATCATGTTCGTTGCATTGTTTCGTTGATCAGTAGTGGAGCCTAGTTGGGACAACCGAGAATCTAGCATTTGGGGCTGTCTTTCTTTATTTTGGTTCCATAGTCGGACCTTTGTTTGTACCTTGGATGATGTATGAATACTTATGTATTGTGTGAAGTGGCGATTGTAAACCGACTCTTTATCCCTTCCTTATTTCAGTACATGGGATGTGTAAAGATTACCCCTCTTGTGACATGCCTACCATGCGGTTATACCTCTAAGTCGTGCCCCGACACGTGGGAGATATAGCCGCATCGTGGGTGTTACAAGTTGGTATCAGAACTTTCCCCGACTTAGGAGCCCCCTGCTTGATCGAATCGCTGACATTGTTGAGTCTAGAAGAAAATGTTTTGAGTCTTAGGATTATATATATCAGAGAGTAGGATTCTTTTTACTCCTCAGTCCCTTTGTCGCTCTGGTGAGGCCTCCTGACGTAGAGTTTTGACTCTTCTCTCCTCAAATTTCATGAAAAAAATTAGGATCACGCGGGTATCTTGGAATCGTTCTGATGGTTTTGTGACGAGAACATTGTTCTTGGTGCCTCCTGATATTTAGGGGTTGTGGCAGTGTCCCAGGGAGTTGAGCTCCGAGGTGTTGTCGTCACAATTTTATCGTTGTAGTTCAGGAATACCTGAGTTCGCCGACATCGGAAATCTCTTTTAGGCAGTTGTTGGTGAGATAATCTCGATGCCACCCAGTACTGGGGTGGGAGTTCGGGAGTATTGCCATAACTCATATAACGGATGCTTTTCGAAGGTTGAGGTAAATGATTTCCAAAGGTTTCTTGGTTATGTGTTGAAGGATGGATACAGCTGGATGTAGGTATTGTTAGTTTGGGTGAGATATTATGCTTCCCCTGTATCCCCAACACCTGATTGCATAACCAGAAAGTTTCGGGAGTTTATAAGTGGGAATTCAAGTAGCTCCTAGGATATCTTTCCGACAGATGCATGATATGAGATTGGGGTTCGACGTCTAGTGGTCCGCCTATTCACGGTCGGTTTTACAGTGGTCTCGTTGTGTCTTAAAGAGTCCTTGGCTATGCTGACTCGGGGCCGCTTCGTATGTCATGTGCACTGCCTTGTACATGATGGTGCTGTACAATCGAGCCGGTGTGGGCCCCACTACAAAACTTCGGACAAAATCTCTATCATATGTTTGTTCCGGCTTATTCTACAAGCAAATCCTTTGTTTTTGTTTTGGTTTGTGGTATTCGAGTTGCTTCAATGTCAAGTGTTGATTCCATATTTTTCCTAAGCGGTGTTCTCATACTTCTATGTGAATACCAATCCTTCTTTATCATCGAGGTTGTCATGTCAATTCTTTCCAACCGGTGCGATTCTCTTCATGATGATCCTATCATTTTTTCCATTCGCAAGATCCAATCTCAATTTTTTCCCAACGTTGCCCATTTCATCCGTCCCCAAGTTGCCTTTGTTTTCCCGCCCTCCCACCCTTTTTCTTCAAGGACTCAGATTTCTTATTCAAGTACCCTTTTATTGATGTGAAGTTTCTTCATTCTTTTCCTTCAAAGTTCTTACCTGGTGATTCTCATGAAGATGCTCTACTAGTTCATCATTCTCCATTCTCCTTTTCTTCTCTGGTGGATTCAAGTCAAGCTTTGTCAATCATGTCCTTTCCTTGTTTCAAATGTTTTCTCATGCCGGTGCACCTCTTAATCATTCACCTCTAACTATTCATTTGTTCCGGAGTGCGAAGATATCTCGGAAGATTAGTTGCCATTCTCAATCCATTCAAGTTATTTCGAGGTGGATATCTTGTTCAAGCCATTTAAATCAACCGGTGCATTATTTCTTCCTCGGTAATCTGTTCAACGATGTCTCTTTTGAGTGGGCCCTAACCCACAGGTCTTTTCCCAGGATCTTACCTAACTCTTCTTATTTTTCCGGAGTTATTCTCAAATTCATTTCAAAGTTTGACATAAGAATGAATTATCATCAGTCATATGTCTTTCTCCAAGATCTTTCAAATTCTTTTCATTGTTGATTCAACCTTTTTATTCTTCATTATTCCGGAGTGCCTCAACAATTCATGGTGGTGTTTCTCATCGTCATTCTCAACATTTCAAGACTGAAGAAGTGTTTCCTCTAAATCTTGCTCCGGTCTCTCGAAGATTCATGGTTCTAGCGTTATGCCATCCTCTCATAATTGTTTTCAATTGTGAGAATTCTTTTCACCCATCCGAAGCAATTCAGGAGTCTTTTCAGTTTGATTCTCCAGAGGCCATCATTTCGGGTTTATTCATTCTCAAATTTCAACTCTCATTCTCAAAATCTTACCAGTGCATCGCTCAAGTATTCTCTAGTCAGTTCATGATCTCTTCGTTTCACTTGTATCTAAATTCCATCAAGTATCTTCATTCATTTTTTCAATTCTTCCCGGTGAATTGTGCCTTTGCTACGTTCATTTTCAATTCTTACGGTGGTTCGTTCAAGAGTTCTTTTCCTTCGTTATCATACCAATTCATTCGTTCTTTCCAATCCTACCGGTGGTTCGTTGAAGTCCTTTCTCAAGTTTGCGCTATATCCCTCTTAATCCTTTCTACGAGAATAAGTAGTATGCCAAATCCGTTGCTTGTCATCAATTTAAATTGGGGAAGGATAAGCATAATGTAATTCTTATTCTTGTTTCATCGAGTAAATTCAACTCCTTATTCCAGAGGCTCATCAAATTATTAGTTTCAATTGTTCATCTTTGTTTTCCGGAGTTCCAAGTTTTTCTCGGTTATATCATCGCGAAGCTCCATTTAATCAATGCAAGGATTCATCTTATTCTTTTCAAGTTTCTTTTTCTTGCGACCTTCTTTTATCTATCCCGAGTTCTTCGAGAGTTTCTTCATGGTGGTTCGTCAAGGATTCTTTTCATTCTTCAATTGTTCTTCAAGTTTTCTCTCGAAGTTATGATCCGCCAAGTTATACTCTCAAATAAACATGGTGCTCAACACATGTTTTGTTTTGAGGAGTTCAAGCCTTATTCATCTTGCATTCCGAAGTGCACTCCTTTCAACCTTATCTTTTGAGGTGGTGTTATGTCATTCATGACAATTTGAGTTCATATTTCATGATTCAACAGTTGTCAAGAATGAGATAGTTAAACCCATCAATTTCTTCGAGCATGAACTCTTCTCAAACCATCAATCTCCTCGTTGGAGTTATCTTGGGTTATATTTCACCTAAAACTTTCCCTAAGGATTGTTGCTATTTATGGTGCTTATAAATGACCCAAGTTCTTCATTTATCCTCCCGGTGGAATAAGTTTCTCGTCTCCTTGTTGATATCAATCAAATCTATTGTTTCGTTAGTGGCAGAATTTCACCTCAAGAATTCGAGATGTTTTCCATAAGCCCACAACAAGCTTACACTTTTCGTTGGTGGTTTTTCAACAACTCCATGCGACTCTTCTCCTAAAGATTTTTTTCAAGCTCATTTGAGGCAGAAGATGTGGTTTTCTCCTCCGTTGTTTTGATTCCATTCTTACTTTCATTCCGGAGGCATTGTATTATTGCTCAATTCACCCATCATCTCGTTTTGTCAAAGATCATGTTTTTTCGTACTTATCCATTTAACAGGAGTGTTGTGTCATCTCTTCAAGCTCTTTTCATCGTATCAAGTCTCGCATCTGTTTTCCAACCGGAGTGTTGTCGTAATTGATTTTTTATCGTTCCTTGTACATCTTGTTTCAACCGGAGTGCTTGCATGTACTTTTTGTCCATTGTAGCCCTTTTCTTATGTCTTTCAACCTACAAGGTTCCCGTAATGTTCCTTGTTCCTCTTTTCTAACGGATTGTTTTCAACTTCGTTCATCTTCGTTGTATTCTTTCTTTCAATTTGTTCAACCTCCCAAGGTTCGTGGTTTCACTCGTTTGTCAAAGAAGCAACTTTGTTTTAACTCTTCATCTTTCGTTTTCTCTCAAGTGCCATCCTAGATCTCGGGACGAGATCCTCTCGTAGTGGTGGAGTGTTGTGACGCCCCAAGACCGGAGCTTCAGACACCTTCTATGTTTTTCCGAGTTTCGTCGTGTGAGTTGTTGGTTTGTTGCATCCGTCATTGCATCATTTGCATTGCCTCATGTCATCATGTCATTTGTTTTTTTAACTCAACTAAATAAATTGCATGGATCTTTCGTCCATTTAAACCGAGGGAAGTCACATGGTGATTCTCTTTACAACATACCCTCCCAATATTAGGGAGCTATATTAAATATTCCATTTTTGGAATTCATCATAACACACTTGCAAATAAATCCCAATACCTTTGCTATCTCAATTCTTGGTCTCCGACTTGTCCTCATATAATTTTATCGTTTTATCGAGACTCTTCCTAAATGTTCAACATTTTTTGGAAACTTCGGATTCCTACTCCTTGTTCGAACCATTTGAATTAAATTCAAATGTAAACCTTGCAATCTTGCCCACTCCAATTTTCTTGGAACAAGCTTATTTTTGTGAGTCTGAGAAAATTAACTTCCTGGCCAAACTCCTCTCCAATCTCTCTTGGTATTTCTTCCAAGCTTATGTTCCATTGAAGTAGAGAGAAGAATATGAGGGAGAGAGGGAGAGAGATCCTGCGCCGCCGGCCTCTTGGGCCTGACCAACCAGACCGGCCCATTTGCTCAACCAGGCCCAGCTGACCACCCTCTCTTCTTAACCCTAGCCCCGATCCCCATCTCTCCCGTTTCCCCCTCGCTTGCGCCGCCAGGTGAGCCTCGGCTCGATCCTTTTTCCGCCCCACTCGTCTCCCTCCTCGCGCCAGGGAGAGGAGCTCCCTCTTCCTCGCCATCCTTTGGCTCCTCGTCTCTCCGGCCTCTCCTCCCTCACGCCGCACAACCAGTGTCCTCAACCGCCAAGTCTCGCCGTTCACTCCATCCTGCTGCTCGCCGGAGAAACCCCTCCTCGCCGCTCCGTTGTGCTCCGGAGGTCAGGGCCGCCATGGACGAGCCCCGGAGACCATGCCCCTGCCGTCCCCGCGCCCTGCTGCCTCCTGGAGTGTCGCACCGTCGTCGTTCGTCTTCAACCGCGGGAGCGTAGTCCTCCAACTCCGTCCCCTGGCTGCCTCTGTTTGCATCGAGCAGCAGCAGCTCGTCGCTCACCGCCATGGCACCCGCGCCCTCAAGATCCTTCACCAGCTTCACCTTCCGCGCCACCATCGTCGTGGCCGCTCCGTGCTTCTCCACCGAATGACGTCGCCGCCGGCGTGCTCTGCCAGGATCCGGTGGATCTCGGCTTCCCCTGCGGCTCTGCCGCCCCGCCACATTCCCGGAGCCGCGGCGCCCTGCTTGCGTCAAGCCATCGCAGTTCCGCCGCGCTGCGCCCCTGCTTTGTCTCGCAACATGGAGCCGCGAGCCAGCGCTAAGTCCCGCTTCGCCCGTTGACTGTTTCAACCTTCCGCGTGGGCCCTGCGTCGCCTCTGCCAGCCCTGTACTGCTGCTTGCATCCGCCAAGTACATGGATACGCCGAGTTCCTCTTCGAATGTGTGTACGACTACTGTTGCACCGAAAATCTTGGATATGCCAAGTTCGACTACCACCAACATGTAGATCTACCGACGCCAAGATCGAGACCACCAAGTACCCCTCGGATCAGCAAGTTTGACTACCATCGCCGTAAACTACTTCCCGAAAACGTGTACCACTACCGTTGTCATGGATCTGACGTAACCAAGTGTACAACTACCGGCGCCTCGAAGACGTTGGTTTCGTCAAGTACCTTTCCGAAACGAATATGAACGACTACTTCCACTATGAATGTGAACAAATACTTCCACTATGAAGTGAACGACTACCGTCGTGAGAACAACTACATTCCGTCAAACTCGAACCGCTCCGATAATGCACGCTTCAAAGGTATAACGTCGAGACGACCGCCGTGGACGAATGTTGCGTGATGTATGAGTTGCACCCTATGTTTGCACTGTGTCTGAGTTGTCACTTGCTCGGTCCTCCTCTTCTGCCACTAACTCGTGGGGACCCGGTTACCGGGATCACCCCACCATCTTTTGCACGCTCCCGCCACACTTCCTTTGCATTGGTATCTCCATGAGCTACCGGAACCGATATGGTGTTATGGCATCATTTTTGGATTCATCGCCGTGGCACCCTTTCTTTCCACCACGGTGAAAAATGCTTCATAATATGCTCATGTTAACTTTTAATAAAAATTGCATAAAACTTGCACATGTCATCCGCATCATGGTAACAACATGAAGAATATTTAAAATTGTTGTTTGCACTAATTTGCTAAATGCATATGAGGATTTATCGGAATTGTTGTTTGATGTTTCCGGCCACATTTAAAATGCTTAACTGTGTAGTTTACTTATGCTACACCCTCTTGCCATGTTTAACAACATTTTATATTGTTGGGTACATAACCGAGAGAGAACTAAATAAGTCATGTGGTGTTTCGTCAATATGCAACTCGTTGCATATTGCGCTTCACTTAATTTGTACTGTTGTTTGTGCACTTTGCCATGCCATGCCTATTTAAACTAGACATGCATCATACTTGGTTGTGCATCATGCCATCCTTATGTGATGGTTGTTTACTATGTTGTTTGCTTCTTTCCAGTGTTGCTTCTTCGGGTTAGTTCCGATAACGTCGTGTTTGTGAGGATTCGTTCGACTTTGTCCGTTTGTCTTCTTCATGGACTCATTCTTCTTCCTTGCGGGATCTTAAGCAAGATGACCATATCCTCGAAATCACTTCTATCTTTGCTTGCTAGTTGTTCGCTCTATTGCTATGCCGCGATACCTACCACTTGCTATATCATGCCTCCCATATTGCCATGTCAAGCCTCTAACCCACCTTTCTTAGCAAACCGTTGTTTGCCTATGTTACTGCTTTGCTCAGCCCCTCTTATAACGTTGCTAGTTGCATGTGAAGTTGAAGATTGTTCCATGTTGGAACATGGATATGTTGGGATATCACAATATCTCTTATTTAACTAATGCATCTATATACTTGGTAAAGGGTGGAAGCCTCGGCCTTATGTCTGGTGTTTTGTTCCACTCTTGCCGCCCTAGTTTCCGTCGTACCGGTGTTATGTTCCTTGATTTTGTGTTCCTTACGCGGTTGGGTGTTATGGGGACCCCTTGACAGTTCGCTTTGAATAAAACTCCTCCAGCAAGGCCCAACCTTGGTTTTACATTTGCCTCACCTAGCCTTTTTTCCCTTGGGTTTCCGGAGCCCGAGGGTCATCTTTATTTTACCCCCCCGGGCCAGTGCTCCTCCGAGTGTAGGTCCAAACTGGGCGATGTTCGGCGCCCCCTGGGCAACCAGGGTCTATGCCAACCCGACGTCTTGCCCATCCGGTGTGCCCTGAGAACGAGATACGTGCGACTCCTATCGGGATTTGTCGGCACATCGGGCGGCTTTGCTGGTCTTGTTTTACCATTATCGAAATGTCTTATAACCGGCATTCCGAGTCTGATCGGGTCTTCCTAGGAGAAGGAATATCCTTTGTTGACCGTGAGAGTTTGTGATGGGCTAAGTTGGGACACCCCTGCAGGGTTTGAACTTTTCAAAGTCGTGCCCGCAGTTATGGGCAGATGGGAATTTGTTAATGTCCGGTTGTAGAAAACTTGACACTTAACTTAATTAAAATGCATCAACCGCGTGTGTAGCCGTGATGGTCTCTTTTCGGTGGAGTCCGGAAAGTGAACATGGTTCTTGTGTTATGCTTCAACGTAAGTAGTTTCAGGATCACTTCTAGTTCACCAGCTCCACCTCACTCTTATTTGCGTATGTTAGTCACCATATATGCTTAGTGCTTGCTGCAGCTCCACCTCACTACCCTTTTCCTACCCATAAGCTTAAATAGTCTTGATCTCGCGGGTGTGAGATTGCTGAGTCCTCGTGGCTCACAGATACTTCCAAAACAGTTGCAGGTGCCGATGATACCAGTGCAGATGACGCAACTGAGCTCAAGTGGGAGCTCGATGAAGATCGTGTTCGTTGTGTTGTTTCGTTGATCAGTAGTGGGGCCCAGTTGGGACGATCGGGGATCTAGCATTTGGGGTTGTCTTTCTTTATTTTGGTTGCATAGTCGGACCTTTGTTTGTACCTTGGATGATTTATGAATACTTATGTATTGTGTGAAGTGGCGATTGTAAGCCGACTCTTTATGCCTTCCTTATTTCAGTACATGGGATGTGTAAAGATTACCCCTCTTGTAACATGCCTACCATGCGGTTATGCCCCTAAGTCGTGCCCCGACACGTGGGAGATATAGCCGCATCGTGGGTGTTACAGAGAGAGAGAGAGCGAGAGAGAGAGAGAGAACACTCCATTGGAGGCCAAGACCTCCATCTAGGAGAAGATCCCGAGGGATATCAAGACCCCCTCAATGAAGGATCGATCTAGATCATCAAGCCCCCATCTCCTTTGGATTTGGGATGAACTTTACCTTGTATCTTTCCCTTTGTTGTTCATTTACCTTCTGGATCCTATGTGTTTGATTGTCTAGTGGATGTGTGATTAGACTTGTTCTTAAGTGTTTTCCCTCGTGTTTCCCCTCGTGTTCTTCGTAGGATCCCCTCCATTTAGTGAAAGATCAGCCCCTAGGGTTCCACCCTACAAAATCTTGGTATCATGAGCCACGTTGATCATGAATTTGGAGCCCCTACCCCCATTTCCGAGCCATCTTTTGCTTGGTTTTGTCCCAAAATTTCAAAAATCCCCACCAAAAATACCCTAATTTTTTTGTGATTTGTTGGTTTGATGATGTTTTGTTGAATTTGATCCATGGATTTTCTTGGTTTCAAGTGGATCTAGCATCTCCACAAGTTTCCCCACTTTCTATCCACGAAATCTCGTCAATTTTGACCCCAAAATCATCAATTTCCGCCCAAAATCGCGTCCTGAATCTCGGATCTCGAGTTGACCCCGACCCACCAGACGACCGACGTTTACCGGACGTCCGGACCCTTACGAAGAACTAGACGTCCGACCTTTTCCAGACGACAGGAACCACCCAACAGAGCAGAAATATCGGATTTCTGACCCTTCCGTATGTCCAACTACCGGACATCCGACACCTACCGGACGTCCGGTACGTGTACATTTTGACTTCGGCTGATTTTTGTTTCGGCCATAACTAATTCATACGAACTCCGATTTTATTGTTGTTTAGCTCGTTTTGAAGATATTGACATCCCCCATCCTACAAAAATACTACCTCCATCATTCGACTCCATCAAATTTTTGGAACTTTGCCATCTTTGCCTAGGGCCTTCAACACATCATCTGCACTACCACCGTAGCCTTCCGCAAACCTAACCCATTTTGATCCATATAGCATTTGTGGTTGCTTGAGTAGTGATCGAGTCTCTTAAGGTGTTTCGGCTACTTAGGGACGGTTACTTCATCATCAACCACTACCCTCACTTCCGCATAACCTAGTCCACCATACACTTCCGCCACCCCAACTTATCCCAATTTTGTTTGAGCTTGTTTGAGTTGTGAGTTGTGTCTCCTAAGGTGTTTCGGCTACTTAGGGACGGTGACTTCAACTCTGACATTGTGTATAGTCCACCAACGTAACCTCCACTTCTGCATTGCATACTCCAAAACCCATCATTGCATTTCTGCAAACCCATTGAGCTTCCAAAACCACCACCGCATTCTGCTACCACCATTTGACATTTGACATTTGAGATTTTGAGCTCGCGGTTTTTCTGTTTCCTAAGGTGTTTCGGCTACTTAGGGACAGGTCTCCATCATCTTGGTATCTACATCAAGAACACCGCCACACATCATCACCACGGACGGTGACCTCTATATCATCTTGGTATCGGGGTATCCCATCATTGTACATTCTCCTTAACATTGCATTGATAATCCCTAGCCCATTCTGCGTCACTTGCCTATCGAGACTAGCCATTTGAGTATTGCCGGCAACGTTACTTGTGCACATTAGCGATCATCGATCTACACTTTCCATTGCATACATACCATATCATATTGGTATTATCTTAGTATCATATCATCTCTTCTGTCACAAGATTGTTCCCGCATATACACCATTGCTATCTTGGTTTGTGCATTTCGCATTGTGGCCATATCAAAAAAAAGAATAAGCTTTTAAGCTAAAGAAAAAGAGAACAAAGAAGCTTGTAAGCAATAGCCATATCATCATACCTCATTGTACATAAGATTGTTATATCCGATCATCTTGGATCATCTTGAGAGGAACACCGGGAACCATACATACATAGCATACTTGGGATAGAAAGTTGATACATTTTGCATCTTATAGGTTGTGCACAAGTGTCATATCCGCCTATAGAGCAATCGTGCTAGCGTCTCTCTTGAGTTGTGCAACACGAGCGTTTTTCATGATTCCACATTTTGTGCTTATTCTTTGGTTGCACGACCCCATTTATCTATCCGTGTGTGTGTTTCCGTGTGCCACATATTGCTATTGGTCCACTTGTTGCGCTTGCGAATTTGTGAATCTCTTTCAACATTATGACTCTTGCAGACATTTTGCATCAAATTTTTGTGCCACTATCCTCACCAAGCCACTCCATAAGCTTTAGTTGATAGGTGTGAGTAAACAAGTCTGGTACCAATTCCACTATTCTTTCATTTCACATTGAGTGAAATGGGATACATCCTCAACTTTGGGAAAAGGTAACTTGGTGTTGTTTATCTCATTTCCTACTCACTTCTTCTGAAATCTTGTGATGGATAGGCAAAGCACGCCCCCTTCGATCTACAACAACAACGACAAGTTTGGTGCCATGAAAAACAACTTGGACGCCAAGATGGATGCTCAAATGGAGGAGATCAAAGCCCTCATCAAGTCCTACAAGAGATCTTCATAATCTTCGAGAAGACGCTCAAGAGCACATCCTTCCGAACTACCATCTCCGGCAAGGTCTCATCGGCATCGACACCACCACCGATAAGAACGTGAAGGTCAAGAGCTCAACACCAACAACCGCTCAACGACTTCACCATCTCCCTTGGCATCTTCGCCAAGCGACTTCAAGGCATCTTCGCCTACGGACATACGCCATCTCCGCTAACAAGCACCTCAAGACTATGCTCAAGAGAAGCTCCCCGAGCTCAAGTCCGCGACTTCCACGAGCTACTATGACCACGACACTGACTACAAGATACCATCATATGGGACTCAAGAACCCGACGAGTATCTCGAGTCGGAGCGCCTAATGGACGACTACCTCAAGCTATATCAAGTTCCTCCCAAAGATCAAGTGAAGTGTGCCACAAGAAACTTCCATGACTACGCGTCGACATGGTGGCTTCACACACCTTCGGAGAACTACGACATGAGTTGGCCCAAGACGAAGAGGGCTTTCTAGCGAGAGTTCGTGCCTCCACCCTACACAGAACAACTTCTACGCCAATTGGAGAACACCATCCAAGTATCCAAGTCCATGGACGTGTACTTCAAGGAGATGAAGAATGCCTTGCAACGAGCCGGCGTGGACGACCCCATTTTGATGAAGTTCCACTTCATGATGGGATTGCACAACGACATCTCCAAGACTATCTTCCTCGGGAACTACAAGTCCCTCGACGACAACTACATTGGTGCTCTCAAGGCAGAACAAGAACTCATGAAGGCTAAAGCATCTCCACCCCAAGCACACTTCTTGCAGACCAAGCTCGAAGACGGCGAGCATGAGGGTAGTACCACCAAGATGTCCAAGCCTGACGAGCTCCAAGACGACATTCCCAAGTTCGACTTCACCGCCATCCCTCCTTGTGTCATTGATGGTGCCGAGTCTACCACGACTCTTTTTCAAGACGGTGCGGCGACGACTACAACTATGAAGGAAATCAAGGAACATGCTTTGGAGGCGAGTGACATGGTGGCGAGCAAGGATGATGCTTCCATCTTTGGAGGCGAGAGTGATGATGTGCCATCTTCGGTCTTCATCCACGGCGATGGTGACGAGATGATCGAGCATGGGATTTTCCCTTTGGTCATGGAGGAGAGTGATGATGTGCCATCTTTGGCCTTCATCCATGCTACTTCTTGAGCTTGCATTGGTTTTTCCCTTGAAGATGAAAGGGTGATGCAACAAAGTAGAGATAAGTATTTCCCTCAGTTTGAGAACCAAGGTATCAATCCAGTAGGAGACAACGCACAAATCACCTAATACCTACACAAACAATCAAACAACTTGCACCCAACACGATAAAGGGGTTGTCAATCCCTTCACGGTCACTTGCAAAAGTGAGATCTGATAGAGATAGATAAACAGTAAAGTAAATATTTTTGGTATTTTTGATTTATAGATCGGAAAGTAAAAGATTGCAAATAGTATATTCGAAACTAATATTGTAGATCGGTAACTTATATGATGGAAAATTGACCCGGGGGCCATAGGTTTCACTAGAGGATTCTCTCATGATAGCAAATAATACGGTGGGTGAACAAATTAATGTCGAGCAATTGATAGAAAAGCACAAAGTTATGACGATATCTAAGGCAATTATTATGAAATATAGGCATCACGTCCGTGTCAAGTAGACCGAAACGATTCTGCATCTACTACTATTACTCCACACATCGACCGACTCCTTCCTGATAGAGGCGAAGGTGTCCCGATGTTTCAATGAGATAGCAATTGTTTTCTGTGGGAGTCGACTTTGACGATTCGACTACGAATGTGCAAATACGACGCGCCTTAGCAATCGCTAAACCAACTTCCGAGGGGTTATTGACCATGCCGGAGCACGATCAACCTGACCACGAGGGTCTATTTCCTGCGAGCAAATGAAGAACAAGCAAGAAACTGAGATTGCAATCTGGATATTGTGATAAAAGAGGAAAGCTTATTAATGAAGGTGGGGTCATGTGGCGTCTTGGTCTGGTCGCTGAACACAAACGAAGTACACGAAGTTACAGCTATGGCGAACTTTTAATCTAAACAAAACCCAAAGTATATACGATGCCCTAAGAGCTGTATATAAGGAGGAAGAGGGGGGAATTTTGTGGCCCCTTGTAGGAGGGGTCTGAAACCAACCCTAACTCTATTTTTGCCACATATACGAACTCTAAAAATAGCCTATAATTCTATATTTCGAAATTACATGGGTCTGGCCCAATAATAAGGTGATGCAGCACCTATAACAGCCTCTGGACGAAATTTGTGAAGAGGCATCTTGTATATTTCATCCAAGCCTTCATGCACTCATTACGGTGGCTCCAAAGTCCTGAAATCATCACTTGAAACTCCGTTCTTGTTTCCCTTGCGCATGCCATCATCTCCATGCTTGTTCTTGATCCTATGTTCATCCTTCTCCAAGCTAGGCCCTTCATGTAAGCAAAACAAATGTATCCAATTTAGGCAGCATCATATGCTCATGAACATTAGAATCATTACCAAGAAACGAGAGTACCTGGTAATTTAATTGGCGTGCGTGAGCTCTAGTAATTGGTCCAGTATGTATAGTAGCATGGGTTGTGGGTGTAACAATGGTATTGATGTCCTCATCATTATCCCCTTCTTGAAATGAAGTCGTCCTCGATGGAAGCTCATCTTCTTCACCCAAATAAGGCTTCAAATCTGCAATGTTAAAAGTGGACCTAACCCCAAAATCTGCAGGCAGCTCAAGTTTATATGCATTATCATTTATTTTCTCTAACATCTTAAAAGGTCCATCATCATGTGGCATTAGCTTTGATTTGTGCAAATCAGGAAATCTATCCTTACGTAAATGTAACCAAATAAGATCTCCAGGTGCAAACACAACATGTTTTCTACCCTTATCTCCAGCAAGTTTATATTTAGCATTCATACACCCAATGTTTTCCTTAGTTAACTCATGCATTTTTATGATCAATTCAGCATGTTGTTTAGCATCAAAATTAACCATCTCCAAAGATGGAAGAGGCAACAAATCAATAGGTGCACGAGGTAGGAAACCATACACAATTTCAAAAGGGCACATCTTAGTAGTAGAATGCAGCAACCGATTATAAGCAAATTCAATATGAGGCAAGCATTCTTCCCACATTTTCTTGTTATTCTTCACAATGGCCCTAAGCATGGTAGACAATGTTCTATTGACTACTTCAGTTTTTCCATCAGTTTGGGGATGACATGTAGTAATAAAAAGTAGTTTAGTCCCCAACTTAGCCCATAAACATCTTCGAAAGTGGCTAAGAAACTTAGTATCACAATCTGAAACAATTGTATTTGGCACACCATGCAAGCGAATAATCTCACAAAAGAACAAATCAGCAACATTAGTAGCATCATCGCTTTTATGACATGCTATAAAATGTGCCATTTTCGAAAACCTATCCACGGCAACAAATATACTATCCCTCCCCTTCTTTGTTCGAGGTAAACCTAAAACAAAGTCCATAGATATATCCTCCCAAGGAACACTAGGTATAGGCAAAGGCATATATAAACCATGAGGATTGAGTCATGACTTAGCATTTTGACATGTTGTAACGCCCCAGACACACCCGCCGGTGGTCGTTACTCCTGGCAGGATCTAGCTGGCCCCACAGATAAATACTAGTCTTTTCTGCACACTTTGTCCTCACTCATGCGCACCCGGGAGCAACTTCCCGGTCGGTCACCCATCCTGACACTACTCCAAGCTGAGCATGCTTAACTTTGGAGTTCTGTCCGAATGGGCTACCGGAAAAGAAGGAATTCCTTATTATTATGAGTAGTCTATCATCCCTAATAAGCCAGGCCATCACATACACCCCCACTCAGAGGAACCGACGTCCTCGTCGGGCCACAGGAACGTTCCCTCTTGGCACATACGTCTGTGCTTCCAGTCCAGTACATGTGCCATGCCGTGTGCCACGACGGGTCACAAACGTCATGAACAACATGACCACGCACCTGTCCGCAACCATCCGTGTAACCGCGAGGGTCAGCTCTGATACCAACTTGTAACGCCCCAGACACACCCGCCGGTGGTCGTTACTCCTGGCAGGATCTAGACTGGCCCCACAGATCAATACTAGTCTTTTCTGCGCACTTTGTCCTCACTCATGCGCACCCGGGAGCAACTTCCCGGTCGGTCACCCATCCTGACACTACTCCAAGCTGAGCATGCTTAACTTTGGAGTTCTGTCCGAATGGGCTACCGGAAAAAGAAGGAATTCCTTATTATTATGAGTAGTCTATCATCCCTAATAAGCCAGGCCATCACACATGTAGTGCAGTGAGCAACAAAACGCTCAACATCCCGTCTCATCTTTGGCCAAAAAAATGTGTAGCAAGTACATCCTCTGTCTTCTTCACGCCAAAATGTCCCATTAATCCTCCTCCGCGCGCCTCTTGCAACAACAAAAGACGAACATAGCTAGTTGGAATGCATAGCTTGTTAGCACGAAACAAAAATCCATCATTAACGACAAACTTGTTCCATGTTCTCCCTTCTTTACAATTGTGCAATACATCTTTAAATTCAGCATCATGCACATATTGATCTTTGATGGTCTCGAAACCAAATATTTTAAAGTCAAGTTGTGAAAGCATAGTATAACGACGAGACAATGCATTAGCAATAACATTTTCTTTACCCTTCTTGTGTTTAATGACATAAGGGAAAGTCTCAATGAATTCAACCCATTTAGCATGTCTACGGTTCAGTTTTGCTTGACTTTTAATGTGTTTCAAAGATTCATGATTAGAATGTATAACAAATTCTTTGGGCCATAAATAATGTTTCCATGTTTATAAGGTCCGAACAAGAGCATATAATTATTTATCATAAGTACAATAGTTCAGACTAGGCCCACTCAATTTTTCAGAAAAGTATGCAATAGGTTTACCATCTTGTAATAACACACCTCCTAATCCAGTTCCACTAGCATCACATTCAAGCTCAAAAGTCTTATTAAAATCAGGAAGTTGGAGTAAAGGAGCATGTGTCAACTTATCTTTCAACACCATGAAGGCTTCTTCATGTGCGGTACCCCAAACAAAAGGCACATCCTTCTTTGTAAGCTCATTGAGAGGTGCAACAATGGTGCTAAAATCTCTCACAAAACGCCTATAGAAACCAGCGAGTCCAAGAAAACTCATCACTTGTGTGATCGTTATGGGCTGCGGCCAACTCTCAATAGCTTCAATCTTGGCTTTATCAACTTCAATTCCCTACGGAGTAACAACATAGCCAAGAAAAGACACTCGGTCGGTGCAAAAGTTGCACTTCCCAAGGTTACCAAACAAACGTGCATCACGTAGAGCAATAAAAACAGCACGTAAATGTTCTAAATATTCTTCCAAAGATTTGCTATAAATCAGTATATCATCAAAATAGACTACCACAAATCGTCCAATGAAAGCACGTAAAACTTCGTTCATTAATCTCATGAAAGTACTAGGTGCATTAGTTAACTCAAAAGGCATGACTAACCACTCATGTAAACCAAACTTAGTTTTAAATGTTGTTTTCCATTCATCTCCCAATTTCATACGAATTTGATGGTATCCACTATGCAAATCAACTTTGGAGAATATTGTAGAGCCACTCAATTCATCAAGCATATCATCTAGCCTATGAATAGGATGACGATAATGAACAGTACTATTATTAATGCCTCTACAATCAACACACATACGCGATGTACCATCCTTTTTCGGCACTAGAATAATAGGAACAACACAAGGACTAAGGGATTCATGTATATAACCTTTGTCGAGCAGCTCCTGGACTTGACGCATAATCTCCTTCATCTCCTCTAGATTGTACGGTATGGTGCACGGTTGGGTAGCGATGCACTGGGAATTAAGTCAATCTGCTGCTCAATCCCTCGAATAGGTGGTAATCCCGGTGGCACGTCTTGTGGAAAGACGTCAGCGAACTCCTGCAAAATGTTAGTAACAGCATGAGGCAAAGAAGAAGGCACGCCTCGAATGAAAATAATTCCTTTTTGCACACAAAAGCATAGCAAATAGATTTGCTAAAATCTAGGTCCTCAATATCAGATTTGGTGGCAAGTAAACATGCACTTTTCAATTTAACTTCAGAAGCAACACTAGATGGTTTATTGTCAGGCTTCATTTGTTGTTCAAATTCTTTTGCCACAATCTAATTTTCTGATGCGGAGCATCCTACGATCATCCCCATGACACGAGCACGAGCTAGAACTCTCGAGAACGAGGTGACTTCTTTCCTTAGTGATATCCCATTTGATCCTCTCGAGGCATGGCTACTACCTAAGTCCGGAATGTTCTGCATGATTAGGTATCAAGAGGACCCTCCCAAAGATGCACGTGAAGTCGGACAAACCGCCAAGTCCGCAGATGAAGAGAAACGCCGAAAGGAGAAGAAGGCAGCTCCAGGACCCGGACATCTGGCCCCAGGCCCGGACATTCGGCCGCTGGAGACGACCACTACAGCAACAGCCGCCCAGCCGCCAAGTGCCAGAGGCCCCGGACATCCGACGTCAACCCCGGACATCCGGCGCCTCGCCAAGTCCCGGACATCCGGCCTCGCCCGCGGAAATCCGGCACCCTCCAAACAGAGAGCAACAAAGTCATCTCCTCTAGCCCGGACATCTGGCCTGCCAGCCCGGACATCCGACTCTCCATGAATCCCTGGACATGCGGCCCGTCGCCCGGACGTCCGGCCTCCCCTGCCTGCGTGCAGTGCATCTGGCCAAGGCCCATGTACCTCTTCGCCCCTTAGACTGTATATACTCCCCCTCCACCTAGGTTTTAGGGTCAGCGTTGTGTTAGCTCATTTGTGATATAGAGCTTCGCTCATCCATATCGGATCTACTCCTTGAGAGAGACCGCGGCCCCTCTTCGAAGAAGATCCACCTTGGATTCAAGACCCCTTTATGGGAAGATCCCCTTGTGGATTCAAGACCTCCTCACGGAGAAGAACCGGCTACCCTTTGTATCGTCCCTTGTTGGATTTGGATTGTGTATCTCCTTGTGTTTCGAGGATCTAGCACATGTGTGATTGTTCTTGTTGGTTTGAGTGATTCTCTCGTGTTTCCCCTCATGTTTCTCCTCATGATTCCCCTCGTGTTCTTCGTGTTCTTCACAGGATCCGCTCCTTTCGTGAAAGATCGGGCCACTAGGGTTCTACCCTACATCATCTTGGTACCATGAGCCACGTTGATCACAATTTTGGAGCCTCCCCGTTGTGTTTTCTAGCCTAATTTTGTTGATTTCGTCCTAAATTCGAAAATCCCCACCAAAAATAGCCCCAATTTTTTTTTGTGATTTGTTGGTTTGAGGAATTTTTTTGATTTTGATCCATGGATTTGCTTGGTTTCGAGTGGATCTAGCATATCCCCAAGTTTCCCCACTTTCCATCCACGAAATCTCATCAAATTTTGCCCTTGGAATCATCAATTTCTGCCCCCAATTCAAAAATTTCCGCCCTAAACGAGATCTGGATTCGTCGGGCCGGACATCCGGGCCATTGGGCCGTACATCCGAGTCCCCGGCCGGACATCCAGCTCCTGGAGCGCCAAATCTGCACGGTTCTGGACATCAGGTCCCGGATTTCCGGCCCCGAGCCCGGATGTCCGGCCCCTGACATCTCAGCCATCCCCGTATCACCGTTTTGTCGATAACTAATTCATCCGGGGTCCGATTTTCGCGTTCTTTAGCTCGTTGAAAAGCTCTTGACATCCCCTTCCAACAAAAATACTAATATAACTATTTGACTCCATCAAATTTTTGGAACTTTGGCATCTTTGCCTAGGGCTTCCACCACAACCTCCGCATAACCACCACCGACTTCCGCAACCTAACCAATTTTGTTCCTTATAGCATTAGTGGTTGCTTGAGGAGTGATTCGAGTCTCCTAAGGTGTTGGCTACTTAGGGACGATTTATTCTTCATCAACCACCACCACCAACATAACTCCCGCATAGGCTTACCCACAATACACTTCTGCCACCGCAACTTAACCCAATTTTGGTTGTGTTGTGAGTTGTGTCTCCTAAGGTGTTTCGGCTACTTAGGGACCATGCTTCCAACTCTAACACCATGTATAGCCTACTCACAAAACCCATCATTGCATTTTCGCAATCCCATCGAGGTTCCGCAATACCACCGCCGCATTCCGCTACCACCATTTGACATTTGAGATTTTGAGTTCGCGGTTTTTTCCGTTTCCTAAGGTGTTTCGGCTACTTATGGACGAGTCTCCATCATCTTGGTATCTCCATCAAGATCACCGCCACTCATCATCGACATGGACGGTAACCTCCATATCATCTTGGTATCATGGTAACCTCCATTGTACATTCCCTTGCCATTGCATTGATAACCCCTAGCCCATTTTGCGTTACTTGCCTATCGAGACTAGCCATTTGAGTATTGCCGGCAACGTTACTTGTGCACATTAGTGATCTACACCATACATTGCATACATACCATATCATATTGGTATCATATCACCCCTTGTGTCACAAGATTGTTCCCTTATATACCCAATTGCTATCTTGGTTTGTGCATTTCGCAAGGTGGCCATATATAAAAAAATATAAGCTTTTAAGCAAAGAAAAAGAGTGAACAAAGAGCTTGTAAGAAAGTGTCATAACATCATACCACATTGCATATAAGATCATCTTGGATCATACCACCAGAACATCATATACATAGCACACTTGGGATAGAAATCGTTGCATTTTTGTCTCCTATAGGTTGTGCACAAGTGTCGTATCCGCCTATTGAGCAATCGTGCTAGCGTCTCTCTAGAATTGTGCAACAAGAACATTTTCTGTGGATTCCACATTTTGAGCTCATCCCTTGGTTGCACGACTCCATTTATCTATCCGTGTGTGTGTTTCCGTGGGCCACATATTGCTATTGGTCTACTTGTTACACTTGCGAATTTGTGAATCTATTTCAACATTATTGACTCTTGCTAATATTTTGCATCAAATTTTTGTGCCACTATCCTCACCGAGCTCCACCATAAGCCTTACTTGTGTAGGTGTGAGAAACTGGCAAGAATTGGTACCAATTGTGTTATTTCCTTGTCCACATTGGAGTGATCATTGATCCACTTTCAACTTCGGTCAAGGTAAATTTGGTATTCATTCTTATCTTTCTACCACTCACATTTTTATCTTGGAGTGATGGATAGGCAAGGCATTTCATCTCCGGTCTTCCACAACAACGACGGCGTGAACAACTACATCACCAAAGCGTCAATCTTCGATCTACAATGACAAATGCAAGGCGCACAATCAAGATTGCAAGAGCGCATTGAGAACCTCTCCATTGACATCTGCCACTCCGAAGCGAGGAAAAGGGACTACATCGACAACAAGCTTTCCGCACAAAAGGAGGAACAAGATGCAAGGATGGAGGAGATTAGGACCTTGTTGATCAACCATTCTTCCCCTTCATCATCCTCAAGGCGACGACATTCCAATCACAAGTCTTCGGAGCGCAAAAATGATGCAAGCGTAAGTCATCCACGTCCACATCTCCATGGCGACCACCATCATGTTCGTGATCAACCTCGTCATGAAGGGCAAGTCACCTCCAAGCAACATGTGCACGACGACGACGAACGGCATCTACAACGAGCTCAAGTGCGACAACGCCAACATCATCATGATGATGCTCACCAAGCACAAATGTACAAGTCCTAACAAGCCCTACTTCACGCCAAGTCCATGCCTCATGAGCAAAAGAAAAGACCGCGAGACGACCACAACCAAGACGGTGCTACGGCTACTACCACCACCACTTACTTCCATCTTCGGAAGCCTCCCAAGGAAGATGGCCGAGCATGGGACATTCCCTTCGGTCATGGAGACGAGCTACGAGGTGCCACATCATATGGGCCTCCTATAATAAGACGTCGACAAGAAGGTCGAGCAAGGGCCATCCCCTTCGACCACGGCGACGAGCATGAACCTCTTCAACTACATGAAGACGGTGCCCCAAAAGAACTCATTCTTCGAGTCAAGCTACGAGACCGCACATGAGACCTTATCTTTGGTCTTGGAGGAGAGTGATGATGTGCCATCTTCGGCCTTCATCCACGTCTACGACAACGACATGATTGAGCATGGAGACATTTGCACCTACATCTCTCCGACACCCACATATAAAGAGATGCCCCAATTGCCATGTGAGGAAAGCCACCAACACATAAGTGACATGAGTGACTCCACCATACGTGACATTGAGAGAATTTCCTATGAGAGGATGAGTGTGACCACCACTAGCCCCACACTTGAGAGCATGCCACACATCCTATGTGAGTGTGAGAGCCATTTGAGTGACTCCACCAACCATATGAGTGAGAGCATCCGAGAGGGAGTGAGTGAGCCACAACACTTAGTGAGTGAGGTAGTTGACATGGCATGTGAGGCCACTTTGATTTCTAACAACTTAACCTCTACTCCGAGTGTGTTTTCTTTGGTGCTAGGTCTCCTACATGATGACACACCTATCCTCGACGAGTACATACCTCCAATGGAGATGACGATGGCCATGGTGGACGATGATGCACCCCCACATGGTTCCATCAAGATGAAGATGACCACGACTTGGTCTTCGACACCTCACCTACAACACATGAGCGATGCTCCAAAGGTAACATAGGTGATGGTGCTTCTCTTGTCCCACTAGTGGACTATTTTATGAATGATTGCTTGCATGATGTTGACACACCTATACCCATGCTTCATGCTAGTGCGACTTCTTCATGTCATGACTTACCTATTTATGATAAATATGATGATGAGCATGTTGAGTTGCCTAGTTGTGATGCTATGCTCCATAGGATATCATGTGAAAATTCTTTTGGTCACATCATGTTTGACAATCCATTAACCTTGTCATATGCTATGAGTGAGATATCCCATATTGCATCTTTTCAATCTCAACATAGTGACTATGCATGCCCCATTAACATAAATCCCATTTGCACTTATGGCATAGATGACGAGATGATGGTCATTGGCTTTTGTTTCTCTTGCGATGACATTGCCATGCTTCCTTTGCATGATTTGCGCAATTCATCTACTATGCCATGCCATGATCACAATGTTCGAACTATGCATTGTTTTGGATGTTGTCAATATTCTCCAAGTGATGTTTCCACTAATGATCATGAGGAGACCCCCATAGTTTCCTCATACATATTAGGAGATTTTGATGCATTCCATACTTTGCATGATTCTCATAATTGCTTGCACCGTATGCATTCCATGAATAACAATGCTCTACATATTTCCCATGATGCATTACACAATTTGAGTCTCCATTATGCTATACATAATAAAAAACCTATCATGATGGATGACATGTTTCTATATCACGCATCTCATTTATTTGAGCATTGGATATTTTGTGCTAACCGACACAAACACGTGCGCATCATGATGGATGATGTGTACATATACCATGCACACACAATTTTCCTTTGTCTTTGCCTTGTGTAGGTACTCACGTATATTCGTCAACCTCTCAATCCCAAGAGTTGACGAAACGAGCTCTTGAGAGAAAAGATGACTTGGGATCTCGTGAACTATCCTTCCCACCGCTCGCTTCGCGCAACGACTACACACATCTCTCTCACTTGGCTCTCACACGGCTATGGGCTATATACCGCTCTCTTGCTCATTTTACCGTGTTCACTTTGCATGTTATGCTTGCTTCTAGGCCTTTGCCATGCAATTGTGACCCTGCTTGCATCTACCCATGATTCACCATTATGCTACTCCGATGTGTATTTGCATGCTTGGTGGAGATCCTTGTTGCTTTTGCCATGTTTATCATGTGCCTCATGCTATTGATGCTATTTTTCTCATATCCTCCTTTCATGCTTGTGCTATGTCATGTGAATTATTCATGTACACTATTTGCACCCATGACATGCTTGCTATGATTCCTTCTAGTACGTTGCATCTTTGGACTACTAGCTTGCTTGCCTTGATTCACATGATTGCTTGTTTTGTCGCATCACCCATGTTCCATTCTTACTTGCTTTCTTGGGTTGATGATGTCTATGTTCATGCCTCTCACATGATATATTTTGTTCATTGTCGATTGCCTCTAATTGTTGCATCTATGCTTATTGATCGTGGAGACTTGGACACTTGTGATGCATGCTTTCTTGATTGAGCCTATTGTATTTGGTTGTTCTCGCATCATATGCCTCCATACTATGAAATGCTCCCTTGTCCTTTCTTATGATAAGCATGATGACAACACTTGTTGGGTATCTCATCATTCGAATGATAGGTGTTGCATTTGCACTAAACTCATTTGTTTTTCCGAGTGTTTGTCATGTTCTTTCATTTTGAAGGATTCACACGGTGGCACCATCATGAAACAATTTGGTCATGTGAAGGCGTACATGATCCACAACACCAACATTTTCGACATCCTCTTAAAGGTGAACTCATTCCCTTTGAGCCATCCTCAGATATGCATATTGGATGGGTCACTCTTTAATTGTTGTCTACATGGTACATCTCGCGAACGGAGGAGCGACATTGAAGATTGGCTCTATGGACCTTCACATTGAGGAGCGCTCGGGCATATTGGATGCACCTTCGAACCTCCACTCATGCCATGATATTGAGCATTGGTACACCAACACCTCCATATTTGTTGATTGTGCTAACACATGTCATGCTCGATGGACATATCATACACATGACAACTTTGCATCTTATGCATGGATTGACTCACATCATGATTGCCTTGTTGCATCTTGTATTCCCATGTCATCTATGATATATGAGCTTGTGCATTTCCTTAGCAAATTTTTTGTGATCTTTCTTGATGGCATATTCATACACCATGATAATATTACCCATCATCAGTTGCATGATCACATACTCATCTTGAGCATCCATTGCCATATTCATGCTATTGATAAACCGTCTCTCTATGACATCATTTTGCACCGTGGTTGCATTGATCGTATTCACAACACATTTGTGTGCACAATGAATGTTTTTGCTCCCATGAATGCTTTGCATACCATTCTATATCTTTTGGATAAGCTTCATGCACCTTGTCATGATCAATATTGTTGCACGGACTCTTTTTTACATGATGGACACTTTTTGTGCGCGCTAACCAATGTATTTCTGAGTGTCGTTTTTGTTTGCTTTTCTTGCATGTATACCACTCCGGCGACACCTTGGAGTACTTGGATTGCGCAATGTCTTCAACTCCGTCCAACTACAAGTTCGTCCACAACAACCGTTTCCATGGTGATGAGGATCACGATCCGAGGTCAGATCTTTCCCAAGGGAGGGGAGATGATGCGGAGCATCCTACGATCATCCCCATGTACACTCAAGCATACGCCTTTGGGCCTAAGGTGAACTCGCTCCTTCCCGAATCTTCCCTTTCCGCATGTAAGACATGGATGCTACTTCAAGCGCGGACCTTGTGCGTACTCAGGTACACCCAAGGAGAGCATGGAGAACCCAAGGACAAAGGCCAAGCGTGCGCGGAAGCGATGACGGAAGAAGACGGAGACAGCTCTAGGACCCGGACATCCGGCCCCAGGCCCAGACATCCGGCCGCTGGAGATGACCCCTACAGCAACAGCCTCCCAGCCGCCATGTGCTACAGGCCCCGGACATCCGGCGCCTCGCCAAGTCCCGGACATCCGGCCTTGCCCCCGGAAATCCGGCACCCTCCAACCAGAGAGGAGAAGAATCGGGCAACTCTAGCCCGGACATCCGGCCAGAGGCCCGGACATCCGGCTCTTCGTGAGCCGCCGGACATCCGGCCCCCAGCACGGACATCCGACACCTGCCTGTGCGCAGAGATCGGGCCAAGGGCCCATGTATCCCCCTCTCACTTACCCCTTCGTGGGCTAGCACTATATATACTCCCCCTCCACCTACGTTTTAGGGTCAGCGTTGTGATAGCTCATTTGAGAGATAGGGCTTCGCTCATCCATATCGGATGTACTCCGCGAGAGAGACCGCGACCCCTCTACAGAGAAGATCCACCTTGGATTCAAGACCCCTCATGGGAAGATCCCCTTGTGGATTCAAGAACTCCTCACAGAGAAGAACCGGTTACCTCTTGTATCGTCCGTTGTTGACTTTGGATCTTGTATCTCCCTTTGTGTTCATGGATCTAGCACATGTGTGATCATTCTTGTTGGTTTGAGTGTTCTCTCGTGTTTCCCCTCGTGATTCCCCTCATTTTCCCCCTCGTGTTCTTCACGTGAATCGCGGGATCCGCTCCTTTTGTGAAAGATCGGGCCACTAGGGTTCTACCCTACATCACTATTATAGGTACCGCGTCACCTTATTATTGGGCCAGGCCCATGTAATTTCAAAATATAGAAGTATAGGCTATTTTTAGAGTCCGTATATGTGGGAAAAATAGAGTTAGGGTTGGTTTTGGACCCCTCCTACAAGGGGCCACGAACTTCCCTACATGATGCTAGGTCTACTCCTAGTGTGTTTTATTCTTTGGTGCTAGGTCTCCTACATGATGACATGCCTACCCTCGACGAGTCCATACCTACAACGACGACGATGGCCATGATGGACGATGATGCACCCCCCACATTGTTCCATCAAGATGAAGATGACCACGACTTGGTCTTTGACACCTCACCTACAACACATGAGCGACGCTCCAAAGGTAACATAGGTGATGGTGCTTCTCTTGTCCCACTAGTGGACTATCTCACCAATGATTGCTTGCATGATGTTGATACACCTATTCCCATGGTTCATGCTAGTGCAACTTCTTCATGTCATGATTTACCTATTTATGATGAGTATGATGATGAACATGTTGAATTGCCTAGTTGTGATGCTATGCTACATAGGATATCATGTGAAAATTCTATTGGTCACATCATGTTTGATCATCCATTAACCTTGTCATATGCTATGAGTGAGATATCCCATATTGCATCATTTCAATTTCAACATAGTGACTATGCATGCCCCATTCACATAAATCCCATTTGCACTTATGGCATAGATGACGAGATGATGGTCATTGGCTTTTGTTTTTCATGTGATGATATTGCCATGCTTCCTTTACATGATTTGCGCAATTCACCTACTATGCCATGCCATGATCACATTGTTCCAAATATGCATTTTTTGGATGTTGTCAATATTCTCCATGTGATGTTTCTATTAATGCTCATGAGGAGACCCCCATAGTTTCCTCATACATATTAGGAGATTTTGATGCATTCCATACTTTGCATGATTCCCATAATTGCTTGCACCATATGCATTCCATGAATAATAATGCTCTACATATTTCCCATGATGCATTACACAATTTGGGTCTCCATTATGCTATACATAACAACAAACCTATCATGATGGATGACATGTTTATCTATCATGCATCACATTTATTTGAGCATTGGCTATTTTGTGCTAACCAACACTTGCACGTGCGCATCATGATGGATGATGTGTACATCTACCACGCACACACAATTTTCCCTTTGTCTTTGTTTTGTGTAGGTACTCACGTATACTCGTCAACCTCTCAATCCCAAGAGTTGACGAAACGAGCTCTTGAGAGCAAAGATGACTTGGGATCCCATAAACTATCCTTCCCACCACCCTCTTCGCACAACGACTACGCGCATCTCTCTCACTTGGCTCTCACCCGGCTATGGGCTATATACCGCTTGTCGCTTCATGCTCATTTTACCGTGTTCACTTTGCATGCTATGCTTACTTCTATGCCTTTGCCATGCAATTGTGACCCTTGCGTGCATCTACCCATGATTCACCATTATGCTACTCCTATGTGTATTTGCATGCTTGGTGGAGATCCTTGTTGCTATTGCCATGTTTATCATGTGCCTCATGCTATTGATGCTATTTTGCTCATATCATCCTTTCATGCTTGTGCTATGTCATGTGAATTATTCATGCACACTATTTGCACCCATGACATGCTTGATATGATTCCTTCTAGTACGTTGCATCTTCGCACTACTAGCTTGCTTGCCTTGATTCACATGATTGCTTGTTTTGTCGCATCACCCATGTTCCACTATTACTCGCTTTCTTGGATTGATGACATATATGCTCTTGCCTCTCACATGATTTGTCTTGATCATTGTCTCTTGTCTCCATTAGTTGCATCCCTCATATCACCTTGTATTGAGTGCCAACTTGCGATGCTTGATCATGGAGACTTGGACATATTACTTGTGATGCATGCTTGTTCAATTGAGCCTATTGTATTTGGTTGTTCTCGCATCATATGCCTCCATACTATGAAATGCCCCCTTGTCCTTTCTTATGATGAGCATGATGCATACACTTGTTGGGTATCTTACCACACGAATGATAGGTTTTGCACTTCCGCTAACCTCATTTGTTTTTCCAAGTGTTTGTCATGTTCTTTCATTTTGGATGATTCACAAGGCGGTGCCGTCATGAGACAATTTGGTCATGTGAAGGCATACACGATGTGCAACACCAACATTTGCGAGAATCTCCTAAAGGTGAACTCCTTCCCTTTGAGACATCCTCAATTATGCATATTGGATGGGTCACTCTTTCATTGTTGTCTCCTTCTTATTGTCTACATGATACATCTTGTGAACGGAGGAGCGACAGGGGAGATTGGCTCTATGGACCTTCAAATTGAGGAGCGCTCGGACTTATTGGATGCACCTTCGAACCCCACTCATGCCATGACATCGAGCATTGGTACACCAACATCTCCATATTTGTTGATTGTGCTCACACATGTCATGCTCGATGGACATATCATATACATGACAAATTTGCATCTTATGCATGGATTGACTCATATTATGATTGCCTTGTTGCTTCTTGTCTTTCTATGTCATCCATGATATATGAGCTTGTGCATTTCCTTAGAAATTTTTTTGTGATATACCTTGATGGCATATTCATACATCATGATCATATTGCCTACCATCAATTGCATGATAACTTATTCATCTTGAGCATCCATTGCCATATTCATGCTATTGATAAACTGTCTCTCTATGACATCATTTTGCACCGTGGTTGCATTGATCACATTCACAATACATTTGTGTGCACAATGAATGCTTTTGCTCCCGTGAATGCTTTACATCTCAATCCATATCATCTTGCTAAGCTTCATGTATTTTGTCACGAACATTGTTGCCGCACAGACTCATACTTCCTTGATGGACACTTTGTGTGCGCTAACCATTGTATTTTCGAGTGTCATTTGTGTTTGCTTTTCTTGCATGTATACCACTCCGGCGACACCTTGGAGTACTTGGATTGCGCATTGTCTTCAACTCCGTCCAACTACAAGTCCGTCCACAACAACCGTTCCCATGGTGATGAGGATCACAATCCGAGGTCGGATCTTTCCCAAGGGAGGGGAGATGATGCGGAGCATCCTACGATCATCCCCATGACACGAGAACGAGCTAGAGGTCTCGAGAACGAGGTGACTTCTTTCCTTAGTGATATCCCATTTGATCCTCTCGAGGCATGGCTACTACCTAAGTCCGGAATGTTATGCATGATTAGGTATCAAGAGGACCCTCCCGAAGATGCACATGAAGTCGGACAAACCGCCAAATCCACGGATGAAGAGAAACGCCGAAAGGAGAAGAAGGCAGCTCCAGGACCCGGACATCCGGCCCTAGGCCCAGACATCCGGCCGCTGGAGACAACCACTACAGCAACAGCCGCCCAGCCGCCAAGTGCCACAGGCCCCGGACATCCGACATCAACCGCGGACATCCGGCACCTCGCCAAGTCCCGGATATCCGGCCTCGCCCTCGGAAATCCGGCACCCTCCAAATAGAGAGCAACAAAGTCAGCTCCTCTAGCCCAGACATCCGGCCTGCCAGCCCGGACATCCGGCTCTCCGTGAAGCCCCGGACATCCGGCCCGTCGCCTGGACGTCCGGCCTCCCCTGCCTGCGTGCAGTGCATCTGGGCCAAGGCCCATGTACCCCTTCACCCCTTAGACTATATATACTCCTCCTCCACCCACGTTTTAGGGTCAGCGTTGTGTTAGCTCATTTGTGAGATAGAGCTTCGCTCATCCATATCGGATCTACTCCTTGAGAGAGACTGCGGCCCCTCTTCGGAGAAGATCCACCTTGGATTCAAGAACCCTTTACGGGAAGATCCCCTTTTGGATCCAAGAACTCCTCACGGAGAAGAACCGGCTACCCTTTGTATCGTCCCTTGTTGGATTTGGATCGTGTATCTCCTTGTGTTTCGAGGATCTAGCACAATTGTGATTGTTCTTATTGGTTTGAGTGATTCTCTCGTGTTTCCCCTTGTGTTTCTCCTCGTGATTCCCCTCGTGTTCTTCATGTTCTTCGCGGGATCCGCTCCTTTCGTGAAAGATCGGGCCACTAGGGTTCTACCCTACATCATTTTCACTCTTATTTTTCTCCTGTTTTGCTTTATTAGCTCTATTAATATCATCTTTTAAAATGGAATCAGGAGACATAGGAAGCAAAGTAATATGTTTATCCTTATGAACAAGAGTATACTGATTGTTTCTACCATGTTGTACAGAATTTTTATCAAATTGCCATGGTCAACCAAGTAATAAGGAACATGCTTGCATAGGTACCACATCACAATCAACATAATCAGCATATGTAGAGATACTAAAATGCACACAAACAGTACGCGTTACCTTAACATTGTCGTTGTTGTTAAACCATTGGATGTAGTATGGGTGTGGATGTGATCATGTGGTGAGAGATAGCTTCTCCACCATCTCCATGCTAGCCAAGTTGTTGCGGCTCCCCCGATCTATGATGACGCGAATAGAACATTTCTTCACTACTCCCTTTGTATGGAACAAATTAGGCCTCTGATTTTGCTCAACTTCTGTGACCTGCACACTCAAAACATGTTGAGCAACTAAACATTCATACTTCTCAGCGTCTTTAGGAGCCATGTATTGTGTCTCATGATCAGAATCATCTCCACCGTGTTCTTCACGTGTAATAAGAGCCAAAGTCTCCTCATCACAGTCACTAGCGGACTCATACCCACCATCCTCAATAGCAATCATCACACGTTGAGATTTGCATTCTCTCGCATAATGACCTCGTCCCTTACAACAACGACAAATAATATCACTTGTGTGCCCTGTTGATGCCATGGAAGAAAAAGAACTCTGTCTAGGCCCAGCAGGTGTGCTCTTGGCAGATACTGGTGGTTGTGCCTGCTTTCTTGTATCACGGCTGGAAGTGGCACCTGATGGAGGTGCTGGTGCAGTGGAAATAGAGGGTGCACGCGGTGTCCATGATGAAGGTCGACATGCAGAGAAGTTAGTCCGCGCCAATGCCTATCGATTATGCACTTCATGTTCAGCTTTACAAGCAAGATGGAATAAACGAGTGATATTATTATACTCCTTATACTCTAGAATGGTCTGAATCTCTCTATTTAATCCACCCATAAAACGTGCAAGCATAGCTTCATTCTCCTCAACAATACCACATCTAATCAGGCCAGTTTGTAATTCCTGATAATATTATTCTACATAATTTTTTCCTTGTCTTAAGCGTTGCAATTTTTGAAGTAATTCACATTGATAATAAGGTGGAACCCAACAAGTACGCATAGCAGTTTTCAAACCAGCCTAAGTAGCTGGAATGGGATATAATCTACAATGTTCAGACCACCAAACACATGCAAAACTAGTGAAAGCACAAACAACAGCAGGAACACGTCTCTCCTCAGGATTGTAAACATGTAAACCGTTGTTCAGTTTCTAAGTCCCATGTAAGATATATATCAGGAACATATCGACCCTCAAATGGTGGAATATTTTTAGTTTAGGAAGATGGTCATGATCAGCCCTACCATTGCGATGATATGCATGAGGACGACTTGGTGGTGGTGGTGCTGGTTGTTGCACGTAGTTCTGATTTTGATCAACCTCATCCTCCTAATGGTCCTCCACCTCTGTAGTAGCAGCAGGAGCTACAGAAGCATCAACAGTAGGTACACCGGCACCAGAAGTTTGACCAGGCTCAAGGGGAACATGATGTGCTCGTCCCACTTGATTTGGAAGGCGATGTTGTTGTTGTAGAGGTGCAACAAGTGCAGCTGGCAGTGGTTGTGAAAGACGCGCAAGCAATTCATTAAACTTGTTATCGAGCTTTGTTTCGAACACCTTCTCAATGCCATCTATCTTCTCCATGGCCTCTTCAAATCTGTTTAGCACATCTTGCACCTGTCCACTCATCATTTGCTGAAACTTATCATGAAGCTCCTTGTTCGTCAAGCTCTCCCAGTCAATCTCATCGGCTTGTGATCCTGCCATGGTTAGCAGCAATAGAAACACACAAGAATATGATCATACAAACTACTAACAAGTGGTGGTGGTGGGTGTCACAAATCCGTCAAGCAAATCTCAAATTCTTACCAGTTCTTACCCAGCAGCATGCGGTGATCGGCAACCGTTGTAGTCAAAACTCTCAAAGCTTGGATAGAGCGATTACTAGGGAGAGTCAAACGCACGACGTAGATGTATGTGGAGCTAGGAAGGCTTATAATATAGTAGCAAAAAGGGTCAGTAATAATCAATTCAGAGATGCAAAGTTGAATAAACGCTCAACGACGGTACTGTGTTGGTCCTAGGCTAGACCATGCTAGAGACGCGAGCCTAGAACACTAACAAGGTCACGGCGCTGCACGTAAATAAGGGAGGAGCACGCTCTGATTTTTTTTCCTTTTTTCACTTTTTTCCTCTTTTTTTTGCTCCGCAACAATTTTTTTTTGAAAAAGTCTACAAATGGTCTAAAAACTGCCTAGCCAGAATTTTCCAGACTTAGTTTTTTTAACTAGAACTATTTTTCTACTACGGGTATCATGAAAGTTCGGGAGTCCTACTCTGTCACGACTCAGAGTATGGCGTGATCTGGAAATCCAAAACAGAGTAACAAAATACTGGACTCGGACTAAGATTGGTGGCGGAGATGAATCTGGTGGAACTCGGACTGGTGGCGGATATATGTTGCAGGTGGACTCGAATTGGCGTGATGGCGGCGGATATGTGGTTGCGTATACGGACTCGGATTGGCGGTGAATATGTGGTGGTGGTATATGGCACTGGAGATGAAGTTGGTGTGGTGGTGGTATATGGTAGCAGCGATGATGATGATGCGGTGGTGATATATGGCAGCAACGACATGACAACCTGTGAACAGAACTCGAAACTCTAAAGGACTAGACGCTAAGACCAGCAACTTGACACGACGATGCAACCGCAAATTCAACAAAGCAAATACAGAAAAGATTATGCAAAGGCTCAGATTGGTTCGGATAGGATGAACTAACCCTAAAAAAAATTGGCTTTTTTGTGGACTATAGGTATGAAGAACATACTCGATCTAAACTACGAAAAACTATAAAATCTCACCGAGCAACCTGGAAATCTGATACCACTTTATAGAGGCAAAGGTGTCCCGATGTTTCGATGAGATAGCAATCATTTTCTGTGGGAGTCGACTTTGACAATCCGACTAAGAATGTGCGAAGACGTCGTGCCTTAGCAATCGCTAAACCAACTTCCGAGGGGTTATTAACCACGCCGGAGCACGATCATCCTGACCACGAGGGTCTATTTCCTGCGAGAAAACAAAGAACAAGCAAGAAACTGATATTGCAATCTAGATATTGCGAATAAAAGAGGAAGGCTTTATTAATGAAGGTGGGGTTCTATGACGTCTTGGTCTGGTTGTTGAACACAAACAAAGTACGCGAAGTTGCAGCTATGGTGAACTTTTAATCTAAACAAAACCCTAAGTATAAACGATGCCCTAAGGGCTGTATATAAGGAGGAAGAGGAGGGAAGTTCGTGGCCCCTTGTAGGAGGGGTCCAAAACCAACCCTAACTCTATTTTTCGCACATATACGGACTCTAAAAATAGCCTATACTTATATATTTTGAAATTACATGGGCCTGGCCCAATAATAAGGTGACGCGGTACCTATAATAGTGATGTAGGGTAGAACCCTAGTGGCCCGATCTTTCACGAAAGGAGCGGATCCCGCGATTCACGCGAAGAACACGAGGGGGAAAACGAGGGGAATCGCGAGGGGAAACACGAGAGAACACTCAAACCAACAAGAATGATCACACATGTGCTAGATCCATGAACACAAAGGGAGATACAAGATCCAAAGTCAACAACGGACGATACAAGAGGTAACCGGTTCTTCTCTGTGAGGAGGTCTTGAATCCACAAGGGGATCTTCCCGTGAGGGGCCTTGATTCCAAGGTGGATCTTCTCCGTAGAGGGGCCGCGGTCTCTCTCATGGAGTAGATCTGATATGGATGAGCGAAGCTCTATCTCTCAAATGAGCTATCACAACGCTGACCCTAAAACGTAGGTGGAGGGGGAGTATATATAGTGCTAGCCCACGAAGGGGTAAGTGAGAGGGGGGATACATGGGCCCTTGGCCCGATCTTTGCGCACACGCAGGTGCCGGATGTCCGGCGGCTCATGAAGATCCGTAAGTCCGGGCCTCTGGCCGGATGTCCGGGCTAGAGTTGCCCGATTCTTCTGCTCTCTGGTTGGAGGGTGCCGGATTTCTGGGGGCGAGGCCGGATGTCCGGGACTTGGCGAGGCACCGGATGTCCGGGGTTGACGCCGGATGTCCGGGGCCTGTAGCACATGGCGGCTGGGAGGCTGTTGCTGTAGGGGTCATCTCCAGCGGCCGGATGTCTGGGCCTGGGGCCGGATGTCCGGGTCCTAGAGCTGTCTCCGTCTTCTTCCGTCATCGCTTCCGCGCACGCTTGGCCTTTGTCCTTGGGTTCTCCATGCTCTCCTTGGGTGTACCTGAGTACGCACAAGGTCCGCGCTTGAAGTAGCATCCATGTCTTACATGCGGAAAGGGAAGATTCGGGAAGGAGCGAGTTCACCTTAGGCCCAAAGGCGTATGCTTGAGTGTACATGGGGATGATCGTAGGATGCGCCGCATCAAATAGCCTCTGGATGAAATTTTTGAAGTGGCATCTTGTGTATTTTGTCCAAGCCTTCATGCACTCATTACACTGGCTCCAAAGTCCTCAAATCATCACTTGAAACTCCGTTCTTGTTTCCCTCGCGCATGCCATCATCTCCATGCTTGTTCTTGCTCCTATGTTCATCCTTCTCTAAGCTAGGCCCTTCATTTGTAAGCAAAACAAATGTATCCAATTTAGGCAGCATCATATTCTCATGAACATTAGAATCATTACCAAGAAACGAGAGTACCTGGTAATTTAATTGGCATGTGCGAGCTCTAGTAATTGGTCCAGTATGTATAGTAGCTGGGGCTGCAGGTGTAACAATGGTATTGATGTCCTCATCATTGCCTGCATCTAGAGTATTAAGTTCATGAAGAACAGAATAACACATTAAGTAAGATGACAAGATGTAGAGGAATTAACTCAAGCAATATGATGAAAACCCCATCTTTTTATCCTCGATGGCAACAATACAATACGTGCCTTGTTGCCTGATGCGGAGCATCCCAAGGTCATCCCCATGGACCTACCGACGTCTCCCACAACACCACTTGGACCAATGACAAGAGTACGAGCCAAGGCTATCGAAGATAAGGTGAACTCGCTCCTCTCCGAACCACCACTTTCTATGCATGAGACATGGCTACTACCTCAAGAGGAAACCCTATGTGTGATCAGGTACTCGGAGGAAAGCCACGGATCAGCTACACCCAACGGACATGACGGTGAGGACACCAAGGTCAATGGACAAGAAGAAGGACTGCTCAAAACTCCCAGTCACTGGGCGACCGGCGAACCTCGGACGTCCGGCGATCTCCAGGCACCAGACGACCGGCGCTACCACACCCAAGCCAAAACGCCAGATTTCCGAAGACCACCGGACGACCGACGCCCCGGACATCCGACCCTGACTGTACGTCCGACCAAAGCACATCAGAGCCTAATCTACGGACGCCCGACGAGCATCGGACGTCCGTACCCTCGCAAACCTCCGGACGACCGGTAACTACCGGACGTCCGATGCCTGTGTGCTGATTTCGTGTTGGGCCGAAGCCCATGTACCCCTTCGACCTATAAGACTATATATAGATCTCCTCCTCCTCCTATCTAGGGTTAGCAAAGGATTGGCTCATTTTGTGTGTGAGCTTTACTCATCCACTTAGTTACCTTCTCCTCGGAGATCGCGCCTCCTCGGAGAATATCCCCCAAGCAGATTCAAGACCCGTTCACAGGAAGAACCTCAAGACCTCCTCACGGAGAAGATCGTGCTACTTGTATCATCCTTAGTTGACCATGGATCATGTATCTCTTATGTGTTTGAGGATCTAGCATATGTGTGACCACATCTTGTCGATTTGAGTGTTTCCTCTCTTTCCCTTCGTGTGTTTCCCCTTGTGTTCTTCGTGTTCCTTGTTGGGATCCGCTCCTTTTGTGAAAGATCGGCCATCTAGGGTTCCACCCTACATCATCTTGGTATCTAGAGCCACGTTGATCACGATTTTGGAGCCTCCCCGTTGTGTTTTCTAGCCTTGTTTTGTTGATTTTGTCCCTAATTCGAAAATTTCCCCACAAAAATAGCCCCAAATTTTTTTTGTGATTTGTTGGTGTGATGAAATTTTGTTGGATTTGATCCGTGGATTTGCTTTGCCTTGAGTGGATCTAGCTTTTCCCCTTCGTCTCCACCTTTTTCATCCACTAAATCGCCCAGATTCGACGGATTTTGACCTCCCCAAGATGAACCCTACATGTTCATCATGTGCCCAAAATTCGCCCAGGCACCGGACATCCGACAGCCTCCGGAAGTCCGATGACTGGACGACCGTAAAACTCCCGGACGTCCGTAAAACCCTGACGAAATTGAATCCCCCCCCCCCCCGAAAATTTCAGCCACTGCCCCATTTCCGCATACGCATTTCCATACCACCACCACTTTCGGCAACCACCATTGCTTACTCGTTTCGCACTCCGATACGTTTTTGCCACGTTTTGCCTTTGAGAATTTGAGTTGTGGTTCTGTGTCCTATTGTGTTTCGGCTATTTAGGTGTGGTTCGACATCAACATCACTGCCGCTCATCTTCGCCACAGACGCGTCATCGACAACAACCAATCCACCATTTTGACACCATAGCGTAAGCAAGAATCGGTAAACTCATCTTGGTATCGTGATACATCATTCTTGCCATTACATTGATAGCCATCATAGCCCAATTTTGCGTATCCTACCCATCGAGACTAGCCTTTGAGTATTGCCGGCAACGTGACTTGTGCACATTAGTGATCATACTTCCCATAGCATACATACCATATCATCGGTGCATATCTTGGTATCATCTTTTGTGTCACAAAGTTGTCATCGCATGTACTTAAGTGCTATCTTGGTTCGTGAAGCATTGCATGAGAAAAGAGCTCAAAAGAGAAAGAGCCAACCAAGCTTTTAAGCAAAAGGGAAAGATAAGCAAAGAGCTTTTAAGCAAGAACCATAGCATCATACAATATTAAGATTGTCATACTAGATTGAAGGAAATATGCCCTAGAGGCAATAATAAAGTTATTATTTATTTCCTTATAATCATGATAAATGTTTATTATTCATGCTAGAATTGTATTAACCGGAAACATAATACATGTGTGAATACATAGACAAACTAAGTGTCACTAGTATGCCTCTACTTGACTAGCTCGTTAATCAAAGATGGTTATGTTTCCTAACCATGAACAATGAGTTGTTATTTGATTAACGGGATCACATCATTAAGAGAATGATCTGATTGACATGACCCATTCCATTAGCTTAGCACCCGATCGTTTAGTATGTTGCTATTGCTTTCTTCATGACTTATACATGTTCCTGTAACTATGAGATTATGCAACTCCCGTTTACCGGAGGAACACTTTGGGTACTACCAAACGTCACAACGTAACTGGGTGATTATAAAGGAGTACTACAGGTGTCTCCAAAGGTACATGTTGGGTTGGCGTATTTCGAGATTAGGTTTTGTCACTCCGATTGTCGGAGAGGTATCTCTGGGCCCTCTCGGTAATGCACATCACATAAGCCTTGCAAGCATTGCAACTAATGAGTTAGTTGCGGGATGATGTATTACAGAACGAGTAAAGAGACTTGCCGGTAATGAGATTGAACTAGGTATTGGATACCGACGATCGAATCTCGGGCAAGTAACATACCGATGACAAAGGGAACAACGTATGTTGTTATGCGGTCTGACCGATAAAGATCTTCGTAGAATATGTAGGAGCCAATATGGGCATCCAGGTCCTGCTATTGGTTATTGACCGGAGACGTGTCTCGGTCATGTCTACATTGTTCTCGAACCCGTAGGGTCCGCACGCTTAAGGTTACGATGACAGTTGTATTATGAGTTTATGCATTTTGATGTACCGAAGGTTGTTTGGAGTCCCGGATGTGATCACGGACATGACGAGGAGTCTCGAATTGGTCGAGACATAAAGATTGATATATTGGAAGCCTATATTTGGACATCGGAAGTGTTCCGGGTGAAATCGGGATTTTACCGGAGTACCGGGAGGTTACCGGAACCCCCCGGGAGCCATATGGGCCTTAATGGGCTTTAGTGGAAAGGAGAAAGGGGCAGCCCAAGGTGGCCGCGCGCCTCCCCCCTCCCCTAGTCCTATTAGGACTAGTAGAGGTGGCCGGCCCCCCTCTCTCTCTTTCCCCCTCGGGGAATCCTAGTCCAACTAGGATTGGGGGGGGAGTCCTACTCCCGGGAGGAGTAGGACTCCTCCTGCGCCCTCCTCCTGGCCGGCGGCCCCCTCCCCCTTGGCTCCTTTATATACTGAGGCAGAGGCACCCCAGAAACACACAAGTTGATCCACGTGATCTACTCCTTAGCCGTGTGCGGTGCACCCAGCCACCATATTCCTTGATAATACTGTAGCGGAGTTTAGGCGAAGCCCTGCTGCTGTAGTGCATCAAGATCGTCACCACGCCGTCGTGCTGATGGAACTCTTCCCCGACACTTTGCTGGATCGGAGTCCGGGGATCGTCATCGTGCTGAACGTGTGCTCGAACTCGGAGGTGCCGTAGTTTCGGTGCTTGATCGGTTGGATCGTGAAGACGTACGACTACTTCCTCTACGTTGTGTCAACGCTTCCGCAGTCGGTCTGCGTGGGTACGTAGACAACACTCTCCCCTCTCGTTGCTATGCATCACCATGATCTTGCGTGTGCGTAGGAATTTTTTTGAAATTACTACGAAACCCAACAGTGGCATCCGAGCCAGGTTATTTATGTTGATGTTATATGCACGAGTAGAACACAAGTGAGTTGTGGGCGATATAAGTCATACTGCCTACCAGCATGTCATACTTTGGTTCGGCGGCATTGTTGGACGAGACGACCCGGACCAACCTTACGCGTACGCTTACGCGAGACCGGTTCCCCCGACGTGCTTTGCACATAGGTGGCTTGCGGGCGACTGTCTCTCCAACTTTAGTTGAACCGTGTATGGCTAAGCCCGGTCCTTGCGAAGGTTAAAACGGAGTCTATTTGACAAACTATCGTTGTGGTTTTGATGCGTAGGTGAGATTGGTTCTTGCTTAAGCCCGTAGCAGCCACGTAAAACTTGCACAACAAAGTAGAGGACGTCTAACTTGTTTTTGCAGGGCATGTTGTGATGTGATATGGTCAAGACATGATGCTGAATTTTATTGTATGAGATGATCATGTTTTATAACCGAGTTATCGGCAACTGGCAGGTGCCTTATGGTTGTCGTTTTATTGTATGCAATGAAATCGCGATGTAATGCTTTACTTTATTACTAAACGGTAGTGCTAGTCGTGGAAGCATAAGCTTGGCGAGACGACAACGATGCTACGATGGAGATCAAGGTGTCACGCCGGTGACGATGGTGATCACGACGGTGCTTCGGAGATGGAGATCACAAGCACAAGATGATGATGGCCATATCATATCACTTATATTGATTGCATGTGATGTTTATCCTTTTATGCATCTTATCTTGCTTTGATTGACGGTAGCATTATAAGATGATCTCTCACTAAATTATCAAGAAGTGTTCTCCCTGAGTATGCACCGTTGCGGAAGTTCTTCGTGCTGAGACACCACGTGATGATCGGGTGTGATCGGTTCTACGTTCAAATACAACGGGTGCAAAACAGTTGCACACGCGGAATACTCAGGTTATACTTGACGAGCCAAGCATATACAGATATGGCCTCGGAACACAGAGACCGAAAGGTCGAGCGTGAATCATATAGTAGATATGATCAACATAACGATGTTCACCATTGAAAACTACTCCATCTCACGTGATGATCGGTTATGGTTTAGTTGATTTGGATCACGTAATCACTTAGAGGATTAGAGGGATGTCTATCTAAGTGGGAGTTCTTTAATTAACTTGATTAACTGAACTTAAATTTATCATGAAACTTAGTACCTGATTAGTATCTTGCTTGTTTATGTTTGATTGTAGATAGATGGCTCGTGCTGTTGTTCCGTTGAATTTTAATGCGTTCCTTGAGAAAGCAAAGTTGAAAGATGATGGTGGCAATTACACGGACTGGGTCCGTAACTTGAGGATTATCCTCATTGCTGCACAGAAGAATTACGTCCTGGAAGCACCGCTGGGTGCCAGGCCTGCTGCAGGAGCAACGCCAGATGTTATGAACGTCTGGCAGAGCAAAGCTGATGACTACTCGATAGTTCAGTGTGCCATGCTTTACGGCTTAGAATCGGGACTTCAACGACGTTTTGAACGTCATGGAGCATATGAGATGTTTCAGGAGTTGAAGTTAATATTTCAAGCAAATGCCCGGATTGAGAGATATGAAGTCTCCAATAAGTTCTATAGCTGCAAGATGGAGGAGAATAGTTCTGTCAGTGAGCATATACTCAAAATGTCTGGGTATAATAATCACTTGATTCAATTGGGAGTTAATCTTCGAGATGATAGCGTCATTGACAGAATTCTTCAATCACTGCCACCAAGCTACAAGAGCTTCGTGATGAACTATAATATGCAAGGGATGAACAAGACTATTCCCGAGCTCTTCGTGATGCTGAAAGCTGCGGAGGTAGAAATCAAGAAGGAGCATCAAGTGTTGATGGTCAACAAGACCACTAGTTTCAAGAAAAAGGGCAAAGGGAAGAAGAAGGGGAACTTCAAAAAGAACGGCAAGCAAGTTGCTGCTCAAGAGAAGAAACCCAAACCTGGACCTAAGCCTGAAACTGAGTGCTTCTATTGCAAGCAGACTGGTCACTGGAAGCGGAACTACCCCAAGTATTTGGCGGATAAGAAGGATGGCAAGGTGAACAAAGGTATATATGATATACATGTTATTGATGTGCACCATACTAATGCTCGCAGTAGCACCTGGGTATTTGATACTGGTTCTGTTGCTAATATTTGCAACTCGAAACAGGGACTACGGATCAAGCGAAGATTGGTTAAGGACGAGGTGACGATGCGCGTGGGAAACGGTTCCAAAGTCGATGTGATCGCAGTCGGCACACTACCTCTACATCTACCTTCGGGATTAGTATTAGACCTAAATAATTGTTATTTGGTGCCAGCGTTAAGCATGAACATTATATCTGGATCTTGTTTGATGCGAGACGGTTATTCATTTAAATCAGAGAATAATGGTTGTTCTATTTATATGAGTAATATCTTTTATGGTCATGCACCCTTGAAGAGTGGTCTATTCTTGTTGGATCTCGATAGTAGTAACACACATATTCATAATGTTGAAGCCAAAAGATGCAGAGTTGATAATGAAAGTGCAACTTATTTGTGGCACTGCCGTTTAGGTCATATCGGTGTAAAGCGCATGAAGAAACTCCATTCTGATGGACTTTTGGAACCACTTGATTATGAATCACTTGGTACTTGCGAACCGTGCCTCATGGGCAAGATGACAAAAACGCCGTTCTCCGGTACTACGGAGAGAGCAACAGATTTGTTGGAAATCATACATACAGATGTATGTGGTCCGATGAATATTGAGGCTCGTGGCGGATATCGTTATTTTCTCACCTTCACAGATGATTTAAGCAGATATGGGTATATCTAGTTAATGAAACATAAGTCTGAAACATTTGAAAAGTTCAAGGAATTTTAGAGTGAAGTTGAAAATCATCGTAACAAGAAAATAAAGTTTCTACGATCTGATCGTGGAGGAGAATATTTGAGTTACGAGTTTGGTGTACATTTGAAAAATTGTGGAATAGTTTCGCAACTCACGTCACCCGGAACACCACAGCGTAATGGTGTGTCCGAACGTCGCAATCGTACTTTACTAGATATGGTGCGATCTATGATGTCTCTTACTGATTTACCGCTATCGTTTTGGGGATACGCTCTAGAGATGGCCGCATTCACGTTAAATAGGGCACCATCAAAATCCGTTGAGACGACACCTTATGAACTATGGTTTGGCAAGAAACCAAAGTTGTCATTTCTGAAAGTTTGGGGCTGCGATGCTTATGTGAAAAAGCTTCAACCTGATAAGCTCGAACCCAAATCGGAGAAATGTGTCTTCATAGGATATCCAAAGGAAACTATTGGATACACCTTCTATCATAGATCCGAAGGCAAGACTTTTGTTGCTAAATTCGGAAACTTTCTAGAGAAGGAGTTTCTCTCGAAAGAAGTGAGTGGGAGGAAAGTAGAACTTGACGAGGTAACTGTACTTGCTCCCTTACTGGAAAGTAGTACATCACAGAAAACTGTTCCAGTGACACCTACACCAGTTAGTGAGGAAACTAATGATAATGATCATGAAACTTCAGATCAAGATACTACTGAACCTCGTAGATCAACCAGAGTGAGATACGCGCCAGAGTGGTACGGTAATCCTGTTCTGGAGGTCATGCTACTAGATCATGATGAACCTACGAACTATGAAGAAGCGATGGTGAGCCCAGATTCCGCAAAGTGGCTTGAAGCCATGAAATCTGAGATGGGATCCATGTATGAGAACAAAGTATGGACTTTGGTTGACTTGCCCAATGATCGGCAAGCAATTGAGAATAAATGGATCTTCAAGAAAAAGACTAACGCCGACGGTAATATTACTGTCTACAAAGCTCGACTTGTCGCGAAAGGTTTTCGGCAAGTTCAAGGGATTGACTATGATGAGACCTTCTCGCCCGTAGCGATGCTTAAGTCTGTCCGAATCATGTTAGCAATTGCCGCATTTTATGATTATGAAATTTGGCAGATGGATGTCAAAACTGCATTCCTGAATGGATTTCTGGAAGAAGAGTTGTATATGATGTAACCAGAAGGTTTTGTCGATCCAAAGGGAGCTAACAAAGTGTGCAAGCTCCAGCGATCCATTTATGGACTGGTGCAAGCCTCTCGGAGTTGGAATAAATGTTTTGATAGTGTGATCAAAGCATTTGGTTTTATACAGACTTTTGGAGAAGCCTGTATTTACAAGAAAGTGAGTGGGAGCTCTGTAGCATTTCTGATATTATATGTGGATGACATATTACTAATTGGAAATGATGTAGAATTTCTGGATAGCATAAAGGGATACTTGAATAAGAGTTTTTCAATGAAAGACCTCGGTGAAGCTGCTTACATATTAGGCATAAAGATCTATAGAGATAGATCAAGACGCTTAATTGGACTTTCACAAACAACATACCTTGAGAAAATTTTGAAGAAGTTCAAAATGGATCAAGCAAAGAAAGGATTCTTACCTGTGTTACAAGGTGTGAAGTTGAGTAAGACTCAATGCCCGACCACTGCAGAAGATAGAGAGAATATGAAAGATGTTCCCTATGCATCAGCCATAGGATCTATCATGTATGCAATGCTGTGTACCAGACCCGATGTGTGCCTTGCTATAAGTCTAGCAGGGAGGTACCAAAGTAATCCAGGAGTGGATCACTGGACAGCGGTCAAGAACATCCTGAAATACCTGAAAAGGACTAAGGATATGTTTCTCGTATATGGAGCTGACAAAGAGCTCATCGTAAAAGGTTACGTTGATGCAAGCTTTGACACTGATCCGGACGATTCTAAATCGCAAACCGGATACGTGTTTACATTAAACGGTGGAGCTGTCAGTTGGTGTAGTTCTAAACAAAGCATCATAGCGGGATCTACATGTGAAGCGGAGTACATAGCTGCTTCGGAAGCAGCGAACGAAGGAGTCTGGATGAAGGAGTTCATATCCGATCTAGGTGTCGTACCTGGTGCATCGGGTCCAATGAAAATCTTTTGTGACAATACTGGTGCAATTGCCTTGGCAAAGGAATCCAGATTTCACAAGAGAACCAAGCACATCAAGAGACGCTTCAATTCCATCCGGGATCTAGTCCAGGTGGGAGACATAGAGATTTGCAAGATACATACGGATCTGAATGTTGCAGACCCGTTGACTAAGCCTCTTCCACGAGCAAAACATGATCAGCACCAAGGCTCCATGGGTGTTAGAATCATTACGGTGTAATCTAGATTATTGACTCTAGTGCAAGTGGGAGACTGAAGGAAATATGCCCTAGAGGCAATAATAAAGTTATTATTTATTTCCTTATATCATGATAAATGTTTATTATTCATGCTAGAATTGTATTAACCGGAAACATAATACATGTGTGAATACATAGACAAACTAAGTGTCACTAGTATGCCTCTACTTGACTAGCTCGTTAATCAAAGATGGTTATGTTTCCTAACCATGAACAATGAGTTGTTATTTGATTAACGGGATCACATCATTAAGAGAATGATCTGATTGACATGACCCATTCCATTAGCTTAGCACCCGATCGTTTAGTATGTTGCTATTGCTTTCTTCATGACTTATACATGTTCCTGTAACTATGAGATTATGCAACTCCCGTTTACCAGAGGAACACTTTGGGTACTACCAAACGTCACAACGTAACTAGGTGATTATAAAGGAGTACTACAGGTGTCTCCAAAGGTACATGTTGGGTTGGTGTATTTCGAGATTAGGTTTTGTCACTCCGATTGTCGGAGAGGTATCTCTGGGCCCTCTCGGTAATGCACATCACATAAGCCTTGCAAGCATTGCAACTAATGAGTTAGTTGCGGGATGATGTATTACAGAACGAGTAAAGAGACTTGCCGGTAATGAGATTGAACTAGGTATTGGATACCGACGATCGAATCTCGGGCAAGTAACATACCGATGACAAAGGGAACAACGTATGTTGTTATGCGGTCTGACCGATAAAGATCTTCGTAGAATATGTAGGAGCCAATATGGGCATCCAGGTCCCGCTATTGGTTATTGACCGGAGACGTGTCTCGGTCATGTCTACATTGTTCTCGAACCCGTAGGGTCCGCACGCTTAAGGTTACGATGACAGTTGTATTATGAGTTTATGCATTTTGATGTACCGAAGGTTGTTCGGAGTCCCGGATGTGATCACGGACATGACGAGGAGTCTCGAATTGGTCGAGACATAAAGATTGATATATTGGAAGCCTATATTTGGACATCGGAAGTGTTCCGGGTGAAATCGGGATTTTACCGGAGTACCGGGAGGTTACCGGAACCCCCCGGGAGCCATATGGGCCTTAATGGGCTTTAGTGGAAAGGAGAAAGGGGCAGCCCAAGGTGGCCGCGCGCCTCCCCCCTCCCCTAGTCCTATTAGGACTAGGAGAGGTGGCCGGCCCCCCTCTCTCTCTTTCCCCCTCGGGGAATCCTAGTCCAACTAGGATTGGGGGGGGGAGTCCTACTCCCGGGAGGAGTAGGACTCCTCCTGCGCCCTCCTCCTGGCCGGCGTCCCCCTCCCCCTTGGCTCCTTTATATACTGAGGCAGAGGCACCCCAGAAACACACAAGTTGATCCACGTGATCTATTCCTTAGCCGTGTGCGGTGCCCCCAGCCACCATATTCCTTGATAATACTGTAGCGGAGTTTAGGCGAAGCCCTGCTGCTCTAGTGCATCAAGATCGTCACCAAGCCGTCGTGCTGACGGAACTCTTCCCCGACACTTTGCCGGATCGGAGTCCGGGAATCGTCATCGTGCTGAACGTGTGCTCGAACTCGAAGGTGCCGTAGTTTCGGTGCTTGATCGGTTGGATCGTGAAGACGTACGACTACTTCCTCTACGTTGTGTCAACGCTTCCGCAGTCGGTCTGCGTGGGTACGTAGACAACACTCTCCCCTCTCGTTGCTATGCATCACCATGATCTTGCGTGTGCATAGGAATTTTTTTGAAATTACTACGAAACCCAACATAGATCATATTGGATCATATCATCGGGATACCATACATAGAGAATACTTGGGAGAGAACCCATTGCATTTTTGCTTAGTAGGTTGTGCACAAGTCTTCGTATCCGCCTATTGTCCAATCGTGCTAGCGTCTCTCTAGTGTTGTGCAACAAGAGCATTTTCGTGGATTCCACATTTTGGCTCATCCTTGGTTGCACGACCCCACTTATCTCTTTGCGTGTGTGTTTATGTGTACCATATTTTGCTATTGGTATACTTGTTGCATTGCAAACTTGCGAATCTTTTCCAACATTATTCAAGCTCACTAACAATTGCATCAAATTTTGTGCCACCATCCTAACCGAGCTCCACCATAAGCTTTTACTTGTGTAGGTGTGAGAAACCGACAAGAATTGGTACCAATTGTGCTATTTCCTTGTTCCACATTGAGTGATTATTGATCCATCTTCAACTTCGGTCAAGGTACATTTGGTATTGTTCTTCTCCTTCTACCACTCACAAAATTGCTTGGAATGCTGGATAGGCCAAGTACTTCTACCAACCCACTCTTCATCAAGCAAGACGACGACATGAACTCCTACGTCACAAAGAGCCACCTCTTTGGTGCACAACATGCTTTGCATCAAGAGCAACAAGCAAATGAGTGAATGCATCGACAACGTCGCCACTAACTTGCGACTCTCCGAGCAACGTACAAGCGACTACTTCGACAACAAGCTCGATGACCACAAGCAAGAGAATGATGCAAGAATGGATGAGATTCGTGCTTCGTTGCTCAACCGCTCTTCTTCCACTTCGTCCTCATCAAGACGGAGCCTCTCAAGTCGACACTATGACTACACCATCTCCGGCTCAAGTACACCGACATCGAACAATCTTCGTCGTGCCGCACGTCAAGATCATCACGCAAACCGCAATCCTCTACACGATAACGACTCTCAAGAGAAAGCTCATGCACAAGAACATCGACATCGTCAAAACCAAGCTACTCTCGAGCAAGCACAAGAACGGCAACGACAACGCCAATGAGAAGAGGAAGAGCGAGCGCATCTACACCAAGATGCACAAGATGTCGAGGCACAACGCCAAGAACAACAACTACGTGAAGCTCAAGCAATTGAGGCGCAACATGCCCTTCGAGACTCAAGTCACGCCGTCGCCACACGCAACCTCCATCGTTGTGAACAAGAAGAAGCGCTTCGCGAAGAAGTTCAAGAGCAAAACTATTAAGCTCGAGTGCATCGTCAAGTTCCACAGCCTCTCTAAGAACATCAAGTTCAACAAGAACACGTCGAAAGAGACGACCCCCTCGTTAACGATGTCATCATCCCCGACCCCAACACAATGAAGAGCAACGCTACGACAAGCTAAAGTTCACCATGCCCAAGTTCAATGGAAGCAATGATCCCGAAGAGTACCTTTCATGGGCATTGAAGGTCGACAAAATCTTCCGTTTGCACAACTATGAAGAAGAGAAGAAGATTGCGATGGCATCCCTTGAGTTCCAAGACTATGTCCTCATTTGGTGGGAACAAGTCAATGAGTGTCGAGAGACAAGAGGTGAACCACCCATCATTACTTTGGCGCAAATGAAGGATGTCATGAGAGCACGCTTCGTGCTAACCTACTACAACCACGACCTCTTCAAGAAACTCCAACTCCTCAAGCAAGGAACCAAGAGCGTTGAAGAATACTACAAGGAAACGGAGATTGCAATGATACAAGCCAATGTCACGGAAGATGATGAGCAAACTATGGCACGTTTCTTAAATGGACTCAATCATCCTATCAAGAAGATCGCCGACTTCCAACCATACTCGAACCTCATCGAGCTAGTGCATCAAGCTACCAAGGTGGAACGTCAAGTGCAAGATGACTTCAAGTATGCCAAGTTCTCATCCAAGTCCTATGGCTTCTCCAACACCCAAGCTTCAACGACTCCAACACCTTCTACATCAACCAAGCCTTTTACAAGCAACAACGACAAGTCGAGTTACAAGAAAACCTCGACAACTCCAAGTCATCATCCTACTACAAGCAACTTCAAGCCAAGAGCTTCATCATCATCTACCCCAACCGATGAGACCGTCAAGACAAGTTCCTTCAAATGTTTGACATGCGGAGGCTGAGGCCACAAGTCCTTTGAGTGTACCAACAAGCGAACCATGATCCTCAACGATGATGGTACATACGATTCCATGAGTGAAGGAGAAATGGAAGCCCTTGAACAAGTGTCAATGCACTGACAAGTGAACGACGATAAAGAAGAACAAGTCTTTTGTAATGAAGATTCAAGCCCTGCTACCTCTTGAGCAAATGTTGGTTTTCCCTTGAAGAGGAAAGGGTAATGCAGCAAAGTAGCGTAAGTATTTCCCTTAGTTTTTGAGAACCAAGGTATCAATCCAGTAGGAGATTACACGCAAGTCCCTCGTACATGCACAAACAAACAAGAACCTCACAACCAACGTGATAAAGGGGTTGTCAATCCCTTCATGGTCACTTACGGAAGTGAGATCTGATAGAGATAATAAGATAAATATTTTTGGTATTTTTATTGTATAGATTAGAAAATAAATATTGCAAAATAAACAACGATAGAAATAGCAAATTGATAGGAAAATAATATAATGGAGAATAGACCCGGGGGCCATAGGTTTCACTAGCGGCTTCTCTCAAGATAGCAAATTCTATGGTGGGTGAACAAATTACTGTCAAGCAATTGATAGAAAAGTGCATAGTTATGAGAATATCTAGGCATCATCATGTATATAGGCATCCCGTCCACGACAAGTAGACAGAAATGATTCTGCATCTACAACTATTACTCCACACATCGACCGCTATCCAGCATGCATCTAGAGTATTAAGTTCATAAGAACAGAGTAACGCATTAGGCAAGATGACATGATGTAGAGGGATAAACTCAAGCAATATGATATAAACCCCATCTTTTTATCCTCGATGGCAACAATACAATACGTGCCTTGTTGCCCCTGTTGTCATTGGGAAAGGACACCGTAAGATTGAACCCAAAGCTAAGCACTTCTCCCATTGCATGAAAGATCAATCTAGTAGGCCAAACAAACTGATAATTCGAAGAGACTTGCAAAGATATTAAATCACGCATAAAAGATTTCAGACAAGAATCAAATATTGTTCATAGATAATCTTGATCATAAACCCACAATTCATCGGATCTCGACAAACACACCGCAAAAAGAATTACATCGAATAGATCTCCAAGAGAATCGACGAGAACTTTGTATTGAGATCCAAAGAGAGAGAAGAAGCCATCTAGCTAATAACTATGGACCCGAAGGTCTGTGGTAAACTACTCGCACATCATCGGAGAGGCTATGGTGTTGATGTAGAAGCCCTCAGTGATCAATTCCCCCTTCGGCGGAGCGCCGGAAAAGGCCCCAAGATGGGATCTCACGGGTACAAAAGGTTGCGGCGGTGGAAATAGGGTTTCGTGGTGCTCCTCAATGTTTTTAGGGTATATGGGTATATATAGGAGGAAGAAGTAGGTCGGTGGAGCTGCGAGGGGCCCACGAGGGTGGGGGCGTGCCTACCCTCCTGGGCGCACCCTCCTACCTCGTGGCCTCCTCGCTTCTTTCTTGACGTCCACTCCAAGTCTCCTGGATCACGTTTGTTCCAAAAATAACTCTCCCGAAGGTTTCATTCCATTTCGATTCCGTTCGATATTCCTTTTCCGTGAAACACTGAAATAGGAAAAAAACTGCAATTTGCACTGGGCCTTTGGTTAGTAGGTTAGTCCCAAAAATAATATAAAAAGGTATATTAAAGCCCATTAAACATTCAAAACAGATAATATAATAGCATGGAACAATCAAAAATTATAGATACGTTGGAGACGTCTCAAGCATCCCCAAGCTTAATTCTTGCTCATCCTCGAGTAGGTAAATGATAAAACAGAATTTTTGATGTGGAATGCTACCTAGCATAATTCTCAATGTAATTCTCTTTATTGTGGCATGAATGTTCAGATCCGAAAGATTCAAGACAAAAGTTTAATATTGACATAAAAATAATAATACTTCAAGCATACTAACAAAGCAATCATGTCTTCTCAAAATAACATGGCCAAAGAAAGTTATCCCTACAAAATCATATAGTCTGGCTATGCTCTATCTTCGTCACATAAAGTATTTAATCATGCACAACCCCGATGACAAGCCAAGCAATTGTTTCATACTTTTGATGTTCTCAAACTTTTTCAATCTTCACGCAATACATGAGCATGAGCCACGGATATAGCACTATAGGTGGAATAGAATGGTGGTAGTGGAGAAGACAAAAAGGAAGAAGATAGTCTCACATCAACTAGGTGTATCAACGGGATATGGAGATGCCCATCAATAGATATCAATGTGAGTGAGTAGGGATTGCCATGCAACGGATGCACTAGAGCTATAAGTGTATGAAAGCTCAACAAAAGAAACTAAGTGGGTGTGCATCTAACTTGCTTGCTCACGAAGACCTAGGTCATTTTGATGAAGCCCAACACTGGAATATACAAGCCAAGTTCTATAATGTATAATTCCCACTAGTATATGAAAGTGACAACATAGGGGACTCTCTATCATGAAGATCATGGTGCTACTTTGAAGCACAAGTGTGGTAAAAGGATAGTAACATTGTCCCTTCTCTCTATTCTCTCTTTTTTTATTTGGGCCTTTTCTTCTTTCTTTTTTTGGCCTCTTTTTTTCTTCTTCTTTTTATTTTCGTCCAGAGTCTCATCCCAACTTGTGGGGGAATCATAGTCTCCATCATCCTTTCCTCACTTGGGACAATGCTCTAATAATGATGATCATCACACTTTTATTTACTTACAACTCGATACTAGAACAAAATATTACTCTATGTGAATGCCTCCGGCGCTGTACCAGGATATGCAATGAATCAAGAGTGACATGTATGAAAGAATTATAAAGGTGGCTTTGCCACAAATACCATGTCAACTACATGATAATACAAAGCAATATGACAATGATGTAATGTGTCATAACAAACGGAACGGTGGTAAGTTGCATGGCAATATATCTCGGAATGTCTATGGAAATGCCATAATAGGTAGGTATGGTGGCTGTTTTGAGGAAGGTATATGGTGGGTGTATGGTACCGGCGAAAGTTACGCGGTACTAGAGAGGCTAGCAATGGTGGAAGGGTGAGAGTGCGTATAATCCATGGAATCAACATTAGTCATAAAGAACTCACATACTTATTGCAAAAATCTATTAGTTATCGAAACAAAGTACTACGTGCATGCTCCTACGGGGATAGATTGGTAGGAAAAGACCATCGCTCGTCCCCGACAGCCAATCATAAGGAAGACAATCAATAAATAAATCATGCTCCCACTTCATCACATAACGGTTCACCATACGTGCATGCTACGGGAATTACAAACTTTAACACAAGTATTTATCAAATTCACAACTACTCAACTAGCATGACTCTAATATCACCATCTTCATATCTCAAAACAATCATCAAGTATCAAACTTCTCATAGTATTCAATGCACTTTTTATGAAAGTTTTTATTATACCCATCTTGGATGCCTATCATATTAGGACTAACTTTATAGCCAAAGCAAATTACCATGCTGTTCTAAAAGACTCTCAAAATAATATAAGTGAAGCATGAGAGATCAATAATTTCTATAAAATAAAACCACCACCGTGCTCTTAAAGATATAAGTGAAGCACTAGAGCAAAATTATCTAGCTCAAAAGATATAAGTGAAGCACATAGAGTATTCTAATAAATTATGATTCATGTGTGTGTCTACAAAAGGTTTGTAAATCAAGGATGATTGTGTTAAACTAAAAAACAAAGACTCAAATCATACAATACCCTCCAAGCAAAACACATATCATGTGGTGAATAAAAATATAGCCTCAAGTAAAGTTATCGATGGACGAACACGAAAGAGGGGATGTCTTCCGGGGCATCCCCAAGCTTAGGATTTTGGTTGTCCTTGAATTTTACCATGGGGTGCCTTGGGCATCCCCAAGCTTAGGCTCTTTCCACTCCTTATTCCAAAATCCATCAAATCTTTACCCAAAACTTGAAAACTTCACAACACAAAACTCAACAGAAAATCTCATGAGCTCCGTTAGTATAAGAACACAAATCACCACTTCAAGGTACTATAATGAACTCATTCTTTATTTCTATTGGTGTTAAACCTACTTTATTCCAACTTATCTATGGTTCATACCCCCTGATACTAGCCATAGATTCATCAAAATAAGCAAACAATACACGAAAAACAAAATCTGTCAAAAACAGAACAGTTTGTAGTAATCTGTAGGTTTAGAATACTTCTGTAACCCCAAAAATTCTGAAATAAATTGGTGAACGTGAGTAATTTGTCTATTAATCATTTTCAAAAAGAATCAACCTAATCGCACTCTCTAGTGAAAAATGGCAGCCAATCTCGTGAGCGCTAAAGTTTCTGTTTTTTACAGCAAGATCGCAAAGACTTCCCCCAAGTCTTCCCAAAGGTTCTAATTGGCACAAACACTAATTAAAAACATAAAACCACATATAAACAGAAGCTATATGAATTATTTATTACTAAACAGGAACAAAAAGCAATAAGCAAAAATAAAATTGGGTTGCCTCCCAACAAGCGCTATCGTTTAACGCCCCTAGCTAGGCATTGATAATTTCAATGATGCTCACATGAAAGACAAGAATTGAAGCACAAAAGAGAGCATCATAAAACATGTGACAAACACATCTAAGTCTAACATACTTCCTATCCATAGGCAGGCAAACAAATTATCATAGCAAACAAAAACTAGCATATGCAAGGAAGCAGAAAGAAACAATAGCAATCTCAACATAACGAGAGGTAATTTAGTAACATGAAAATTTCTACAATCATATTTTCCTGTCTCATAATAATTACAAGTGGGATCATAAGCAAACTCAACGAAATAGCTATCACATAAAATATTTTCAACACGATCCACATGCATGCAAAGTTGGCACTCTTCCATAATAGTGGGATTAACATTAACTAAAGTCATGACCTCTCCAAACCCACTTTTATCAAAAAAATAAGATTGAACATTCACCAAATATGTGGGATCTAAAGTAGACACTCTTCCAAACCCACTTTCAATAATATTACAAACACTATTATCGATCTTATATTCATCATGGGGCTTAAATAAATTTTCAAGATCATAAGAAGAATCACCACAATCATGATCATTGCAACAAATAGTAGTCATAGAAAAACTAGCATCCCCAAGCTTGAGGTTTTGCATATCATTAACACAATTGACATTAAGAGAATTTATAATAACATCATTGCAATCATGCTTTTCATCGAAGGAACTATCAAGTATGGGTGCAATAGCAACGATCTCATGTTTAACATAAGGAACTATAGCAAATTCATCTTCATAAATATTGGCATCATGGCCACAAGAATAGAAAGCATCATGTTCATCAAGGGATATTTCAATCAAATCATCGGAATCATAATTATCTATGGATTCATGCATATCGGTAATTCTTTCAATAAATTCTTTGACATAGACATTATGAGCATAGTTTTCATAGCAATATTGAAGTATGTCAAAATTTTCAGATTCGTAGAGAGTAATATCATACTTTTCAATCAAAGAAGCAACTTCATAAGCACCCTTAAAAGCAACAAATTCTTCAATTTGTTCGATCTCATAGTAACTATAAGCACCCTTTGCATAAGAAGATAAGATTTCATTATCATTAAACTCACATAGGTAGGGGAGGTGTTTTTTAGGGTTCTTAGAGCAACAAACAAAATCATAAATTTCACAAAGATTCCAAGAATAACACAGCAATCTGTTTATTTGATCCGGGGGCATAGGAAAATAATATAATGGAGAATAGACCCGGGGGCATAGGTTTTGCTGGGTTTCGTAGTAATTTCAAAAAATTTCCTACGCACACGCAAGATCATGTGATGCATAGCAACGAGAGGGGAGAGTGTTGTCTACGTACCCACGCAGACCGACTGCGGAAGCGTTGATGCAACGTAGAGGAAGTAGTCGTACGTCTTCACGATCCAACCGATCAAGCACCAAAACTACAGCACCTCCGAGTTCGAGCACACGTTCAGCTCGATGACGATCCCCGGACTCCGATCCAGCAAAGTGTCGGGGAAGAGTTCCGTCAGCACGACGGCGTGGTGACGATCTTGATGCACTACAGCAGCAGGGCTTCGCCTAAACTCCGCTACAGTATTATCGAGGAATATGGTGGCTGGGGGCACCGCACACGGCTAAGGAATAGATCACGTGGATAAACTTGTGTGTTCTAGGGTGCCTCTACATCAGTATATAAAGGACCAAAGGGGGAGGCTGGCTGGCCACAAGGGGCGCGCCAGGAGAGTCCTACTCCCTCCGGGAGTAGGATTCCCCCCCCAATCCTAGTTGGAATAGGATTCGCGGAGGGGGAAAAGAGAGAGAGGGGGGCGGCCACCTCTCCTAGTCCTAATAGGACTAGGGGAAGGAGGAGGCGCGCAGCCCATGTAGGGCTGCCTCTTCTCTTTTCCACTAAGGCCCATCATGGCCCATTTAGCTCCCGGGGGGTTCCGGTAACCTTCCCGGTATTCCGGTAAAATCCCGATTTCACCCGGAACACTTCCGATATCCAAACATAGGCTTCCAATATATCAATCTTTACGTCTCGACCATTTAGAGACTCCTCTTCATGTCCGTGATCACATCCGGGACTCCGAACAACCTTCGGTACATCAAAATGCATAAACTCATAATATAACTGTCATCGTAACCTTAAGCGTGCGGACCCTACGGGTTCGAGAACAATGTAGACATGATCGAGACACGTCTCCGGTCAATAACCAATAGCGGGACCTGGATGCCCATATTGGCTCCTACATATTCTACGAAGATCTTTATCGGTCAGACCGCATAACAACATACGTTGTTCCCTTTGTCATCGGTATGTTACTTGCCCGAGATTCGATCGTCGGTATCCAATACCTAGTTCAATCTCGTTACCGGCAAGTCTCTTTACTCGTTCTGTAATACATCATCTCGCAACTAACTCATTAGTTGCAATGCTTGCAAGGCTTATGTGATGTGTATTACCGAGAGGGCCCAGAGATACCTCTCCGACAATCGGAGTGACAAAACCTAATCTTGAAATACGTCAACCCAACATGTACCATTGGAGACACCTGTAGTACTCCTTTATAATCACCCAGTTACGTTGCGACGTTTGGTAGTACCCAAAGTGTTCCTCCGGTAAACGGGAGTTACATAATCTCATAGTTATAGGAACATGTATAAGTCATGAAGAAAGCAATAGCAACATACTAAACGATCGGGTGCTAAGCTAATGGAATGGGTCATGTCAATCAGATCATTCTCTTAATGATGTGATCCCGTTAATCAAATAACAACTCATTGTTCATGGTTAGGAAACATAACCATCTTTGATTAAAGAGCTAGTCAAGTAGAGGCATACTAGTGACACTTTGTTTGTCTATGTATTCACACATGTATTATGTTTCCGGTTAATACAATTCTAGCATGAATAATAAACATTTATCATTATTATAAGGAAATAAATAATAACTTTATTATTGCCTCTAGGTCATATTTCCTTCAGGTTTCACTAGTGGCTTCTCTCAAGATAGCAAATTCTACGGTGGGTGAACAAATTACTGTCGAGCAATTGATAGAAAAGTGCGTAGTTATGAGAATATCTAGGCATGATCATGTATATAGGCATCACGTCCGTGACAAGTAGACCAAAATGATTCTGCATCTACTACTATTACTCCACACATCGACCGCTATCCAGCATGCATCTAAAGTATTAAGTTCATAAGAACAGACTAACGCATTAGGCAAGATGACATGATGTAGAGGGATAAACTCAAGCAATATGATATAAACCCCATCTGTTTATCCTCGACGGCAACAATACAATATGTGCCTTGCTGCCCCTACTCACTAGGAAAGGACACTGCAAGATTGAACCCAAAGCTAAGCACTTCTCCCATTGCAAGAAAGATCAATCTAGTAGGCCAAACCAAACTGATAATTCGAAGAGACTTGCAAAGATATTAAATCATGCATAAAAGATTTCAGAAAAGAATCAAATATTGTTCATAGATGATCTTGATCATAACCCACAATTCATCGGATCTCGACAAACACACCGCAAAAAGAACTACATCGAATAGATCTTCAAGAGAATCGAGGACAACTTTGTATTGAGATCCAAAGAGAGAGAAGAAGCCATCTAGCTAATAACTATGGACCCAAAGGTCTGCGGTAAACTACTCACACATCATCGGAGAGGCTATGGTGTTGATGTAGAAGCCCTCCATGATCGATTCCCCCTCCGGTGGAGCGCCAGAAAAGGCCCCAAGATGGGATCTCATGGGTACAGAAGGTTGCGGCGGTGGAAATAGGGTTTCGTGGTGCTCCTCGATGTTTTCAGGGTATATGGGTATATATAGGAGGAAGAAGTAGGTTGGTAGAGCTGCAAGGGGGGCACGAGGGTGGGGGAATGCCCTCCTACCTCGTGGTCTCCTCGCTTCTTTCTTGACGTCCACTCCAAGTCTCCTGGATCACATTTGTTCCAAAAATAACTCCCCCAAAGGTTTCATTCCGTTTGGATTCCGTTTGATATTCCTTTTTCTGCGAAACACTGAAATAGGCAAAAACAGCAATTTGCACTGGGCCTTTGGTTAGTAGGTTAGTCCCAAAAATAATATAAAAAGGTATATTAAAGCCCATTAAACTTCCAAAATAGATAATATAATAGCATGGAACAATCAAAAATTATAGATACGTTGGAGACGTATCAAGCCCCGCTCTCATTGTCTCCAAGGTCTTGACTCTTCACCATGAACAAGAAGAAGACCAAGATGCCATATCTTTCATACCAAGGCCGACATCATTGGAAGGTCCGTCAAGGTCATCATCGATGGAGGGAGTTTCCATAACTTAGCAAGTGAAGAACTTTGCTCCAAGCTCCAATTGGTCAAGACGAAGCACCCACACCCCTACAAAGTTCAATGGCTAAGCGACTCTGGCACTATTCAAGTCGAGCATAGAGTGCAAGTCTCCTTCAAAATTGGAGCTTACGAAGACACTTTGGAGTGTGATGTCGTTCCAATGACCGTTTGCCACCTTCTTCTCGGACAACCATGGCAATTTGGTAGAGGTGTCATCCACAACGGCCGAACGAATCACTATATATTCAAGACGAAAGGAAAGGAGTACGTACTTCACCCTATGTCTCCCAGCCAAGTGATCGTCGATAAGCAAGCCACCCATCATGGAGAGAATAGTGAGAGAGCGAACCACGAAAAAGAGAGTGAGCGCCACAAGCCCAAATCGAGTGCCTCCATGATGAGCGAAAAGAAGAACTTAGTTCTATTTGCAACCAAAAGTGAAATAAGAGAAGTGTGTGGGAATCCATCAAGTGTCCTACACTATGTCCTTTTGTGCAAGGACAAGGCACAAAAATCTAACACCTCTCACACTCTACCTTTAGTGTTGTCTTCTCTTTTGCAGGAATTCCAAGACGTCTTCCCTGACGAGCTACCTCCGGGTCTACCTCCACTACGAGGCATTGAGCACCGAATTGACCTCATCCCCGGAGCTCCTCTTCCTAACAAGGCTCCCTATCGCGTCAATGCCGAGGAAACTAAGGAGATCCAACGGCAAGTACAACTACTCATCGACAACGGCCATGTACGAGAAAACTTGAGCCCTTGTGCCGTTCCGGTAATCCTTGTTCCCAAGAAAGATGGTGCATTTTGCATGTGTTCCGATTGCCGTCCTATCAATTCTATTACCGTGTGTTATCCTTACAATATTCCACGCCTAGATGATATGCTTGATGAACTTAGCGGAGCCACAATGTTCTCTAAGATTGATCTTAAGAGTGGCAACTATCAAATATGCATCCAAGAAGGTGATGAATGGAAAACCACATTTAAGACCAAATTTGGCTTATATGAATGGCTTGTTATGCCAACGGGTTTATCCGAAGCACCTGGTACTTTCATGCGACTCATGCATTTTGTCTTTCGACCTTAAATTGGTTTATTTGTTGTGGTCTACTTTGATGATATTCTTGTGTTTAGCAAATCTCTCAAAGATCATGTCACCCACCTTCGCACCGTGCTACAAACTCTTCAAAAAGAGCGTCTCTATGCTAATATGGAAAAATGACTCTTTGGCGTTGATAAGCTTGTTTTCTTGGGTTTTGTAGTATTTTCTAAGGGTGTTCATGTTGATGAATCTAAGATTAATGCTATTAAAACTTGGCCACAACCAACCAACTTGCAACAAGTGCGTAGCATCCTTGGTTTAGGTGGTTTCTACCGTAGATTTGTGAAGGACTTTAGCACCATTGCTTCACCTTTACATGCTTTGAGTAAGAAGAATGCACCCTTTGTTTGGGGACCATCCAAAGATACCGCATTCAATGAGCTTAAGAATTTTCTTACTCATGCTCCCGTGCTTGCATTACCCAATTTTGACAAACCCTTTGAGATTCATTGTGATGCTAGTGGTAATGGCATAGAGGTCTGTTAATGCAAGAGAAGCGCCCCATAGCTTACTTTAGTGAGAAACTTTCCGGAGCGCAACTCAATTACCTCATCCATGACAAAGAGCTATATGCTTTAGTGCGAGTTTTGCATGAATGGGAAAATTATCTTTGCCCCCATGAATTTATCATTCATACCGATCATGAAACACTTAAATACCTTAAGGGTCAAACTAAGTTGAACAAGCGTCATGCTAAATGGAGTTAAATCATTGAGTCTTTTCCTTATATCATCAAGTACATTAAAGGTAAGGAAAATGTTGTGGCGAGCACTCTTTCCCGCATATGCATGCTTGTTACTCAACTTGAATTGGATGTCATTGGCTTTGAGCACATCAAAGACTTGTATGCGCATGATCCTACTTTTGCTATTCCTTATGCCAAATGTGTGATGCATACATCTTGGGAATGCTATTACATCAAAGATGGTTATCTTATGAGAGCTAACAGGCTATGCATCCCCGAGTCTTCTCTTCGTTAGTTTCTTTTGCAAGAATCTCATGGCGGAGGACTAATGGGACATTTTGGATGCGACAAGACATTTGCTACGCTCTCCAAGAACTATTTTTGGCCCAAGATGTTCCGCGACGTCAACTACTTCACCAACCGATGCACCACATGTCGAAAAGCTAAGTCTAAAGCTCAATCCCATGGCCTCTATATGCCTCCTCCAATACCATACCAACCATGGGAAGATATTAGCATGGATTTTGGTGCTTGGTTTGCCTAGAACTATAATTGGAAAGGATTCTGTCTTTTTTTTGTTGTGGACTGATTCTCCAAAATGGCTCATTTTATTCCTTGCAACAAGATAGATGATGCTTCACATGTTGCCACTCTCTTTTGTAGGGAAATACTATGCCTCCATGGAGTACCAAAGACGATAGTCTCGGACCGCGATGTCAAGTTCCTAAGCTACTTTTGGAAAACCTTATGCGCCAAGCTCGGAATCAAGCTACTCTTCTCCATGGCTTACCATCCATAAACCAACGGCCAAACAGAGGTGACCAACCGCACACTCTCCACTCTACTTCGCGTGCTAATCAAGAATAACATCAAGGAGTGGGAGGAGTGTCTACCTATCACCGAGTTCACATACAACCGCGCAAGACACTCAACTACCGGCAAGTCCCCCTTCGAGGTCGTCTACAGATTCAACCCATTGTCCCCTTTGGACATTCTCTCTCTACCACTACAAGAGCGCATCAATATGGATGCAAGTGCACGTGTGAACCATCTCAAGAAGGTGCATGAAGATACAAGGCACACCATCGAGCGCCAAGTACAACGACTTGCAACCAAGCTCAACACCAACAAGCACCCCATGGTATTCAACATTGGAGATCTTGTATGGCTACACCTTCACAAGGACCGTTTCCCCAACGAACACAAGTCCAAACTTCTACCACGAGTGAATGGACCCTTCAAGGTGCTTGCACGCTACAACAATAATGCTTACAAGATCGACCACCCGCACGACAAGTACAACGTGACCGACGTCTTCAACGTCAAGGATCTCTCGCCCTACCATGGTGATGAAGATTTCGATCCGAGGTCGGATCTTTCCCAAGGGAGGGGAGATGATGCCGAGCATCCCAAGGTCATCCCCATGGACCTACCGACGTCTCCCATGACACCACTTGGACCAATGACAAGAGGACGAGCCAAGGCTATCAAAGATAAGGTGAACTCACTCCTCTCCGAACTACCACTTTCTATACATGAGACATGGCTACTACCTCAAGCGGAAACCCTATGTGTGATTAGGTACTTGGAGGAAAGCCATGGATCAGCTACACCCAATGGACAAGACGGTGAGGACACCAAGCTCAATGGACAAGAAGAAGGACTGCTCGAAACTCCCAGTCACCGGACGATCGGCGAACCTCGGACGTCCGACGATCTCCAGGCACCGGACGGCCGACCCCCTCCGGAAGATTGGTGCTACCACACCGGAGCCAAAACGCCGGATTTCTGAAGACCACCGGACGACCGACGCCCCAGACATCCGACCCCGAGCGAACGTCCGACCAAAGCACATCCGAGCCGAATCTATGGATGCCTGACGAGCACCGAACGTCTGGACCATCGTGAACCTCCGGACGACCGGTAACTACCAGACGCCTAACGCCTGTGTGCTGATTTCATTTTGGGCCAAAGCCCATGTACCCCTTCGACTTCTAATACTATATATAGACCTCCTCCTCCTAGCTAGGGTTAGCAAAGGATTGGCTCATTTTGTGTGAGAGCTTCGCTCATCCACTTGGTTACCTTCTCCTCGGAGAAGATCCCCCAAGCGGATTCAAGACCCCTTCACAGGAAGAACCTCAAGATCTCCTCATGGAGAAGATTGTGCTACCTATCATCCTTAGTTGACTGTGGATCATGTATCTCTTATGTGTTTGAGGATCTAGCATATGTGTGACAACATCTTGTCGATTTGAGTGTTTCCTCTCTTTCCCTTTGTGTGTTTCCCCTCGTGTTCTTCGTGTTCCTCGTTGGGATCTGCTCCTTTCATGAAAGATCGGCCATCTAGGGTTCCACCCTACATCACTGCCCCTACTGTCACTGGAAAAGGACACCGAAAAATTGAACCCAAAGCTAAGCACTTCTCCCATTGCAAGAAAAACCAATCTAGTTGGCCAAACTAAACCGATAGTTCGAAGAGAATTACAAAGATATCAAATCATGCATATAAGAATTCAGAGAAGATTCAAATAATATTCATACATAAGCTGATCACAAATCCACAATTCATCGGATCTCGACAAACACACTGCAAAAGAATATTACATCGGATAGATCTCCAAGAACATCGAGAAGAACATGGTATTGAGAATCAAAGAGAAAGAAGAAGTCATCTAGCTACTAGCTATGGAATTGTAGGTCTGAGTTAAACTACTCACGCTTCATCGGAAGGGCAATAGAGTTGATGTAGAAGCCCTCCATGATCGAATCCCCCTCCGGTAGGGTGCCGGAAAAGGTCACTAGATGGGATATCACGGGTACAGAAGGTTGCGGCGGTGGAAAAGTGTTTCCGTGGATGCCTCTGCAGGTTTGGGAATATATGTGAATATATAGGATGAAGAATTAGGTCAGGGGGTGTTGGAGTAGGCCACAAGGCAGCCCCCTCCCCCCAGGGCGCGCCCCTGTGGCTTGTCGTCTACTCCAAGCTCTTCTGGCTTGGAGTCCAAGTCCAACACGTGCCTTCTGGTCCAAGTAAAATCATCGCAAAGGTTTTATTCCGTTTGGACTCTGTTTGGTATTCCTTTTATGCGAAGCTCAAAAACAAGGAAAAAACTGAAACTGGCACTGGGCTCTAGGTTAATATGTTAGTCCCAAAAATAATAGAAAATAGCATATTAATGCATATAAAACATCCAAAACAGATAATATAATAGCATGGAATAATAAAAAAATTATAGATACATTGGAGACGTATCAAGCATCCCCAAGCTTAATTCTTGCTTGTCCTCAAGTAGGTAAATGATAAAAACAGAATTTTTGATATGGAATGCTACCTAACATATTTATCCATGTAATTCTCTTTATTGTTGCATGAATGTTCAGATCCATAAGATTCATGACAAAAGTTTAATATTGACATAAAAACTATAATACTTCAAGAATACTAACAAGGCAATTATGTCTTCTCAAAATAACATGGCCAAAGAAAGCTTATCCCTACAAAATCATATAGTCTGGCTATGCTCCATCTTCATCACACAAAATATTCAAATCATGCACAACCCCGATGAAAAGCCAAGCAATTGTTTCATACGTTTGATGTTCTCAAACTTTTTCAACTTTCACGCAATACATGAGCGTGAGCCATGGACATAGCACTATAGGTGGAATAGAAGGTGGTTGTGGAGAAGACAAAAAGAGGGAGATAGTCTCGCATCAACTAGGCCTATCAACGGGCTATGCAGATGCCCATCAATAGATATCAATGTGAGTGAGTAGGGATTGCCATGAAACACGTATGCACTAGAGCTATAAGTTTATGAATGCTCAAAAAGAAACTAAATGGGTGTGCATCCAACTCGCTTGCTCACGAAGACCTAGGGCAATTTGACGAAGCCCATCATTGGAATATACAAGCCAAGTTATATATTGAAAAATTCCCACTAGTATATGGAAGTGACAACATAGGAGACTCTCTATCATGAAGATCATGGTGCTACTTTGAAGCACAAGTGTGGTAAAAGGATAGTAGCAATTGCCCCTTCTCTCTTTTCTCTCATTTTTTTATTAGGCCTTCTCTTATTTTTTTTGGCCTCTTTTTTTCGTCCGGAGTCTCATCCCAACTTGTGGGGGAATCATAGTGTCCATCATCCTTTCCTCACATGCTACAATGATCTAATAATGAAGATCATCACAATTTTATTTACTTACAACTCAAGAATTACAACTTGATACTTGGAACAAAATATGACACTATATGAATGCCTCCGGCGGTTGATACGTCTCCAACGTATCTATAATCTTTTATTGTTCCACACTATATTATATTCTATTTTGGACATTATTGGGCTTTATTATACACTTTTATATTATTTTTGGGACTAACCTATTAACCGGAGGCCCAGCCCAGAATTGATGTTTTTGCCTATTTCAGAGTTTCGTAGAAAAAGAATATCAAATGGAGTCCAAACGGAATGAAACCTTCGGGAACGTGATTTTTGGAACGAACATGATCCAGAGGACTTGGACCCTATGTCAAGAAAGCAACCAGGAAGGCACGAGGTAGGGGGGGCGCGCCTACCCCCCCCCCCCCCCCCCCCCAGGCGCGCCCTCCACCCTCGTGGGGCCCATGTTGCTCCACCGACGTACTTCTTCCTCCTATATATACCTACGTACCCCCAAACTACCAGATACGGAGACAAAGCCCTAATTCCACCGCCGCAACCTTCTGTACCCGTGGATCCCATCTTGGGCCTTTTCTGGAGCTTCGCCGGAGGGGGCATCGATCACGGAGTTCTTCTACATCAACACCATAGCCTCTCCGATAATGTGTGAGTAGTTTACCTCAGACCTTCGGGTCCATAGTTATTAGCTAGATGTCTTCTTCTCTCTTTTTGGATCTCAATACAATGTTCTCCCCCTCTCTTGTGGAGATCTATTCGATGTAATCTTCTTTTTGCGGTGTGTTTGTTGAGACCGATGAATTGTGGGTTTATGATCAAGTTTATCTATGAACAGTATTTGAATCTTCTCTGAATTCTTTTATGTATGATTGGTTATCTTTGCAAGTCTCTTCGAATTATCAGTTTGGTTTGGCCTACTAGATTGACCTTTCTTGCAATGGGAGAAGTGCTTAGCTTTGGGTTCAATCTTGCGGTGTCCTTTCCCAGTGACAGTAGGGGCAGCAAGGCACGTATTGTATTGTTGCCATCGAGGATAACAAGATGGGGTTTATATCATATTGCATGAGTTTATCCCTCTACATCATGTCATCTTGCTTAAAGTGTTACTTTGTTCTTTTGAACTTAATACTCTAGATGCATGCTGGATAGCGGTCGATGTGTGGAGTAATAGTAGTAGATGCAGGCACGAGTCGGTCTACTTGTCTCGGACGTGATGCCTATATAGATGATCATACCTAGATATTCTCATAAGTATGCTCAATTCTTTCAATTGCTCAACAGTAATTTGTTTACCCACCGTAATAATTATGCTCTCGAGAGAAGCCACTAGTGAAACCTATGGCCCCCGGGTCTATTTTCTATCATATTAATCTTCCATCAACAAGCTATTTCTTGCACCGTTTTTATTTTGCTTTATTTACTTTGCATGTTTATCATAAAAATACCAAAAATATTATCTTATCATATCTATCAGATCCCACTTTCGTAAGTGACCGTGAAGGGATTGACAACCCCTTTATTGCGTCGGTTGCGAGGATTTTATTTGTTTGTGTAGGTGCGAGGGACTCGTGTGTGGCCTCCTAATGGATTGATACCTTGGTTCTCAAAAACTGAGGGAAATACTTATGCTACTTTACTACATCACCCTTTCCTCTTCAAGGGAAAACCAACGCAGTGCTCAAGAGGTAGCAAGAAGGATTTCTGGCGCCGTTGCCGAGGAGTCTACGCAAAAGTCAACATACCAAGTACCCATCACAAACCCTTATCTCCCGCACTACATTATTTTCCATTTGCCTCTCGTTTTCCTCTCCCCCACTTCACCCTTGCCGTTTTATTTGCCCTCTCTCTCCGTCCTCCTTCTCTTTCCCTATTTGCCTCTTTTTGCCCGTTTCTTGTTTGCTTGTCTGTTGGATCGCTTGCCTGTCACGATGGCTCAAGATAATACCAAATTGTGTGACTTTACTAATACCAACAACAATGATTTTATTAGCACTCCGATTGCTCCTCTTACCGATGCTGAATCTTGTGAAATTAATGTTGCTTTGCTGAATCTTGTCATGAAAGATCCGTTTTCCGGCCTTCCTACTGAAGATGCCGCTACCCATCTAAACAACTTTGTTGATTTGTGTGATATGCAAAAGAAGAAAGATGTGGACAATGATATTGTTAAATTGAAGCTATTCCCGTTTTTGCTTAGAGATCGTGCTAAAGCTTGGTTTTCGTCTTTGCCTAAAAATAGTATTGATTCATGGAATAAGTGCAAACATGCTTTTATCTCTAAGTATTTTCCTCCCACTAAGATCAACTCTCTTAGAAATGATATTATGAATTTAAGCAACTTGATCATGGACATGTTGCACAAGCTTGGGAGAGGATGAAATTAATGATACGTAATTGCCCTACACATGGTTTGAATTTGTGGATGATTATACAAAATTTTTATGCCGGATTGAATTTTGCTTCTAGAAATCTTTTAGATTCGGCCACGGGAGGCAATTTTATGAAAATCACTTTAGGAGAAGCTACTAAACTCCTAGATAATATTATGGTTAATTATTCTCAATGGCACACTGAAAGATCTACTAATAAGAAAGTGCATGCGAAAGAAGAAATTAATGTTTTGAGTGGAAAGATGGATGAACTTATGAAATTATTTGCTAATAAAAGTGTTCCTTCTGATCCTAATGATATGCCTTTGTCTACTTTGATTGAGAATAATAATGAATCTATGGATGTGAATTTTGTTGGTAGGAATAATTTTGGTAACAACGTGTATAGAGGTAATTTTAATCCTAGGCTGTATCCTAGTAATCCCTCTAATAATTATAGTAATTCCTACAACAATTATTATGGAAATTTTAATAAGATGCCCTCTTAATTTGAGACTAGTGTTAAGGAGTTTATGAATTCGCAAAAGAATTTCAATGCTTTGCTTGAACAAAAATTGCTTAAAGTTGATGAATTGGCTAGGAACATTGATAGAATTTCTCTTGATGTTGATTCTTTGAAACTTAGATCTATTCCACCTAGGCATGATATCAATGAGTCTCTCAAAGCCATGAGAATTTCCATTGATGAGTGCATAGAAAGAACCGCTAGGATGTGTGCTAAGAAAGATTGTTTTGTGAAAGCGTGTTCTTCTAGTTTCCATGAAAACAAATATTAAGATCTAAAAGTTATTGATGTGTCTGCTATTAAATCTTTGTTTTTCAATATGAATCTTGATAATGATGGGACTGAATATGATCCACCTTTACCTAGAAGGCGTTCCAAAAATTCAGAGTCTTTAGATCTTGATGCTAAAACTGTTAAAAATGGGATTGAAGAGGTCAAAACTTTAAATATCAATGAACACACTATTTTGGATTTCAAGGATTTTAATTATGATAATTGCTCTTTGATATATTGTATTTCCTTGTTACAATCCGTGCTAAATTCTCCACATGCCTATAGTCAAAATAGAGCTTTTACTAAACATATCATTGATGCTTTGATGCAATCTTATGAAGAAAAACTTGAGTTGGAAGTTTCTATCCCTAGAAAACTTTATGATGAGTGGGAACCTACTATTAAAAATAAAATTAAGTATTATTAATGCTATGCTTCGTGTGATTTGGGTGCTAGTGTTTCCATGATTCCAAAGACTTTGTGTGATTTGCTAGGTTTCCGTGATTTTGATGATTGCTCTTTAAATTTGCACCTTGCAGATTCCACTATTAAGAAACCTATGGGAAGAATTAATGATGTTCTTATTGTTGCAAATAGGAATTATGTGCCCATAGATTTTATTGTTCTTGACATAGATTGAAATCCTTCATGTCCTATTATTCCTGGTAGACCTTTCCTTAGAACGATTGGTGCAATTATTGATATGAAGGAAGGGAATATTAGATTCCAATTTCCGTTAAGGAAAGGTATGGAACACTTCGCTAGAAAGAAAATTAAATTACCATATGACTCTATTATGAGAGCTACTTATGGATTGCCTACCAAAGATGGCAATACCTAGGTCTATCCTTGCTTTTATGCCTAGCTAAGGGCGTTAAACGATAACGCTTGTTGGGAGGAAACCCAATTGTATTTTTATTCCTTGATTTTTGCTCATGTTTAGTAATAAATAATTTATCTAGCCTCTGTTTTGGTTGTGTTTTTTGTGTTTAATTAGTGTTTGTGCCAAGTAGAACCGTTGGGAAGACTTGGGTAAAGTCTTTTTGATCTTGCTGTAAAAAACAGAAACTTTAGCGCTCATGAGAATTGCTGCCATTTTTATTTGGAAAGTGATTTTTGCAGATGATTAATAGATAAATTCCTCACTTCCAGCAATTTATTTTAGAATTTTTGGGGTTCCAGAAGTTTGCGTTAGCTACAGATTACTACAGACTGTTCTGTTTTTGACGGATTCTGTGTTTCGCGTGTTGTTTGCTTATTTTGATGAATCTATGGCTAGTAAAATAGTTTATAAACCATAGAGAAGTTGGAATATAGTAGGTTTAACACCAATATAAATAAATAATGAGTTCATTACAGTACCTTGAAGTGGTGTTTTGTTTTCTTTCGCTAACGGAGCTCATGAGATTTTCTGTTTTGAGTTTTGTGTTGTGAAGTTTTCAAGTTTTGGATAAAAGATTTGATGGATTATGGAACAAGGAGTGGCAACAGCCTAAGCTTGGGGATGCCCATGGCACCCCAAGATAATCTAAGGACACCTAAAAGCCAAAGCTTGGGGATGCCCCGGAAGGCATCCCCTCTTTCATCTACTTCCATCGATAACTTTACTTGGAGCTATATTTTTATTCACCACATGATATGTGTTTTGCTTGGAGCGTCTTGTATTATTTGAGTATTTATTTGTTAGTTTGCCACAATAATCTTTGCTGCACACACCTTTTGAGAGAAACACACATGATTTGAAAATTATTAGAATACTCTATGTGCTTCACTTATATCTTTTGAGTTATATAGTTTTTGCTCTAGTACTTCACTTATATCTTTTAGAGAATGGTGGTGGGTTTTTTATAGAAACTATTATTCTCTCATGCTTTTCTTATATTATTTTGAGAGTCTTAAACAGCATGGTAATTTACTTAAACTGGGAAATTAATCCTAATATGCTAGGCATTCAAGATTAGTAAAAAAATTCTTATGAGTGTGCTGAATACTAAGAGAAGTTTGATACTTGATAATTGTTTTGAGATATGGAGATGGTGATATTAGAGTCATGCTAGTTGAGTAGTTGTGAATTTGAGAAATACTTGTGTTGAAGTTTGTGATTCCCATAGCATCTCATATGGTGAACCGTTATGTGACGAAGTTGGAGCATGATTTATTTATTGATTGTCTTCCTTATGAGTGGCGGTCGGGGACGAGCGATGGTCTTTTCCTACCAATCTATCCCCCTAGGAGCATGCACGTAATACTTTGTTTCAATAACTAATAGATTTTTGCAATAAGTATGTGAGTTCTTTATGACTAATGTTGAGTCCATGGATTATACGCACTCTCACCCTTCCACCATTGCTAGCCTCTCTAATACCGCGCACCTTTTGCCGGTATTGTAGCTACCCGACCTCAGACGGTCAAGTATCTATGCTTAAGTGTCATCCCTGGATCGGTATGCTGACACACACAGTACTCGAGGATTTATAACAGAGGTAAATCACATGTATAAAATAACGTAAAATACTATTACTTCAATTCATATAGCGGAAGTAACAAAGGTTGTGGATTCCCATCAACACCAACGGCAAAGTTGAGTGTAGAAATCGTAACCCTAACGTATGACTTACTCGTCATAAGAATCCTGCAACATGAGATGTTGCAGCCACAAAGGATCAGTACATTGACTGTACTGGCAAATTCACACCATAGGATAATGATGAATAAAGACTATCACTACATGCATATTTGGCTAGTGGAAAGGCTCTATGGTTATAATGTTTTTGCGAAAAGCCAATTTTTCCCTACTGCAAAGGAATATAATTTATTTAACTACAAAGTTGGTTGAAAATATTGAGAAGGTTCCTCCAACTCAATCCCAAATTAACATCAATAACCCAACAAATTATTTAAGTGACGTGATGAGATCAATATGATAATCCAAGAACCAGATACTCAAGATGTCCATAACCGGGGACACGGCTAACCATGATTAGTTTGTACACTCTGCAGAGGTTTGCACACTTTTCCCCACAAGACCCGATCTCCTCCGTTGAATTTCTCGCACTGCCGGGTGTTTGAGAAACGGATGACCATGATTAGTTTGTACACTCTGCAGAGGCGGCGGCTGGCGCGGGCGGCGGCGGTGGTGTGGTGGTGGGGGGAGGGGGCTGGGTGGTGCGTATATAAAGGGGAGGGGGCGACTTGGAGGAGGGGGCAAGGCGCGGCGGAGGCGGAGTCCGGCTCGGACTCCGGTCCGAGCTCGGCGGCGGCGGCGCTCGCGCGCGGGAAGGCGACGGCGGCTTGGGCCGGCGGCCCAGTCGGCTGGAGAATTTTTTTTAAACAATTTCACCAACAAAAATAAAATCCTAGAAAATAAAATAAAAATCTAAAAATGCCAAACCAAATTTTCACCATCTAAATAAAATATTTAGAACGAGATGAACATCTTCTTGGCCCTAAAATGCAATTTTGAAAACGTGCAATTTTTCTAATGCAAATAAAATCCAAATAAAATCGAATAAAAAACAAAATAAATGATTTTAATATTTTTCCTCCAATATTTCAATTATTTTGGAGAAGTCATATTATCTCCTCTCTTATATTTTAATACGAAATATTTTTCGGAGAGAAAATTATTAAAATCAAAATCCTCGTTTCATTATTTGATAAGAATCAAATATGAAAACCTGGAAATCCCCAACTCTCTCCGAGGGTCCTTGAGTTGCTTAGGATTTCGAGGATTGTGAAAACGAAAACGCAATAAAATATGATATGCATGCATGACCTACGTATAACATTCCAAATTGAAAATTTGGGATGTTACAAACCTACCCCCCTTAAGATGAATCTCGCCCTCGAGATTCGAGTTGGCTAGAAAATAGGTGCGGGTGGTCTTTCCGTAGATCATCCTCTCGTTCCCAGGTGGCTTCATCCTCGGTATGGTGGCTCCACTGAACTTTGCAAAACTTGATAACCTTGCTGCGGGTGACTCGGCTGGCAAACTCAAGAATCTTAACTGGCTTCTCCTCATAAGTCAAATCACTGTCCAACTGAATCGCCTCCAAGGGTACCGTATCTCTTAATGGTATATCGGCCATCTCAGCATGACACTTCTTCAACTTTGAAACGTGAAACACATCATGAACTCCTGACAATCCCTCAGGTAATTCCAACCTATAGGCAACTTCACCCATCCGTTCCAAAACATGATACAGTCCTACAAATCTTGGGGCTAACTTTTCCTTAACTCCAAAACGTTTCACTCCTCTCAAGGGTGATACTCGCAGATATGCTCTATCTCCAATTTCATAGGTCACCTCCTTGCATTTCGAGTCTGCGTAACTCTTCTGCCTGGACTGAGCAATCTTCAGTCATCACGAATTAGTTTGACCTTCTCCTCAGACTCCTTAATCAAGTCTGGTCCAAACAACTGCCGGTCTCCTACTTCATCCCACATCAACGGTGTTCTACACCTGCGTCCATACAGGGCTTCAAACGGTGCCATCTTCAAACTGGCTTGGTAGCTATTGTTGTATGAAAACTCTGCGTAAGGCAAATTGTCATCTAATGATATATGGTGGTCATCTAGAAATTTTGATCGGTGGAAGACTCCATGATGTCTGCTCCATCTTCGTCTTCAAAGTCATCCTCACTAGGATCGGAATCGGTGTCGTCGATGATGATGTAGTTGTCTGGGCAGGTGGAATCGTCGTGTTCTACTCCCGGTGCTGGTCCTCCCATGAATACTCCGATCTTCTTAACTAGGTCGTCATTCTTCTCCAGTAGTGTCTTGATTTCCTCCTCATATCCATCGCGTGTAAACTTGAGTTCTTCCTCCAGCTCGATGATCCTAGTCTTCGCCTTCTTCAAATCCATCATGCTTGCGCACATCTGGTTCTCCTGGCGTCGAATGTGCTGGTTTAACTCCTGGATGAAAGCTGCAATAGATCTATCCTTCTTGGTGCTGATTACATCCCATTGCTCGTCTCGGCGCCCACATATCTGATAGATAGTGTCTTTGAGTTCCCTGTTGTAGACTTCTCCAATGCATCCCATGGTGATGTGAGCTGCCATACTCTTTCCTAAACTCCAGGTTGGTGCATAGGAGGAAAACTCTATGGGTTTAGTGACTGGCGTGAAGGTCCTTCCTGGAACTTGTACTTGAATCATCCATCGATCCTCCTCTGGTAAAGTGGCGTTGTATGTCTCGGTGAAGCTTGGTATTCCAATGTTCAAGTACCTAGTGACTTCCTTCAGGTGGCGTCCAAATGGTGTGTCTTCATCCGGTTGTGCAAACTTGTTCCTTGCATCCGCCATCCTAAGGAGTAGAAAATGGAGAGGAGTCAGAAATGAGAAGAGAAGTGTGACCTATGGTTTAGCTTAGTGGTCGTGTCCTACACTCAGTGTGTGCTCTGATACCATCTTGTAGCGACCCGACCTCAGACGGTCAAGTCTCTGTGCTTAAGTGTCATCACTGGATCGGTATGCTGACACACACAGTACTCGAGGATTTATAACAGAGGTAAATCACATGTATAAAATAACGTAAATACTATTACCTCAATCCATATAGTGGAAGTAACAAAGGTTGTGGATTCCCATCAACACCAACGACAAAGTTGAGTGTAAATGTATCACTTACTCGTCGTAAGAATCCTGCAACATGAGACGTTGCAGCCACAAAGGGTCAGTACATTGACTGTACTGGCAAATTCACACCATAGGATAATGATGAATAAAGACTATCACTACATGCATATTTGGCTGGTGGAAAGGCTCTATGGTTATAATGTTTTTGCGAAAAGCCAATTTTCCCTACTGCAAAGGAATATAATTTATTTAACTACAAAGTTGGTTGAAAATATTGAGAAGGTTCCTCCAAATCAATCCCAAATTAACATCAATAACCCAACAAATTATTTAAGTAACGTGATGAGATCAATATGATAATCCAAGAACCAGATACTCAAGATGTCCATAACCGGGGACACGGCTAACCATGATTAGCTTGTACACTCTGCAGAGGTTTGCGCACTTTTCCCCATAAGACCCGATCTCCTCCGTTGAATTTCTCGCACTGCCGGGTGTTTGAGAAACAGATGACCGAGATACAGTCTTTTAGAAGCATTAACTCTCTACTCCGGATAGACTATACCACCTACAACCCACTACCTGCTGATCCACCTCTTCAAGAGCTTCACGTAACTTACTCAACTATGCTAGAGCCCATAATAGCTTGTGGCTGCACACGGAAGTTTCTAGCATGAATCATCTCAGTTCCCTTTGAGCCTGGGTGGCGGTCCATAGGAAGATCACACGGATACCCCGGGATTTCCCGAAAAAACAGACAACACTGGGTTCCCCAGGTGCCTCAATCCACCCAGAAGTTAATTTAAGTTGCCACCTTAAGTTGAACCATTAATTAATAATCTCACATCTGTCATGGATTTCACTCAAACCCAAACCACGTCTACGAGCATAGCATAGCATAGCAATATAAGCAACGCCTAGAAGTAACTCCCAAGGGTTTGATAGTAACAGGGTAATAGGTTCTACCTCAATAACTACTTCCCAACCCACAAGTTAATGACGTCCTAATCATGCAATGTTTGAGGATTGGAACTAATGCATAAAAACTGGGTATGAAAAGAGTATGATCAATGTGTTACTTGCCTTGCTGACGATCCGCGAAACCTAGAGACTCGTAGTAACACGCTTCGCACTCCGGGTGTTCTATCGCAAACAAACAATAACATACATAAGCAACAAGCAAAGATGCACAAGAAAAACTCAAATACGAGGGGTTGACCAGAAAGTTCAACTTAAGAACTCCGGTACGCAAAAAGAATCAAATCAAATGGAGCAACGAAACTCAAACGGCAAAAGAAACAAGATTTGTTTACTAATCTGAGGTAAGGTCAAATTTTACAGTAGCAAAAACTTGTGCAAGTTGGTTAAACAGAAAGAGGGTCTCGATACGAAGATCTAGGCGCTTGAATCGCATGATTCCGACTAACGAGCGAAAAGATAAACAGAAACTAAGATCGGATCAGAAATCGCGATCGAGAAAAATCATAGATAAATCCGATAAAAAGAAAACTGACGAACAGTCTAACGAACGAGCGTTTGTTAGCTGTGGCTAACGGGCGAAAACCGTTCGTTAAAACGAACGTATGGACAAACGTCCGCTAAATAGAAGAACCAACAAAAACCGGCGAACCGATCTAAAAAAACGAACTAGGGTTTCTAAAAAAATCGGCGGCTCAGGTCCGGCGCGGTACCTCCGGCGATGGGCTCCGGCGAGGCGGGGTTGGGCGGCGGGGCTCGGCGGCGGCGGCGGCAGCAGGCGCGGGCGGCGGCGGCTGGCCCGGGCGGCACAGGCGGCTGTGGGCGGCGCGGGCGGCGGCGGTGGTGTGGTGGTGGCGGGGGGGCGGGTGGTGCGTATATAAAGGAGAGGGGGCGACTTGGAGGAGGGGGCAAGATGCAGCGGAGGCGGAGTCCGGCTCGGACTCCGGTCCGAGCTCGGCGGCGGCGGCGCTCGCGCGCAGGAAGGCGGCGGCCCGGTTGGGTTCGGCCCAGTCGGCTGGAGATTTTTTTTAAAACAATTTCGCCGACAGAAATAAAATCCTAGAAAATAAAATAAAAATCTAAAAATGCCAAAACAAATTTTCACTGTCTAAATAAAATATTTAGAATGAGATGAACATTTTCTTGGCCCTAAAATGTAATTTTGAAAACGTGCGATTTTTCTAATGCAAATAAAATCGAATAAAAAACAAAATAAATTATTTTAATATTTTTCCTCCGATATTTCAATTATTTTGGAGAATTCATATTATCTCCTCTCTTATATTTTAATACGAAATATTTTTCGGAGAGAAAATTTATTAAAATCAAAATCCTCGTTTCATTATTTGATAAGAATCAAATATGAAAACCTAGAAATCCCCAACTCTCTCCGAGGGTCCTTGAGTTACTTAGGATTTCGAGGATTGCGAAAATGAAAACGCAATAAAATATTATATGCATGCATGACCTATGTATAACATTCCAAATTGAAAATTTGGGATGTTATAGGTATCATACACCCACCATATACCTTCCTCAAAACAGCCACCATACCTACCTATCATGGCATTTCCATAGCCATTCCGAGATATATTGCCATTGCAACTTTCCACCGTTCCGTTTAGTATGACATGCTCCATCATTGTCATATTGCTTTGCATGATCATGTAGTTGACATTGTATTTGTGGCAAAGCCACAGTTCATAATTCTTTCATACATGTCACTCATGCATCATTGCACATCTCGGTACACCGCCGGAGGCATTCACATAGAGTCATATTTTGTTCTAAGTATTGAGTTGTAATTGTTGAGTTGTAAGTAAATAAAAGTGTGATGATCATCATTATTAGAGCATTGTCCCAGTGAGGAAAGGATGATGGAGACTATGATTCCCCCACAAGTCGGGATGAGACTCCGGACGAATAAAAAAATGAGAGAAAAAGAGAGAAGGGACAATGCTACTATCCTTTTACCACACTTGTGCTTCAAAGTAGCACCATGATCTTCATGATAGAGAGTCTCCTATGATATCACTTTCATATACTAGTGGAATCTTTCATATAGAACTTGGCTTGTATATTCCAATGATGGTCTTCCTCAAAATGCCCTAGGTCTTCGTGAGCGAGCAAGTTGGATGCTCACCCACTAGTTTCTTTTGTTGAGCTTTCATACACTTATAGCTCTAGTGCATCCGTTGCATAGCAATCCCTACTCACTCACATTGATATCTATTAATGGGCATCTCCATAGCCCCTTAATACACCTAGTTGATGTGAGACTATCTTCTCCCCTTTTGTCTTCTCCACAACCACCATTCTATTCCACATATAGTGCTATGTCCATGGCTCACGCTCATGTATTGCGTGAAGATTGAAAAAGTTTGAGAACATCAAAAGTATGAAACAATTGCTTGGCTTGTCATCGGGGTTGTACATGATTTAAATACTTTATGTGGTGAAGATAGAGCATAGCCAGACTATGTGATTTTGTAGGGATAACTTTTTTGGCCATGTTATTTTGAGAAGACATAATTGCTTAGTTAGTATGCTTGAAGTATTATTATTTCTATGTCAATATGAAACTTTTATCTTGAATCTTTTGGATCTGAATATTCATACCACAATTAAGAGAATTACATTGAAATTATGCCAAGTAGCATTCCAATTCAAAAATTCTATTTTTATCATTTACCTACTCGAGGATGAGAAGGAATTAAGCTTGGGGATGCTTGATACATATCCAACGTATCTATAATTTTTGATTGTTCTATGCTATATTATATTCTGTTTTGGACATTATTGGGCTTTATTATACACTTTTATATTATTTTTGGGACTAACCTATTAACCGGAGGCCCAGCCCAGAATTGTTGTTTTTTGCCTATTTCAGAGTTTCGCAGAAAAAGAATATCAAACGAAGTCCAAACAGAATGAAACCTTAGGGAATGTGATTTTTGGAACGAACATGATCCAGAGGACTTGGACCCTACGTCAAGAAAGCAACCAGGAAGGCACGAGGTAGGGGGGCGCGCCTACCCCCCCTCCCTAGGCGCGCCCTCCACCCTCATGGGGCCCACGTCGCTCCACCGACGTACTTCTTCCTCCTATATATACCTACGTACCCCCAAACTACCAGATACGGAGACAAAACCCTAATTCCACCGTCGCAACCTTCAGTACCCGTGAGATCCCATCTTGGGCCTTTTCCGGAGCTCCGCCGGAGGGGGCATCGATCACGGAGGGCTTCTACATCAACACCATAGCCTCTCCGATAATGTGTGAGTAGTTTACCTCAGACCTTTGGGTCCATAGTTATTAGCTAGATGGCTTCTTCTCTCTTTTTGGATCTCAATACAATGTTCTCCCCCTCTCTTGTGGAGATCTATTCGATGTAATCTTCTTTTTGCGGTGTGTTTGTTGAGACCGATGAATTGTGGGTTTATGATCAAGTTTATCTATGAACAATATTTGAATCTTCTCTGAATTCTTTTATGTATGATTGGTTATCTTTGCAAGTCTCTTCGAATTATCAGTTTGGTTTGGCCTACTAGATTGACCTTTCTTGCAATGGGAGAAGTGCTTAGTTTTGGGTTCAATCTTGCGGTGTCCTTTCCCAGTGACAGTAGGGGCAGCAAGGCACGTATTGTATTGTTGCCATCGAGGATAACAAGATGGGGTTTATATCATATTGCATGATTTTATCCATCTACATCATGTCATCTTGCTTAAAGCGTTACTCTGTTCTTTTGAACTTAATACTCTAGATGCATGCTGGATAGCGGTCGATGTGTGGAGTAATAGTAGTAGATGCAGGCAGGAGTCGGTCTACTTGTCTCGGACGTGATGCCTATATACATGATCATACCTAGATATTCTCATAACTATGCTCAATTCTGTCAATTTCTCAACAGTAATTTGCTACCCACCATAATACTTATGCCCTCGAGAGAAGCCACTAGTGAAACCTATGGCCCCCGGGTCTATTTTCTATCATATTAATCTTCCATCAACAAGCTATTTCTTGCACTGTTTTATTTTGCTTTATTTACTTTGCATTTTTGTCATAAAAATACCAAAAATGTTATCTTATCATATCTATCAGATGTCACTTTCATAAGTGACCGTGAAGGGATTGACAACCCCTTTATTGTGTTGGTTGCGAGGATTTTATTTGTTTGTGTAGGTGCGAGGGACTCGTGCGTGGCCTCCTACTGGATTGATACCTTGGTTCTAAAAACTGAGGGAAATACTTACGCTACTTTGCTGCATCACCCTTTCCTCTTCAAGGGAAAACCAACGCAGTGCTGAAGAGGTAGCAGCGGTGTACCGGGATGTGCAATGAATCAAGAGTGACATGTATGAATTATGAAAGGTGGCTTTGCCACAAATACGATGTCAACTACATGATCTTGCAAAGCAATATGACAATGATGAAGCATGTCATAATAAATGGAATGGTGGAAAGTTGCATGGCAATATATCTCGGAAGGGCTATGGAAATGCCATAATAGGTAGGTATGGTGGTTGTTTTGACGAAGGTATATGATGGGTATATGGTACCGGCGAAAGGTGCGCGGCTCTAGAGAGGCTAGCAATGGTGGGAGGGTGAGAGTGCGTATAATCCATGGACTCAACATTAGTCATAAAGAACTCACATACTTATTGCAAAAATCTATTAGTTATCAAAATGAAGTACTATGCGCATGCTCCTAGGGGGGTAGATTGGTTGGAAAAGACCATGGCTCGTTGAGGGAGTCCTGGATTAGGGGGTCCTCGGGTATCCGAATTATTTGATATGGGCCGGATTGATGAGCTGTGAAGATACAAGTAGAAGACTCCCCCCCCCTGTGTCTGGGTAGGACTCCTATATGTGTGGATGGCAAGATTGGTGTCCAGATATGATTTCCTTCCCCCACAAACTGACTCTGTACAACCCATGTCCCTTGTTACCATTGATCCTCAGATACATAGTTCGGGACCCCCTACCCGAGATCTGCCTGTTTTGACACCGACATTGGTGCTTTCATTAAGAGTCCCACCATGTCGTCAACAAAAGGATCGATGGCTCAACTTGTCATCGGCGACAATGCTGTTTCCGGGGGAACTTTTCTCCCTAGACAACTCTTTGTGTTTGGCGGCCTTGCTCTGTGTGCCAATTCGACTGGTCACCTTGAGCAGATCGACAGCTACGCCCCTGGTCATTAGATCAGGTTTGGAAGCTTGAACTACATTGTTGACATCCGAGGAGACTTGGTCTTCGAAGGGTTCTCGACCTCGGTCGCCGCTCTTCATCCACATGAAGGAAGCCCGTTGGGTCCACCACCAGACTCCGCTCAAGGATCGACCCTCGCACCCGCCCTGGCCTTAAATCCAGGGCGGACCACTCTGTCCAAAGACGGGAGGATACCCCCCCCCCCCCCCCCCCCGGACTCTCTCCTATCACGTAGCTTCCTGCCAGAGACCCAGATGCGATCACACCATCAGCGGACCCGGAGTCAAACGGGGCTCTTCCTATTATCGGGAAGCCAAACTCGCTTCTGGACGACAACTCCGAACTCTCAAGGTCTGCGTCCATCGGGGCTGGGTGATGTGGACATGGCATCTATGGATACGACCAAAAATAACGGGGAATTATGGTTGAAAATAATATATATTTTAAAGGTGATTTCTATTAACAATTTCATGTATTGTTTTATGGTCGAAAACAAAGATACAACACCTCTTTTTATTACATGCAGAATTATGGAGTATTTGTACAAGCCACATGTCAAGATGCGAGATGAAGACACAGAAAATATGTGCGCGCACGTGGAAATTAAACATCAGAAATAAAGACCGAAAGAGGCTTACTTAGAGATGGAAAAAGAAGATACATGTTTAAATCTACAAGGAGTACATTTGCATGCACGTCCCCTGCCAGACCGTGCATCATGCATGCAACGTCCACAAGACCACAAGAGCAAAACCAGCCACATACATGGGTCGAAATTTTTGATAGCCGAGGATTGCAACAATGGGCCAATAAATTAATGCGGCCAGGCCATGTACGCCTCCCATGCGGGCCGGCTCCTGATGGATATTTGCTTCGACCGTATCTGTCCAGATGGGACACCTCGAGGCGCAGCGAGGGCGGCGGCCGGACGCTAATAAATAGTTAGCTATTGTTAGGTTTAGATTTGGGGTTCTATTGTATTGTTTAGCCATCGCTATAATTTCACATCTATGAGACGTGTAGAACTACCGCTTTGTCAGATCCACAGTGGAATCCCAAGTTTTCATCTAGTTCGTGTATTCAAGTTATCATCCGCAATTTCAATTGCAATTCACCTTTGTTCTTGCTGGTTCTTCGGTTGCTTGCAGGAACTCGAACCTCATTGTTCAGGTTCATCGTGCCTACGGCAAGGTCAATAACCATCGAAGATTGGTTTAGCGATTGTCGAGGCGTATCGTCGGGTACGGTATAGCCGGATCGTCAAGGTCAAAATCCACCAAATCGATAATTATCTCCATTCTCATCGAAAGATCGGGCCGTCATCACATCAAGTGGTATCAGTTTTCAGGTTCATCGGTGAGAGATTTACAGTTTTATTGGATTAGTTATTTTCTGCTCTATAACCCACGAAAAAGCCAAAAAAATAGATTAGTTCATCCTTTACACCTATCTTTTTAGCCTTTAGCAATTTTTGCATCTCGTATTTGCGAGTTGAATTTTTGGTTACATTCATCCTAGAATTAGTGCTGGTTTAGATTCATTGGGGAAGAAAATATCTACTAGATCAATCCTCTTTTGTCCACTATATTTTTATCAGGCATTGATTCTATCACCGCACGAACAGCGGCAGCTTACGCGAACGGTCAGATAGACGATCATTCGTGTCTGACACCGCACGTTTGGCCATCCATCCTTCCACCCACACACACCGCGCGTCCACCTGCCACCGCTGTTTCCTCTCTTGTCCAACGCCGACGTGCCCTCTGTAGCCCACCACTGTCGGCCCACTGAATTGTTTGCACCATCTTGCATGCAGGTAGCATCATCGTAAGGACAGTGCCTTGTTTTATTTGATTAGCTTTTGCAGCTCTAGTAGCACAAGTTTCAACGCCAAGAATCCTTCCAAGTCTCTGTGAAACTAAATTGTGTACGTGACTTCTACTTCTGCTAGTAACCGGCCTGCAAAAGGAAAAAAAAAGGAAAAAAAGAGAAAGAAAAAAAAGAGAGAAAAAAAAGACAAAAAAGTATTAAAAAAGGTTACAAAGTTCAGGCCGGCTAGCACTTTTGTGCATTTTCTTTTGACGTTCAGAATAGTCTCTGCTCTTTTACTATTCCGACTTTTAGTCTGTTCATATAAGTAATACTTGCTGGACTTTTTTCTGTTCGTGGTTGCACCTACACTGCATTTATACCTCACTTATATCCAGCTATTTAGAGCTCTCAAATTTTCATCTGTTTTCACTCGCTTGATTCAGTATCTGGGCTTAGATTATTTTCTCTCTTGCTATTCGACTGCCAGCACTAGTTAGGAGTTTGAGCAATTATTCAACTTGCATTAATTTTTGCTTATTGTGCCACATATTGTGAGTTGAGGAAACCTTCACCAAGCTCCACCTCCTATATTGCACCTTGTTCGGTCACTTGGTAATCGCTATATCAATCTTTTGATCACTTTTGACATCACCAACGGCCGACAACCACTGCAGCACGGTAAGAACTGGTAAGATCTTGGTAATTGCTAGAGTGTTGAGAGAATTTTCCCACCACCTCCGAGTAGTACCATAGGAACATTATACTTGTGATTTTGTTTTTTGTGTGGTGCTAACCATGGCAGATTCTAGAACAGTCAATGGTCGGGTTGCGTCTATTGTGGGAGATCCCTTGCCACATTTTGATACAGATCACTCTTACCCACCACAAAAGGTACAGCGACCGTCACATGATCTACATCATGGTAGAAACCCACATCATCAGGTTACCACTTTGTCAAGTTTTGAGGGTAAATATGACCCTGATTCATATATTGATTGGGAAATTGAGGTAGAAGAAATCTTTGGTAGCCATGATTTTTTTGAGCATAAGAAAATAAATGATGTCACTAAAAGCTTTTTCGGTTTTGCTTCAGTTTGGTGCCGAAATTATTGCAAAGAAAATATTTATAATAGACCCGCTACATGGAAAGCTTTAAAACTCGTCATGCGAAACCGATTTGTTCCTTCATACCATGCTACTGATTTGCTTAGAAAATTGCAATGCTTAGTACAAGGCAATAACACTGTTGAAGCATATTAAGATAATTTGTGTACCGCTTTCTTTCGTTGTGGCTTAGAAGAATGTGAAGAAGATCTTCTGAATAGATTTGGAAGAGGTTTAAATCATGATATACAAGACATAATAATGCATGAAAAGAATTGTATTCTGTCGACCATTTGTTTTGTCTTGCCTATAAAGCTGAGTAGAAGATAAGAGGATGTGTATACATGACGAACAAGCGTGCGATGGAATCCCCATCAAACAAGGTTACTTCCTCCGCTACACCACCAACTATGATTGTGCCACATGGAGTTTTTGAGTTATCGCCACCGATCGTTCTTACTTCATATGCACGAGGACTACAAGGTAACGATGAAGGTACTAATTTGCTCACACCACCTATTCTAAATGATCATCTTGCTCATTTAAGTTTACCAGGTGAATCTACCATTCCACATGACACTGTTGTATGTCATAACGAATTAAAATCCTCATGTGTTCAGTTAAATGGAATGCCATCTGTTCTGATCACACCAGTTGTTATGTATAATTGTGTTGCTACCTTGGGTAAATTGTGTGATAAAACAACCGAAACACCTATTGTTTTGCGTGCATCAACTGCTAAAATTGATTCCCTCGTTGATTTGAGTGCACCCAATGAATTAAAAGCCACCTTTGTTGAACCATGTGATTTAATACTAAAATCTGATTTGGATTGCATATAATTGATTAAACATGATGAAGTAATTGCTAGAATTTCTCATGTTAATTCTTTGTATTCTTTTTTGATGGATCCACCTATGCATTTTTCACATGCAAGAACTAAAAGTGCTGAAATTTTTAACTTAAATGTTGAAATAGATGAATGTTATGCTCTTATTTGCAAAGAAGTTTTGTATTCCTTTAAGGATATGCCTCCTTCTTTGCCTCATGTTGTCGCTAACCTTTTGCAAGAGTATCATGATGTTTTCACAAAGGAAGTACCACCAGGACTACCGCCTTGTCAGATCCACAGTGGAACCCCAACTTTTCATCTAGTTCGTGTACTCAAGTTATCATCCGCAATTTTAGTTGCAATTCACCTTTGTTCTTGCTGGTTTTTCGGTTGCTTGCAGGAACTCGAACCTCGTTGTTCAGGTTGATCATGCCTGCGGCAAGGTCATCGAAAGATTGTTGTTCAGGTTGTTCACAAAGGAAGTACCACCAGGGATACCACCTATGAGAGGAATAAAAACGAATGACATACATATACCATGAATACACCTTCTCTCTTTTGTTCGTACATTTCCAGATTACTCAAAGCCGAGGACGGCTTTGTTTTCAAGAAAGGGAGGATGATGTGGACATGGCATATATGGATACGACCAAAAATAACGCAGAATTATGGTTGAAAATAATATATATTTTAAAGGTGATTTCTATTAAGAATTTCATGTATTGTTTTATGGTCGAAAACAAAGATACAACACCTCTTTTTATTACATGCAGAATTATGGAGTATTTGTACAAGCCACGTGTCAAGATGGGAGATGAAGACACGGAAAATATGTGCGCTCACGCGGAAATTAAATATCAGAAATAGAGACCGAAAGAGGCTTACTTAGAGATGGAAAATGAAGATACATGTTTAAATCTACAAGGACTAGCACTTGCATGCACGTCCCCTGCCAGACCATGCATCATGCATGCAACGTCCACAATACCACAAGAGCAAAACCAGCCACGTACATGGGTCAGAATTTTTGATGGCCGAGGATTGCAACAATGGGCCAATAAATTAATGCAGCCAGGCCATGTACGCCTCCCATGCGGGCCGGCTCCTGATGGATATTTGCTTCGACCGTATCTGTCTAGATGGGACACCCTGAGGCGCAGCGAGGGCGGCGGCCGTACGCTAATAAATAGTTAGGTATTGTTAGGTTTAGATTTGGGGTTTTATTGTATTAGTAAGTATGCACGTGCAACGCACATATCAGACTTATGAAATAGAGAGAAAATTAGATCGTGGGAAGGGGAGCGGTGGCATAAGTGTCAAGGGGGGAGGATTGATTATTGCGGCGGCCATGCCTATAGGTTCCTTTGGTATTTCCAGGTTAATTTTAGTGACTCCTTTGATTATGTTGGACTATTATAGAAAAGATTATTGGAAACTTTTTTTTGTGTAAAATAGGTAATCAATAATTGGAAAGCATGTCCGTGCTGGATGAAAGAGGTAAAAGAAATTTCCAAGGTAAGACCTGAAGCTTCCTTGAACTAAATATAATGTTGGTTATGCAAGCAGTCGAAGTTAGCATCTAGCGTGTCAGTTATGCACTCTGAAGAATGTAAATCTTTGAACTTGTCTATCAAGTCAAGGATACATGATCCAACTATCGACATACTTTATAAAATCTATCAGAACATTATCTATAGTAAATATAGCGAAAGCAAGCATATGTAAGCACAATGTCTGAAAATGTCAAACTGTGTACAAGTCAATTTTTACACTGAAAGTTGAAATAGATTTTATGCATTGTAAATGACTCTGAAAATGTCAAACTGTGTACAAGTCAATTTTACACTAAAAGTAGAAATAGATTTTATGCATTGTAAATGACAGAATCTACCAACAAAACTTAAAGGCATTGACTGGCAATATATATTTGTGAACCGAACATGACATAAACTGGCAATATAACCTCACGCCAAAGTTTGGAAATAAATATGATGGTACATGACATTAACATTAAAAGTAATGTTAAAGAAATTTCAAGTCATCTGACAAAAATAGAATATCACATTAACCAACAGTCTACCCTGTTTTTCACTCTAATTCAAAGGAAATAAACATATTTTTTACATGGAAGACAAATGACAGATGCTCCTTTTCAGTGGCAAAATAATTTCACTCCTTAAGATAAGTGTTGGAAACATGCACATCTTATTTGACACCTGAACAAGCGATTGGATTGCTTCCAGTATTACAAGGACCAAAGGTCATGAAACATCAATGTGAATCCCATATCACATCAATTTAGACTTTCCCTTTCATATCTGCATTGTGTAAAGTTGGATCATATTGTAATATTTATATGTAATTTAGCAAAAGTTCTACCAAGCCATTAACTATAGAATCCATATTTATTTCTTAGGTAAACATTGATATTATTTAGGAGTGAAAGACATATGCTAAGTATGGGGCTCTGCTCGTACCACAGTACCACGTACGAACCAGCTGCACCAAGCTTAATTACTATTGTTCCGCTTGCTGTGAAGGGATTCCCATCTTAACTGGATGGAGATTACGTGTGTGGCGTACGAATTCGCTGGCCCGGATCAATCGGGTGGATCCACTACTTAGCGGGTGGTACGTCCAATCTTCCCACAGCAAGCATGCGATTAAATGGAGCTACGGTAGGATCAGGCTTTAATTATTTGCCTGGCGCTGATCAGGAATTTTGTTCCTCGAAAATGGATTTGATTCAGGATGAATTGATGGTCGATCTCTGAACCCTAGTTCCAGACAAGTTTGAGTAATTAACAGTACATGCGAAGGCATAGGAGACGTGCTTGTACATGTCCTGGCCGCGTAGCGCTGTAGGCCCACGTCACTGTCGTTCCTCAGGACAAGAAGACCGGGAGAGTCAAACCAAGAGTCGAGCCGTCGAAGACGACGAACACTCAAACAGGTGAACAAAAAGAAGGAAGTGACGGAAGTCAAGAACGATCAGAATCAAGGTCAGGGTCTGATCGATCTTGTGATCCAAACAAACAGGGAAACGAGCTCTTTGGTTTCCACGTTATTCTCTGCCTACATGCGAACATGGGCCAGACCTTTTTCTTTTTTCCTTCTATGTACACAGTACACAAGGCTGAGTTTCAAAAAAAACATGATGACGTAGATCATGGTAATTATTGCTAATTGATATTTTTCCTTCTATGTACGCAGCATACAATGCCGAGTTTCAAAAAAAATATGATGGCGTAGATCATGGCAATTCTTGCTAATTGATATGATTAAAATAGGCCCAGGCTGGAGCGAGATCATGGTAATTATTGCGTAATTATGATGGCGTAGATCATGATAATTATTGCTAATTGATTATGATAAATGATGTGATACAACATTGAGGCAATCTGGTCCATTGAGAGATGGCAGATGTATGGCTGAGATGTAATGTTTCTGCCACAACTCGATTGTTTAATAGTAGTATAGATTGTTTAGCGATCGCTACAATTTCGCATCTACTAGGCGTATAGAACTACCGCCTTGTCAGATCCACAGTGGAACCCCAACTTTTCACCTAGTTCGTGTACTAAGTTATCATCCGCAATTTCAGTTGCAATTCACCTTTGTTCTTGCTGGTTCTTCGGTTGCTTGCAGGAACTCAAACCTCGTTGTTCAGGTTGATCGTGCCTACGACAAGGTCAATAACCATCGAAGATTGGTTTGGCGATTGTCGAGGCATATCGTCGAGTACGGTATAGCCGGATCGTCAAGGTCAAAATCCACCAAATCTGTAACATCCCAAAATTCTAAATTTTGAAATGTTATAATAAATAGATAGATATGTTTGATTGTTGTGTGATTGATTGACTGAAAGTGAGTGATATTCAAAACTTTTTGAAAGTTAAATGAGAGGGAATAAAAGGACTTTCCCAAACTTTCATCTTTGCTTTCTGATCTCCATGAATTCAAATTCTTTTCAAATACAAAACCCTTGAGTGAAGATGATATGACTTCTTCCATTTAATTAAATGAAAGGGTATTTGAAAGTATTTGAATTTCATTTGGAACTATTTTCAAATTCAGAAAACTTCAAGCAACTCAATGATTTTCATGAGGGAAGATAAAATGACTTCTTCAAAATATATGAAATATGAGTTGGGAGTTTAAAAGGATCAAATTTAAAGTCCTTTTGGAAATTATTTTCAATTTGGAGTTATTTGAGTTTTGTTCAAATTATTTTTCTCCAAAAATAAAATATATGGAGAATAGGGTAACATGATTCCCTACATCAAAAAATTGGAGAGAAATAAATTTGAATTAATTTTGGTATTTTTAAAATGATTTTTACTAGATTTTACTAGGGCAGGAGCACTCTTTGCTTTATTGGAATTTGTGTGTATTTTATTTGACTCTAGAAGAATGTTCAGCTTGTAGGAAATGTTTATCTGGATATTTTGATATACTATATGCCTATAGTATATTTCTTATTTTATTTTTTTTGGTCAAAATTGTTTTAAAAAAACTTGCTCGCCGACTGGGCCGGCCCAGCTCCAACTGGGCCAGGCCAAAGGCCAGCCCAACCGCGTCGTCCCCGACCTCCGGTCGGAGACCTGCTGCCGCACGCCAACGTCGCCGTGCTCCGCACGGGCTCCCGCCGCCGCCTCTCCCTGCCCCCTCGCCCACGCCTCCCCTTCCCTCCTATAAAGGGCGCCGCCCTGGCCCCGTTCCTCTCCTTTCCGCATCGCGCCGCCGCGCCGCACATCTCGTCGCCGCCGCCGACTTTGCTGCCGCCGACGCTGCTCCGCGCTTCGCCTCGCCGCCGACACATCGCGTCGTTGCCCGCGCCGCCCTCTGCCGCATCCGCCGCTCGCCGCCTCCCCTCGCCGCTCACATGCGCCGCCGCCCACGTCTCGCCCTGTCGCCGAAACCGCCGACGACATAGCCGAATCTCGCCGCCGCCGTGGTAACCACCCCGCCCTAATCTCGACTGTCGGATCTCGATCCAACGGATCCGACTCCGTTCGTTTTCTTTCCTTTCTGGCGCACTGTTCGTTCGATAAGCCCTTGGTGGCGAACGTTCGTTAAATAGCCTTTTTGTTTTATTTTATTTCGGTCAGGGACCTATCTATGATGATTTCTTTACATATTAGTCCCTCCGCTTCAAACGATCACTACTTTTTACCCGTTTATCCAAATCCAACGAAACCAACGCTCACGTCTTCGTTATGATCTCCTCTATCCAGTAATCCAACTCAAACATGTTTTTGAAATATTAAAATTTGAATTAGACCAGATTTGTATTCAAACTTCTTTTGTTCATAACTTGAGTTTCGTAGCTCCGTTTGAGTTGATTCTTTTTGCAAATTAAAGCTCTTGACCTAAACTTTCTGATAAGGACAAATTCACACAATTTTGGTACTGTTAGAAATTGTTTTATGTTGCAAGAGTTATTTGCTTGGTTTTGATGTTTTCCGAATTGTCTTCTTCGTTCTTTCTGATCTTTTGAGTGATTGCTTATGTGTGGTTGCTATTGCTTGCCTACGATAGATTGAACGGAGTGTGACGAGTAGAACTATCAAGAGTTATGAGTGTGAATCATCTCCATCAACATTGCAGGCAAGTTCACACTTTGATCATATTCCTTTCATACCCAGTTTTTATGCATTAGTTTCACCCTCAAACATTGCATGGTTAGGATTTGATAACATGTGGGTATTGGGAAGTAGTTGATGAGGTAGGAACCTATTACCTGTTTTATTATCAAACCCTTGGGAGTTACTTCTATGTTTGCTTGTTATGCCATGCTATGCTAGTACATGTGGATTGGGTGAGTGTACCCATGACAGATGTGAGATTATTAAATTAATGGTTTATTTAAGGTGGAAACTTAAACACACATCTGAGTGGATTGAGGCACCTGGGTATTCCAGTGATTGCCTATTTTTCTTTATGGATCGCCACCCAGGCTCAAAGGGATCATGATATTATTCATACTAGAAACTTCCGTGTGCAGCCACAAGCTACTATGGGCTCTGGCATAGTTGATTAAGTCGTGCGAACTCTTACAGTGGTAGACTAGCAGATGTAGGGGATGTAGGTTGGTACTGTCTACCCGATCATAAGGTGCTAGCGCTTCTGAAAGACTATGTCTCGGTCATCCGTTTCTCAAACATCATGTAGTGCGAGAATCCCAACGGAGGAGATCGAGTCTTGTGGGGAAAAGTGCGCAAACCTCTGCAGAGTGTATAAACTAATCATGATTAGCCGTGTCCCCGGTTATGGACAATCTTGAGTATCTGGTTCTTGGATTATCATATTGATCTCATCATGTTACTTAAAATAATTTGTTGGGTTGTTAATGATTACTTTTAATTGGGATTGAGAGGGGGTTTACCTTCTCAATGTTTTCAACAAACTTTGTAGTTAAATAAAATATATTCCTTTGCAGTAGGGAAAAATTGGCTTTTCGCAAAAACCTTACAACCATAGAGCTTTTTCCACCAGCCAAATATGCATGTAGTGATAGCCATTGTTCATCATTTCTCTATGGTGTGAATTTGCCAGTACATTCAATGTACTGACCCTTTGTGGCTGCAACGTCTCATGTTGCAGGATTTCCTACGATGAGTAAGTGATACATTAGGGTTACGATTTCTACACTCAACTTTGTCATTGGTGTTGATGGGAAACCACAACCTTGTTACTTCCGCTATTTGGATTGAGATAATAGTATTTACGTTACTTTATACATGTGATTTACCTCTGTTATAAATCCTTCAAGTACTGTGTGTGTCAGCATACCGATCCAGGGATGACACTTAAGCACAGAGACTTGATCCATTCGGGTCGGGTCGCTACAAAATCGATTATTATCTCCACTCTCATCGAAAGATCGGGCCGCCGTCACATCACTGGGTCAAGTGGTCATCACCGAACCTGGCTCCGCAGATCCTCATACGCCCGTCCATATTTCGCTCTTAAGCGAGACACTGGAACTAATGCGATCTCTCGCCATCACGGAAGTATCACCTCTGAACTACGCCCAGCCTAAACTGGGGGCTGAGAGCAGGGAATTTTACGTCCCACCCACCAGCCACTTAACAGCCAATGTCGAGGATCAAACTGACATGCTATACTACACCTTCCAAGACATCGATGGTATGGATGACGATACTGCAGCCGAACCAGGTCAAAACCCTCCTATCACTGGGCGCTGGATGACCACTTCTATCTATGATGTATACATGGTGGACACACCCGAGAAGAAGGATGTTGATGGCACTCAAGACCTAGATGAGGATAAGCCCGTTGATGAACCACCAAAACGCCGACGTCAGCGGCGCCGCTCATGATCGTGTCGGGCAAGGGAAAGCAACATCGGCACCAGAGCTAATGACACTCTGGACAATGTCGAAGACTCCGACCACCCCGTCGAGCCTGTGTTCGAGCTGGATGAGAGGGAAGAGGGACATGTTAACCCTGACGAACTTGTCGAATGATAACCCACAAGTATAGGGGATCAATTGTAGCCTCTTTCTATAAGTAAGAGTGTCGAACCCAACGAGGAGCTAAAGGTAGAACAAATATTCCCTCAAGTTCTATTGACCACCGATACAACTCTACGCATGCTTACCGTTCGCTTTACCTAGAACAAGTATGAAACTAGAAGTACTTTGTAGGTGTAACGGGATAGGTTTGCAAGAATATAAAGAGCACATAAACAAAAACTAGGGGCTGTTTTAGGTAAAGAAGCAATGAAGTTAGTATAGCGAGTGTGGAAAAGTGGTGGTAGGAGTTGCGAAATTATCCCCAAGCAATTGACTACGTGATACGTCTCCAATGTATCTATAATTTTTGATTGCTCCATGCTATTATATTATCTATTTTGGATCTTCTGTACCCAAGAGATCCCATCTTGGGGCCTTTTTTGGAGCTCCGCCGGAGGGGGGCATTGATCACGGAGGGCCTCTACATCAACTCCATGGCCCCCCCGATGATGTGTGAGTAGTTTACTTCAGACCTCCGGGTCCATAGCTAGTAGCTAGATGGCTTCTTCTCTCTTTTTGGGTCTCAATACAAAGTTCTCCTCAATTCTCTTGGAGATCTATTCGATGTAACTCTTCTTTTTGCGGTGTGTTTGTTGAGATCCGATGAATTGTGGGTTTATGATCAAGTTTATCTATGAACAATATTTGAATCTCCTCTGAATTATTTTATGTATTATTGGTTTAGCTTTGCAAGTCTCTTAAAATTATCAGTTTGGTTTGGCCTACTAGATTGATCTTTCTTGCAATGGGAGAAGTGCTTAGCTTTGGGTTTAATCTTGGGGTGCTCGATCCCAGTGACAGAAAGGGAAACGACACGTATTGTATTGTTTCCATCGAGGATAAAAGATGGGGTTTATATCATATTGCATGAGTTTATCCCTCTACATCATGTCATCTTGCTTAAGGCGTTACTCTGTTCTTATGAACTTAATACTCTAGATGCATGCTAGATAGCGGTCGATGTGTGGAGTAGTAGTAGTAGATGCAGGCAGGAGTCGGTCTACTTGTCACGGACGTGATGCCTATATACATGATCATGCCTAGATATTCTCATAATTATTCACTTTTCTATCAATTGCTCGACAGTAATTTGTTCACCCACCGTAATACTTATGCTATCTTGAGAGAAGCCAATAGTGAAACCTATGGCCCCCGGGTCTATTCTCCTTCATATAAGTTTCCAGCCTATTTTTTGCAATCTTCACTTTCAATCTATATCATAAAAATACCAAAAATACTTATCTTATTATTATCATCTCTATCAGATCTCACTCTTGCAAGTGGCCGTGAAGGGATTGGCAACCCCTTTATCGCATTGGTTGTGAGGTTCTTATTTGTTTGTGTAGGTACGAGGTGACTCGCTCGTGGTCTCCTACTGGATTGATACCTTGGTTCTCAGAAACTGAGGGAAAAACTTATGTTGCTTTACTGCACCACCCTTTCCTCTTCAAGGGAAAACCAACACAGTGCTCAAGAGGTAGCAAGAAGGATTTCTGGCGCCATTGCCGGTGAGATCTACGCCAAGTCAAGACATACCAAGTACACATCACAACTCTTATCCTTCGCATTACATTATTTGCCATTTGGCTCTCGTTTTCCTCCCCCCCACTTCACCCTTGCCTTTTTTCGCCTCTTTCCCGTTTGTTTCCTTGTACCATGGCCGATTCAAAAAGGGCTAAGGGTTCTATCCCGGGTTTTACCTTGGAGAGTCCCTCTGTCCTCTCTAAGCTCATAAATAATGATGCTATAGATAGAGCTACTGGGGTTATCAATGAAAGTTTGAATAATTTCGATGAAGATGATCCCGGAATCTTCTGTTATTTACTTGATGAATCTTTGAAAGACGCTTGGGATAGGCTATTAAGGATCCGAGCTAGCTATGTGCCCCAATATCAAATTGAGGTTTACCTGAAAAGCTTTTGTATTGGTTTACCCTCTTCATTCAAGCAAGTTCTAGATTCTATCTTTGAAGAAGATTTTCTTGAGGGGGATCCCATTGATACTTATGAAATGATCAAAATTATATTTGGGCACCCCATGAGTGAGAAGGTTGAATCTACCTCTCTTTTGTGCTTTTACCAAAATGAAATTATCAAAGAAATGAGGGCTAGCTTAGATGCCAATTTCTGTAACGTACTTAATCTTTCTTCCACTATCAATGGCCACGTGCTATCTCAAAATAGAAATATAAATGCTATAGAAAATATTTTTTCTCTTTTCTTTCCTAATACCAAAGATGGCAATACCTAAATCTATCCTTGCTTTTATGCCTAGCTAACGGCGTTAAACGATAGCGCTTGTTGGGAGGCAACCCAATTGTATTTTTATTACTTGCTTTTTGCTCCTGTTTAGTAATAAATAATTCATCGAGCCTCTGTTTTGGTTGTGTTTTTTGTGTTTAATTAGTGTTTGTGCCAAGTAGAACTGTTGGGAAGACATGGGGAAAGTCTTTTTGATCTTGCTGTAAAAAACAGAAACTTTAGCGCTCACGAGAATTGCTGCCATTTTTATTTGAAAAGTGATATTTAGTTAATTATTTTTGAAGATGATTAATATATAAATGACTCACGTCCAGAAATTTATTTTAGAATTTTTGGGTTCCAGAAGTTTGCGTTAGATACAGATTACTACAGACTGTTCTATTTTTGAAGATTCTGTTTTTCGTGTGTTGTTTGCTTATTTTGATGAATCTATGGCTAGTAATAGAGTTTATGAACCATAGAAAAGTTGGAATACAGTAGGTTTAACACCAATATAAATCAATAATGAGTTAATTACAGTACCTTGAAGTGGTGTTTTGTTTTCTTTCGCTAACGGAGCTCACAAGATTTTTCTGTTAAGTTTTGTCTTGTGAAGTTTTCAGGTTTTGGGTAAAGATTTGATGGATTATGGAACAAGGAGTGGCAAGAGCCTAAGCTTGGGGATGCCCATGGCACCCCAAGGTAAAATACAAGGACACCAAAAAGCCTAAGCTTGGGGATGCCCCGGAAGGCATCCCCTCTTTTGTCTTCGTTCATCAGTAACTTTACTTGGAGCTACATTTTATTCGCCCCATGATATGTGTTTTGCTTGGAGCGTCTTGTATGATTTGAGTCTTTGATTTTCAGTTTACCATAATCATCCTTGCTGTACACACCTTTTGAGAGAGACACACATGAATTGGAATTTATTAGAATACTCTATGTGCTTCACTTATATCTTTTGAGCTATATAGTTTTTGCTCTAGTGCTTCGCTTATATCTTTTAGAGCACGGTGGTGGTTCTATTTTATAGAAATAATTGATCTCTCATGCTTCACTTATATTATTTTGAGAGTCCTTTAGAACAACATGGTAATAATAAAAACTTTCATATAAGTGCATTGAATACTAAGAGAAGTTTGATACTTGATGATTGTTTTGAGATATGGAGATGGTGATATTAGAGTCATGCTAGTTGAGTAGTTGTGAATTTGAGAAATACTTGTGTTGAAGTTTGTGATTCCCGTAGCATGCACGTATGGTGAACTGTTATGTGATGAAGTCGGAGCATGATTTATTTATTGATTGCCTTCCTTATGAGTGGCGGTCGGGGACGAGCGATGGTCTTTTCCTACCAATCTATCCCCCTAGGAGCATGCGCGTAATACTTTGTTTCGATAACTAATAAATTTTTGCAATAAGTATGTGAGTTCTTTATGACTAATGTTGAGTCCATGGATTATACGCACCCTCACCCTTCCACCATTTGCTAGACTCTCTAGTACCGTGCAACTTTCGCCGGTACCATAAACCCACCATATACCTTCCTCAAAACAGCCACCATACCTACCTATTATGGCATTTCCATAGCCATTTCGAGATATATTGCCATGCAACTTTCCACCGTTCCATTTGTTATGACACGCTTCATCATTGTCATATTGCTTTGCATGATCATGTAGTTGACATTGTATTTGTGGCAAAGCCACCGTTCATAATTCTTTCATACATGTCACTCTTGATTCATTGCATATCCCTGTACACCGCCGGAGGCATTCACATAGAGTCATACTTTATTCTAAGTATTGAGTTGTAATTCTTGAGTTGTAAGTAAAAAGAAGTGTGATGATCATCATTATTAGAACATTGTCCCAGTGAGGAAAGGACGATGGAGACTATGATTCCCCCCACAAGTCGACATGAGACTCTGGACGAAAAATAATATAAAAAAAGAGAAAAGAGGCCAAAAGAAAAAAGGGAAAGAAGGCCCAAATAAAAAAATAAAAAAATGAGAGAAAAAGAGAGAAGGGACAATGTTACTATCCTTTTTCCACACTTCTGCTTCAAAGTAGCACCATGATCTTCATGATAGAGAGTATCCTATGTTGTCACTTTCATAAACTAGTGGGAATTTTACATTATAGAACTTGGCTTGTATATTCCAATGATGGGCTTCCTCAAATTGCCCTAGGTCTTCATGAGCAAGCAAGTTGGATGCACACCCACTTAGTTTCTCTTGTTGAGCTTTCATACACTTATAACTCTAGTGCATCTGTTGCATGGCAATCCCTACTCACTCGCATTGATATCTATTGATGGGCATCTCCATAGCCTGTTCATACACCTAGTTGATGTGAGACTATCTTCTTCTTTTTTGTCTTCTCCACAACCACCATTCTATTCCACCATAGTGATATATCCATGGCTCACGCTCATATATTGCGTGAAGATTGAAAAAGTTTGAGAACATCAAAAGTATGAAACAATTGCTTGGCTTGTCATCGGGGTTGTGCATGATTTAATATTTTGTGTGATGAAGATAGAGCATAGCCAGACTATATGATTTTGTAGGGATAACTTTCTTTGGCCATGTTATTTTGAGAAAACATGATTTCTTAGTTAGTATGCTTGAAGTATTATTATTTCTATGTCAATATTAAACTTTTATCTTGAATCTTTCAGATCTGAACATCCATGCCACAATAAAGAAAAATTACATTGAGAAATATGTTAGGAAGCATTCCACATCAAAAATTCTGTTTTTATCATTTACCTACTCGAGGACCTGCAGGAATTAAGCTTGGGGATGCTTGATACGTCTCCAATGTATCTATAATTTTTTATTGCTCCATGCTATTATATTTTTTATTTTGGATGTTATTTTGCTTATTTTTACACTTTTATTCTATTTTTGGGACTAACCTATTAACCGGAGGCCCAGCCCAAATTGCTGTTTTTTTGCCTATTTCAGAGTTTCGCCGAAAAGGAATATCAAACGGAGTCCAAACGGAATGAAACCTTCGGGAGTGTTATTTTTGGAACAAACATGATCCAGGATACTTGGAGTGGACGTCAAGAAATCAACAAGCGGCCACGAGGCAGGGGGGCACGCCCACCCCCCTAGGCGCGCCCTCCACCCTCGTGGGCCCCTCGTTGCTCCACCGACGTACTTCTTCCTCCTATATATATCCATATACCCCCCGCCCAAACATCCAGGAGCACCATGAAATCCTATTTACACCGTCGCAACCTTCTGTACCCAAGAGATCCCATCTTGGGGCCTTTTTCGGAGCTCCGCCGAAGGGGGCATTGATCACTGAGGGCCTCTACATCAACTCCATGGCCCCTCCGATGATGTGTGAGTAGTTTACTTCAGACCTTCGGGCTCATAGCTAGTAGCTACATGGCTTCTTCTCTCTCTTTGGATCTCAATACAAAGTTCTCCTCGATTCTCTTGGAGATCTATTCGATGTAACTCTTCTTTTTGCGGTGTGTTTGTCGAGATCCGATGAATTGTGGGTTTATGATCAAGTTTATCTATGAACAACATTTTAATCTCCTCTGAATTCTTTTATGTACGATTGGTTTATCTTTGCAAGTCTCTTCAAATTATCAGTTTGGTTTGGCCTACTAGATTGATCTTTCTTGCAATGGGAGAAGTGCTTGGCTTTGGGTTCAATCTTGCGGTGCTCGATCCCAGTGACAGAAAGGGAAACGACACGTATTGTATTGTTTCCATCAAGGATAAAAAGATGGGGTTTATATCATATTGCATGAGTTTATCCCTCTACATCATGTCATCTTGCTTAAGGTGTTACTCTGTTCTTATGAACTTAATACTCTAGATGCATGCTGGATAGCGGTCGATATGTGGCGTAATAGTAGTAGATGCAGGTAGGAGTCGGTCTACTTGTCACGTACATGATGCCTATATACATGATCATGCCTAGATATTCTCATAATTATTCACTTTCTATCAATTGCTCGACAGTAATTTGTTCACCCACCGTAATACTTGTGCTATCTTGAGAGAAGCCAATATCAAAACCTATGGCCCCCGGGTCTATTCTCCTTCATATAAGTTTGTAGTCTATTTTATTTTGCAATCTTTACTTTCAATCTATATCATAAAAATACCAAAAATACTTATCTTATTATTATCATCTCTATCAGATCTCACTCTTGCAAGTGGCCGTGAAGGGATTGACAACCCCTTTATCGCGTTGGTTGCAAGGTTCTTATTTGTTTGTGTAGGTACGAGGTGACTCGCGCGTGGTCTCCTACTGGATTGATACCTTGGTTCTCAAAAACTGAGGGAATACTTACACTGCTTTGCTGCACCACCCTTTCCTCTTAAAGGGAAAACCAACGCAGTGCTCAAGAGGTAGCACTACGTTACTAGACCGATAGCAAGTTTTATGTGCGAGAGGCCACTGCTAGCATGTCATCCCTGACTTGGAATTCTATGCACTTATGATTGGAACTATTAGCAAGCATCCGCAACTGCTAACATTCATTAAGGTAAAACCCAACCATAGCATTAATATATATTGGTCCCCCTTCAATCCCGTATGCATCAATTTCTATGCTAGGTTGGAGCTTCTGTCACTCCTTCCCTCCAATACATAGTCCTATCAACATACAACTAACCCTATGGTGTGATCCATGCGTGCGCTCATATGATGAGCACCAATGGACATCACATAACACAAGAAAATTAAACCAATCATAGCAATTCACCAATTACCGATAGGACAATGAAAATCTACTCAGACATCATAGGATGGCAACACATCATTGGATAATAATATGAAGCATAAAGCACCATGTTCAAGTAGAGGGTACAGCGGGTTGCGGGAGAGTGGACCGCTGTAGATAGATGGGGGGAGGTGGTGAAGACGTTGGTGAAGATGACGGCAGTGTTGGTGTAGATCGTTGTCGTGGTGACAGCCCCGTCGGCGTTCCGGCGCCACCGGGAGAGAGGGGGAGAGGGCCCCCCTTCTTATTCTTCTTCCTTGCCCTTCTCCCTAGATGGGAGAAGGGTTTCCCCTCTGATCCATGGCCTCCATGGCGGCGAGAGCCCCTCCGATATTGGATATGTCTCTCTGTCTCTCTCTGCTTCTGCGTTTTTCTACATTCCATATTCTGCCCTTTCACTGTTTCTTATATTCCCGGAGATCCGTAACTCCGATTGGGCTGCAATTTGGACACAATTTTTATCCGGATATTAGCTTTCTTGTGCCGAAAGAAAGGCACCAACCACGGGGTGGCCACAAGGGCCCAGGGCGCGCCTGACCCCCTGGGGCGTGCCCTCCTGCCTTGTGGCCCCCTCGGGCATTGTCTCGCGTTGATTCTTCTCCCCAAAAATCACATATATTCCAAAAAAAATATCCGTCAGTTTTTATCCCGTTTGGACTCCTTTTGATATGGATTTTCTGCGAAACAAAAAACATGCAACAAACACGAACTGGCATTGGGCACTGGATCAATATGTTAGTCCCAAAAATAGTATAAAAAGTTGCCAAAAGTATATGAAAGTTGTAGAATATTGGCATGGAACAATCAAGAATTATAGATACGACGAAGACGTATCAGCATCCCCAAGCTTAATTACTGCTCGTCCTCAAGTAGGTAAATGATAAAAGGATAATTTTTGATGTGGAATTCTACCTAGCATAATCTTGATCATGTAATCTAATCATGGCATGAATATTAAGACACGAGTGATTCAAAGCAATAGTCTATCATTTGACATTAAGACAATAATACTTCAAGCATACTAATAAAGCAATCATGTCTTTTCAAAATAACATGGCCAAAGAAAGTTGTCCCTATTAAATCATATGTTCTGGCTATGCTCCATCTTCACCACACAAAATATTCAAATCATGCACAACCCTGATGACAAGCCAAGCAATTGTTTCATACTTTTGACATTCTCAAACCTTTTCAACTTTCACGCAATACATGAGCGTGAGCCATGGATATATCACTATAGGTGGAATAGAATATGATGGTGGAGGTCGTGTGGAGACGACAAAAAGGGAGAAAGTCTCACATCGACGCGGCTAATCAATGGGCTATGGAGATGCCCATCAATTGATGTCAACGCGAGGAGTGGGGATTGCCATGCAACGGATGCACTAGAGCTATAAGTGTATGAAAGCTCAAACTGAAAACTAAGTGGGTGTGCATCCAACTTGCTTGCTCATGAAGACCTAGGGCATTTGAGGAAGCCCATCGCTGGAATATACAAGCCAAGTTCTATAATGAAAATTCCCACTAGTATATGAAAGTGATAACTCAAGAGACTCTCTATATGAAGAACACGGTGCTACTCTGAAGCATAAGTGTGGTAAAAGGATAGTAACATTGTCCCTTCTCTCTTTTCTCTATTTATTATTATTATTTTTTATTATTTTCTCTTTTTTTGGTGGGCTTCTTTGGCTTCTTTTTTTATTGGGATTATTGGTTTTATACCCTTAGTTGTGTCCCCCTTAACAGGATTGCCCCTAGTTTCTGAAAACACGTGGTCTTGCCCAACCCACTTTGGCATCTTGTGCTTTTGCCCTTTGAACGTTTGACCGTCACTTTGAAAACTTCACAACTAATTCATACTAAATCAGAAAAATGCAAATAATATACCAAAATGTTTGGAAAAACATTACCTGTATGTCAATGTCACTTGCATTCATGAAAGAAGTGTTAGTAGGTGCCCATCTGAGTTTTAGCCCGCCTAGTTTCCATCATGGAAGTTACCAAGGAGGAGATGAGAGGCTGCGCCTGGGCCAAATAGGGAGGAGGAGGCCCAAGGGCGCTGCATGGGAGGCCCTTTTTCCCTTTCCTTTAAATCTATCCATAAATAGACAGCCGCTGAAACGAAAAAGTTCAAGGATATTGGGGATGAATCTGAAATAAGTAAGAATATTTATAGACACCTGGAATTATGAAGGATTTGAATAAATTGGTTTGGGCATTTTTAAGCACAGAAAAATAATTCAAGTTTGAATTAAATTCAAACTTGAACCATTTTTGAATCCAACCAAAGCAAATCCAAAATGGATGAAAAATTCACAGAGAGGTATAAGGCATGGAGTAAGATTATCAAGAAATAAATGAACATTAATGAAGGAGGGAATTAATGTCACTTGCAAAAACATGAAAGAGAGAAGAAGGAAGGAGGTGATGATGCATGTCCATGGTTTGAGAGAGAGAGATGGCAAGGGGTGATGCACACACACCAACTAGAGCAACACACAACATATATAAGGGACAATGCACAAGATGATCATGGCAATAGCATAATGCAATAAGACAAGATATCTGCATGGCAAAACAAACAAGGATGGCATAATGCAATATAATAAAAGATGAACATGATGCAAGAAGCAAAATATATGACAAAGCACTCAACATGATCATGGCAATCACATATAGGAATGAAATATGAAAAACAATTATGATAATGCAACAAACACAAAAAAACACGACAACAACTAAAATAAAAATGAAGGCATCTGGAGCGTCGGTCTCGGGGCATTACAACTCTCCTCCACTAACAGAAGATCTCATCCTGAGATCTAGGAACGAGATGGAAGAGGAAGAGGAAGAGGTAAAACAAGTGCTCAAGAGAGAAGACGAACAAAGTCGAGAGCACTCGGGTAGAAAAGAGGAATGTCGATTACGATGGGAGTCAAAAGCTCAAGGAACAGGATAGACTCTAAAACTACTCCAGTTAGAAGAACATAGAAAAGGAATAAGAATGAAAGAGTTGGGATAGCATCCCAGTATAAAAGGAAAAGGAGAGGTAGACAAGATGAGCGATTTGAAAAGACGGTACCACACTCCGGTAAAAGAATAAAATGGTCTTGGAGAAACAAGATAATGGGTTGAAGAGAGAAACCTCACCATGCTTCCGAAACGAAAGAATTGAAAGAGTGGAATGAAAAGAACGGAGACGAAAATGACAACTTCTACCACAGTTGAGTTTGAAAAGCATCCTTACGAAGAAGGGTTGATAGAGGCAAAGGTGTCCCGATGTTTCGATGAGATTGAAGGAAATATGCCCTAGAGGCAATAATAAAGTTATTATTTATTTCCTTATATCATGATAAATGTTTATTATTCATGCTAGAATTGTATTAACCGGAAACACAATACATGTGTGAATACATAGACAAACAAAGTGTCACTAGTATGCCTCTACTTGACTAGCTCGTTAATCAAAGATGGTTATGTTTCCTAACCATGAACAAGGAGTTGTTATTTGATTAACGGGATCACATCATTAAGTGAATGATCTTATTGACATGACCCATTCCATTAGCTTAGCACCCGATCGTTTAGTATGTTGCTATTGCTTTCTTCATGACTTATACATGTTCCTATGACTATGAGATTATGCAACTCCCGTTTACCAGAGGAACACTTTGTGTGCTAGCAAACGTCACAACATAACTGGGTGATTATAAAGGAGCTCTACAGGTGTCTCCAAAGGTACATGTTGGGTTGGCGTATTTCGAGATTAGGATTTGTCACTCCGATTGTCGGAGAGGTATCTCTGGGCCCTCTCGGTAATGCACATCACTTAAGCCTTGCAAGCATTGCAACTAATGAGTTAGTTGTGGGATGATGTATTACAGAACGAGTAAAGAGACTTGCCGGTAACGAGATTGAACTAGGTATTGGAATACCGACGATCGAATCTCGGGCAAGTAACATACCGATGACAAAGGGAACAACGTATGTTGTTATGCGGTCTGACCGATAAAGATCTTCATAGAATATGTAGGAGCCAATATGAGCATCCAGGTTCTGCTATTGGTTATTGACCGGAGACGTGTCTCGGTCATGTCTACATTGTTCTCGAACCCGTAGGGTCCGCACGCTTAAGGTTACGATGACAGTTATATTATGAGTTTATGCATTTTGATGTACCGAAGTTTGTTCGGAGTCCTGGATGTGATCACGGACATGACGAGGAGTCTCGAAATGGTCAAGACATAAAGATTGATATATTGGAAGCCTATATTTGGATATCGGAAGTGTTCCGGGTGAAATCGGGATTTTACCGGAGTACCGGGAGGTTACCGGAACCCCCCGGGAGGTACATGGGCCTTAATGGGCCTTAGTGGAAGAAGAGGAGAGGCGGCCAGGGCTGGGCCGCGCGCCCCTCTCCCCTAGTCCGAATAGGACAAGGAGAGAGGTGGCCGGCGCCCCCTTCCTTCTCTCTCTCTCTCTCTCTCTCTCTCTCTCTCTTTTCCCACCTCGCGAATCCTATTCCAACTAGGATTGGGGGAGAAGTCCTACTCCCGGAGGGAGTAGGACTCCTCCTGGCGCGCCCTATGATGTCCGGCCTCCCCCCTTGGTCCTTTATATACGGAGGCAGGGGCACCCCAGAGAGACACAAGTTGATCCACGTGATCATACTCTTAGCCGTGTGCGGTGCCCCCTTCCACTATAGTCCTCGATAATATTGTAGCGGTGCTTAGGCGAAGCCCTGCGACGGTAGTGCATCAAGATCGTCAGCACGCCGTCGTGCTGACGGAACTCTTCCCCGACACTTTGCTGGATCGGAGTCCGGGGATCGTCATCGAGCTGAACGTGTTCTAGAACTCGGAGGTGTCGTAGTTTCGGTGCTTGATCGGTCGGGCCATGGAGACGTACGACTACATCAACCAAATGCTTCCGTTGTCGATCTACAAGGGTACGTAGATCACACTCTCCCCTCGTTGCTATGCATCACCATGATCTTGCGTGTGCGTAGGAAATTTTTTGAAATTACTACGTTCCCCAACAGTGGCATCCGAGCCTAGGTTTTATATGTTGATGTTATATGCACGAGTAGAACACAAGTGAGTTGTGGGCGATATAAGTCATACTGCTTACCAGCATGTCATACTTTGGTTCGGCGGTATTGTTGGATGAAGCGGCCCGGACCGACATTACACGTACGCTTACGCAAGACCGGTTCTCCCGACGTGCTTTGCACATAGGTGGCTTGCGGGTGACAGTTTCTCCAACTTTAGTTGAACCGAGTGTGGCTACGCCCGGTCCTTGCGAAGGTTAAAACAGCATCAACTTGACAAACTATCGTTGTGGTTTTGATGCGTAGGTAAGATTGGTTCTTGCTTAAGCCCGTAGTAGCCACGTAAAACTTGCAACAACAAAGTAGAGGACGTCTAACTTGTTTTTGCAGGGCATGTTGTGATGTGATATGGTCAAGACATGATGCTAAATTTTATTGTATGAGATGATCATGTTTTGTAACCGAGTTATCGGCAACTGGCAGGAGCCATATGGTTGTCGCTTTATTGTAAGCAATGCAATCGCGCTATAATGCTTTACTTTATCACTAAACGGTAGCGATAGTCGTGGAAGCACAAGCTTGGCGAGACGACAACGATGCTACGATGGAGATCAAGGTGTCGCGCCGGTGACGATGGTAATCACGACGGTGCTTCGGAGATGGAGATCACAAGCACAAGATGATGATGGCCATATCATATCACTTATATTGATTGCATGTGATGTTTATCTTTTATGCATCTTATCTTGCTTTGATTGACGGTAGCATTATAAGATGATCTCTCACTAATTATCAAGAAGTGTTCTCCCTGAGTATGCACCGTTGCGAAAGTTCTTTATGCTGAGACACCACGTGATGATCGGGTGTGATAGGCTCTATGTTCAAATACAACGGGTGCAAAACAGTTGCACACGCGGAATACTCAGGTTATACTTGACGAGGCAAGCATATACAGATATGGCCTCGGAACAGGAGACCGAAAGGTCGAGCGTGAATCATATAGTAGATATGATCAACATAGTGATGTTCACCAATGAAACTACTCCATCTCATGTGATGATCGGACATGGTTTAGTTGATTTGGATCACGTAATCACTTAGAGGATTAGAGGGATGTCTATCTAAGTGGGAGTTCTTTAAGTAAATTAACTGAACTTAAATTTATCATGAAACTTAGTACCTAATAAGTATCTTGCTTGTTTATGTTTGATTGTAGATAGATGGCTCGTGCTGTTGTTCCGTTGAATTTTAATGCGTTCCTAGAGAAAGCAAAGTTGAAAGATGATGGTAGCAATTACACGGACTGGGTCCGTAACTTGAGGATTATCCTCATTGCTGCACAGAAGAATTACGTCCTGGAAGCACCGCTGGGTGCCAGGCCTGCTGCAAGAGCAACGCCGGATGTTATGAACGTCTGGCAGAGCAAAGCTGATGACTACTCAATAGTTCAGTGTGCCATGCTTTACGGCTTAGAATCGGGACTTCAACGACGTTTTGAACGTCATGGAGCATATGAGATGTTCTAGGAGTTGAAGTTAATATTTCAAGCAAATGCCCGGATTGAGAGATATGAAGTCTCCAATAAGTTCTATAGCTGCAAGATGGAGGAGAACAGTTCTGTCAGTGAGCATATACTCAAAATGTCTGGGTATAATAATCACTTGATTCAATTGGGAGTTAATCTTCCAGATGATTGCGTCATTGACAGAATTCTCCAATCACTGCCACCAAGCTACAAGAGCTTCGTGATGAACTATAATATGCAAGAGATGAATAAGACTGTTCCCGAGCTCTTCGCAATGCTGAAAGCTGCGGAGGTAGAAATCAAGAAGGAGCATCAAGTGTTGATGGTCAACAAGACCACTAGTTTCAAGAAAAAGGGCAAAGGGAAGAAGAAGGGGAACTTAAAAAAGAACGGCAAGCAAGTTGCTACTCAAGAGAAGAAACCCAAACCTGGACCTAAGCCTGAAACTGAGTGCTTCTATTGCAAACAGACTGGTCACTGGAAGCGGAACTGCCCCAAGTATTTGGCGGATAAGAAGGATGGCAAGGTGAACAAAGGTATATGTGATATACATGTTATTGATGTGTACCTTACTAATGCTCGCAGTAGCACCTGGGTATTTGATACTGGTTCTGTTGCTAATATTTGCAACTCGAAACAGGGACTACGGATTAAGCAAAGATTGGCTAAGGACGAGGTGATGATGCGCGTGGGAAACGGTTCCAAAGTCGATGTGATCGCAGTCGGCACGCTACCTCTACATCTACCTTCGGGATTAATATTAGACCTAAATAATTGTTATTTGGTGCCAGCGTTAAGCATGGACATTATATCTGGATCTTGTTTGATGCGAGACGGTTATTCATTTAAATCAGAGAATAATGGTTGTTCTATTTATATGAGTAATATCTTTTATGGTCATGCACCCTTGAAGAGTGGTCTATTCTTGTTGAATCTCGATAGTAGTAACACACATATTCATAATGTTGAAGCCAAAAGATGCAGAGTTAATAATGATAGTGCAACATATTTGTGGCACTGCCGTTTAGGTCATATCGGTGTAAAGCGCATGAAGAAACTCCATACTGATGGACTTTTGGAACCAGTTGATTATGAATCACTTGGTACTTGCGAACCGTGCCTCATGGGCAAGATGACCAAAACCCCGTTCTCCGGTACTATGGAGAGAGAAACAGATTTGTTGGAAATCATACATACAGATGTATGTGGTCCAATGAATATTGAGGCTCGTGGCGGATATTGTTATTTTCTCACCTTCACAGATGACTTAAGCAGATATGGGTATATCTACTTAATGAAACATAAGTCTGAAACGTTTGAAAAGTTCAAAGAATTTCAGAGTGAAGTTGAAAATCATCGTAACAAGAAAATAAAGTTTCTACGATCTGATCATGGAGGAGAATATTTGAGTTACGAGTTTGGTGTACATTTGAAAAATTGTGGAATAGTTTCGCAACTCACGCCACCCGGAACACCATAGCGTAATGGTGTGTCCGAACGTCGTAATCGTACTTTACTAGATATGGTGCGATCTGTGATGTCTCTTACCGATTTACTGCTATCGTTTTGGGGATACGCTCTCGAGACGGCTGCATTCACGTTAAATAGGGCACCATCAAAATCCGTTGAAACGACGCCTTATGAACTGTGGTTTGGCAAGAAACCAAAGTTGTCGTTTCTGAAAGTTTGGGGCTGCGATGCTTATGTGAAAAAGCTTCAACCTGATAAGCTCGAACCCAAATCAGAGAAATGTGTCTTCATAGGATATCCAAAGGAGACTATTGGATACACCTTCTATCACAGATCTGAAGGCAAGACTTTTGTTGCTAAATTCGGAAACTTTCTGGAGAAGGAGTTTCTCTCGAAAGAAGTGAGTGGGAGGAAAGTAGAACTTGACGAGGTAACTGTACCTGCTCCCTTATTGGAAAGTAGTACATCACAGAAAACTGTTTCTGTGACACCTACACCAGTTAGTGAGGAAGCTAATGATGATGATCATGAAACTTCAGAACAAGATACTACTGAACCTCGTAGATCAACCAGAGTAAGATCCGCGCCAGAGTGGTACGGTAATCCCGTTCTGGAAGTCATGCTACTAGATCATGATGAACCTACGAACTATGAAGAAGCGATGGTGAGCCCAGATTCCGCAAAGTGGCTTGAAGCCATGAAATCTGAGATGGGATCCATGTATGAGAACAAAGTATGGACTTTGGTTGACTTGCCCGATGATCGGCAAGCAATTGAGAATAAATGGATCTTCAAGAAGAAGACTGACGCTGACGGTAATATTACTGTCTACAAAGCTCGACTTGTCGCAAAAGGTTTTCGGCAAGTTCAAGGGATTGACTACGATGAGACCTTCTCACCCGTAGCGATGCTTAAGTCTGTCCGAATCATGTTAGCAATTGCCGCATTTTATGATTATGAAATTTGGCAGATGGATGTCAAAACTGCATTCCTGAATGGATTTCTGGAAGAAGAGTTGTACATGATGCAACCAGAAGGTTTTGTCGATCCAAAGGGAGCTAACAAAGTGTGCAAGCTCCAGCGATCCATTTATGGACTGGTGCAAGCCTCTCGGAGTTGGAATAAACGTTTTGATAGTGTGATCAAAGCATTTGGTTTTATACAGACTTTTGGAGAAGCCTGTATTTACAAGAAAGTGAGTGGGAGCTCTGTAGCATTTCTGATATTATATGTGGATGACATATTACTAATTGGAAATGATGTAGAATTTCTGGATAGCATAAAGGGATACTTGAATAAGTGTTTTTCAATGAAAGACCTCGGTGAAGCTGCTTACATATTAGGCATTAAGATCTATAGAGATAGATCAAGACGCTTAATTGGACTTTCACAAACCACATATCTTGACAAAGTTTTGAAGAAGTTCAAAATGGATCAAGCAAAGAAAGGGTTCTTGCCTGTGTTACAAGGTGTGAAGTTGAGTAAGACTCAATGCCCGACCACTGCAGAAGATAGAGAGAATATGAAAGATGTTCCCTATGCTTCAGCCATAGGCTCTATCATGTATGCAATGCTGTGTATCAGACTTGATGTGTGCCTTGCTATAAGTCTAGCAGGGAGGTACCAAAGTAATCCAGGAGTGGATCACTGGACAGCGGTCAAGAACATCCTGAAATACCTGAAAAGGACTAAGGATATGTTTCTCATATATGGAGGTGACAAAGAGCTCATCGTAAAAGGTTACGTTGATGCAAGCTTTGACACTGATCCGGACGATTCTAAATCGCAAACCGGATACGTGTTTACATTAAACAGTGGAGCTGTCAGTTGGTGCAGTTCTAAACAAAGCGTTGTAGCGGGATCTACATGTGAAGCGGAGTACATAGCTGCTTCGGAAGCAGCAAATGAAGGAGTCTGGATGAAGGAGTTCATATCCGATCTAGGTGTCATACCTAGTGCATCGGGTCCAATGAAAATCTTTTGTGACAATACTGGTGCAATTGCCTTGGCAAAGGAATCCAGATTTCACAAGAGAACCAAGCACATCAAGAGACGCTTCAATTCCATCCGGGATCTAGTCCAGGTGGGAGACATAGAGATTTGCAAGATACATACGGATCTGAATGTTGCAGACCCGTTGACTAAGCCTCTTCCACGAGCAAAACATGATCAGCACCAAGGCTCCATGGGTGTTAGAATCATTACTGTGTAATCTAGATTATTGACTCTAGTGCAAGTGGGAGACTGAAGGAAATATGCCCTAGAGGCAATAATAAAGTTATTATTTATTTCCTTATATCATGATAAATGTTTATTATTCATGCTAGAATTGCATTAACCGGAAACACAATACATGTGTCAATACATAGACAAACAAAGTGTCACTAGTATGCCTCTACTTGACTAGCTCGTTAATCAAAGATGGTTATGTTTCCTAACCATGAACAAGGAGTTGTTATTTGATTAACGGGATCACATCATTAAGTGAATGATCTGATTGACATGACCCATTCCATTAGCTTAGCACCCGATCGTTTAGTATGTTACTATTGCTTTCTTCATGACTTATACATGTTCCTATGACTATGAGATTATGCAACTCCCGTTTACCAGAGGAACACTTTGTGTGCTACCAAACATCACAACGTAACTGGGTGATTATAAAGGAGCTCTACAGGTGTCTCCAAAGGTACATGTTGGGTTGGCGTATTTCGAGATTAGGATTTGTCACTCCGATTGTCGGAGAGGTATCTCTGGGCCCTCTCGGTAATGCACATCACTTAAGCCTTGCAAGCATTGCAACTAATGAGTTAGTTGCGGGATGATGTATTACAGAACGAGTAAAGAGACTTGCCGGTAACGAGATTGAACTAGGTATTGGAATACCGACGATCGAATCTCGGGCAAGTAACATACCGATGACAAAGGGAACAATGTATGTTGTTATGCGGTCTGACCGATAAAGATCTTCGTAGAATATGTAGGAGCCAATATGAGCATCCAGGTTCCGCTATTGGTTATTGACCGGAGACGTGTCTCGGTCATGTCTACATTGTTCTCGAACCCGTAGGGTCCGCACGCTTAAGGTTACGATGACAGTTATATTATGAGTTTATGCATTTTGATGTACCGAAGTTTGTTCGGAGTCCCGGATGTGATCACGGACATGACGAGGTGTCTTGAAATGGTCGAGACATAAATATTGATATATTGGAAGCCTATATTTGGATATCGAAAGTGTTCCGGGTGAAATCGGGATTTTACCGGAGTACCGGGAGGTTACCGGAACCCCCCGGGAGGTACATGGGCCTTAATGGGCCTTAGTGGAAGAAGAGGAGAGGCGGCCAGGGCTGGGCCGCGCGCCCCTCCCCCTAGTCCGAATAGGACAAGGAGAGAGGTGGCCGGCGCCCCCTTCCTTCTCTCTCTCTCTCTCTCTCTCTCTCTTTTCCCACCTCGCGAATCCTATTCCAACTAGGATTGGGGGAGAAGTCCTACTCCCGGAGGGAGTAGGACTCCTCCTGGCGCGCCCTATGATGGCCGGCCTCCCCCCTTGGTCCTTTATATACGGAGGCAGGGGCACCCCAGAGAGACACAAGTTGATCCACGTGATCATACTCTTAGCCGTGTGCGGTGCCCCCTTCCACTATAGTCCTCGATAATATTGTAGCGCTGCTTAGGCGAAGCCCTGCGATGGTAGTGCATCAAGATCATCATCACGCCGTCGTGCTGACGGAACTCTTCCCCGACACTTTGCTGGATCGGAGTCCGGGGATCGTCATCGAGCTAAACGTGTGCTAGAACTCGGAGGTGCCGTAGTTTCGGTGCTTGATCGGTCGGGCCGTGGAGACGTACGACTACATTAACCAAACGCTTCCGTTTTTGATCTACAAGGGTACATAGATCACACTCTCCCCTCGTTGCTATGCATCACCATGATCTTGCGTGTGCGTAGGAAATTTTTTGAAATTACTACGTTCCCCAACAGAGATGGTGGCTATCGTTTTCTGTGGGAGTCGACCTTGAAGATCCGACTACGAACGTGCGAGACGTCGCGCCTTAGCAATCGCTAAACCAACTTCCGAGGGGTTATTGACCATGCCAGAGCACGATCAACCTGACCACGAGGGTCTGTTTCCTGCGAGCAAATGAACAACAAGCAAGAAACTGAGATTGCAATCTGGAGATTGCGAATATAGGATGAAAGCTTTATTGATCAAGGTGGGGTTCTGTGACGTCTTGGTCTGGTCGTTGAACACAAACGAAGTACGCGAAGTAGCAGCTATGGCGAACTTTTAATCTAAACAAAAACCCAAAGTCTAAACGATTCCCTAAGGGCTGTATATATGGAGGAGAGAGGGGGAATTTCGTGGCCCTTGGAGGAGGGGTCCGAAACCAACCCTAACTCTTGTTTCCCCACATATACGGACTCTAAAAACTTCCTATAATCAAGTATTTTGAAATTACATGGGCCTGGCCCCAAAATAAGGTGACGCGGCACCTAGAATAGCCTCTGGACGAAATTTATGAAGTGGCATCTTGTATATTTCGTCAAAGGCTTCATGCACTCATTATGGTGGCTTCAAAGTCCTGGAATCATCACTTGTAACTCCGTTCATGTTCCCCTTGCGCATGCCATCATCTCCATGCTTGAACTTGCTCCAAGGTTTATCTTTCTTGTCCAAGCTAGGCCCTTCATTTGTAAGCAAAACAAATGTATCCAATTTAGGTAGCATCATATTCTCATGAACATTAGAATCGTTACCAAGAAACGAAAGTACCTGATAATTTAATTGGTGTGCGCGAGCTCTAGTAATTGGTCTGGTATGTATAGCAGCAGGGTTGTGGGTGTAACAATGGTATTGATGTCCTCATCATCCTTCCCTTCTTGAAATTAAGTCGTCCTCGACGAAACCTCATCTTCCTGACCCAAATAAGGCTTCAAATCTGCAATGTTAAAAGTGGGACTAACCCCAAAATCTACAGGCAGCTCAAGTTTATATGCATTATCATTTACTTTCTCTAACACCTTAAAAGGACCATCAGCACGTGGCATTAGCTTTGATTTGCGCAAATTAGGAAATCTATCCTTATGCAAATGTAACCAAACAAGATCTCCAAGTGCAAACACAACATGTTTTCTACCCTTATCTCCAGCAAGTTTATATTTAGCATTCATACGCTCAATGTTTTCCTTAGTTAACTCATGCATTTTTAAAATCAATTCAGCATGTTCTTTAGCATCAAAATTAACCTTCTCCGAAGATGGAAGAGGCAACAAATCAATAGGTGCACGAGGTAGGAAACCATACACAATTTCAAAAGGGTGCATCTTAGTAGTAGAATGCAATGAACGATTATAAGCAAATTCAATATGAGGCAAGCATTCTTCCCACATTTTCTTATTATTCTTAAAAACAGCCCTAAGCATAGTAGATAATGTTCTATTGACTACTTCAGTTTGTCCATCAGTTTGGGGGTGACAAGTAGTACTAAAAAGTAGTTTAGTCCCCAACTTAGCCCATAAACATCTTCAAAAGTGGCTAAGAAATTTAGTATCACGATCTGAAACAATAGTATTTGGCACACCATGCAAGCGAATAATTTCACGAAAGAACAAATCAACAACATTAACAGCATCATCGCTTTTATGACATGGTATAAAGTGTGCCATTTTCGAGAACCTATCCACGACAACAAATATGCTATCGCTCCCCTTCTTTGTTCGAGGTAAACCTAAAACAAAGTCCATAGATATATCCTCCCAAGGAACACTAGGTATAGGCAAATTCATATATAAACCTTGAGGATTGAGTCTTGACTTTGCTTTTTGACATGTAGTGCAGCGAGCAACAAAAGGCTCAACATCCCGTCTCATCTTTGGCCAAAAGAAATGTGTAGCAAGTACGTCCTCCGTCTTCTTCATGCCAAAGTGTCCCATTAGTCCTCCTCCATGTGCCTCCCACAACAACAAAAGACGAACGGAGCTAGCTGGTATGCACAGCTTGTTAGCATGGAACACAAATCCATCATTAACGACGAACTTGTTCCATGTTCTTCCTTCTTTACTATTTTGCATTACATCTTTAAAATCAGCAGCATGCACATATTGATCTTTGATGGTCTCCAAACCAAATATTTTGAAGTCAAGTTGTGAAAGCATAGTATAACAACGAGACAATGCATCAACAATAACATTTTCTTTACCCTTCTTGTGTTTAATAACATAAGGGAAAGTCTCAATGAATTCAACCCATTTAGCATGTCTACGATTCAGTTTAGCTTGACTTCTAATATGTTTCAAAGATTAATGATCAGAATGTATAACAAATTCTTTGGGCCATAAATAATGTTGCCATGTCTCTAAAGTCCGAACAAGAGCATATAATTCTTTATCATAAGTAGAATAATTCAGACTAGGCCCACTCAATTTTTCCGAAAAGTATGCAACAGGTTTGCCATCTTGTAATAACACACCTCCTAATCCAATTCCACTAGCATCACATTCAAGCTCAAAAGTCTTATTAAAATCAGGAAGTTGGAGTAAAGGAGCATGTGTCAACTTATCTTTCAATACCATGAAGGCTTCTTCCTGTGTGGTACCCCAAACAAAAGGCACATCCTTCTTTGTAAGCTCATTGAGAGGTGCAGCAATGGTGCTGAAATCTCTCACAAAATGCCTATAGAATCCAGCGAGGCCAAGAAAACTCCTCACTTGTGTGACTGTTTTGGGTTTATCAACTTCAATTCCCTGTGGAGTAACAACATAGCCAAGAAAAGATGCTTGGTTGGTGCAAAAGGTGCACTTCCCAAGGTTACCAAACAAACATGCATCCCGTAGAGCAATAAAAACAGCACGTAAATGTTCCAAATGTTCTTCCAAATATTTGCTATAAACCAGTATATCATCAAAATAGACTACCACAAATCATCCATTGAAAGCACATAAAACTTCATTCATTAGTCTCATGAAAGTACTAGGTGCATTAGTTAACCCCAAAGGCATGACTAACCACTCATATAATCCAAACTTAGTTTTAAATGTTGTTTTCCATTCATCTCCCAATTTCATACGAATTTGATGGTATCCACTACACAAATCAACTTTGGAGAATATTGTAGAGCCAATCAATTCATCAAGCATATCATCTAGCCTAGGAATAGGATGATGATAACGAATAGTAATATTATTAATGCCTCTACAATCAACACACATACGCGACGTACCATCCTTTTTAGGCACTAGTATAATAGGAACAACACAAGGACTAAGAGATTTGCGTATATAACCTTTGTCGAGCAGCTCCTGTACTTGACGTATAATCTCCTTCGTCACCTTAGGATTGGTACGGTATGGTGCACAGTTGGGTAGCGATGCACCGGGAATTAAGTCAATTTGATGCTCAATCCCTCGAATAGGTGGTAATCCCGGTGGCACGTCTTGTGGAAAGACGTCAGCGAACTCCTGCAAAATGTTAGTGACAGCAGGGGGCAAAGAGGAAGGCACGTCCTCGAATGAAAATAATGCCTCTTTGCACAAAAAAGCATAGCAAACAGATTTGCTAAAATCTAGATCATCAATATCAGTGGTGGCAAGTAAACATGCACTTTTCAATTTAATTTCAGAAGGAACACTAGATGGTTTATTATTAGCTTTCATTTGTTGCTCAAATTCTTTTGCCACAATCTGATTTTCACACTTATTTTTCTCCTGTTTTGCTTTATTAGCTCTATTAATATCATCTTTCAAAATGGAATCAGGAGTCATAGGAAGCAAAGTAATATGGCTATCCTTATGAACAAGAGTATATTGATTATTTCTACCGTGGTGTACAGAATTTTTATCAAATTGCCATGGTCTACCAAGTAATAAGGAACATGCTTGCATGGGTACCACATCACAGTCAACATAATCAGCATATGTGGAGATACTAAAATGCACACGAACAGTACGTGTTACCTTAACCTTGTTGTTGTTGTTGAACCATTCGATATAGTAATGATGTGGATGTGGTCTTGTGGTGAGGGATAGCTTCTCCACCATCTCCATGCTAACCAAGTTATTGCAGCTCCCTCCATCTTTGATGACGCGAATAGAACGTTCCTTCACAACTCCCATTGTATGGAACAAATTATGCCTTTGATTTTTCTCAGCTTGTGTGACCTACACACTCAAAACACGTTGAGCAACTAAACATTCATACCTGTCAGAATCATCTCCACCGTGTTCTTCATGTGTAATAAGAGCCAAAGTGATGCGGAGCATCCCAAGATCATCCACGTGGACCTACCTACGTCTCCCACGACACCACTTGGACCAATGACAAGGGCACGAGCAAAGGCTATCAAAGATAAGAACTCGCTCCTCTTCGAACTACCATTTCCTATACATGAGACATGGCTACTACCTCAAGCGGAAACACTATGTGTGATCAGGTACTTGGAGGAGAGCCGCAGAGCGACTACACCCAATGGACAAGACGGCGAGAACACCAACCATGAAGGACAAGAAGAAGAGCTGCGGAAGAAGCGCCAGCCACTAGATGACCGGTCGGGACTAGACGTCCGGCGCCTGAAGTCCCAGCCGAGCTACAGCGAGCGGACGTCCGGCCCGAACCGGACGACCGGTGACCCCGCACCCGAGCCAAACGAGCGGAAGTCCGATGCCACCGCACGTCCGGCGACCGGACGACCGGCCACTTCCGGAAATCCACTGCTTCAGCATCCGAGCCAGAACGAGCGGACGACCGGCGACTACCGGACGTCCGGCCGCCCATGAGCCACCGGACGACCAGTCCCCAGCGGACGTCCGATACCTGTCTGCGCACAGGATTCACGCCCGAGGCCCATGTACCCCCTCACTTCGTCCCCATTTGCACTAAGACTATAAATAGACCTCCTACTCCTCCTAGCTAGGGTTAGCATTGTGATAGCTCATATTAGAGATAGAGCATCACTCATCCACATCGGATCTACTCCACGAGAGAGACCGCGGCCCCTCTACGGAGAAGATCCCTTTGGATTCAAGTCCCCCTTTTGGGTGGCCCCATCAAGACCTTCTTTGGAGAAGAACCGGTTATTGTGTATCGTCCCTTGTTGATCGTGGATCATGTATCTCCTTTTGTGTTCATGGATCTAGCACATGTGTGATCATACTTGTTGGTTTGAGTGTTTCTCTTGTGTTCCCCTTTGTGATTTCCCTTGTGTTCTTCGTGTTCATCAGGGGATCCGCTCCTTCTGTGAAAGATCGGCCATATAGGGTTCCACCCTACATCATCTTGGTATCTAGAGCCACGTTGATCATGATTTTGGAGCCTCCCCGTTGTGTTTCTAGCCTTGTTTTTGTTGATTTTGTCCCTAATTCGAAAATTCCCCACAAAAATAGCCCCAATTTTTTTGTGATTTGTTGCTGTGATGAAATCTTCTTGGATTTCATCCGTGGATTTGCTTTGCCTTGAGTGGATCTACCTTTCCCCTTCATCTCCACCTTTTCCATCCACTAAATCACGCGGATTCAACGAATTTTGACCTCCCCTTGAAGAACCCTGGTTGTTGATCCCATGCCCGATTTTCGCCCAGGCACCGGACGTCCGCCGCCACCGGACGTCCGCAAAAACCTGACGAAACTGAATCCCCCCCCCAAAAAAAATTGCAGCCACCGCCCCACTTCCGCATACACATCCCCATACCTCCACCACTTTCCGCAACCACCATTGCTTACTCATTTCGCACTCCGATGCGTTTTTGCCACATTGTGCTTTGAGAATTTGAGTTGTGGTTCCGTGTCCTATTGTGTTTCGGCTATTTAGGTATGATTTGACATCAACATCACTGCCGCTTATCTTCACCATGGACGCATCATCAACAACAACCACTCCACCATTTTGGCACCATACCGTAAGCAAGAAGCGGTAAACTCATCTTGGTATAGCGATACATCATTCTTGCCATTACATTGATAGTCATCATAGCCTTACCTTTTGCGTCACTTACCCATCGAGACTAGCCTTTGAGTATTGTCGGCAACGTGACTTGTGCACATTAGTGATCATACTTCCCATAGCATACATACATATCATTGGTGCATATCATCTCTTGTGTCACAAAGTGTCATCGCATACTCAATTGCTATCTTGGTTCGTGAAGCATTGTATGAGAAAAGAGCTCAAACACAAAGAGCCAAACAAGCTTTTAAGAAAAAAGGAAAGATAAGCAAAGAGCTTTTAAGCAAGAACCATAGCATCATACAACATTAAGATTGTCATACTAGATCATCTTGGATCACATCATCGAAACACCATACATAGAGCATACTTGGGATAGAAGTCGTTGCATTTTTGCTTAGTAGGTTGTGCACAAGTTCTTGTATCTGCCTATTGTGCAATCGTGCTAGCGTCTCTCTAGTGTTGTGCAACAAGAGCATTTTCGTGGATTCCACATTTTGGCTCATCCTAGGTTGCACGACCCCACTTATCTCTTTGCATGTGTGTTTCTGTGTACCTTATTTTGCTTGGTCTACTTGTTGCATTGCAAACTTGCGAATCTTTTCCAACATTGTTGAAGCTCACTAACAATTGCATCAAATTTTGTGCCACCATCCTAACCGAGCTCCACCATAAGATTTTACTTGTGTAGGTGTGAGAAACCGACAAGAATTGGTACCAATTGTGCTATTTCCTTGTTCCACATTGGAGTGATCTTTGATCCATCTTCAACATCGGTCAAGGTACATTTGGTATATGTTCTTCTCTTTCTCCCACTCACATATTTCCCTTGGAATGATGGATAGGCCAAGTACTTCTACCAACCCACTCTTCATCGGGCAAGATGACGACATGAACTCCTACGTCACAAAGAGCCACCTCTTTGGTGCACAACGTGCTTTGCATCAAGAGAAACAAGCAATGAGCGAACGCATCGACAACCTCGCCACCGACTTGTGACTCTCCGAGCAACGCACAAGAGACAACTTTGACCACAAGCTCGACGACCGCAAGCAAAAGAATGATGCAAGAATGGACGAGATTCGTGCTTTGTTGCTCAACCACTCTTCTTCCACTTCGTCCTCATCAAGACGGAGCCGCTCAAGTCGTCACTCCGACTAAACCATCTCCGGCTCAAGTACACCGACATCCAATACTCTTCGTCGAGCCACGCGCCAAGATCGTCAAGCCAACCGCAACCCTCTACACGACAACAACTCTCAAGAACAACGACATCGTCAAAACCAAGCTACCCTTGCGCAAGCACGAGAACGGCAATGACAACGCCAACACGAAGAGGAAGAGCGAGCGCGTCTACACTAAGAAGCACAAGATGCTGAGGCACAATGTCAAGAGAAACAATTGCGAGAAGTTCAAGCACTAGAGGCGCAACAAGCCCTCCGAGAATCAACTCAAGTCATAGCCAACCGAGGCCGACAAGCTTGTGAACATCAATAAGCACTTCGCGAGGAAGTTCAAAAACGAATATACCAAGCTCGTGTGCATCGTCAAGCTCGACAAGTTCCTCCACAAGCTCGCCAAGAACATCAAGTTCAACAAGAGAAAGAAGACAATGGAAATCCTCCACGGTAAGAGCAAGTTGTGAGAGATGATCCTCCTCGTCAAGGACGTCATCATCCCCGACCCAAACACAATTAAGAACAACGCTACGGCAAGCTAAAGTTCACCATGCCCAAGTTCAATGGAAGCAATAATCCCGAAGAGTACCTTTCATGGGCATTGAAGGTCGACAAAATCTTCCGCTTGCACAACTATGAAGAAGAGAAGAAGACCACGATGGCATCCCTTAAGTTCCAAGACTATGTCCTCATTTGGTGGGAACAAGTCATTGAGCGGCGAGAGGCAAAAGGTGAACCACCCATCACTACTTGGGCGCAAATGAAGGATGTCATGAGAGCATGCTTCGTGCCTACCTACTACAAGCGTGACCTTTTCAAGAAACTCCAACTACACAAGAAAGGAACCAAGAGCGTTGAAGAGTACTACAAGGAAATGGAGATTGCAATGATACGAGCCAATGTCACGGAAGATGATGAACAAACTATGGCACGTTTCTTGAATGGACTCAATCATCCCATCAAGAAGATCACCGACTTCCAAGCATACTCGAACCTCATCGAGCTAGTGTATCAAGCTACCAAAGCAGAACGTCAAGTGCAAGATGAATTTAAGTATGCCAAGTTCTCATCCAAGTCATATGGTTTCTCCAACACCCAAGCTTCAACGACTCCAACACCGTCTACCTCAACCAAGCCTTCTACAAGCAACGTCAACAACTCGAGTTACAAGAAAGCTTCGACAACCTCAAGTCATCTTACTACAACAAGCAACTTCAAGCCGAGAGCTTCATCATCATCTACCCCAACCTGAGACCGTCAAGACAAGTTCCTTCAAATGATTCACATGCGGAGGCCGAGGCCACAAGTCCTTTAAGTGCACCAACAAGCGGACCATGATCCTCAACGATGATGGTACATACGACTCCATGAGTGAAGGAGAAACGGAAGCACTTGAGCAAGTCGCCATGCACCGGCAACTAAGTGATGAAGAGGAACAAGTCTTTTGTGATGAAGATTCAAGTCCCGCTCTTGTTGTCTCCAAGGTCTTGACCCTTCAACATCACCAAGAAGAAGACCAAAGATGCCACATATTCCATACCAAGGCCGGCATCAATGGAAGGTCCGTCAAGGTCATCATCGATGGAGGGAGTTGTCATAACTTAGCAAGTGAAGAACTTTGCTCCAAGTTCCAATTGCCCAAGATGAAGCACCCACATCCCTACAAAGTTCAATGGCTAAGCGACTCCGGAACTATTCAAGTCGAGCATAGAGTGCAAGTCTCCTTCAAAATCGGAGCTTACGAGGACACTTTGGAGTGTGATGTTGTTCCAATGACTGTTTGCCACCTTCTTCTTGGTCGACCATGGCAATTTGGTAGAGGAGTCATCCACAACGGCCGAATGAACCACTACATCTTCAAGATGGAAGGAAAGGAATATGTACTTCGCCCTATGTCTCCAAGCCAAGTGATTGTCGACAAGCAAGCCACCCATCATGTAGAGAATAGTGAGAGAGTGAACCACCAAAAAGAGAGTGAGCGCCACAAGCCCAAATTGAGTGCCTCCACGATGAGCGAAAAGAAGAACTTAGTTCTATTTGCCACCGAAAGTGAGATAAGAGGAGTGTGTGAGAACCCATATAGTGTCCTACACTATGTCCTTTTCTGCAAGGACAACGCACCAAAAGCTAACACCTCTCACACTCTACCTTTAGTGTTGTCTTCTCTTTTGCAGGAATCCAAGATGTTTTCCCCGACGAGCTACCTCCGGGACTACCTCCACTACGAGGCATCGAGCACTGCATCGACCTCATCCCCGGAGCACCACTTTCGAACAAAGCTCCCTACCGCGTCAACCACGAAGAAACCAAATAAATACAAAGGCAAGTAAAACATCTCATAGACCATGGACATGTGCGTGAAAGTTTGAGTCCTTGTGCCGTTTCGGTCATTCTTGTGCCAAGACGAGACGGTAACTTTCGCATGTGTTCCGATTGTAGACCTATCAATGCTATCACCGTTTGCTATAGGTATCCCATTCCACGCCTTGATGATATGCTTGATGAACTTAGTGGTGCCACTATATTTTCCAAAATTGATCTTAAAAGTGGTTACTATCAAATCCGCATACAAGAGGGTGATGAATGGAAGACCGCTTTCAAAACAAAGTTTGGTTTGTATGAGTGGTTAGTTATGCCTATGGGTTTACCGGAAGCACCGGGTACTTTCATGCATCTTATGAATTATATGTTTCGCCCTTACAATGGTGAGTTTGTTGTGGTCTACTTCGACGATATCCTTGTTTATAGCAAATCTCTTAAAGACCATGTCACCCATGTTCGAACCGTTTTGCAAACTCTTCGAAAAGAGCGTCTCTATGATAACATGGACAAATGCCTTTTTGGCCTTGATAAGCTCATTTTCTTTGTTGTGTCCTCTAAGGGTGTTCATGTTGATGACTCTAAGATCAATGCTATTAAAACTTGGCCACAACCAACCAACTTTCATCAAGTGCGTAGCTTCCTTGGTTTAGCCGGTTTCTACCGTAGATTTGTGAAGGACTTTAGCACCATTGCTTCACCTTTGCATGATTTCAGCAAGAAAAATGCGCCTTTTGTTTGGGGACCATCCCAAGACACCGCTTTCAATGAGCTTAAGAATTTGCTTACTCATGCTCTCGTGCTTGCATTACCCAACTTTGACAAACCCTTTGAGATTTATTGCGATGCTAGTGGCAATGGCATAGGAGGTGTGTTAACGCAAGAGAAGTGCCCCATAGCTTACTTTAGTGAGAAATGTAACATCCCAAATTTTTAAAATTTGGAATGTTAATAAGATCATTCTTTTCATCATGATTTCTATGCTTATTTAATTTTTCTGAATATTTAAAGTGTTTTCCAACTCAAGGCAATATATTTGGAGTGGAGATAATATGACTTCTTCCCTATAAATTATATTTGGAAAATGCTAAGAATATATTCTCGTGTCTAATTAAGTTATTTTGGACTTTTTGAACTCAAAATTATTTATTAGTTGTTTATAATGCTCTTTATGTGCTTGTATTGCATAATTGTATTTTTAAGTGCATTTGTGTTGTAAAAATGTTCACTGTTTCTAATTTAGATATAATATTTTACTGTGTGTTTTTGTTATTTTATATTTTCCAGCTTGGTATTTTATTTAGCTATAAGTTTAATTCCTGTAACAAATGTTTTTTAGAGAGAGAGAGAGCGAGCCAGGGAGCCGGACGGCCAGCCAGCCCGCGGCCCAGCAGCGCCCCACACCGCGGCCCAGTGGCCACCCGAACCAGTATGCAGCAACGTGCAGCCCGTCGCCCCTCGCTTCAGCCACTGACTGCTAGGGCCAACTTGTCATCTCCCATCTCAGCCGTGTTCATCCTGAACTTCTGTAGCCGAACCCAGGTCGAATCGTATCGATCGATTTCGATCGACCTGCTGCCACTAGCCCAGTCCTGACTCCGTATAAATATCCCCCGAGTCCTCCTTTGCCGATTTTTCCCAAAATCTCTATCACCCGTGCCCTAGGGTGTCGCCCCGATCTTGCCGAAGTTCGGCAGCAGAAGCTCCTTCGCCGGTCGTTTCCCTCGACGCAGAAGGTTCCCAGCGCCCCCTTACCCTCGGTTGTCTTCGCCTTGACCTCCTCTCCCTCCCTCACCTACCAATTCTCGCAGGGGAGCACTAGAACGAGCGCTAGGACCTCCGCCCGAAGCAGAGCACCGCCGGCGACACTCCAGCCCCTCGGCATCATCACTAGAGGAAGCCCCATCGATGTACAACATCACCTAACCAACCGCCGTACGCCTACGCATCCATCCATCCACTCACCGCCTCCGGAGACGCACCAGAGACGCGCCACCATCACCGCCTGAGCCGCCGGCGTCGTTCTTCTCCAACTCCGGTGAGCCGCCCTCAACTGTCCGATCTCCATCCAACTGCTGATAGTGGATGGCATACGATTTTTTTGCCGAACCGTTTTTCTCTATGTTGTGGCCGTTCGCCGTTTAAGCGTCCCAGCGGACAGGTAACAGCCATTAGAAACCCTCCACGTGGCACATCCATAGTACCGTAGCAGTTCTTCCAGAAATCAGTTATGGTATAATTTTCTTTGCAGATTCCATATCAAATTTCATTTAGGTTTATCTTAAGTTCCGTAACTCCAAATTCATCGATTCTTTTTCCTGTGTACTCGTAGAGACTAGAAGAATACTGTAGAACCAAAATTTCACATTTTTGAAGTGTTTAAATTTGAATTTGCTCAAATTTAAGTTCAAACTTCCGGAGGCCATATCTTTCAAACCGCTTATCACATTTTAGTTGATTATTTTTGCATTGCGATTCCACTAGCATGTAGATATTATATAACTACTGATATGTTCTGTTATTAAGTTTTTATTTGAATTCCTTGTTGTTTACTTATTTTAGTGTTATGTGAGCATAGTTTATTTACCGGTGCATTCATTAAACGTATAGATTGTCCTGAGAGTGAAGCGGATCAGAATTGAGCGTTAGAATACCCCAACACCTTTCAAGGCAAGTTACACTTTTGATTATGCATCCTATATGTCTACTATACACTGTTATGATATGTTGTATGCTTGGTGTGATTCTTATGTTGCTTGTTGCCATGTGCTTGTCCTGTTTGCATTGTTTAATTGTATGCTTGGACTTGCGTGGGTACGTGTCGAGTGATGCATGGAAGTGGTGAGTCTTTATAGCTGTAGGCTCGGGACTTTTTCTCAGGTGAATGCGTCAATGGCTAAGCGCTCTATTGTCCCTAGAGAATGTGCCATGGCTGAGCGCACTTGGGTTGTCGGGGCTTTTCTCACGTGAATGTGTCACTGGCTGAGCGCTCTATTGTCCCTAGAGAATGCGCCAGGATTGAGCGCACTTGAGACATCTTGAAGATCTTTATCATTTGTGTTGTTTGCGTCTTGCCTATGTCGTGGAGGTAGGTGAAGGTAGTTTTACGTGAAACCAACTTGAGTGTTTTGTTTGTCATACTTTGCAGGTAGATGTAGGTTTGCTTTATCATTATGTGTAATTTGCCAATACATTCAATGTATTGACCCTTTGTGGCTGCAACTTATCATGTTGCAGGATATTCAGGTGATTAGTGAGATACAGTAGGGTCGCGAGTCTTCACTCAGCATTTTCGCCAATGGGCATTGATGGGATTCATCGTTTTTTATGCTACCTTTCCGTTGTTATTATTGAATAAAGTTAGCTATGTGCTACTCAGTTTGTAATACTTTATGAATTCTGGATCATGCGTTATAGTAAATGATGCACTTGTTATTTGATATTCATATGTATTGTGTGTGCTAGCGAGTCGATCCAGGGACTAGCACAGTGAGCACAGAGACATCGAATCTTATTAGGTTTGGGTCGTTACAGATGGTACCAGAGCAGTGTGTTGACTGTAGGTCGTGACCCTAGAAAATGTATTAGAAAAGCCATATGAGTGAAAACTTATTTCACAACTTGTTGTCTACTTGTTAGTTCATAATCTTATACTCATAACTTTTCTTTTCAAATATAGATGACCCCTGAATTTATATTAGTGTTATTTAAGGAGTTTTAGTTGACAGACCACCATTACTAATTTGTTACTGATAAATGATTTGCGATAGTATGATGAGATCATATCTCTTGTGGATATGACCTTACCTGTAGGTTTGCTTGTGTTTTGTGATATGTCATATGTTTGGTTGGTCATTGCTTTCTGTGTTGTCATATTTCGTGGGTTGTTTGTATTATGCAATTGGGTGCTTTGATTGATCATATGTGCTCTTTTCATGTGATTACTTTAGGATAGTTTTGGTGACTTGTGTGAATTGTGTGGATCTAGTGTTTTTTGTTGTTGTTGGAGTTTTAGTTGCTAGCATGGGCATATGGGTAGTGTTTTCCCCTTAGACCTATTTCTGTCATATCTCACCTTTGCTTACCCATCAGATGTCGCCGAGGCGTAACTCTAGAGGCAGTGGTGCAGGAGACAACAACAATGACATACCACCGTACATGCAGCAGGTGCTTCAGGGACAAACCCAGTTGATCCAGTTACTTGTTCAGAACCAGAACAATAATAACAACAACTACAACAACAACAACAACAACAACAACAACAACAATAATAATAATAATCCACCACCACCCCCAGTTGATGCACTTACTCGTTTCTTGAGGTTGAATCCTCAAAGGTTTTCTAGCACCCCTGAACCTATTGTGGCTGATGATTGGCTGCGCTCAGTTAACAGAAATTTGGAGACAGTTGGTTGCACTGATGCAGAGAGAGTGAGGTTTCCCTCGCATTTGTTAGAAGGACCAGCCGCAACATGGTGGGACAATTACTTGGTCACTAATCCTATTGCTACTATCACTTGGGCACAGTTTCAGGCAGGTTTTCGCGCCGCACATGTGTCTGCTGGTGCTATGATTCTGAAGAAGGAGTTTCACAGCTTGCGTCAGGAAGGTCGCACTGTGAATGCATATGTGGAGGAATTCAATAATCTTGCACGCTATGCCCCTAATGATGTTAACACTGATGCAGCTAGACAAGAAAAGTTTCTTGAAGGTCTGGATGATCAGTTGAGTGTTCAGTTGATAGTGGCAACATTCAACAATTGTCAGGAACTTATTGATAAAGCTATTGTACTTGAAGGAAAGTTTTAAGAAGTGGAGAGCCGCAAGAGGAAGGAAAGTGACATAGAGTTCAACTCTGGAGGACAACGGAAGCAGCATAATTTGTCAGCATCTTCTGAGTACTATGATTCTGAAGTGGACGTGTATAATGGTCATAACCATCATAACCACAATGCACATAATCATCACAATGACAATGGGTGCAACAACAATGGGCATAGGGATGGCAACAACAAGCACGACCTATCGACGCCCACCAAGAAGGATATCAGTCAGTTACTTTGTTACAGGTGCAGGGACCTAGGGCATTATTCAAACAACTGTCCTCTATTAAAGAACATCAATTATGATAGTGGGAGTTCCGGAGAGGACACGTCCGATCACGTTGAAAGGGGACATGTGAACCACACAAGGGTGGGAAGAGCCAATAAGGCACGGTCTTCGGCAAGGTTTTAATCAAGTTCAAGTATGACTGTTCTTTCAGTATTGTGCATCATATTTAGTCGTGTCAAGGGAGATTTGGGTATATGCAATGAGTAAGCAATGAAACTTTGGAGTATGGATTATATCAAGTACCCATATTTAACCTTTGCTAGCCAACTCGAATCTCGAGGACGAGATTCATTTTAAGGGGGGTAGATTTGTAACATCCCAAATATTTAAAATTTGGAATGTTAAGAGGATCATTCTTTTCATCATGATTTCTATGCTTATTTAATTTTTCTGAATATTTAAAGTGTTTTCCAACACAAGGCAATATATTTGGAGTGGAGATAATATGACTTCTCCCCTATTAATTATATTTGGAAAATGCTAAGAATATATTCTGGTGTCTAATTAAGTTATTTTGGACTTTTTGAAGTCAAAATTATTTATTAGTTATTTATGATGCTCATTATGTGCTTGTATTGCATAATTGTTTTTTAAGTGCATTTGTGTTGTAAAAATGTTCACTGTTTCTAATTTAGATATAATATTTTACTGTGTGTTTTTGTTATTTTATATTTTCCAGCTTGGTATTTTATTTAGCTATAAGTTTAATTCCTGTAACAAATGTTTTTAGAGAGAGAGAGAGAGCGAGCCAGCGAGCCAGACGGCCAGCCAGCCCGCGGCCCAGTAGCGCCCCACACCGCGGCCCAGTGGCCACCCGAACCAGTACGCAGCGACGTGCAGCCCATCGCCTCCTCGCTTCAGCCACTGACTGCTAGGGCCCACTTGTCATCTCCCATCTCAGCCGTGTTCATCCTGAACTTGTGTAGCCGAACCCAGGTCGAATCGTATCGATCGATTTCGATCGACCTGCTTCCCCTAGCCCAGTCCTGACTCCGTATAAATATTCCCCGAGTCCTCCTCTGCCGATTTTTCCCAAAATCTCTATCACCCGTGCCCTAGGGCGTCGCCCCGATCTCACCGGAGTTCCGCAGTAGAAGCTCCTTCGCCGGTCGTTTCCGTCGACGTAGAAGGTTCCCAGCGCCCCCTTACCCTCGGTTGTCTTCGCCTTGACCTCCTCTCCCTCCCTCACCTACCAGTTCTCGCAGGGGAGCACTAGAACGAGCGCTAGGACCTCCGCCCGAAGCAGAGCACCGCCGGCGACACGCCAGCCCCTCGGCATCACCACTAGAGGAAGCCCCGTCGCTGTACAACGTCACCTAACCAACCGCCGTACACCTACGCATCCATCCATCCACTCACCGCCTCCGGAGACGCGCCACCATCGCCGCCTAAGCCGCCGGCGTCGTTCTTCTCCAACTCTGGTGAGCCGCCCTCAACCGCCTGATCTCCATCCAACTGCTGATAGTGGATGGTATACGGTTTTTTTCGCCGAACCGTTTTTCTCTATGTTGTGGCCGTTTGTCGTTTAAGCATCCCAGCGGACAGGTAACAGCCATTAGAAACCCGCCACGTCGCACATCCACAGTACCGTAGCAGTTCTTCCAGAAATCAGTTATGGCATAATTTTTCTTTGCAGATTCCATATCAAATTTCATTTAGGTTTATCTTAAGTTCCGTAACTCCAAATTCATCGATTCTTTTTCTTGTGTACTCGTAGAGACCAGGAGAATATTGTAGAACCAAAATTTCACATTTTTGAAGTGTTTAAATTTGAATTTGCTCAAATTTAAGTTCAAACTTCCGGAGGCCATATCTTTCAAACCGCTTATCCCATTTAGTTGATTATTTTTGCATTGTGATTCCACTAGCATGTAGATATTATATAACTACTGATATGTTCTGTTAATTAAGTTTTTATTTGAAATCCTTGTTTACTTTATTTTAGTGTTATGTGAGCATAGTTTATTTACTGGTGCATTCATTAAACGTATAGATTGTCCGGAGAGTGAAGCGGATCAGAATTGAGCGTTAGAATACTCCAACACCTTTCAAGGCAAGTTACACTTTTGATTATGCATCCTATATGTCTACTATACACTGTTATGATATGTTATATGCTTGTGTGATTCTTATGTTGCTTGTTGCCATGTGCGTGTCCTGTTTGCGTTGTTTAATTGTATGCTTGGACTTGCTATGGTAGACGTGGGTACGTGTCGAGTGATGCATGGAAGTGGTGAGTCTTTATAGTTGTAGGCTCGGGACTTTCTCCTCAGGTGAATGCGTTAATGGCTGAGCGCTCTATTGTCCCTAGAGAATGCGCCATGGCTGAGCGCACTTGGGTTGTCGGGGCTTTTCTCACGTGAATGCGTCACTGGCTGAGCGCTCTATTTTCCCTAGAGAATGCGCCAGGACTGAGCGCACTTGAGACATCTTGAATATCTTTATCATCTGTGTTGTTTACACCTTGCGTATGTCGTGGAGGTAGGTGAAGGTAGTTTTACGTGAAACCAACTTGAGTGTTTTGTTTGTCATACTTTGCAGGTAGATGTAGGTTTGCTTTATCATTATGTGTAATTTGCTAATACATTCAATGTATTGATCCTTTGTGGCTGCAACATATCATGTTGCAGGATATTCAGGTGATCAGTGAGATACAGTAGGGCCGCGAGTCTTCACTCATCATTTTTGCCAATGGGCATTGATGGGATTCATCGCTTATTATGCTACCTTTCCGCTGTTATTATTGAGTAAAGTTAGCTATGTGCTACTCAGTTTGTAATACTTTATGAATTCTGGATCATACGTTATAGTAAATGATGCACTTGTTATTTGATATTCATATGTACTGTGTGTGCTAGCGAGTTGATCCAGGGACTAGCACAGTGAGCACAGAGACATCGAATCTTATCAGGTTCGGGTCGTTACAAGAAACTTTCCGGAGCGCAACTCAATTACCCCATCTATGACAAAGAGTTATATGCTTTAGTGTGAGTTTTGCATGAATGGGAACATTATCTTCGCCCTCATGAATTTATCATTCATACCGATCATGAAACGCTTAAATACCTTAAGGGTCAAACCAAGTTGAACAAGCATCATGCTAAATGGAGTGAATTCATTGAGTCTTTTCCTTATGTCATCAAGTACATCAAAGATAAGGAAAATGTTGTGGCAGACGCTCTTTCCCGCATATGCATGCTTGTTACTCAAATTGAATTGGATGTCATTGGATTTGAGTACATAAAAGACTTGTATGCACATGATCCTACTTTTGCTATTCCCTATGCCAAGATGTTTCGCGACGTCAACCGCTTCACCAACCGATGCTCTACATGTCGCAAAGCTAAGTCTAAAGATCAATCCCGTGGCCTTTATATGCCTCACCCAATTCCATATCAACCATGGGAAGATATTAGCATGGATTTTGTACTTGGATTGCCTAGAATTAGAAATGGAAAGGATTCGATATTTGTTGTTGTGGACCGATTCTCTAAGATGGCACATTTCATTCCTTGCAAAAAGATAGACGATGCTTCACATGTTCCAATATCTTTTGTCGGGAAATACTTCGTCTACATGGATTGCCAAAGAAGATAGTCTCGGACCGCGACGTCAAGTTCCTAAGCTACTTTTGGAAAACCTTATGCGCCAAGCTCGAAATCAAGCTACTCTTCTCCACGGCTTACCACGCACAAACCGACGGCCAAACGGAGGTGACCAACCACACACTCTCCACTCTACTTCGCGTGCTAATCAAGAAGAACATCAAGGAGTGGGAGGAATGCCTACCTATCGTCGAGTTCGCCTACAACCACGCAAGACACTCAACTACCGGCAAGTCCCCTATCGAGGTCGTCTACGGATTCAACCCGTTGTCCCCATTGGACATTCTTCCTCTACCACTCCAAGAGCGCATCAATATGGACACAAGTACAGGTGTGAACCATCTCAAGAAGGTGCATGAAGATACAAGGCACACCATCGAGCACCAAGTACAATGACTTGCGACCAAGCTCAACATCAACAAGCACCCCATGGTATTCAACATTGGTGATCTTGTCTGGCTACACCTTCGCAAGGACCTCTTCCCCACCGAATGCAAGTCCAAACTTCTTCCACGAGCGGATGGACCCTTCAAGGTGCTTGCATGCTACAACAACAACAACGCTTACAAGATCGAGTTCTTGCGCGATAAGTACAACGTGAGCGACATCTTCAATGTCAAGGATCTCTCGCCCTACCATGGTGATGAAGAATTCGATCTAAGGTCGAATCTTTCCCAAGGGAGGGGAGATGATGTGGAGCATACCAAGATCATCCACATGGACCTACCTACGTCTTCCACAACACCACTTGGACCAATGACAAGGGCACGAGCAAAGGCTATCAAAGATAAGGTGAACTCGCTCCTCTCCGAACTACCATTTCCTATACATGAGACATGGCTACAACCTCAAGCGGAAACACTATGTGTGATCAGGTACTTGGAGGAGAGCCGCGGAGCGACTACACCCAATGGACAAGACGGCGAGAACACCAACCGTGAAGGACAAGAAGAAGAGCTGCATAAGAAGCCCCAGCCACCGGACAACCGGTCAGGACCGGACGTCCAGCGCCTGAAGTCCCAGCCGAGCTACAGCGAGCGGACGCCTGGCCCGGACCGGACGACCGGCAACCCTACACCCGTGCCAAATGAGTGGAAGTCCGACGCCACCGGACGTCCGGTGACCGGACGACCGACCACTTCCGGAAATCCACTACTTCAGCATCCGAGCCAGAACGAGCGGACGACCGGCGACTACCGAACATTCGGCCGCCCATGAGCCATCGGACGACCGGTCCCCAGCGGACATCCGGTACCTGTCTGCGCATAGGATTCGGGCCCGAGGCCCATGTACCCCCTCACTTCGTCTCCATTTGCACTAAGACTATAAATAGACCTCCTACTCCTCCTAGCTAGGGTTAGCGTTGTGATAGCTCATATTAGAGATAGAGCCTCACTCATCCACATCGGATCTACTCCACGAGAGAGACTGCGGCCCCTCTACGGAGAAGATCCCCTTGGATTCAAGACCCCTTTTGGGTGGCCCCATCAAGACCTCCTTTGGAGAAGAACCGGTTACCGTGTATCGTCCCTTGTTGATCGTGGATCATGTATCTCCTTTTGTGTTCATGGATCTAGCACATGTGTGATCATACTTGTTGGTTTGAGTGTTTCTCTTGTGTTCCCCTTTGTGATTTCCCCTCGTGTTCTTCGTGTTCATCATGGGATCCGCTCCTTTCATGAAAGATCGGCCATATAGGGTTCCACCCTACATCACAAAGTCTCCTCATCATAGTCACTAGCGGACTCATACCCACCATCCTCAGTAGCAATCATCACATACTGAGATTTGCATTCTCTCGCCAAATGTCCTCTTCCCTTTCAACAACGACAAATAATATCACTTGTGTGCCCTGTTGATGCCATGGAAGAAGAAGAACTCTGTGCAGTCCCGATAGGTGTGCTCTTGGCAGATAATGGTGGTTGTGCCTGCTTCCTTGTATCATGGTTGGAGGTAACAGCTGATGGAGGTGTCGTTGCAGTAGAATGTGTGGAAGTAGAGGATGCACGCGGTGTCCATGATGAAGGTCGACCTGCAGAAAAGTTAGTCTGCGCCAATGCCTGTCGATCCTGCACTTCACGTTCAGCTTTACAAGCAACATGGAATAAACGAGTGATATTATTATACTCCTTATACTCTAGAATGGTCTGAATCTCTCTATTTAATCCACCCATAAAATGTGCAACCATAGCCTCATTCTCCTCAACAATACCACATCTAATCATGCCAGTTTGTAATTCCTAATAATATTCTTCTACAGAATTTTTTTCCTTGTCTTAAGCGCTGCAATTTTTGAAGTAATTCATGTTGATAATATGGTGGAACCCAACGAGTATGCATAGCAGTTTTCAAAGCAGCCCAAGTAGCTGGAATATGATATAATCTACAATGTTCGGACCACCAAACACATGCAAAACTAGTGAAAGCACAAACATCAGCAGGAACACGTCTCTCCTCGGGATATTGTAAACATGTAAAACGTTGTTCAGTTTCTAACTCCCAAGTAAGATATATATCAGGAACATATCTACCCTCAAATGGTGGAGTATTCAATTTTAGTTTAGGAAAAAGGTCATGATCTCGTACCTCAGGTGGTGGTGCAACACTACCGTTGCGATGATATACCTGAGGACGACCAGGTGGTGGTGGTGGTGCTGGTGGTTGCACGTAGTTCTGATTTTGATCAACCTCATCCTCGTAATGGTCCTCCACCTCTGCAGTAGCAGCAGGAGCTACAGAAGCATCAATAGCGGCACCAGAATTTTGCCCAGGGTCAATGGGAACGCGTAGTGCTCGTCCCACTTGATTTGGAAGGCTACATTGTTGTTGTTGTTGTTGTTGTAGAGGTGCGACAGGTGCAGCCGGCGGTGGTGGTGGAACACGCGAAAGCAATTCAGTAAACTTGTTGTCGAGCTTTGTTTCAAACATCTTCTCCATGCCATCTATCTTCTCCATGGCCTCTTCAAATTTGTTTAGCACATCCTGCACCTATCCACTCATCATTTGCTGAAACTTATCATGAAGCTCCTTGTTCGTCAAGTTCTCCCAGTCAATCTCGTCGGCTTGTGATCCAACCATGGTTAGCAGTAATAGAAACACACAAGAATATGATCCTATAGACTACTAACAAGTGGTGGTGGTGGTGTCACAAATCCGTCAAGAAAATCTCAAATTCTTACCAGTTCTTACCCAGCAGCAAGCGGTGATCGGCAACCGATGTAGTCAAAACTCTCAAAGCTTGGATAGAGTGATTACCAGGGAGAGTCAAACGCACGACGTAGATTTATGTGGAGTTATGAAGGCTTATAATATGGTAGCAAAAAGATTAGCAATAATCAATTCCGAGATGCAAAGTTGAATAAACACTCAACGACGGTACTGTGCTGGTCCTAAGCTAGATCGTGCTAGAGACGCGAGCCTAGAACACTAACAAAATCACGGTGTTGCACGTAAAAAAGGGAAAGCACACTCTGGAATTCATTGTTTTCGCTCTGTTTTTTTGGCGCTCCTCTTTTTTTGCGCTCCTATTTTTTTTCGAAAAATCACTATAATGGCGAGTGTCTCAAAACTCTTCCCGGTTCAAACTGACAGGACACGAAACTTTTTTTGACTTTTTTTTGGAAATCAGGGCAGCGACGACGAAAAAGTGTGACAAAAAATCACTATGATGGCACGTGGCTCAGAAGACTCAAAAAAGCCTAAAAATAGGATGGGGAAAAATATTTTTGCCTGCGAAAATTTTGGCCTAAAAACTGCCCGAGGGTCTCCAGACTCTTTTTTTTGGAAACCTACTCAGGCAAGGAAACACGAATCAGAAATTAGACGGATCTCGAAAACAAACCTAATATGAAAGGAACTCGGATTGGTGGTGGATATATGGTGGTAGGATATGGCAGCGGTGGTGGTATATGGATACGGATTGGTGGTGGTATATGGATACGGATTGGTGATGGTATATGGAGACGATCGGTGGCGGATAAGCGGTGGTGGTAGATGGCAGGGGCAATGATGATGGTGCGGCGGCGGCGTGACAACTTATGACCAAAAATCGAAACTCTAAAAGACTAGACTCTAAGACCAGCAACTAGACACGACGATGCAACCGCAAATTCAACAAAGCAAAATACTGAAAAGACTATGCAAAGGCTCAGACTGGTTCGGATATGATGAACTAACCCTAAATTTTTTTTGGCTTTTTCGTGGACTTTAGGTATGAAGAACAGACTTGATCTAAACTACGAAAACTATAAAATCTCACCGAGCAACCTGGAAATCTGATACCACTTGATAGAGGCAAAGGTGTCCCGATGTTTCGATGAGATGGTGGCTATCGTTTTCTATGGGAGTCGACCTTGACGATCCGACTACGAATGTGCGAGACGTCGCGCCTTATAAATCACTAAACCAACTTCCGAGGGGTTATTGACCACGCCGGGGAGTGATCAACCTGACCACGAGGGCCTGTTTCCTGCGAGCAAACGAAGAACAAGCAAGAAACTGAGATTGCAATCAGGATATTGCGAATATATGATGAAAGCTTTATTGATCAAGGTGGGGTTCTGTGACGTCTGGTCTGGTCATTGAACACAAATGAAGTACGCGAAGTTACAATATGGCGAACTTTTAATCTAAACAAAACCCAAAGTCTAAACGATGCCCTAAGGGCTGTATATATGGAGGAGAGAGGGGGAATTTCATGGCCCTTGGAGGAGGGGTCCGAAACCAACCCTAACTCTTGTTTCCCCACACATATGGACTCTAAAAACTTCCTATAATTATTTAGAAATTACATGGGTATGGCCCAAAAATAAGGTGACGTGGCACCTAGAATAGCCTCTGGACGAAATTTATGAAGTGGCATCTTGTATATTTCGTCCAAGGCTTCATGCACTCATTATGGTGGCTTCAAAGTCCTGGAATCATCACTTGTAACTCCGTTCTTGTTCCCCTTGCGCATGCCATCATCTTCATGCTTGAACTTGCTCCAAGGTTCATCTTTCCTGTCCAAGCTAGGCCCGTCATTTGTAAGCAAAACAAATGTATCCAATTTAGACAGCATCATATTCTCATGAACATTAGAATCGTTACCAAGAAACGAAAGTACCTGATAATTCAATTGGCGTGTGCGAGCTCTAGTAATTGGTCCAGTATGTATAGCGGCAGGGGCTGTGGGTGTAACAATGGTATTGATGTCCTCATCAAGGGTTGAACGAAGTTGTTGGAAATTCAACAACAAAAAGAATAAGATTGTTGTGGGCTTATGGAAAACATCTCAAAATTATGAGGTGATAAGTCGGCCACAAACGGAAATGATTGAAAAGCTGAGAAGAATGAAGAAATGCAAAAATCCACTTCAAAAGAATACGAGAATTAATTGCACTTCGAGATGCAAGAAGAAAAGATACTTGCACCCCTCCAACAAGAATCTTGATGAACACTTGATAAATGAATTAAATCATGATGAACCACAATGAAGAACTCCGGTAACAAAAGGATTATGAGATAGAATTTAAAGATGAAAAGAATATGATTAAAGCTTTGCTGATGATTTAGATGGAGCTTCCGATGAGGCTAGCAAGAAAAACCTGGAACTCTGGAAAAGAAAGAAGAACAACTTAGAACCAAGAGATTATTCATCATGAAAAATCTCCGAAGGAAGAAATTAATCCACTTGATGAAAGAAGAATAAGAATTATTTTATGCTTATCCTTCATCAAATTTAATTGATGAGAAGCAATGGATTTGCATACTACTTATTCGCGTTGGAAAAGATTAAAGGAGATATAGCGCAAAAAAATCGGAAGGTCTTCATGAACCACCGGTAGGACTGGAAAGAACAAATGAATTGATATTATAAGAACAGAAGTGAAAATCTTAAACAAACCACCATGGCAATGAAAATGAATGAAGAGAAGAGAACGAATCATTGGAAAGAATTAGAAAACGAACGAAGATACTTGAGTGAATCAAAATGCAAGAGAACGAAGGGATCGCGAACTGATTAAAGAATGCTTGAAACAAGCACCAATTACAAAAAATGGGAACGAACAAAGCTGAAAACTTGGAACGAAGGAAAAAAATCTGAAATGAAGGCCGAGGGAGTCCTGGATTAAGGGGTCCTCGGGCGTACGGACTATGTAACATGGGCTGGACTAATGGGCTATGAAGATACAAGACAGAAGACTTCTTCCCGTGTCCGGATGGGACTCTCCTTTGCGTGGATGGCAAGCTTGGCGTTCAGATATGTAGATTCCTTCTTTTGTAAACCGACTCTGTACAACCCTAGGCCCCTCCGGTGTCTATAAACTAGAGGGTTTAGTCCATAGAGGTGATCATAATCACAATCATACATGCTAGACTTCTAGGGTTTAGCTACAATGATCTTGTGGTAGATCAACTCTTGTAATCCTCATACTCATCAATATCAATCAAGCAGGGCGTAGGGTATTACCTCCATCAAGAGGGCCCAAACCTGGGTAAAATATCGTGTCCCCTACCTCCTGTTACCATCGACCTTAGACGCACAGTTCGGGACCCCCTACTCGAGATCCGCCGGTTTTGACACCGACATTGGTGCTTTCATTGAGAGTTCCGTTGCGGCGTCACCAGAAGGTTCGACGGCTCCATCAATCATCTACAACGATGCTGCCCCGGGGGAGGTTTTCCTCCCCAGTCAGATCTTTGTGTTTGGCGGCTTTGCACCGTAGGCTAACTCGCTTGGCCATCTAGAGCGGATCGACAGCTACGCCCCAGGTCACCAGATTAGTTTTGGAAACTTGGATTATGTCGCTGACATCCGAGGAGACTTGATCTTCCAAGGATTCACGACCCCAACCTCCTCTCTGGCCTTAGAGCCGGAGCGCGTCGCCAGTTCCGAAGATGGGATTTCTAAACCCGCCGGACTATCTGTGGCCACTAGGCCCAGTACGGTAGAGTCGGAGCAAGCAGTGTCGCTGGCAACCATCACAAAGCCAGACTCTTCCCTGGACACTCGCTCCAAACTCTCGGAGTCGGCATCGTGTGAGCTCGGTCGAGGAATCCCCTTCCCGCCGTACTCCACGGATTCTCTTCTCCCTGGCCAAACCTCGCCTTTAAGTGAGGCTCTGGACTTGATGCGATCCCTCGTCATTACGAAGGAGCAACGTCCAAACTACGCCCAGCGCGGACTAGGGGCTGAGAGCGGGGAATTTAACGTCCCACCCACCACCCACTTCATCGCTACTATCAAGGACTTAACTGACATGCTCGATTACGGCTCCGAAGACATCGGAGGTATGGACGACGATGTCGGAGAAGAGCAGACCCAAAACCCGCCGTTTACCGGACGCTAGACGGCCACCTATTTGTATGACGTGTACATGGTGGATACACCCAAGGAGGGTGACGGCGATAATGAGAAAAATCCAGTAGAGGACAAACCTCCCGAGATACAACCAAAACGCTGACGGCGCCGCTCTAAATCGCACCGCAGCAAGACAGCAATACCGACACGAGAGACAACAATACTCTGGACGATGCCGAAGACCAAGAAAACCCTGTCGAGCCGACCTTTGAACAGGACGACCGGGAAGATGGGCAAGTTAGCCCTGGTGAACAGGCTGAAAACGAAGACCCCGAGGATAGCAATTATCTTCCTCTCTCCAAGGATGAAGAGAGCCTCGGCGACGAAGACTTTATCGTGCCTGAGGAACCTCTCGAGCAGGAGCGCTTTAAGCAATGGCTAATATCCACTACAAGGAGTATGAAAAAGAAACAACGGCAACTTCAAGCTGATCAAGATCTACTCAACGACAGATGGACTAATGTCCTGGCAGCCGAGGAATACGACCTTGTGCGCCCGACCAAAAGTTACCCGATAAACTGCTACCTCAATTCGATGACGAGGCACTTGAGCCTGTACCAGCAACACGTAATGCAGCTGACCAACCACCACGTGGCTGGGACAAAACGACAACTCAAACCGATCGCCGGCCCATACTATCTCTCCATAAAGGTAGAGACACAACGGCTCGAGGACACACATATGACCTGCCGCAGGACCTGAAGAATAAAGCAGGTCCGGCCAGGTCGATCTACGGATCCCGGGGGCGTGCCTCGACGCGCGACGATGGTTATCAAGCCAAACATGACAAGCGTAATCACGCCCGGGCCGAAAGCCGCAGACGGACGCCATCCGAACTACGACGCGACCTGGCCCGATATAGAGGCGCCGCACACCCCCTCTGCTTCAGTGATGAAGTAATGGAGCATGAATTCCCAGAAGGGTTTAAACCCGTAAATATCAAATCATATGATGGAACAACAGATCCCGCAGTATGGATTGAGGACTTTCTTCTCCATATTCATATGGCTCGCGGTGATGATCTTGATGCCATCAAATACCTCCCGCTAAAACTCAAGGGACCAGCTCGGCACTGGTTGAACAGTCTGCCCGAAAACTCCATTGGCAGCTGGGAGGACTTGGAAGACGCCTTCCGCGACAACTTCCAAGGCACATACATCCGACCCTCGGATGCCGACGACTTAATTCACATAGTTCAACAGCCCGGAGAGTCGGCCAGGAAATTCTGGACAAGGTTCTTAACTAAAAAGAACCAGATCGTCGACTGCCCGGATGCCGAAGCCCTAGCGGACTTTAAGCACAGCATCCGCGACGAATGGCTCGCCTAACACCTCGGCCAAGAAAAGCCGAAGTCCATGGCGGCCCTCACGGCACTTATGACCCGCTTTTGAGTGGGCGAAGATAGTTGGCTAGCCCGTAGCAATCATAATGCAAGCGAACCTGGCACCTCCGAAGCTAGGAATAGCAACGGCAAGCCCCGACGCAATAGGCATAAGCGTCAAAACAATGGTGACAATACTGATGACACGGCGGTCAATGCAGGATTCAGTGGCTCCAAGTCCGGTCAGCGGAAGAAGCCATATAAAAGAAACAATTCGGGCTCTTCTAGCCTGGACCGCATACTCGATTGTCCATGTCAGATCCATGACACCCTTGATAAACCAGCCAATCATACCCACTGGAGTTGTTGGGTCTTCAAACAGGCCGGCAAGTTAAATGCCGAAGATAAGGAGAAGGGGTCGCAAAGCGAGAATGACGACGAGGAGCCCTGTCCGCCGAACATGGGGGGGGGGGCAGAAGAAGTCCCCCCCAGGTTAAAACGGTGAACATGATATACGTCACCTACATCCCCAAGAGGGAGCGCAAACGTGCGCTCAGGGACGTCTATGCGATAGAGCCAGCCGCCCCAAAATTAAACCCATGGTCGTCCTACCCGATCACTTTCGATCGCAGGGACCATCCGACCAGTATACGTCATGGCGGTTCAGCTGCACTGGTCCTTAACCCAATTATTGATGGATTCAACCTCACACGAGTCCTCATGGACGGAGGCAGCAGCCTCAACCTACTCTATCAGGATACAGTCCGCAAAATGGGCATCGATCCATCAAGGATCAAGCCCACAAAAACTACCTAAAGGAGTAATACCAGGTGTAGAGGCCCGCTGCACTGGTTCAATCACATTGGAAGTTGTCTTCGGATCCCCGGACAACTTCCAAAGCAAAGAATTGATCTTCGACATCGTCCCCTTCTGCAGTGGCTATCACGCACTGCTTGGACGAACTACATTTGCTCGATTCAATGCGGTGCCACACTATGCTTATCTCAAACTTAAGATGCCCGGACCACCCGGTGTCATAACAGTCAATGGAAACACAGAGCACTCCCTCCGTACTGAGGAGCACACCGCGGCCCTAGCGGCAGAAGTACAGAGCGGCCTTATCAAGCAGAACCTTAATTTGGCGGCCAAGGTCCTAGACACTGTCAAACGAGTCCGGACTACTCTACAGCTGGACAGTCCAGTCCATTAGGAGCTCGACTAGCAATTCGGCCTCCGTCTCAGTCCCGACCAAATGGCGGCGTACGTACCACGGGTACATAAGTACGCACTCAAAATACCATGGGCATAGGCGGAGGCGCAACTTGATTGTGGTCCATCATACAGCTCTCACACATACTTTTCCTTTTCCTTTTTACCATTTTTTGGTCTCTTATCTATAGTCCCCTCTCGACGGCCTGATCATCGGTCCTTTCGAAGGATAGATATACCAAGGCGGCAAGTAGTATAGACGTGTGGGGGAATCTCTAGATGTTCTTCTTGATGATCATTCTACCTGTTTTCAAGACCCGCACACAGCTCCCCTTTGGTCTTGGCATGTTAAATAGCTCTATTGCTTATCGCACTATTTGTACAAATACGCTTTGGCGTATTAATTAAATTATAATAGAAACAGTTTGTGGCCCAATCTACGTGGCACTAGCTTACTACTTCATTTTATTTCGCGATCCTTTGCACCCGTACACTTTGGTGCGCTTTAATTCGCCAGGGGCTTCATTGTGCTCCATACTATGGCAACAAAGTCCGAACACTTTTTATAGTACAGTTCGGCACCCCAAATTTTAGCATTATATGCATCGGCTCCGAATCATGTCTTTGGTCAATAGTTGGGTTGCCCGGCTCATGTGCTTGCTACCTTATGTTCCGTCCTATCGGCTAGGGTAGTAAAGGGAGAACTACTGCGATTGTGTTTCTGGTTTATCCGAGCAAACACCTCAGTAGAGAAAGCCGAAAACTGACCGTCATGAGACGGCGAGAGCTAGTCAGCTATTCGGAGGTTACAAATATTTTGCGATTTTTTCCGCATTATGCGACGGATCGGCCTTTACCCGACCAGGTGTCTACAGCACCCTAGTTTGTCAAACTCCTATGGCTAAGCGAGGGTGATAAAACCACATAGTCCGATTGCCTGGTTCGTTGCGCTAAACACCTCCTTCAAGGACCAAACTCTTGGATCAAGAGTGTTTAGATTTCATCCCGAATACCCCCGTACTACCTACATGGGAGCTGAAGCCGACGATTGGCCAACTCTCAGATTTAACAAAATGGCCGCACATGAGGTAAAATTTTCAAACAAACAAACATTATATTACATAACGGCTTTGTTTCATAATACAGGAAGGGATAACATGAATGACTTCATTCAAAGATAACGTCTTTTGAATACTGGCCCTCTACAATGCAGGATCCCTTCAGCACATCATCAAAATACTGCTCTGGCATGCGGTGCTCCTTGCCCGCGGGCGGTCCCTCGGTCGCAAGCTTGACGGCGTCCACCTTCGCCCACTGCACCTTGACACGGGCGAAGGCCATCCGCACACCTTCAATGTAGACTGACCGCTTGATGGCGTCAAGCCGAGGGCAGGCATTGACCAGCCGCTTCACGAGCCCAAAGTAGCTGCTGGGTAGGGCTTCGGCAGGCCACAGACGGATTATCAAATCCTTCATGGCCAGTTCGGCCACCCTATGCAGTTTGGTTAGCTGTTTCAGTTGATCGCTAAGGGGCATCGGATGCTCTGGTGCAAGGTATTGCGACCAGAACAGCTTCTCAGTCGACCTCCCCTCTTCGGCTCGGAAGAATTCCACAGCGTCGGCAGCACTACGCGGCAGATCCGCAAACACCCCTGGAGAACTCCAACTCCGGGTCAGTAAGAGGAACCTTTTCTTCACATACTTGCTCTGCATAATAAAGGCCTTACCCGCGCGATTTTTCTGGCCTCCTGGATGTCCTGGAGGGCGCCCTGGGCTTCAACCCGGGCATCGTGTGCACTTTGGCGGGCCTTGGCAAGTTCGGACTCTTGGTCCGCAAGATTGCGCTCCAAGGACTCGTATTTCTTCACGGCGTCTTGGAGCTCCTGCTGGACCTCACCAACCCTGGTCTCGTGTTTTTCGCGAGCAGCTTGTTCTTTTGCCGCTCTCTCCTGGGCTTCGGCCAGCGCCTTCTTGTGGGTTTCCACCTCAGTCGTCACTCCTACAAAATATCATGGCACTATGGGCAACACAAATCATTCATCCTTTCTGAACCTGCACAAGGTCATTGCATACCTTGATGGTTTTCCAGCTATTTTTTCACGCAGCCGAGCTCTTCCTCGGTCCGCTCCAGACTCTGCTTCAGTCCAGGGACCTTAGTAGCATGAGAGGTCGCAGCCAGCAAAGATGCCTGCTTATTCACATAGACACATATGGTTAGTCTCCAGCGAAAATTAAGTTGATCCTCTGTCCGGCTTTTCTTTTCGAACACCGGATAGTGTCTCAGGGGCTACTGTCTATACTATGACATTCCTTTTGCATAAATTGTGTTTTCATACCTCAAAGCCCATTAGAAAGCTTGTGGAGGCTTCGATCAGTCCGCTCTTCGCGGACTGAATCCTCTCAACCACCATACCCATGAGGGTACGGTGTTCCTCAACAATGGAAGCACTTCGCAGCTATTCCAGTAGAGTATACGGTGCCTCTGGATGGACAGAGGTCACCGGTGGAATCGGCGCACCTCCTTCTTTCGAAGGAGGCTGCTTGCCGGATTCCGGAGCCATATAGGTCTCCGGAATTGTATTCGGCTGGGGGCCGGATTGGATATGGCCCCATCGCCAGTCTCCATGGGGATTTGCCCCCCATGTGTCCGGCGGCTGAGGGTTCACCCTCTAGCGCCACCCTGACGGCCTCCTGCATCTCTCCCTGGCCTCGGGAGGTCCTTCGGGATAGCACCTCAGTGTTATCCATGGCCTTGGGAGAAGAGGCCGCAGGAAGGGACCCGCTGTCCATCACCTTTGGATCCAGCGAATTCCCTGAAGATGAGGATCGCTCGAGGTCGGAACGAGCCGGACTGCAGCGCATGATTCAACATGTTAAAACCATGAAGTAAAGGAGCCGGATATGTTTGTGCATCTTTGAGTACTTACGATTCGGCCAGGGGCTTATCCCTGTGGCGCCACTCGGAGCTGCTATCGATGTCCCATGCGGAGTTGTCCGTGAGGGAAACCTTCCCCTTCTTGGACGCCTCTGCCTCCAGATGCATGGAGGCCTGCTACCTCTTGAGCATGCATTGGTTTTCCCTTGAAGAGGAAAGGGTGATCCAGCAAAGTAGCGTAAGTATTTCCCTCAGTTTTTGAGAACCAAGGTATCAATCCAGTAGGAGGTAACACGCAAGTCCCTAGTACCTGCACAAACAAACAAGAACCTCGCAACCAACGCGATAAAGGGGTTGTCAATCCCTTCACAGTCACTTACGGAAGTGAGATCTGATAGAGACGATAAGATAAATATTTTTGGTATTTTTATTGTATATATTGGAAAATAAAGATTGCAAAATAAACAACGATAGAAATAGCAAGTAGATAGGAAAACAATATGATGGAAGATAGACACGGGGGCCATAGGTTTCACTAGTGGCTTCTCTCAAGATAGCAAATTCTACGGTGGGTGAACAAATTATTGTCGAGCAATTGATAGAAAAGCGCATAGTTATGAGAATATCTAGGCATGATCATGTATATAGGCATCACGTCCGCGACAAGTAGACCGAAATGATTCTGCATCTACTACTATTACTCCACACATCGACCGCTATCCAGCATGCATCTATAGTATTAAGTTCATAAGAACAGAGTAACGCATTAGGCAAGATGACATGGTGTAGAGGGATAAACTCAAGCAATATGATATAAACCCCATCTTTTTATCCTCGATGGCAACAATACAATACGTGCCTTGCTGCCCCTGCTGTCACTGGGAAAGGACACCGCAAGATTGAACCCAAAGCTAAGCACTTCTCCCATTTCAAGAAAGATCAATCTAGTAGGCCAAACCAAACTGATAATTCAAAGATACTTGCAAAGATATTAAATCATGCATAAAAGAATTCAGAGAAGAATCAAATATTGTTCATAGATAATCTTGATCATAAACCCACAATTCATCGGATCTCGACAAAGACACCGCAAAAAGAATTACATCGAATAGATCTCCAAGAGAATCGAGGAGAACTTTGTATTGAGATCCAAAGAGAGAGAAGAAGCCATCTAGCTAATAACTATGGACCCGAAGGTCTGTGGTAAACTACTCACACATCATCGGAGAGGCTATGGTGTTGAAGTAGAAGCCCTCCGTGATCGAATTTCCCTCCGGCGGAGCGCTGGAAAAGGCCCCAAGATGGGATCTCATGGGTACAGAAGGTTGCGGTGGTGGAAATAGGGTTTCGTAGTGCTCTCGGATGTTTTTGGGGTATATGAGTATATATAGGCGAAAAAAGTAGGTCGGCGGAGCCACGAGGGGCCCACGAGGGTGGGGGCGCGCCCTCCTACCTCGTGGCCGCCTCGTTTCTTCCTTGACGTCCACTCCAAGTCTCCTGGATTGCGTTTGTTCCAAAAATAACTCTCCCGAAGGTTTCATTCCTTTGGATTCCGTTTGATATTCCTTTTCTACGAAACACTGAAATAGGCAAAAAAAACAGCAATTTGCACTGGGCCTTTGGTTAGTAGGTTAGTCCCAAAAATAATATAAAAAGGTATATTAAATCCCATTAAACATCCAAAATAGATAATATAATAGCATGGAACAATCAAAAATTATAGATGCGTTGGAGACGTATCAAGGCCGCCTTTTTCTTCCTTCTCCCCTCCGAGGGACAGTCGCTTTCCTCCTCCTCCTCGTCGTCCTCGGTGTGGGAGGAGTGAGTCCCGGCATCTTCGGACGCCACGTCCGAAGTGCCCTTACGACGAAGACCACTCCTGGTCTCCTTGGCCTTCTTCTCCGGCGCTTGGTAGGGCTCAGGAACCAGCATCTTTGTCAGAAGAGGGATTGCTGGGTCTTCGGGCAACGAAGCCGGACACTGGATCCGCTCCGCCTTCTTTGTCCAGCCCTGAAAAAATAAATGGGGAAGCTTAGGCGTCTTCCTTGAGTATGCAAAAAGGATACACCTTGAAATACGAAAAACTTACCGAACTGGCGGGATGGGCCAGGTCGTGCCCGCAGTCCTCGGTCGTCGCCGGCCACGTCTTGTTGGCCTTAAAGAGCACCTTCCAGATGTCTTCGTGCATAGTGCCGAAGAACTGTTGCAGGGTCTGGTGCTTGGACGGATTGAACTCCCACAAATGGCAAGTCTAGCTTTGGCACGGAAGGATCCGGCGAGCGAGCATCACCTGGATCACATTGACAAGCTTGACGTTCTTGTCCACCATGCTCCAGCTGCGCGTCTAAAGCGTTGTCAGCTCGTCCGATGAAGACCAGTCCAGGCCCTTCTCTAGCCAGGAGGTGAGCCGCATCGGGGCATCGGACTGGAATTCGGGAGCCGCGGCCCAGGTGGCGTAGCGAGGCTCTATGACGTAGAACCATTGTTGTTGCCACCCTTTGACGGTCTCCATGAAGGTACCTTTGGGCCATGAGACGTTGGGCATCTTGCTCACCATGGCGCCTCCGCACTCTGCATGTTGACCACCCACCACCTTCGGCTTCACATTGAAGATCTTTAACCACAATCTGAAGTGGGGTGGGATGCGGAGGAAGGCCTCGCACACGACAATGAGTGCCGAGATGTTGAGGAAGGAGTTGGGGCCAGATCGTGGAAATCCAGCCCATAGTAGAACATGAGTCCGCGGATGAATGGGTGGAGTGGGAATCTCAATCCGTGGACAAAGTGGGGGATGAATACCACCCTCTCATGGGGCTCCAGGGTGGGGATGATCTGCCCCTTTGCTAGAAGCCGGTGGGCGATTTCCTTGGCTAAGTACCCGGCCTCCCGGAGCTTGGTAATGTCCTTCTCCTTGATGGAGGAAACCATCCACTTGCCCTGTGCTCCAGATCCGGACATGGCGGGAGTGCTTTTTTGAAGTGGAAAGGACGGAAGCTTGGGCGCTGGAGCTCGAGAATGGATGGGCAGAGAGGAAGAGAGCGTGGGTGAAAAGGAGAAATCTTTATCCCTTTATAAAGGCTGCGAATATCAAGCGCCTCCCCACTCGCCTTAAAACTCGCCTATTCCCCAAGGGTCGTGCAAACTGCGCGGTTGGATTACCCACGCCTGTATTGATGAGAATCCCGTAATAAGGGGACACGATCTCTACTTTGACAAGACGTGCCAATAAAACCGCATCTTGAAACATGGAGCGGGAGGCCAAAACGGTTCGAAATAATGACCGGACAGTGACGTGATGTCACGCTACAAAAGTTGTCAGTGGATTGGACTCATAAAATATTATACTCTCTGCGTGTGTGGTACTCGTTTTGCAGAGCCGGACACATTTTCTGTGTTCGAAGGCTGTTCTGGAGTATTCGGAGGAGGAACCCGTCTTGCAATGCCGAAGACAATCTCTGTGCCGGACACATCGTCATTGAAGCCTGGTTCAGGGGCTACTAAGGGAGTCCTGGATTAAGGGGTCCTCGGGCGTCCGGACTATGTAACATGGGCCGGACTAATGGGCTATGAAGATACAAGACAGAAGACCTTCCCGTGTCTGGATGGGACTCTCCTTTGCGTGGAAGGCAAGCTTGGCGTTCGGATATGTAGATTCCTTCTTTTGTAAACCGACTCTGTACAACACTAGGCCCCTCCGGTGTCTATATAAACTGGAGGGTTTAGTCCATAGAGGCGGTCATAATCACAATCATACATGCTAGACTTCTAGGGTTTAGCCACAACGATCTCGTGGTAGATCAACTCTTGTAATCCTCATACTCATCAATATCAATCAAGTAGGATGTAGGGTATTACCTCCATCAAGAGGGCCCAAACCTGGGTAAAACATCGTGTCCCCTGCCTCCTGTTACCATCGACCTTAGACGCACAGTTCGGGACCCCCTACCCAAGATCCGCCGGTTTTGACACCGACAAAGGCCTCCGGATAATCGAAACAGAAAATAACTCCTGAAATACTCTGGATGGGTAAGGAAAGAATTACACGATTGGAAACAATTTGGGAGGATAACATTAAGCTAGCGCCATTAATCTTCGAGAGAACGGACAAGATTTAGAGGAAAACTATTCTTCAGTCTTCAAATGTTGGGAATGACGAGGAGGAACACCACCAAAATTGTTGAGATACTCCGGGAGAATGAAAAGCAAAGAGGTTGAGGCAACAATGAAAATAATTTGAAATCAATCATGAAAAATCATCTAACTGATGAAATTCCTTCTTACGTCAAACTTCGAAAAGAATTTGAGAATAACTCCGGGAAAAATAGAAGAGTCGGGTAAGATCCTGGGAAAAGACTTGTGGGTTAGGGCCCACTGAAAAGAAACACCATTGGAAAGGATTGTTGGAGAGAGAGATGATGCACCGGAACAACTGAAATACTTGAATGAGGTGACAACCTCAAAATAATTGAATGCAAACACGAATCTTCTGAGATGTCTTCAGCACTCCGGAAGGATAAATTGGTGAGAGGCGAACGAGCAAGTGGAAGCACTTGAGTCGAGGAAAATAATGTGATCAACCCGAAAATTGGAATTTAATCCACCAGAAAAGAAAACAAGACGAACCATGATGAAGTTGAAGAGAATTCACGGTTGAGACAATTGAGGAAAGACTGAAGAGGCTCCGCACAAATGAAATTGATGCTCGAATAGAGGCTCAGACTTCGGGAATAAAAGGGGTGGGAGGACGGGAAAACAAAGGCAACTTGGAACAGGGAATCGATGAATAACTTGAAGAGAAAACACCGGTTGAAATAATTGAGGAAAAGAATGATATGTCCATTTTGCATCATGCTTTTATATCGATATTTATTACATTATGGGCTGTTATTACACATTATGTCACAATACTTATGCCTATTCTCTCTTATTTTACAAGGTTTACATGAAGAACGAGAATGCTGGCAGCTGGGATTCTGGGCTGGAAAAGGAGCAAATATTAGAGACCTATTCTGCACAGCTCCAAAAGTCCTCAAACTTCACGGAAGCTATTTCCAGAATATATAAAAAATACTGAGCGCAAGAAGTTACGAGGGGGGCCACACCTGGCCACGAGTGTGGGGGTGCGCCATACCCCCTGGGCGCGCCCCCTGCCTCGTGGGCCCCCTGGTGGCCCTCCGATGCCCATCTTCTGCTATATGGAGTCTTTCGTCGAGGAAAAAATCATAAGCAAGCTTTCGGGACGAGACTCCGCCACAACGAGGCGGAACCAATCTAGGGCTCTGGCGGAGCTGTTCTGCCAGGGAAACTTCCCTCCGGGAGGGGGAAATCATCACCATCATCATCACCAACAATCCTCTCATCGGGAGGGGGTCAATCTCCATCAACATCTTCACCAGCACCATCTCATCTCAAACCCTAGTTCATCTCTTGTATCCAATCTTTGTATCCAAACGTCAGATTGGTACCCGTGGGTTGCTAGTAGTGTTGATTACTCCTTGTAGTTGATGCTAATTGGTTTACTTGGTGGAAGATCATATGTTCAGATCCATTATGCATATTAATACCCCCCTAATTATGAACATGAATATGCTTTGTGAGTAGTTACGTTTGTTCCTGAGGACATGGGAGAAGTCTTGCTATTAGTAGTCATGTGAATTTGGTATCCGTTCGATATTTTGATAAGATGTATGTTGTCATCCCTCTAGTGGTGGCATGTGAACGTCGACTACATGAAACTTCACCATTGTTTGGGCCTAGAGGGAGGCATTGGAAAGTAATAAGTAGATGATGGGTTGCTAGAGTGATAGAAGCTTAAACCCTAGTTTATGTGTTGCTTCGTAAGGGGCTGATTTGGATCCATATGTTTCATGATATGGTTAGGTTTACCTTAATACTTCTGTTGTAGTTGCGTATGCTTGCAATAGGGGTTAATCATAAGTGGGATGCTTGTCCAAGTAAGGACAGTACCCAAGCACCAGTCCACCCACATATCAAATTATCAAAGTACCGAACGCGAATCATATGATCGTGATAAAAACTAGCTTGATGATAATTCCCATGTGTCCTCGGGAGCGCTTTCCTTCATATAAGAGTTTGTCCAGGCTTGTCATTTGCTACAAAAAGGATTGGGCCATCTTGCTGCACCTTATTTACTTTTATTACTTGCTACTCGTTACCAATTACCTTATCACCAAACTATCCGTTACCGATAATTTCAGTGCTTGCAGAGAATACCTTGCTGAAAACCGCTTATCATTTCCTTCTGCTCCTCGTTGGGTTCGACACTCTTACTTATCGAAAGGACTACGATAGATCCCCTATACTTGTGGGTCATCAAGACTCTTTTCTGGCGCCATTGCTAGGGAGTGAAGCGCCTTTGGTAGGTGGAATTTGGTAAGGAAAAATTTATATAGTGTGCTGAAATTTACTGTCACTTGTTACTATGGAACATAATCCTTTGAGGGGTTTGTTCGGGGTATCTTCACCACACCCGAAACCACAATTAGTTACTCCTCAACCTACTGAACCTACTGAAAATGTTTACTTTGAAATTCCTTCGGGTGTGATAGAGAAGCTGCTAGCTAATCCTTTTGCAGGTGATGGAACATTGCATCCCGACTTACACTTAATCTATGTGGATGAAGTTTGTGGATTATTTAAGCTTGCAGGTATGCCCGATGATGTTATCAATAAGAAGGTGTTCCCTTTATCTCTGAAGGGAGATGCATTGACATGGTATAGGCTATGTGATGATATGGGATCATGGGACTACAAACGGTTGAAATTGGAATTCCATCAGAGGTTTTATCCTATGCATCTTGTTCATCGTGATCGTAATTATATATATAATTTTTGGCCTCACGAAGGAGAAAGCATCGCTCAAGCTTGGGGGAGGCTTAAGTCAATGTTATATTTATGCCCCAATCATGAGCTCTCAAGAGAAATGATTATTCAAAAAAATTATGCTCGGCTTTCCGACAACAATCGCTCCATGCTCGATGCTTCTTGTACTAGTTCCTTTATGATGAAGACTATTGAATTCAAATGGAATTTATTGGAGAGAATTAAACGCAACTCTGAAGATTGGGATCTCGGCGAAGGTAAGGAGTTAGGTATAATACCTAAGTTTGATTGTGTTAAATATTTTATGGATACCGATGTTTTCCGTAAATTTAGCATTAAATATGGACTCGACTCTGAGATAGTAGCTTCTTTATGTGAATCCTTTGCTACTCATGTTGATCTCCCTAAGGAGAAGTGGTTTAAATATAATCCTCCCATAGAAGTAAAAGTAGTTGAACCTATTAAAGTTGAATAAAAGACTATCACTTATAATGATCCTGTTGTTCCTACTGCTTATGTTGAGAAACCACCTTTCCCTGTTAGAATAAAGAATCATGCTAAAGCTTCAACTGTGGTCAACAAAAGTAATATTAAGACACCTAAACCCCCTGAGCAAATTAAAGTTGAACCTAAAATTGCTATGGTTAAATATCTCTTGGCCGATAATATTGATGGGCATGTTGTTTACTTCTGTGATGAAGCTGCTAGAATTACTAAACCTGATACTAAAAATAAACATAGACTTGTTGTAGGCATGCCTGTTATTTCTGTTAAAATAGGAGATCATTGTTATCATGGCTTATGTGATATGGGTGCTAGTGCCAGTGCAATACCTATTTCCTTATACAAAGAAATTATGCATGATATTGCACCAGCTGAGATAGAAGATATCGATGTTACCATTAAGCTTGCCAATAGAGATACTATTTCACCAGTTGGGATTGTTAGAGATGTTGAAGTCTTGTGTGGAAAGGTTAAATATCCTGCTGATTTTCTTGTTCTTGGTTCCCCGCAAGATAGCTTTTGTCCCATTATATTTGGTAGACCCTTCTTGAATACTTTCAATGCTAAGATAGACTGCAATAAGGATATTGTATCTGTTGGTTTAGGGGATATGTCTCATGAGTTTAATTTTGCTAAATTTCGTAGACAACCCCATGATAAAGAATTGCCTAGTAAAGATGAAATTATTGGTCTTGCTTCCATTATCATGCCTCCTACTGATCCCTTAGAACAATATTTGCTAGACCATGAAAATGATATGTTCATGAATGAAAGAAGGGAAATAGATGAAGTATTCTTTAAATAGGGACCTATTTTGAAACACAACTTGCCTATTGAAATCCTAGGGGATCCTCCTCCACCCAAGGGTGATCCCGTGTTTGAACTTCCATTACCTGATACTCTTAAATATGCTTATCTTGATGAAAAGAAAATATACCCTGTTATTATTAGTGCTAACCTTTCAGAGAAGGAGGAAGAGAAATTATTGAAAACTCTGAAGAAGGACCTGCTGCTATTGGATATACTCTTGATGACCTTAAGGGTATTAGTCCCACTCTATGTCAACACAAAATAAACTTAGAGGAAGATGCCAAACCAGTTATTGGTCACCAACAACGGCTGAATCCTAAGATGAAAGAAGTGGTAAGAAAGGAAATATTAAAGCTCCTTGAGGCAGGTATAATTTATCCCGTTGCTGATAGTCAGTGGGTAAGTCATGTCCATTGTGTCCCTAAGAAGGGAGGTATTACTGTTGTTCCTAACGAGAAAGATGAATTGATTCCGCAAAGAATTATTACAGGTTATAGGAAGGTAATTGATTTCTGCAAATTAAATAAGGCTACTAAAAAGATCATTACCCCTTACCTTTTATTGATCAAATGCTAGAAAGATTATCCAAACATACACATCTTTGCTTTTTAGATGGTTACTCTGGCTTCTCTCAAATACCTGTGTCAGCTGATGATCAATCAAAGACCACTTTTACTTGCCCTTTCAGTACTCTTTCTTATAGACGTATGCCCTTTGGTTTATGTAATGCATCTGCTACCTTTCAAAGATGCATGATGGCTATATTCTCTGACTTTTGTGAAAAGATATGTGAGGTATTCATGGATGATTTCTCTGTTTATGGATCCTCTTTTGATGATTGCTTAAGCAACCTTGATTGAGTTTTGCAAAGATGTGAAGAAACTAATCTTGTCTTGAATTGGGAGAAGTGCCACTTTATGGTTAACGAAGATATTATCTTGGGGCATAAAATTTCTAAAAGAGGTATTGAAGTTGACAAAGCGAAATTTGATGCTATTGAAAAGATGTCGTGTCCCAAGGACATCAAAGGTATAAGAAGTTTTCTGGGTTATGCCGGTTTTTATAGGAGGTTCATTAAGGACTTCTCAAAAAAATCTCGGCCTCTGACTAATCTATTACAAAAAGATATTCCTTTCGTCTTTGATGATGATTGTGTAGAAGCATTTGAAATACTTAAGAAGGCATTGATTTCTGCACCTATTGTTCAGCCACCTGATTGGAATTTACCCTTTGAAATTATGTGTGATGCTAGTGATTATGCTGTAGGTGTTGTTCTAGGGCAAAGAGTTGATAAGAAATTAAATGTTATTCAATTTTCTAGTAAAACTCTAGACAATGCCTGGAGAAATTATGCTACTACTGAAAAGGAATTCTTAGCAGCTGTATTTGCTTGTGATAAGTTCAGACCTTATATTGTTGATTCTAAAGTAACTATTCATACTGATCATGCTGCTATTAAATACCTTATGGAAAAGAAAGATGCTAAACCTAGACTTATTAGATGGGTTCTCCTGCTACAAGAATTTGATTTGCATATTATTGATAGAAAGGGAGCTGAGAACCCCGTTGCAGACAACTTGTCTAGGTTAGAAAATGTTCTTGATGACCCACTACCTATTGATAATAGATTTCCTGATGAACAATTAAATGTCATAAATGTTTCTCGTACTGCTCCATGGTATGCTGATTATGCTAATTATATTGTTGCTAAATTTATACCACCTAGTTTCACATACCAGCAAAAGAAAAAGTTCTTCTATGATTTGAGACATTACTTTTGGGATGACCCACATCTTTATAAAGGAGTAGATGGTATTATTAGACGTTGTGTACCTGAGCATGAACAGGAACGGATCCTACGCAAGTGTCACTCCGAAGCTTATGGAGGACACCATGCTGGAGATAGAACTGCACACAAGGTATTGCAATCCAGTTTTTATTGGCCTACTCTCTTCAAGGATGCCCGTAAGTTTGTCTTGTCTTGTGATGAATATCAAAGAATTGGTAATGTTAGTAGACGTCAAGAAATGCCTATGAATTATTCACTTGTTATTGAACCATTTGATGTTTGGGGCTTTGATTATATGGGACCCTTTCCTTCCTCTAATGGGTATACACATATTTTAGTTGTTGTTGATTACGTTACTAAGTGGGTAGAAGCTATTCCAACTAGTAGTGCTGATCATAACACCTCTATTAAGATGCTTAAAGAAGTTATTTTCCCGAGGTTTGGAGTCCCTAGATATTTAATTACTGATGGTGGTTCACACTTTATTCATGGCGCCTTTCGTAAAATGCTTGCTAAGTATGATGTTAATCATAGAATTGCATCTCCATATCACCCACGGTCTAGTGGTCAAGTGGAATTAAGTAATAGAGAGCTCAAATTAATTTTGCAAAAGACTGTTAATAGATCTAGAAAGAATTGGTCCAAGGAACTTGATGACGCATTATGGGCCTATAGAACTGCATATAAAAATCCTATGGGTATGTCTCCGTATAAAATGTTTTATGGTAAAGCATGTCACTTACCTCTTGAATTAGAACATAAGGCATACTGGGCTATTAAGGAGCTCAACTATGACTTCAAACTTGCTGGTGAGAAGAGGCTTTTTGACATTAGCTCACTCGATGAATGGAGAACCCAGGCTTATGAAAATGCTAAGCTGTTTAAATAAAAAGTTAAAAGATGGCATGATAAAAGGATACAAAAGCGTGAGTTCAATGTAGGTGATTATGTATTGCTATACAACTCTCGTTTGAGATTTTTTTGCAGGCAAACTTCTCTCTAAATGGTAAGGTCCTTACGTTATCGAGGAGGTCTATTTTGTTCCGGTGCCATAAAAATCAACAACTTCGAAGGCACAAATCCGAAGGTGGTGAACGGTCAAAGAATTAAACATTATATCTCAGGTAATCCCATAAATGTTGAAACCAATGTTATTGAAACCGTAACACCGGAGGAATTCATAAGGGACACTTTCCAGAACGTTTCAGACTCCAAAAAGGAATAGGTATGTGGTACGGTAAGTAAACCGACTCCAAAATAGTTCTAATGGCAATATTTCTCTGTTTTGGAATATTTAGAAAAAATAGGAAAATAAGAAGCAGACCGGAAAGGACACGAGGCTTCCACGAGGGTGGGAGGCACGCCCCCTGCCTCATGGGCACCTCATCTGCTCTCCGGACTCTGTTTTCTTGCACGATACTTATTTTGGTCGGTAAAAATTCATTATATAATCTCCCGAAGGTTTTGAACAACATATCACGCAAAAATCTCTTGTTCTTGTTTCGAGCTGTTTTCTGCCAGGGTTGTCAAGGCCAAGCATCATGTCGTCTCCCTCCTCCTCCAACAATGAGGGAAACGATGCTTGGCTAATGAAGATAGAACTGAAGAGGGAAGAACCTATGGGGATCAACAAAGATGAAGGGATCAAGAAGGCCACGGATGACCAAGTTCCGGCAACAGAAGACATCCTTCAACTTGATCACAATCTTCTTACCCCAACTGAGATCAAAGCTTTCAAGATGATTGAGTTGGCTTGTATACAAAACAAGTATCTCACACGTGAAAATATTTTTTTGAAGGAGCATATCATCGCACTCAAGGGCATTATCCGCAAGTTGGAGGACCTCCTACGCTCGATGTGCGACTATCCATCATCAACAACTCCACCTTCTTCACCAACAAAGAAGAACTAAGTATCTGGTATGGGCACTCCCCTTGGCAACTGCCAAGCTTGGGGGAGTGCCCCGGTATCGTATCACCATCACTTTTATCTTTACCGTTTTCTTAGTTTGATCCTTTTGATAATACCTTGATCTAGTAGAATAAAGTTTTAGTATGATCTAGTTGTGAGTTTTGCTTTATGATCCTTCTATGTAATCGATTATGTGAGCTAAATATAATAAAGATTAGTGTTGAGTCAAGGGCTTGATTATTTTGCTATGACCTTGAGGGAATAAAATAAAAAGAGAAAGAATAAAAAGAAACAAAGACATCATATGGATCTTATGGAGAGTAATGACTTCACATATAAGAGTATGACGAATAAAAGTTTTTGAGAGTCGACATACATAGTTTTGGTCATCATTGCAATTAATAAGAAGTAATAAAGAAAGAGAGGTTCACAAATAAATATACTATCTTGGACATCTTTTATGATTGTGAGCACTCATTAAAGTATGACATGCTAAGAGTTGACGTTGGACAAGGAAGACAACATAATGGGTTATGTTTTCTTACATCTGAGATAAACTATGTTGTCATGGATCATCCAACATGTTGAGCTTGCCTTTCCCTCTCATGCTAGCCAATTTCTTTACACCAAGTAGAGATACTACTTGTGCGTCCAAATATCCTTAAACCCAGTTTTGCCATGAGAGTCCACCATATCTACCTATGGATTGAGTAAGATCCTTAAAGTAAGTTGTCATCGGTGCAAGCAATAAAAAATGCTCTCTAAATATGTATAACTTATTAGTGTGGAGAAAATAAGCTTTATACGATCTTGTGATATGGAAGAAATAAAAGCGACGGACTGCATAATAAAGGTCCATATCACAAGTGGCAATATAAAGTGATGTCCTTTTGCATTAAGATTTTGTGCATCCAACCATAAAAGCGCATGACAACCTCTGCTTCCCCCTGCAAAGGGCCTATCTTTTACTTTTATCTTCTACCTTATATAAGAGTCATGGTGATCTCCACCCTTCCTTTTCATATTTTATCCTTTGGCAAGCACAATGTGTTGGAAAGATCCTGATATATATAGCTAATTGGATGTGAGCCTTCATGAACTATTATTGTTGGCATTAGCCTTGAGGTAAAACGTTGGGAGGCAAAACTATAAGCCCATATCTTTCTCTATGTCCGATTAAAACTTCATACCCATAAATATTGCGTGAATGTTAACAATTGTCAAAGACTAAAAGATGGTTGAGTATGTGGACTTGTTGAAAAGCTCTTATATTGACTCTTTCCTATGTTATGATAAATTGCAATTGCCTCAATGACTGAGATTAGAGTTTGTTGGTTCTCAATGAAGTTTATGATTCATACTTGAAATTGTGATTGAATTGTTACTTTAGCATAAGAGATCATATGACAATATATATATAGTTGTTGTTCTAAGAATGATCATGATGCCCTCATGTCCGTATTTTATTTTTATCGACACCTCTATCTCTAAACATGTGAACATATTTTTCGATTTCGGCTTTCGCTTGAGGACAAGCGAGGTCTAAGCTAGGGGGAGTTGATATGTCCATTTTGCATCAAGCTTTTATATCGATATTTATTGCATTATGGGCAGTTATTACATATTATGTCACTGTAGTGACCCGACCTCAAACGGTCAAGCCTCTGTGTATCTATGCCATCCCTGGATCGGTATGCTGGCACACACAGTACATCAATGTATATATCAAAGTGCAATCACATGTATAAATAACGTAAAATTGATATATACCTCATAAGTCTCAGCGGAAACAAACAATCGGATGTGGAGTCCCATCAACGCCATCGGCAGGTTGAGTGTAGACCGTAACCCTATGACATAACTCTTACTCATCGGAAGAAACATATCTGCAACATGAGACGTTGCAGCTGCGTAGGTCAATACATTGAATGTACCGGCAAGATCACTGTAAGAAAAACAAATGATAAACTATACTATATGCAATATGGCTTTGTGGCTCTGTATCTGAGTTTTGTTTGCATAAAAGCTGGTTTAATTTTCCCTACAGCAAAGGAATTATCCGGGGTCTGTACTACGGAGTTTTCTATCATGACATGGTTCCGCCAACCGATGTCTCATAGCCCAAATCATTATAAGTTGCCCACAATTAATTTATCAGTCCGGTGTTGAGAGTTCTGAGATAGATCCAAGTCTAGAGGCTCAAATTGTCCGTAACCGGGGACACGGCTAATCGATTAGGTTTTAACCCTCTCAGAAACTTGATAAGATTATACGCAACACTCCGATGAAAATCTATATAGTAAAACATAGTATTCGCATAAGCAAACATACTAGCAAGCAATTTCTAACACTCACAAACAAAATAAAAAAAATAAAATGCAATTCACAAAGAACACAAAATAATAAACCAATGAAACCTACTAAAGAAAGATTCTAAGACATAACCCAAAATAGCTTTGTCCTAAGTAAAATTTTAACAACAAAGAAAATACTGATATAATAAATAAACAGAAAAGAAAATATAAAACAACTAATTTTAACAGAAAGTATTTTTCATAAACTTTTAATAGCAAAAAGAAACAAATAAAAAGCTTATATGAGACACTAACTATGACCTAAACAAGTTTTCATACAAAACTAAGTAAAATAAGTTTTTAAAATAAAAACAAAATTTTCTTTTGTTGACTAACAGAAACAAAACTAAATTTTTCAGGAGTGACAAAAAGAAATAATTTAAAACTAATAAAAACAATAAAGAAAAGACTAAAACAAAACTATAACTAAAACAATACTGTTTTGCTAAAAACTTAATTTAAAATAAACTAAAATAAATCACTATATTACTCTGGATAGACAAATCAATAACAAAACCGTAGCAAAAAGAATCAATCAAAAATATTTTATAAAACTCAAGATACGGCCAAATTAGTGATTTGAACAAATTTCATCAAACTCAAAATTTAAACTACTCAAACTTTATATCTAAGGACACAAACAGAAACTTCAAGAAATTTTGAATCTAATGCAAAAAGAATCACTCAATTTGGATAAAGACACTAAAAGATATAAGCAATCTAAAATTGAAACTATTTCTGTTTTTTCAAATAGAAACGAAAATAAACTAAAAAAACTGGCAGGTACTACGCATCGGGCTGTTATTGGGCCTAAGCAGTGGGCGATCCAACGCTAAACCACGCTTGGGCGATATATAACTAAACCGTTAACGCGCGTACGAATAAAGGAAAACCAGTGAAGCAGTTTAGACATAAACTGAACTAACCGTAAATAAACCACACTAAAATCCGATCTAATAAAATAAAACCTAACCATACAGACATCTAATCTAAGCCATTGAAAAAGGATCGGAGGGAGGAGAAGCTCACCGCGGCGGTGATGAACTCCGGCGAGGTGCTTCGGCTTCGGTGGTCGACGGGGACGGCGCCCCGGTCGTCGGTGAGATCGGTGAACTCGTCGGGAGGATGCAGCGAACGAAGGCGATCACGGTTGTGGCCTCGGTGGAGCTCGGGGATGTCGGAGGAGGACAGCGGCGAGCTCGGGGCGGCGGTGACGTTCGGGTGGTCGGCGGCGGTGGTGTTCCAAGGGCGCATGAGGTCGGGCGAGTCCTCGGGGAGGTGCGGTGGACGGGATCGAGGCGATTGGTGGAGGTGGTGGGGCTCAGGGAAGACAGAGGGAGTGGCTAGGGCGACAATGGCGCGGTGACGGAGGCGGAGCTCCGGCGAGCAATAGGCGGCGAGGGAGAGGGGTTCAGGGGTCAGGAAGGGGCGGAACGGGGTGAGGGGAGGGGTATATATAGGGGCCGACCGACTTGGAGGAGGGGGCAGATCAGGGAGAAGATCCCGAACGATCCAGGATTCCGGCGGCGGCGCGACTTGGCGTGGGGAAGAAGAAGGTGGGCGTGAGGTTTCGGGCGGACCATGTGGAGCCCGCAAGTCAGCGTCGGTGAGAGAGAGAGGAGGTAGTGGGCGACCGGGGCGAAGGGGTTTCTGGCGCGGGTGAGTTGCTGGGCCAGCCTGGCGCGTAGGTGGGCCCAGGGAGAGAGAGAGAGTTGGGCCTCGGTGGCTTCGGCCGTTTTTTTAAAAAGTTTTTTCTATTCTTTTTAAACACAGAACAAAAAGAAAGAAATAAACAAACTAAATAATAAATGTATATAGGCATATAATATATCAAAATGACCGCAAAAATAAATCCTACAACATGAACATTTTTACAAAGTGAAATAAAATACACAAAAATTCTAATAAATAAAAAAATACTTCTCATGCAATTAAAATTCAAAATAAAACTACTTTAAAATACCAAAATTATTTCAAACTTAATTTTCTCCATTTTTCTAATGTAGGGAATCATTTTACCCTATTTTCTATATATTTTAATTTTGGAGAAAATAATTTGAAATAAAACCAAATAACTCCAAATGGTTTTGAATTTAACAAAAAATTCAAACCATCTTCAAACCTTTCTTCATACTTCCAACTCATATTTCATATGTTTTGAGGAAGTCATTTTATCTTCTCTCATGAAAATCATTGAGTTGCATAAAGTTTATAAATTTTAAATACCTTCAAAATGAAATTCAAAAATCTTTCGAAACCCTTTTGGTTTCTGGAAGAAGTCATGTTTTCTTCACTCTAGGGTCATGGTGATGAAATAAATTTGAATTTCATTGAGATCAAATGCAAGGATGAAAGTTTGGGAAGTCATTTCATTCCCTCTCATTCAACTTTCAAAAAGTTTCCAATTTCACTCAATTTCACACAATCAATCACTCACAATCAAACAAATAATCAAAGTGATTTATTTAATATAACATTCCAAAATTTAGAATTTTGGGATGTTACAAACCTACCACACTTAAAATGAATCTTGTCCTCGAGATTCGAAGAGGCTAGCAAGAAAAGGTTAGGGGTTGGGGTCTTCTAGCAAATATTTTGGTCGGAAGGGTCTAGTGTGCTACCACACTTAAAAGCATGGGTATGGTTCAGACAAAACTCATGTACTCCATCCTTTTGGGTTGCTGGTGTCGGTGTTCTCATATACTCCGGAATAGCTCTTTCACGGGTGCTATTCCGGTCGGGGCATAACCTTTTCCTCAAACATGTGTCCTTTCATCCTGGTGACGTTCTTCCGAGTCTGAGTCTTCTTAGCTGACTGGTCTGTCACCAATACTAAATAACTATCGAAATTCTCATGGTGGTCAACCATGTATGGTTTCTCCTGCAGAAAAATGGGTTTGGTTGAATCTCACCGTCTATCCTACGATTGGCAACGGGTGCCTAGTACATGGATCAATTATCCTACCATTCTATGGTTTTATGGCTTGACGTGTCGACACTCTTCTAAGGTTTTCAAGGCTCTCTGATTTTCCATCAACATATGATAGCTCATGATAGAAGTCTCCGGTATGGGGGCCAATCCATCTCGTACTTGAACCATTACTACATATGCAGACATCGAATCACGTATTCTAACACTTGGGCATACTCACAAGTATTGCAGAACTTCTCTTGTCGACGAACTGAGTTCGAATAAATCCATTGTTTCTACAAGCTGAACAAGACATCTAACGGTTCTTCACATCTCTCAGGTTTTCGTATCCTCCTAAAAATGTTGGTTGATTAACTCACAGTTTTCTTCCAAAATATCTTCCTTCAGCAAGAGTGTGCTTGCTTCTTATTAACTCCGGGGCCTGTGGGTTATGGCCCACTTCAACTCTTGTAAAATTTAACTCATCCTTTCGAGGATTATCATTCTGTATTCCAACATTACATCTCCTTTAAATCCAATAGTACTTCTACCTTCATACCCTTGTGGTGACGATCATACAAAACTCCAACTTATTTGGTCCCGCTCCCTTCTATGGACCGTCATGAGTAACACATTTCTTTCTTATTGATCTTGTGGCTTTACGGAGTACTACCACACCAAAAAAATGCACTAGTTTATCCATAAATCATATTATTTTCATATCAAATCTTTTATTACATCCTTAACCATTTTTCGTAAATCCAAATTCCAAAAAGTACTTTATTACAAATGCTGCCACCCACATGGTTTGGTATGGTCAGGCATTACTTCCTACTTTATTCATTTTTCCTCCTTGAGGATTCTTCAGTCCCACTAGAATTGTGCGACATGCGCCTTGAAATCTTCAATCTTCTGTTTCATCGTGGTGGCCTTGAGCTTCATTTCCATCATATCTGCATGCACTTCTCTTAGGTATTCCTGAGTATAACGGAGTCTTGCTTCAAGTATTTCTCCGATCTGGCGTATGGCTTCCATGGCTGCTTCACGAACAGCGTCGAAGAAAGTTGCTTGTGGTACACGTGAGATGAAAAAGTACTGCCCCATCATCTTTGGGCAAACTCCTTTCATACGGTGGAGGTGTACCTCCACATACCAAAGTTCCACTCCCTTTTGCATGAAGGGGTAGCCTTTGTAGACTGCATCTCCTTCAAGGTGAATATGCTTCATCATGTCCTTCAGGATCTTCGGGTAATCATGATCACTTGTCAGGGTCATGATCATTTTTGGACCTTTAAGGAAAGACTCATAAAGGGTCATCATCTGCAGTTGTAAAACAAAAATGGTGCTCAGAATAAGGTACATATCTCCTTGGGTACACATTCATATCATCCAAACAGAACTTCAAACTCAATCTCCAACATCTAGTTTATGCATCACAACTCATTTTCTTCCATGTTCACCCAGAATATTAATTTCCATGATAAAACATAACAACTCCTTAAAGCCTTTCAGCATATGACATATCAACTTTATTGAGTCATGAATTTTTACAATATCTGAGTAATCTATTACATAACTCAACCCCGCATTCTCATGAAAAAGTGTTTTCCTTACTACCCTTATTACTGATATCAACATCTCCACTACTCAGCTCTAGCTTTCTCATGATTTGAACAATCCCTAGCAAAAATGTCCTGCTTCCTTGCAACGGAAACAAATAACTTCCGGCATGTCTCGAGGCTTCTTGGTGATGGTGCCTGCTCCTTGAGTACCATGCTTCCTTTCGAGACAATCATTGGCATAATGCCCGACGTCCTTACATTCAAAACAGGTAATATGACTTTTGTCCCTCTTTGCAGAAATTGGGTTGTTTCGAGGGTGTCTTTGTTTTCTCTTCTTGGTTTTCTTTGTTCTGATCAAACATTCTATTCCCTGTGGATCAAACTCCACCGCTTCTGTCGGGAAGTATCCCAGATACCCTTTTCTTTCCTTGGTGCAATACTGTGAAAAATATCCTTCTTCTCCACATGAATAACAGGCATTGGAGTAAAATCTATTGAGGCTTTCTCCATTAGGGTCTTCAACACTTTCCTTAATCATATGTTCTTTCATAACTTCTCGGAGGGCTTCTTTCATTCCTTCTTCCTGCTTCTGAATAGTTTGTTGCACCGTGGGGTAAATGTGACACTGAGCTGGGTAGTGGGTAGTTCCTTCACACAAGAAACAAGTCACCTGACTAGTTGGGCATTCCTCAGTTGGGTGTTTCTCCTTACAATGAGGGCATCCATCCTTGTGTTTCTCCTGGGTGTGTCCTATTTCTCCGCAAATCTTGCAGGTAGAAGGTTTATTTCTTAGGGTATCATGGTGCTTCTGGATAAGACGTGATCTTGTCAGAGTCTTCTTGAATTCTTCCCAAGTCCTTGCTCCATTCCATCCCTGTATAGCTTGATGCATATGCCACCATGTTGCAGCACTTCCTTCAAAGTACTGAAGAGCATACGATACTTCATTCTTCCATGAAACCAAATTGCTCCCGAAGTGATTCTCCGTGTTCTGAATCCATAGCTCTGCCTCCGGCTGGGTTTTCGGTCCAGAGAATACCAGTCCAACTTCATTCATCATCTACTGGGTCCAAGGTTTTTAGGGTGAGATAAGAGAGAGGTGGGGAGGAATATACACAATACAAACAATAGTTTTGAAGAAATGAGTTTTATTTTGTGGCTGTCGGAAAAACATCAAACAAATGACAGCGCACAAATCGCCGCATCTAACGTAAGTAAATAACATGGGTTTGGTCTTCTAAAGGTCAAATAATTCGTCAGATTCTTCAAGTCTTCGGAGTCTTCAAATGTTGTAGCTTTAACTCTTCTAATGCATGGTGAAATCCTCTTTACTCCGAAATGGTCATCGGTTGTCCGATATCTTGTCCTTCTTGGAGCGGCTTTAGTTGATCCTCCGTGTGGTCAAAAGGGAAAGGGGTATATTCTAACTATTTGAAGTAAGAGAGGTTATTTGATAAAATCAGAAAAGATGAGAAGTAATAGGTTCTTTTGAAAATAAAGTTTTAGAGATTTCCTGTCCTAGGGCTTTCTCATTTCTAGGGTCACGTCCTACAGTCAACATGTGCTCTGATACCATGCCTGTAGCGACCCGACCTCAGACGGTCAAGCCTCTGTGTATCTGTGCCATCCCTGGATCGGTATGCTGGCACACACAGTACATCAATGTATATATCAAAGTGCAATCACATGTATAAATTATGTAAAACTGATATATACCTCATAAGTCTCAGCGGAAACAAACAATCGGATGTGGAGTCCCATCAACGCCATCGGCAGGTTGAGTGTAGACCGTAACCCTATGACGTAACTCTTACTCGTCGGAAGAAACATATCTGCAACATGAGACATTGTAGCCGTGTAGGTCAGTACATTGAATGTACCGGCAAGATCACTATAAGAAAAACAGATGATAAACTATACTATATGCAATATGGCTTTGTGGCTCTGTATCTGAGTTTTGTTTGCATAAAAGCTGGTTTTATTTTCCCTACAGCAAAGGAATTATCCGGGGTCTGTACTACGGAGTTTTCTATCATGACATGGTTCCGTCAACCGATGTCTCATAGCCCAAATCATCATAAGTTGCCCACAATGAATTTATCAGTCCGGTGTTGAGAGTTCCGAGATAGATCCAAGTCTAGAGGCTCAAATTGTCCGTAACCGGGGACACGGCTAATCGATTAGGTTTTAACCCTCTTAGAAACTTGATAAGATTATACGCAACTCTCCGATCAAAATCTATATAGTAAAACATAGTATTCACATAAGCAAACATACTAGCAAGCAATTTCTAACACTCACAAACAAAATAAAAAAATAAAATGCAATTCACAAAGAACACAAAATAATAAACCAATGAAAACTACTGAAGAAAACTACTAAAGAAAAATTCTAAGACATAACCCAAAATAGCTTTGTCCTAAGTAAAATCTTAACAACAAAGAAAATACTGATATAATAAATAAACAGAAAAGAAAATATAAAACAACTAATTTTAACAGAAAGTCTTTTTCATAAACTTTTAATAGCAAAAAGAAACAAATAAAAAGCTTTTATGAAACACTAACTATGACCTAAACAAGTTTTCATACAAAACTAAGTAAAATAAGTTTTGAAAATAAAAACAAAAATTTCTTTTGTTGACTAACAGAAACAAAACTAAATTTTTCAGGAGTCACAAAAAGAAATAATTTAAAACTAATAAAAACAATAAAGAAAAGACTAAAACAAAACTATAACTAAAACAATACTATTTTGCTAAAAACTTAATTTAAAATAACTAAAATAAATCACTATATTACTCTGGATAGACAAATCAATAACAAAACCGTAGCAAAAAGAATCAATCAAAAATATTTTATAAAACTCAAGATACGGCCAAATTAGTGATTTGAACAAATTTCATCAAACTCAAAATTTAAACTAATCAAACTTTATATCTAAGGACATAGACAGAAACTTCAAGAAATTTTGAATCTAATGCAAAAAGAATCACTCAATTTCAATAAAGACACTAAAAGATATAAGCAATCTAAAATTGAAACTATTTCTGTTTTTTTAAACAGAAACAAAAATAAACTAAAAAACTGGCAGGTACTACGCGTCGGGCTGCTATTGGGCCTAAGCAGTGGGCGATCCAACGCTAAACCACGCTCGGGCGATATATAACTAAACCGTTAACGCGCATACGAATAAAGGAAAACCAGTGAACCGGTTTAGCCATAAACCGAACTAACCGTAAATAAACCGCACTAAAATCCGATCTAATAAAATAAAACCTAACCATACAAAGATCTAATCTAAGCCATTGAAAAAGGATCGGAGGGAGGAGAAGCTCACCGCGGCGGCGATGAACTCCGGCGAGGTGCTCCGGCTTCGGTGGTCGACGGGGACGTCGCTTCGGTCGTCGGTGAGATCGGTGAACTCGTCGGGAGGATGCAGCGGACAAAGGCGATCACGGTTGTGGCCTCGGTGGAGCTCGGGGACGTCGGAGGAGGACGGCGGCGAGCTCGGGGCGGCGGTGACGTTCGGGTGGTCGGCGGCGGTGGTGTTCCAAGGGCGCAGGAGCTCGGACGAGTCCTCAGGGAGGTGCGGTCGACGGGGTCGAGGCGATTGGTGGAGGTGGTGGGGCTCGGGGAAGATGGAGGGAGTGGCTAGGGCGACAATGGCATGGTGGCGGAGGCGGAGCTCCAGCGAGCAATAGGCGGCGAGGGAGAGGGGTTCAGGGGTCAGGAAGGGGCGGAACGGGGTGAGGGGAGGGCTATATATAGGGGGCGACCGACTTGGAGCAGGGGGCAGATCGGGGAGAAGATCCTGAACGATCCGGGATTCCGGCGGCGGCGCAACTTGGCGTGGGGAAGAAGAAGGTGGGCGCGAGGTTTCGGGCGGACAGGTGGGGCCCGCAAGTCAGCGTCGGTGAGAGAGAGAGGAGGTAGCGGGTGACCGGGGCGAAGGGGTTTCTGGCGCGGGTGAGTTGCTGGGCCAGCCTGGCGCGTAGGTGGGCCGAGGGAGAGAGAGAGTTGGGCCTCAGTGCCTTCGGCCGTTTTTTTAAAAGTTTTTCCTATTCTTTTTAAACACAGAACAAAAAGAAAGAAAGAAACAAACTAAATAATAAATGTATATAGGCATATAATATATCAAAATGACCGCAAAAATAAATCCTAGAACATGAACATTTTTACAAAGTGAAACAAATACACAAAAATTCTAATAAATAAAAAAGTACTTCTGATGCAATTAAAATTCAAAATAAAACTACTTTAAAATACCAAAATTATTTCAAACTTAATTTTCTCCATTTTTCTGTTGTAGGGAATCATTTTACCCTATTTTCTATATATTCTAATTTTGGAGAAAATAATTTGAAATAAAACCAAATAACTCCAAATGGTTTTGAATTTAACAAAAAAATTCAAACCATCTTCAAACCTTTCTTCATACTTCCAACTCATATTTCATATGTTTTGAAGAAGTCATTTTATCTTCTCTCATGAAAATCATTGAGTTGCATAAAGTTTATAAATTTGAAATAACTTCAAAATGAAATTCAAAAATCTTTCGAAACCCTTTTTGTTTCTGGAAGAAGTCATGTTTTCTTCACTCTAGGGTCGTGGTGATGAAATAAATTTGAATTTCATTGAGATCAAATGCAAGGATGAAAGTTTGGGAAGTCATTTCATTCCCTCTCATTCAACTTTCAAAAAGTTTCCAATTTCACTCAATTTCACACAATCAATCACTCACAATCAAACAAATAATCAAAGTGATTTATTTAATATAACAATACTTATGCCTATTCTCCCTTATTTTAGAAGGTTTACATGAAGAGGGAGAATGCCAGCAGTTGGGATTCTAGGCTGGAAAGGAGCAAATATTAGAGACCTATTCTGCATAGCTCCAAAAGTCCTGAAACTTCATGGAAGTTATTTCCAGAATATATATAAAATACTGAGCGCAAGAAGTTCCAGAGGGGGCCACACCCTGGCCACGAGGGTGGGGGCCATGCCCTACCCCCCTGGGCACGCCCCCTGCCTCATGGGCCCCCTGGTGGCCCTCCGATGCCCGTCTTTTGCTATATGGAGTCTTTCGTCGAGGAAAAAATCATAAGCAAGCTTTCGGGACGAGACTCCGCCGCCATGAGGCGGAACCAATCTAGGGCTCTGGCGGAGTTGTTCTGCCAGGGAAACTTCCCTCCGGGAGGGGGAAATCATCACCAACGATCCTCTCACCGGGAGTGGGTCAATCTCCATCAACATCTTCACCAGCACCATCTCATCTCAAACCCTAGTTCATCTCTTGTATCCAATCTTTGTATCCAAACCTCAGACTGGTACCTGTGGGTTGCTAGTAGTGTTGATTACTCCTTGTAGTTGATGCTAATTGGTTTACTTGGTGGAAGATCATATGTTCAGATCCATTATGCATATTAATACCCCTCTGATTATGAACATGAATATGCTTTGTGAGTAGTTACGTTTGTTCTTGAGGACATGGGAGAAGTCTTGCTATTAGTAGTCATGTGAATTTGGTATTCGTTCGATATTTTGATAAGATGTATGTTGTCATCCCTCCGGTGGTGTCATGTGAACGTCGACTACATGACACTTCACCATTGTTTGGGCCTAGAGGGAGGCATTGGGAAGTAATAAGTAGATGATGGGTTGCTAGAGTGACAGAAGCTTAAACCCTAGTTTATGCGTTGCTTCGTAAGGGGCTAATTTGGATCCATATGTTTCATGCTATGGTTATGTTTACCTTAATACTTCTGTTGTAGTTGCAGATGCTTGCAATGGGGGTTAATCATAAGTGGGATGCTTGTCCAAGTAAGGACAGTACCCAAGCACCGGTCCACCCACATATCAAATTATCAAAGTACCAAACACGAATCATATGATCGTGATGAAAACTAGCTTGACGATAATTCCCATGTGTCTTCGGGAGCGCTTTCCTTCATATAAGAGTTTGTCCAGGCTTGTCCTTTGCTACAAAAAGGATTGGGCCATCTTGCTGCACCTTATTTACTTTTATTACTTGCTACTCGTTACCAATTACCTTATCACCAAACTATCTGTTACCGATAATTTCAGTGCTTGCAGAGAATACCTTGCTGAAAACCGCTTATCATTTCCTTCTTCTCCTCGTTGGGTGCTACCTCTTGAGCTTGCGTTGGTTTTCCCCGAAGAGGAAGGGATGATGCAGCAAAGTAGCGTAAGTATTTCCCTCAGTTTTTGAGAACCAAGGTATCAATCCAGTAGGAGGCCATGCTCAAGTCCTTCGTACCTGCACAAAACGATAGCTACTCGCAACCAACGCGATTAGGGGTTGTCAATCCCTTCACGGTCACTTACGAGAGTGAGATCTGATAGATATAATATTTTTGGTATTTTTGGTATAGAGATGCAAAGTAAAAAGTAAAGGCAAAGTAAAAAAGCAAAGCAATATTAAAGTGATGGAGATTGATATGATGAGAATAGACCGGGGGCCATAGGTTTCACTAGTGGCTTCTCTCAAGAGCATAAGTATTCTACGGTGGGTGAACAAATTACTGTTGAGCAATTGACAGAATTGAGCATAGTTATGAGAATATCTAGGCATGATCATGTATATAGGCATCACGTCCGTGACAAGTAGACCGAAACGATTCTGCATCTACTACTATTACTCCACTCATCGACCGCTATCCAGCATGCATCTAGAGTATTAAGTTAAAAACAGAGTAACGCCTTAAGCAAGATGACATGATGTAGAGAGATAAATTCATGCAATATGAAATAAACCCCATCTTGTTATCCTCGATGGCAACGATACAATACGTGCCTTGCTGCCCCTTCTGTCACTGGGAAAGGACACCGCAAGATCGAACCCAAAGCTAAGCACTTCTCCCATGGCAAGAACTACCAATCTAGTTGGCCAAACCAAATGGATAATTCAAAGAGACTTGCAAAGATAACCAATCATACATAAAAGAATTCAGAGAAGATTCAAATATTATTCATAGATAGACTTGATCATCAACCCACAATTCATCGGTCTCAACAAACACACCGCAAAAAGAAGATTACATCGAATAGATCTCCACGAGAGAGGGGTAGAACTTTGTATTGAGATCCAAAAAGAGAGAAGAAGCCATCTAGCTACTAACTATGGACCCGAAGGTCTGAGGTAAACTACTCACACTTCATCGGAGAGGCTATGATGATGTAGAAGCCCTCCGTGATGACGGCCCTCTCCGGCGGAGCTCCGGAACAGGCCCCAAGATGGGATCTCGTGGATACAGAAAGTTGCGGCAGTGGAATTAGGTTTTTGGCTTCTGTTCTGATCGTTTGGGGGTATGTAGGTATATATAGGAGGAAGGAGTACATCGGTGGAGCTCCGAGGGGCCCACGAGGTAGGGGGCGCGCCCTAGGGGGGGCGCGCCCCCCACCCTCGTGACCTCCTCTCTGATGCCTTGGCATAGGGTCCAGGTCTCCTGGATCATGTTCGGTGAGAAAATCACGTTCCCGAAGGTTTCATTCCGTTTGGACTCCGTTTGATATTCCGTTTCTTCAAAACACTGAAATAGGCGAAAAACAACAATTCTGGGCTGGGCCTCCGGTTAATAGGTTAGTCCCAAAAATAATATAAAAGTGGAAAATAAAGCCCAATATAGTCCAAAACAGTAGATAATATAGCATGGAGCAATCAAAAATTATACGTTGGAGACGTATCAGGCATCCCCAAGCTTAATTCCTGCTCGTCCTCGAGTAGGTAAATGATAAGAAGAGAATTTTTGATGCGGAGTGCTACTCGGCATAATTTCAATGCAAATCTTCTTAATTGTGGTATGAATATTCAGATTAGGAAGATTCAAGACAAAAGTTCATATTGACATAAAGAATAATAATACTTCAAGCAAACCAACAAAGCAATTATGTTTTCTTAAAGTAACATGGCCAAAGAAAGTTCATCCCTACAAAATCATATAGTTTAGTCATGCTCCATTTTCGTCACACAAGAATGCTCTCATCATGCACAACCCCGATGACAAGCCAAGCAATTGTTTCATACCTTAATAATTTCAAACTCATAAACTTTCACGCAATACATGAGCGTGAGCCATGGATATAACACTATGGGTGGAATAGAATATAATGGTGGGGGTTATGTGGAGAAGACAAAAAAGGAGAAAGTCTCACATCAACGAGGCTAATCAATGGGCTATGGAGATGCCCATCAATTGATGTTAATGCAAGGAGTAGGGATTGCCATGCAACGGATGCACTAGAGCTATAAATGTATGAAAGCTCAACAAAAGAAACTAAGTGGGTGTGCATCCAACTTGCTTGCTCACGAAGACCTAGGGCACTTGAGGAGGCCCATTGTTGGAATATACAAGCCAAGTTCTATAATGCAAATTCCCACTAGTATATGAAAGTGATGACTCAAGAGACTCTCTATATGAAGAACATGGTGCTACTTTGAAGCACAAGTGTGAAAAAGGAATAGTAGCATTGCCCCTTTTTATTTATTTTCTCTTTTTTGGGCCTTTTTTTTCTTTGGCCTTTCTCTTTGGGGGGGGGCAACGCTGTATTAAATGATGATCATCACACTTTTATTTATTTACAACTCAATGATTACATCTCGATTCTAAAACAAAGTATGACTCTATATGGATGCCTCCGGCGGTGTACCGGGATATGCAATGAATCAAGAGTGACAAGTATGAAAAAATTATGAATGGTGGCTTTGCCACAAACACTATGTCAACTACATGATCATGCTAGGCAATATGATAATGATGGATGTGTCATGATAAACTGGATGGTGGAAAGTTGCATGGCAATATATGTCGGAATGGCTATGGAAATGCCATAATAGGTAGGTATGGTGGCTGTTTTGAGGAAGATATAAGGAGGTTTATGTGTGAAAGAGCGTATCATATCACGGGGTTTGGATGCACCGGCGAATTTTGCACCAACTCTCAATGTGAGAAAAAGCAATGCACGGTACCGAAGAGGCTAGCAATGATGGAAGGGTGAGAGTGCGTATAATCCATGGACTCAACATTAGTCATAAAGAACTCATATACTTATTGCAAAAATCTACAAGCCATCAAAAACCAAAGTATTACGCGCATGCTCCTAGGGGGATAGATTGGTAGGAAAATACCATCGCTCATCCCCGACCGCCACTCATAAGGAGGACAATCAAATAACACCTCATGTTTCAAATTTGTTGCATAAAGTTTACCATACGTGCATGCTACGGGACTTGCAAACTTTAACTCAAACACTTCTCAAATTCACAATTACTCTACTAGCATGACTTTGATATTACCACCTCCATATCTCAAAACAATTATCAAGCATCCAACTTTTCTTAGTATTCAACACACTCAAAAGAAAGTTTCACAAATCTTGAATACCAAGCATGTCATTGTTAAGCAAATTACCATGCTATTAAGACTCTCAAAATAATTTAAGTGAAGCATGAGAGATCAATAATTTCTTTAAAACAAATCCACCACTGTGCTCAAAAATCTAAGTGAAGCACATAGAGCAAAATTACTTAGCTCAAGAAGATATAAGTGAAGCACATAGAGTGTTCTATCAAATTTCAATTCATGTATGGCTCTCTCAAAAGTGTGTACAGCAAGGATGATTATGGCATATTAAAACACAAAGACACAAATAATACAAGACGCTCCAAGCAAAACACATATCATGTTGGTGAATAAAAATATAGCTCCAAGTAAATTACCGATGGAAGTGGACGAAAGAGGGGATGCCTTCCGGGACATCCCCAAGCTTTGACTTTTTGGTGTCCTTGTATTATCTTGGGGGTGCCATGGGCATCCCCAAGCTTAGGCTCTTCCCACTCCTTGTTCCATAATCCATCACAAGAATTCACCCAAAACTTGAAAACTTCACAACACAAAACTTAAAGTAGAAAACTCGTGAGCTCCGTTAGTGAAAGAAAACAAAAGACCACTTCAAGGTATTGTAATGAACTCATTCTTTATTTATATTGGTGTTAAACCTACTGTATTCCAACTTCTCTATGGATTATAAACTATTTTACTAACCATAGATTCATCAAAATAAGCAAACAACACACGAAAAACAGAATCTGTCAAAACAGAACAGTCTAAAGTAATCTGTAGCTAGCGCAAGATCTGGAACCCCAAAAATTCTAAAATAAATTTCTGGACGTGAGGAATTTATCTATTAATCATCTGCAAAAAGAATTAACTAAATAGCACTCTTCAAATAAAAATGACAGCAGTTTTGGTGAGCGCTAAAGTTTCTGTTTTTTACAGCAAGTTCAACAAGACTTTCCCCAAGTCTTCCCAACGGTTCTACTTGGCACAAACACTAATTAAACACAAAAACACAACCAAAACAGAGGCTAGATAATTTATTTATTACTAAACAGGAGCAAAAAACAAGGAATAAAAATAAAATTGGGTTGCCTCCCAACAAGCGCTATCGTTTAACGCCCCTAGCTAGGCATAAAAGCGAGGATAGATCTAGGTAGTGCCGTAGTAATAAGATAGATCGGTGAAACTCATTTCATATTCTCTACGTTCGGCAGCAAGTTTTCTTTGAGGCAAGAAAAATTAATCAAAAGGGATAAATTTAATAGGACATAAGTCCCCAAGATCAATTTTAGGAGGTATAGATTCCTCTTTCGGCCCTTCGTATTGTACAACCAATTCATCATTATAAGCATTCATTTGACAGAACCTTGTGAGCCTAAACTCAAGAGAGCACCCTAGGTCGTTATTTAGAATAGCCAAATCATCATTAAGTTCAGAGATTCTATCAATTAAAATATTGATTGGCACCTTTTTTCTAAGGTTTTCATTAAAAGCAACATAATCAAGGGATTGAAAGCGCATAATTTCTTCTTGATCAAAGAGGGTAGATTCTATGGGAGGACACCAGCGTCCACGCTATAGTGTGCAAAGATTTCTTTGGCTTCTTTTATTATAAATATAAATTCATGAGCCAAAAAGATAGTAGCGGCACGCTTAACAGAAGAACGCTCGATATTAGAAAATTCTAGGAAAATTCTTTGTATAGATGGGTGCATATGCATAAATTGCCTTTCAAGTTCAACGATAAGCATGGCAATAGCGTCCGCAAGACTACTAGTTCTATGAAGAATAGAACCGCCCATAGAGGGCAAAGCACTGGCACAAGTAAAGAAATCTTGAATAACTCCTTTTCCAATAATATTACCACTACCAATTCCAAATCTTTTTGTATGGTAGGTAGGGGGTTCTTCAGCCGGAGCATCAGAATTTTCTATGACATTGTTATCGCCCATATCGGTGATAACTTCCCCTATTTCAGACATAGCGACAAGCAAGCAAGAAAAATGCAAATAGAGAGGGAGGTTAGAGAGATAGAGGGTGAATAAAACGGCAAGGGTGAAGTGGGGGAGAGGAAAACGAGAGGCAAATGGCAAATAATGTAATGCGAGAGATAGGGATTGTGATGGGTACTTGGTATGTTGACTTTTTGCGTAGACTCCCCGGCAACGGCGCCAGAAATCCTTCTTGCTACCTCTTGAGCTTGCGTTGGTTTTCCCCGAAGAGGAAGGGATGATGCAGCAAAGTAGCGTAAGTATTTCCCTCAGTTTTTGAGAACCAAGGTATCAATCCAACAGGAGGTCACACTCAAGTCCCTCGTACCTGCACAAAACGATAGCTACTCGCAACCAACGCGATTAGGGGTTGTCAATCCCTTCACGGTCACTTACGAGAGTGAGATCTGATAGATATAATATTTTTGGTATTTTTGGTATAGAGATGCAAAGTAAAAAGTAAAGGAAAGTAAAAAAGCAAAGCAATATTAAAGTGATGGAGATTGATATGATGAGAATAGACCCGGGGGCCATAGGTTTCACTAGTGGCTTCTCTCAAGAGCATAAGTATTCTACGGTGGGTGAACAAATTACTGTTGAGAAATTGACAGAATTGAGCATAGTTATGAGAATATCTAGGCATGATCATGTATATAGGCATCACGTCCGTGACAAGTAGACCGAAACGATTCTGCATCTACTACTATTACTCCACTCATCGACCGCTATCCAGCATGCATCTAGAGTATTAAGTTAAAAACAGAGTAACACCTTAAGCAAGATGACATGATGTAGAGAGATAAATCATGCAATATGAAATAAACCCCATCTTGTTATCCTCGATGGCAACGATACAATACGTGCCTTGCTGCCCCTTCTGTCACTGGGAAAGGACACCGCAAGATCGAACCCAAAGCTAAGCACTTCTCCCATGGCAAGAACTACCAATCTAGTTGGCCAAACCAAACGGATAATTCGAAGAGACTTGCAAAGATAACCAATCATACATAAAAGAATTCAGAGAAGATTCAAATATTATTCATAGATAGACTTGATTATAAACCCACAATTCATCGGTCTCAACAAACACACCGCAAAAAGAAGATTACATCGAATAGATCTCCACGAGAGAGGGGGAGAACTTTGTATTGAGATCCAAAAAGAGAGAAGAAGCCATCTAGCTACTAACTATGGACCCGAAGGTCTGAGGTAAACTACTCACACTTCATCTGAGAGGCTATGATGATGTAGAAGCGCTCTGTGATGATGGCCCTCTCCGGCGGAGCTCCGGAATAGGCCCCAAGATGGGAGCTCGTGGATACAGAAAGTTGCGGCGGTGGAATTAGGTTTTTGGCTCCTGTTCTGATCGTTTGGGGGTATGTAGGTATATATAGGAGGAAGGAGTATGTCGGTGGAGCTCCGAGGGGCCCACGAGGTAGGGGGCGCGCCCTAGGGGGGGCGCGCCCCCACCCTCGTGACCGCCTCTCTGATGCCTTGGCGTAGGGTCCAGGTCTCCTAGATCACGTTCGGTGAGAAAATCACGTTCCTGAAGGTTTCATTCCGTTTGGACTCCGTTTGATATTCCGTTTCTTCAAAACACTGAAATAGGCAAAAAACAGCAATTCTGGGCTGGGCCTCCGGTTAATAGGTTAGTCCCAAAAATAATATAAAAGTGGAAAATAAAGCCCAATATAGTCCAAAACAGTAGATAATATAGCATGGAGCAATCAAAAATTATAGATACGTTGGAGACGTATCATTGGGTTCGACACTCTTACTTATCGAAAGGACTATGATAGATCCCCTATACTTATGGGTCATCAAAGATTACAAAGGCTTCGCACGAGTAGGATGGGTACTCGATTATGGACTCCGAGTCCGAGAAGAAAAAAGGTGGGCGGGTGGGAAAAAGAAAGACTACTTCGGATGGGGAAAATAATGTCATAGAGAAAGAATTGAGGATCGACCTCGCAAAAGATGAAGCTGATCGAATCAACTTGAAGAGAAAAGCACCAGATGAAAAGAACTGACACCGCAACGAACAAAAACTAACTGCGTGACCCTAAAAAAATTTGAAGGGGAAGAGGAGTAATTCAAAACACCTACGTCAAGTTTTTTCACTAGAGTGACGAAGGGGCTGGGGAGTAAAAAGAATTCCTACTCTCCGATATAAGTAGACTCCGATTTATTTTTTCTAGACTCGACAACGGCCAACTACTAACACTCAAGGGGGGCTCCTATGGTCGGTCGAGACTCTGATACCAACTTGTCACGCCCAATATGCGACACTATCCTAAAGGGACTCTAAGAACCCACCAAGGATAGAACCGCATATTGACACGCTTTTGCAAGGTGGATATCATTACATCGTACCATTACATAATATTTGGGATACATACAAAAGGCATACAATGCCACAAGAATACATCAACACATCATACATAGAACAACATCCGACTATGGATGAAACACAAATAGAAGCTCAAACGACATCCACCCTGTTAGCCCAGGCTGCCGACTAGGAACCTATCCCCTGAATGAAGAAGAAGCAGAAGAATAACTCCAACACAAGCAAACGTCACTCTCACGTCATGGTCATCACATTACCTATACCTGCAACTGTTGGTGTAGTAATCTGTTAGCCACGAGGACTCAGCAATCCCATTACCATGGGTATCAAGACTAGCAAAGCTTAATGGGTAAGGAAGGGGTAAGGTGGTGAGGTTGCATCAAGGACTAAGCAATGTATGGTGGCTAACTCACGAGTACAAGAGTAAGATGAGAAACTACGCAAACGGTCGAAAACTAGTAACGATCAAGAAGTGATCCTGAACTACTTACGTTCAAACATAACCCAACCGTGTTCTTTTCTCGAACTTCCCCGAAAAGAGACAATCATGACTACGCATGCGGTTGGTGTATCTTAATTGAGTTCACTTCAAGTCCACTACAACCGGATATTAACAAATTCCCATCTACCACATAACTGCGGGCACGACTTTCGAAAGTTTAAACCCTGCAGGGGTGTCCCAACTTAGCCCATGACAAGCTCACGATCCGCGGAGACAATCCTCCATCGCGGAACCCTCTGATCAGACTCCGAATCCCGGTGCACAAGACATTTCGACAATGGTAAAACAAAACCAACAAGACCTCCCAATGTGCCAGCAAATCCTGATAGGAGCCGCACATATCTCGTTCTCAGGGCACACTGGATGGGCAAGATGTCAGGTTGGCTGAGACCCTGGTTGCCTAGGGGGCGCCGGACATCGCCCGGTTTGGACCAACACTCGGAGGAGCACTGGCCCGGGGGGTTGATTAAAAATCCACGGGGGCCGGCAAGTCCCTATGCAAGTTTTAGTTGTTATTAGGCAAATGGTAAAACCAATGTTGGGCCTTGCTGGAAGAGTTTTATTCAGAGCGAACTGTCAAGAGGGTCCCATACCCCTCACCGTGTTAGGGACGCAAAATCAAGGAACATAACACCGGTATGATGGAAACTAGGGCGGCAAGAGTGGAACAAAACACCAGGCATAAGGCCGAGCCTTCCACCCTTTACCAAGTATATAGATGCATTAATTAAATAAGACATATTGTCATATCCCAAGATATCCATGTCCCAAGATGGAACAACCTGCAACTGCACCTGCAACTAGCAACGCTATAAGAGGGGATGAGCAAAGCGGTAACATAGCCAAACAATGGTTTGCTAGGAAGGGTGAAAAGGTTAGGGGTTATTTCATGGCAATTTGGGAGGCTTTATAAACAAGTGGTAGGTAGCGCAACATAGCGATAGCATCGAGACAACTAGCATAGCAAAGATAGTAATGAGATCCAAGGTGACGGTCATCTTGCCTGAAATCCCGCTAGGAAGAAGAACGAGTCCATGAAGAAGATGAAGCCACGTAGTCGAACGAATCCTCACAGTTGCAACGAAACAGGAACTATCGAGAAGGAGCACAACCGGAAAGAAGCAAACAACATGGTAAACAAACAACACATGAACAAGGCATAATGCACAACCAAGTATGATGCATGACAAGGTTAAATGTTGTTCACATGGAAAGAGGTGAAGCATATGCAAACTACCTATTTAGGCAAGTTTAAATGAGGCCGGAAACACAAATAACAATTCCGGAAATCCCCATATGCATATATAAAATTTGGTATTGTTCTGCCTAGAACACAATTTAAAGTTTTAAACAGCAGAACAAAGTGCACCAAGTTAATCTACACATTTTTTCTAGGCCATTTACATAGAAAGAACATTTAATTCCGAGCTACTGTTATTTAGTTATGAAATAAACCATTTTAACATGACATGTACGCAAATTAATGCAAACAACAACTTTAAATATTTTAACATGGAAGAAAGTTGAATATTGTGAAACTAGATAAAATTCTAAGCATTTTACATATATAGTTTGTTTAATTTGGATGCATGCATATTTGGTTATTAACAATACAAAACATTGACATTTCCTGTAATATGCATGCACTGGAAAATGCTAAAATCACAGAGCAGAAAAAACACATACGCGGGTCAGAAGCAACATAGTGCAGCAGCCCAGCAGTGAATAAGGCCCGAAGTGTGGAATAACAAAACAAACAATCCCCTTGTTAGAGTCCGAAGTAAAATGGAGCTCTCATGTTCGTTTGGATTTTCAGCCATCAGATCGGAATCTCCTCGCGACACAGGCCGTCGGATCTCGATCCAAATCGCTGTGGGTCATTGGATATTTACCCGATCAACCTCGGTCGTCAGATAAAATTCCAATTGCAACAAATTGTAATATCCATGCCCCATCGGGGTATTTTGGTCATTTCGCGTTGGGGGGTATAAAAAGGGACCGCTGCCGTGGGATGACCTAGCCGCATCCTCCCTCCCGAACTCGCGCCTCCCCCGCGCCCAGCTCCTCCCGCCTCGCCGCCTCCTCCTCTCCCCTCCCGTGCACCTCTCTCCTCCCACCCACATCGCCGCCACCGCCACCCACCGCCTCGAACCGTGCCGTCGGCGGCCAGATCCGCCGCAACAGAGCCCCCCCACCCTCCCCAACTACGATGAGAAGCAGCGGAGGGAGGACGGGGAGCATGACAGCAGGCGGCGGAGGGGAGCAGCAGCAGCAGGCCTCGTCGGGGCGCCCCTCGCCTCCTTGTCGCCCGCAGGGGGCGCCTGGTTCAGGGCCGCCCTCGCCTGCTGCAGCTATGTACTGCTGGCGCTGCTCGCCCTCGCGCTCCTCCTCCTTCTCTCCGTTGGGTACCTCGGCCAGAAAAGGAGGGCACCATTCACCATGGAGGACTGCCGCGTCCAGTCTCCCTCACTCCCTCACTTCCTCCCTCCTGCCTCAATACCTTAGCACCCATGACCATGGTGACTCCACTGGAGGTGCAGCAAGCAGATCAGGTCCCTCCCCCCTTCTTCTTTTTCTCCCTTTGGTGTTCCTCCTCTCTGCATCTGATGCCTGGGTGAGGTCGTGTGCAGGTGTTGCTGTGTGAAGGACAGGAGAAGAGGGTAGAGGAGAGGACTGCTACTGTCTCACCTGCTTCTCTGTCTTCTTCTACTACGTCCTATGTAAGCCAACCGATGCTTCCTCTCGGCTCTCTCCTGTACTCTGTATGCATCCAACCATGCTAATTTTTTCTATAGTATGAAGTTTTGTTTGGGATGTGGTGACTGCTACACTTGGGTTACTAGCAAATTTCTCGGTATAGCCATTGTTTTCAGATTGGTATTCATTACACTACTTGTTTGTTTGTTTGTTTGCACATGGATGGTTGCCTCCCTTGTTCATTGCTCTGAATTAACATGGACAATTGAATTATTATTGGCTAGGATTATAGATGTGTTGCCAGGAAGTTTTGGGTAATAAACTATGTGAGCTTTAGTTTAATCTGGTCCAAGATATTGCTATAGTGGCACTGCTGTTTGTGTTGAACAGGGCATGGTAACTTAATTTAGCCATATACTGATTTAGGCTTGTGTTACTTTTCCTTGATTTAGCTCTGCTCATTTTTTTAGTTGTATGTTTGTTTTTCCTATATTCTTCTTTTGAGTTCTACATTCATGGAATTAATTTTGTATGCTCAAATGGATATATATATATATAGCCCCCCTGCCTTTTTTCTATTGCATGGTCAAAGTTGCATGATTTTAAATTGAAGATGGGACTAAATCTAGCCCCCTGCCTTTTTCTGTTGCATGATCAAAGTTGCATGATTTTAAATTGCTTGTGAATTTCTTCCCATTTCCCGTTAATTATAAATAATCAGAACCGTCTCTGGTCAGTACACCGTAGCACAATACCACATGGAGCTATAAATGTCTAGCTTTGAGTTCACTTTAGTTCTGAAAATGCATAATTAGTATATACTCCCTCCGTAAAGAAATATAACGAGGACTGCAACATGTAGGTTGGTCAGACCAGGAGGCGTTGCCATTGATTATAGGGTGTCGGACCAACGTCCTCATGTTCGTGCATCTTCGGGAAGAAATTGTTAGGTTTCGTAGTAATTTCAAAATTTTCCTACGCACACGCAAGATCATGGTGATGCATAGCAACGAGAGGGGAGAGTGTTGTCTACGTACCCACGCAGACTGATTGCGGAAGCGTTGACACAACGTAGAGGAAGTACTCGTACGTCTTCACGATCCAACCGATCAAGTACCGAAACTATGGCACCTCCGAGTTCGAGCACACGTTCAGCTCGATGACGATCCCCAGACTCCGATCCAGCAAAGTGTCGGGGAAGAGTTCCGTCAGCACGACGGCGTGGTGACGATCTTGATGTACTACAGCAGCAGGGCTTCGCCTAAACTCCGCTACAGTATTATCGAGGAATATGGTGGCTGGGGGCACCGCACACGGCTAAGGAATAGATCACGTGGATCAACTTGTTGTGTCTTGATGTGTGTTTGGTGCTAGCCCTGCCTCTCTATTTATATGTTGAGCCCTGGGGTCGAAACTTGGAGTGAAAGCCTCCACAAAGTCGGTTTCACCCGAAAGGCAAGAGTCCTTCTCAGACTCCAGGGCCAGACGCCAGGGTTCCCGGCGTCTGGACCCAGACGCCAGGGACCCTGGCGTCTGGCCCCTGGACTCTACAAAACTTCCTTTTGCGCTTTCCAAAAACCTTGTGGGCTTTCCCCTTTGGCCCAAATAAAGTGTTCTCGTACCCAAACATTTCGGGAAACATCCGGAACCCCTTCCGGTGATTTTCGGAACCCTTACGGTGACCAAACACTATTATCATATATATCAAACTTTATCTCCGGACCATTCCGGAGTTCCTCGTCATGTCCGTGATCTCATCTCGGACTCCGAACAACATTCGGTACATCAAAATGCATAAAACTCATAACAACTGTCATCGTAACCTTAAGCGTGCGGACCCTACGGGTTCGAGAACAATGTAGACATGACCGAGACACGTCTCCGGTCAATAACCAATAGCGGGACCTGGATGCCCATATTGGCTCCTACATATTCTACGAAGATCTTTATCGGTCAGACCGCATAACAACATACATTGTTCCCTTTGTCATCGGTATGTTACTTGCCTGAGATTCGATCGTCGGTATCCAATACCTAGTTCAATCTCATTACCGGCAAGTCTCTTTACTCGTTCCGTAATACATCATCTCACAACTAACATATTAGTTGTAATGCTTGCAAGGCTTATGTGATGTGCATTACCGAGAGGGCCCAGAGATACCACTCCGACAATCAGAGTGACAAATCCTAATCTCGAAATACACCAACCCAACATCTCCCTTTGGAGACACCTGTAATGCTCCTTTATAATCACCCAGTTACGTTGTGACGTTTGGTAGCACCCAAAGTGTTCCTCCGGCAAACGGGAGTTGCATAATCTCATAGTCATAGGAACATGTATAAGTCATGAAGAAAGCAATAGCATCATACTAAACGATCGGGTGCTAAGCTAATGGAATGGGTCATGTCAATCAGATCATTCAACTAATGATGTGACCTCGTTAATCAAATAACAACACTTTGTTCATGGTTAGGAAACATAACCATCTTTGATTAACGAGCTAGTCAAGTAGAGGCATACTAGTGACACTCTGGTTGTCTATGTATTCACACATGTATTATGTTTCCGGTTAATACAATTCTAGCATGAATAATAAACATTCATCATGAAATAAGGAAATAAATAATAACTTTATTATTGCCTCTAGGGCATATTTCCTTCAGTCTCCCACTTGCACTAGAGTCAATAATCTAGATCACATCACCATGTGATTAACATCGATAGTTCACATTATCATGTGATTAACACCCATAGTTCACATCGTCATGTGACCAACACCCAAAGGGTTTACTAGATTCGGTAATCTAGTTCATCTCGCTATGTGATTAACACCCAAAGAGTACTAAGGTGTGATCATGTTTTGCTTGTGAGAGAATCTTAGTCAACGGGCCTGCCAAATTCAGATCCGTATGGATTTTGCAAAATTCTATGTCTACAATGCTCTGCACGGAGCTACTCTAGCTAATTGCTCCCACTTTCAATATGTATCTAGACCGAGACTTAGAGTCATCTAGATTAGTGTCAAAACTTGTATCGGCGTAACCCTTTACGACGAATCTTTTGGTCACGTCCATAATCGAGAAACATATCCTTATTTCACTAAGGATAATTCTGACCGCTGTCCAGTGATCTACTCCTAGATCACTATTGTACTCCCTTGCCAAATCAGTGCAGGGTATACAATAGATCTGGTATATAGCATGACATACTTTATAGATCCTATGGCCAAGGCATAGGGAATGACTTTCATTCTCTTTCTATCTTCTACCGTGGTCGGGCTTTGAGTCTTACTCAACTTCACACCTTGTAATACAGGCAAGAACTCTTTCTTTGACCGCTCCATTTTGAACTACTTCAAAATCTTGTCAATGTATGTACTCATTGAAAAAACTTATCAAACGTCTTGATCTATCTCTATAGATCTTGAAGCTCAATATGTAAGCAGCTTCACCGAAGTCTTTCTTTGAAAAATTTCTTTCAAACACTCATTTATGCTTTACAGAATAATTCTACATTATTTCCGATCAACAATATGTCAATCATATATACTTATCAGAAATGTTGTAGTGCTCCCACTCACTTTTCTTGTAAATACAGGCTTCACCGCAAGTCTGTATAAAACTATATGCTTTGATCAACTCATCAAAGCGTATATTCCAACTCCGAGATGCTTGCACCAGTCCATAGATGGATCGCAGGAGCTTGCACATTTTGTTAGCACCTTTCGGATTTGACAAAACCTTCTAGTTGCATCGTATACAACTCTTCTTTATTAAATCCATTAAGGAATTCAGTTTTGTTTATCCATTTGCCAGATTTCATAAAATGCGGCAATTGCTAACATGATTCGGACAGACTTTAAGCATAGATATGAGTGAGAATCTCTCATCGTAGTCAACACCTTGAACTTGTCGAAAACCTTTTTGCGACAATTCTAGCTTTGTAGATAGTAACACTACTATCAGCGTCTGTCTTTCTCTTGAAGATCCATTTATTTTCTATGGCTTGCCGATCATCGGGCAAATCCATCAAAGTCCATACTTTGTTTTCATACATGGATCATATCTCAGATTTCATGGCCTCAAACCATTTTGCGGAATCTGGGCTCATCATCGCTTCCTCATAGTTCGCAAGTTCGTCATGGTCTAGTAACATGACTTCCAGAACAGGATTACCGTACCACTCTGGTGCGGATCTCACTCTGGTTTACCTACGAGATTCGGTAGTAACTTGATCTGAAGTTTCATGATCATCATCATTAGCTTCCTCACTAATTGGTGTAGGAGTCACAGGAACAAATTTCTGTGATGAACTACTTTCCAATAAAGGAGAAGGTACAATTACCTTATCAAGTTTTCTACTTTCCTCCCACTCACTTCTTTCGAGAGAAACTCCTTCTCTAGAAAAACTCCGAATTTAGCAACAAAAGTCTTGCCTTCGGATTTGTGATAGAAGGTGTACCCAATAGTCTCCTTTTTGGGTATCCTATGAAGACGCACTTCTCCGATTTGGGTTTGAGCATATCAGGTTGAAACTTTTTCACATAAGCATTGCAACCTCAAACTTTAAGAAACGACAGCTTAGGTTTCTTGCCAAACCATAGTTCACACGGTGTCGTCTCAACGGATTTAGATGGTGCCCTATTTAACGTGAATACAGCTGTCTCTAATGCATAACCCCAAAACGATAGTGGTAGATCGGTAAGAGACATCATAGATTGCACTATATCCAATAAAGTACAGTTATGACGTTCGGACACACCATTACATTGTGGTGTTCCAGGTGGCATGAGTAGTGAAACTATTTCACATTGTTTTTAACTGAAGGCCAAACTCGTAACTCAAATACTTTTCTCTACGATCAGATCGTAGAAACTTTATTTTCTTGTTACGATGATTTTTCACTTCACTCTGAAATTCTTTGAACTTTTCAAATGTTTCAGGCTTATGTTTCATCAAGTAGATATACTCATATCTGCTCAAATCATCTGTGAAGATCAGAAAATAATGATACTTGTCGCGAGCCTCAATATTCATCGGACCACATACATCAGTATGTATGATATCCAACAAATCTTGTTGCTCGCTCCATTGTTCCGAAGAACAGAGTCTTAGTCATCTTGCCCATGAGGCATGGTTCGCAAGCATCAACTGATTCATAATCAAGTGATTCCAAAAGCCCATCAGCATGGAGTTTCTTCATGCGCTTTACACCAATATGACCTAGACGGCAGTGCCACAAATAAGTTGCACCATCATTATTAACTTTGCATCTTTTGGTTTCAATATTATGATTATGTGTATCACTACGATCGAGATCCAACGAACTATTTTCATTGGGTGTGTAACCATATAAGGTTTTATTCATGTAAACAGAACAACAATTTATTCTCTTACTTAAATGAATAACCGTATTACAATAAACATGATCAAATCATATTCATGCTTAACGCAAACACCAAATAACACTTATTCAGGTTCAACACTAATCCTGAAAGTATAGGGAGTATGCGATGATCATATCAATCTTGGAACCACTTCCAACACACATCGTCACTTCACCCTTAACTAGTCTCTGTTTATTCTGCAACTCCCGTTTCGAGTTACTAATCTTAGCAACTGAACTAGTATCAAATACTGAGGGTTTGCTATAAACACTAGTAAAGTACACATCAATAACATGTATATCAAATATACTTATGTTCACTTTGCCATCCTTCTTATCCGCCAATCACTTGGGGTAGTTCCGCTTCCAGTGACCAGTCCCTTTGCAATAGAAGCACTTAGTCTCAGGCTTAGGACTAGACTTGGGCTTCTTCACTTGAGTAGCAACTTGCTTGCCGTTCTTCTTGAAGTTCCCCTTCTTCCCTATGCCCTTTTCTTGAAACTAGTGATCTTGTCAACCATCAACACTTGATGTTTTCCTTGATTTCTACCTTCGTTGATTTCAGCATCACGAAGAGCTTGGGAGTTGTTTCCGTTATCCCTTGCATATTATAGTTCATCACGAAGTTCTACTAACTTGATGATGGTGACTAGAGAATTCTGTCAATCACTATTTTATCTGGAAGATTAACTCCCACTTGATTCAAGCGATTGTAGTATCCAGACAATCTGGGCACATGCTCACTAGTTGAGCGATTCTCCTCCATCTTTTAGCTATAGAACTTGTTAGAGATTTCATATCTCTCAACTCGGGTATTTGCTTGAAATATTAACTTCAACTCCTGGAACATCTCATATGGTCCATGACGTTCAAAAACGTCTTTGAAGTCCCGATTCTAAGCTGTTAAGCATGGTGCACTAAACTATCAAGTAGTCATCATGTTGAGCTAGCCAAACGTTCATAACGTCTGCATCTGCTCCTGCAATAGGTCCGTCACCTAGCGGTGCATCATGGACATAATTCTTCTGTGCAGCAATGAGGATCAACCTCAGATCACGGATCCAATCCGCATCATTGCTACTAACATCTTTCAACACAATTTTCTCTAGGAACATATCAAAATAAACACAGGGAAGCAATAACGCGAGCTATTGATCTACAACATAATTTGCAAAATACTACCAGGACTAAGTCCATGATAAATTTAAGTTCAATTAATCATATTACTTAAGAACTCCCACTTAGATAGACATCCCTCTAATCCTCTAAGTGATTACGTGATCCAAATCAACTAAACCATAACCGATCATCACGTGAGATGGAGTAGTTTTCAATGGTGAACATCGTTATGTTGATCATATCTACTATATGATTCACGCTCGACCTTTCGGTCTCTATGTTCCGAGGCCATATCTGCATATGCTAGGCTCATCAAGTTTAACCTGAGTATTCTGCGTGTGCAAAAACTGGCTTGCGCCCGTTGTAGATGGACGTAGAGCTTATCACACCCGATCATCACGTGGTGTCTGGGCACGACGAACTTTGGCAACGGTGCATACTCAGGGAGAACACTTCTTGATAATTTAGTGAGAGATCATCTTATAATGCTACCGTCAATCAAAGCAAGATAAGATGCATAAAAGATAAACATCACATGCAATCAATATAAGTGATATGATATGGCCATCATCATCTTGTGCTTGTGATCTCCATCTTCGAAGCACCATCGTGATCACCATCGTCACCGGCGCGACACCTTGATCTCCATCGTAGCATCGTTGTCGTCTCGCCAATATTATGCTTCCACGACTTATCACTACTGCTTAGTAATAAAGTAAAGCATTACATCGCGATTGCATTGCATACAATAAAACGACAACCATAAGGCTCCTGCTAGTTGCCGATAACTCGGTTACAAAACATGATCATCTCATACAATAAAATTCAGCATCATGTCTTGACCATATCACATCACAACATGCCCTGCAAAAACAAGTTAGACGTCTTCTACTTTGTTGTTGCAAGTTTTACGTGGCTGCTACGGTCTTAAGCAAGAACCAATCTCACCTACGCATCAAAACCACAATGATAGTTTGTCAAATAGACTCCGTTTTAACCTTCGCAAGGACCGGGCGTAGCCACACTTGGTTCAACTAAAGTTGGAGAGACTGTCGCCCGCAAGCCACCTATGTGCAAAGCACGTCGGGGGAACCGGTCTCGCGTAAGCGTACGCGTAATGTTGGTCCGGGTCGTCTTGTCCAACAATGCCGCCGAACCAAAGTATGACATGCTGGTAGGCAGTATGACTTATATCGCCCACAACTCACTTGTGTTCTACTCGTGCATATAACATCAACATAAAAAACCTAGGCTCGGATGCCACTGTTAGGTTTCGTAGTAATTTCAAAATTTTCCTACGCACACGCAAGATCATGGTGATGCATAGCAACGAGAGGGGAGAGTGCTGTCTACGTACCCACGCAGACCGACTGCGGAAGCATTGACGCAACGTAGAGGAAGTAGTCGTACGTCTTCACGATCCAACCGATCAAGTACCGAAACTACGGCACCTCCGAGTTCGAGCACACGTTCAGCTCGATGACGATCCCCGGACTCCGATCCAGCAAAGTGTCGGGGAAGAGTTCCGTCAGCACGACGGCGTGGTGACGATCTTGATGTACTATAGCAGCAGGGCTTCGCCTAAACTCCGCTACAGTATTATCGAGGAATATGGTGGCTGGGGGCACCGCACACGGCTAAGGAATAGATCACGTGGATCAACTTGTTGTGTCTTGATGTGTGTTTGGTGCTAGCCCTGCCTCTCTATTTATATGTTGAGCCCTGGGGTCGAAACTTGGAGTAAAAGCCTCCACAAAGTCGGTTTCACCCGAAAGGCAAGAGTCCTTCTCGGACTCCAGGGCCAGACGCCAGGGTTCCCGGCGTCTGGACCCAGACGCCAGGGACCCTGGCGTCTGGCCCCTGGACTCTGCAAAACTTCCTTTTGCGCTTTCCAAAAACCTTGTGGGCTTTCCCCTTTGGCCCAAATAAAGTGTTCTCGTACCCAAACATTTCGGGAAACATCTGGAACCCCTTCCGGTGATTTCCGGAACCCTTCCGGTGACCAAACACTATTATCATATATATCAAACTTTATCTCCGGACCATTCCGGAGTTCCTCGTCATGTCCGTGATCTCATCTCGGACTCCAAACAACATTCGGTACATCAAAATGCATAAAACTCATAACAACTATCATCGTAACCTTAAGCGTGCGGACCCTACGGGCTCGAGAACAATGTAGACATGACCGAGACACGTCTCCGGTCAATAACCAATAGCGGGACCTGGATGCCCATATTGGTTCCTACATATTCTACGAAGATCTTTATCGGTCAGACCGCATAACAACATACGTTGTTCCCTTTGTCATCGGTATGTTACTTGCCTGAGATTCGATCGTCGGTATCCAATACCTAGTTCAATCTCGTTACCGGCAAGTCTCTTTACTCGTTCCGTAATACATCATCTCACAACTAACATATTAGTTGTAATGCTTGCAAGGCTTATGTGATGTGCATTACCGAAAAGGGCCCAGGGATACCTCTCCGACAATCGGAGTGACAAATCCTAATCTCGAAATACGCCAACCCAACATCTCCCTTTGGAGACACCTGTAATGCTCCTTTATGATCACCCAGTTACGTTGTGACATTTGGTAGCACCCAAAGTGTTCCTCCGACAAACGGGAGTTGCATAATCTCATAGTCATAGGAACATGTATAAGTCATGAAGAAAGCAATAGCATCATACTAAACGATCGGGTGCTAAGCTAATGGAATGGGTCATGTCAATCAGATCATTCAACTAATGATGTGACCTCGTTAATCAAATAACAACACTTTGTTCATGGTTAGGAAACATAACCATCTTTGATTAACGAGCTAGTCAAGTAGAGGCATACTAGTGACACTCTGGTTGTCTATGTATTCACACATGTATTATGTTTCACACATGTATTATGTTTCCGGTTAATACAATTTTAGCATGAATAATAAACATTCATCATGAAATAAGGAAATAAATAATAACTTTATTATTGCCTCTAGGGCATATTTCCTTCAGAAATGACCCGAGGTGAGTCGCCTCTGGTCCGCCGCACGAAGAGAGCGGTGAGCGCCCTCTCCACTTCCCCCATTTACATGTTCATCTACTCGAGATTCGATTAGATATGTCTGTTTGTTCATTTGCAGGGGGGCTAGATCGCAAGGGCAGAGTTGCAGTCCTCCAGGGCCGCGGGAAGAAGAAGATGGGACTCATATACAAGCCTCCCTCTCGTGGTGAACACTCTTCCCTGGAATTGATGGAAGATCTGCCTTGCAGCCTTAGAGGATCCATGCATCGTGTGATGTATGGCCTACATGTATCCCATTTTTCTACATTTCTATGTGCCTGCTTTGTTAAGTGCTTACAGTGTTCGTTGTTGCCTGCTGCTTGCAATGAATAGAGATGAATGACCGCAAGTGTAACAATGCCAACTTTGATTGATATGCATATCTGGATTTTTTTTCCAGGCTACCAATGCAACTGATGTAGTCCTGCACAACACAAATAATTTAGTGGTGCTTGGATCTAGGAGTGAACTGGTGAGCCATTTCATCTCTCCTACCATCTCCCAATTTTTGTGTGCAATTCATACATTGATCTGTGCTTAGTTGGTGTGGAATGAGGTTCACTGATTAGTTGTTATTTTTAAAGATAGAAATATTATATGACATGCGGATTCCTCTCTACCAATACTGAACGATGACAAATACTAGCTTCAAATCCTTTGAATTTCATTTCTATCTCAGTGATCCTAATGTGCTCCCCAACTTTCTGATCAACCAAATGATGTCGTGTGCACTTATTTCTCTCGGAGAGGCATGCATTTTGACCTAATAATGGCTGAACTATATTTGAATTTTATTGTATGTTTCAGGGTCAGGGTTCTGTACTATAGGAGGAAACAAGATGGGGCATGTGTTTTTCAAGGATAAATATTGGAACTGGTGCGTGGGTTCTCTTTTCGTTGATTCTTTTCTGTTGTTACTATCATGGTTTGCACATGCATAATCGAGTGTGTTATAGCTGAATGTTCTTGGGCATTCAAAAATGGTCATTGGCATTAATTAATTTCCATTTGAGTATAATGCACCAAAGATACACATTATGTTCCTCTGCATTATTGATTTTTGTGCATAAATCGTTTACAATGGTCACTCTATTTGAGATTCTCCTTCTGAACTTTAAAGAGGCTGCATAGTAATATATTCTACTCCTTTACTTCTCAGATGCCTCGCATTGATCTCTCTGATCTGGCCGGCCTGGCGCGGGAACTGAGCCGCCGTTGATGGATTTATCGCAGCTTGGCTACCTGTTGCTTTGGATCCGGTACGATCCCCATCTCTCTCTCTCTCTCTCTCTCTATATATATATATATATATATATATATATATATATATCTCCGAGACTCACCCACACACTCATTCGCTCACTCTCTTTGTGCGTGCGCGCAGTTCACACACCTAAACCCAATTACTAAAGTGTGTCGTGTTGGTTTACTTGAATGATACTTGCTCCGTTGTTGTGTTTAGTCATATTGTCCAATCTTAACATATGATGTGCTCGCCAAGTTCAATGTCTGGTATTCTGTGACAAGTCTGAATGAATATATTAATCTGAGCAAGTATTCAGTCCATGTACTTGCGTTGTTGATATTTGATTTTTATTTTCTCAATTATATGGATGTGTTAGTTCTTTAAAGATCTCTCAGCTATAAAATTGCCCTAGGCTACTTAGGATCCAACAAATACTAGAGCATATATACGCTGAATTCTATCCCTAATTTGAATGTTAGTTTCAGATACTTCTGATTAATTAACCATATGGATGAGATTGCTTCTGGTAATAAGTTATTTATTGATTGTTTTGCTTCAAATAGTTTATGATTGATGCTCCATTAGCCTCCTTTTAGACCATGCTCCTCTGATTTATTTGTATGGCATTTGCTGCAGCTTTGATTGCAGGTAGGTTTGTTCATAGGTTTATGCGGTGCATGTACTGGCATAATACTTGTTGAAGCACCTACCTGGCTTCCTCGCCAGCGCTGAGGTTTGCTCTAATTTCTATGCCATGGTTTTTTTATGCTTGATTTTCTATGTGGAAAATGCAATGTGATGCTTGCATGATCGGTGGATGCAATCCTAATGTAGAAACCTTGCCTTGCTGCTCTAGTGCCAGCCTCGCCGCCGCTGTAGTTTGCTCTAATTTCTATGCCATGATTTTTTTATGCTTGATTTGCTCTGTGAAAAATGCAATGTGATGCTTGCATGATTGGTGGATGCAATCCTAATGTAGAAACACATACCTTTTTTGGCATGGGTAGCACATATGTGACACTGTTATCATTAGTCTGCTCTCCGATAGGAATTCTTAGCCTTTGGTTTAGGTAGATCTTATATAATTTTTCTTTTCCTGTTAATTGTAATCTTTAGATGGATTTTCCTTTCTAACTGATTACATTATTTGGTTGTATAGATTCAGTATGAAATGAATACTTTTTTGGGAATTCTCTAATTCATCTATAGAGAGGTGGGATCCATACGGCAGAGATGAAAGCAGGATTCTATTAGACATAACTATGCTTTTTTAATTGGCCATGCGAATGCTTGCTACCAACTTGAATTAACCCACTTCTACATATGAAATTGTAATTTGTTGGCACACACTTAAATAAGCATCCACAATCTGCCTAAAGGTGATTGCCCCATCTATTTAGTGGTGTAAACAAGTTCAGGTTGCGCAAGCATAGCAGTGAGGGAGGGGTCTGCTTTAGTGTAGTCCGTATGTGGCTTAGCGGTTTTTTAAAATCAAAGGAAATGCTCTGTGTAGACAAATACATATCTAATCTAGGGGGTATACATAATAGCGGTAGCTAAATAATAATGTTTAGATTCAGGCAATATACTACAATCTGCCTTGTGGAGAGGGGCCTATGCTTACTGGATTTTCTGTATGGTGTTTTTATTGTTTTTTACCTGTAGAAAAGGTTCTCAAATCTTAGTAAGGCCCAAAGAAAGGATCTTTCTTTGTATCTCTTATTTTGGTTATAACCTGCTGTCGAAGGTAGCCTTGGATATGGCTGATTATTTACATAACACATATTTGTTGCCCTGCTTGGGCTGTTGATGATATCCACACCTATGCACGACTTTTTTAATTTCCTGTTACTTTAAGCAATGGTCGTAAACTGACTTTATAATGGGGCAGGCACTATAATTACTTCAGAGTTGTTATCTCATTTTCGGTCCTATGCACTTTTCTAAGATGTTGGGTCCATTTTCTGCTTCGGCTACGTGCGAGCACCATCTCACGTCCTTGCGCTCTTGAATTACTGATTTCAGACGTCAAGCTTCTTAGCCAGAATCGGTAATTTAGGATTTTTCCCTAATTTAATGGATTATCACAAGTGGTACTGCCGTGTTAGGTTGCCAGCTCCATAAATTACATGGTAACAACACATCGCGATCAGTTTGCTGACCAGCCAAGGATATATTTCTATCATTCTTTATGTCTATTTATTATCAGTATAATGGCTTATGCCTGAGGCTTCTTATTTTTAGCTATGGCTTCTCTGCTCGCTGTCTCATACTATATTACAGTTGCTTCATGCAATTCCTTGCAGCCTTATGTTTTATGCTCTTGGTCCTTGCAGGATACCCAGCATGTGTTTAGGATCCCACACAGGGCGGTTCTTGACATGCTTCGAGCACACCTTGGGCTATCACCACCTCAGTACGAGCGTGTTGTTCGTGAGGGAGGGTCGATTTGATTGACTAAATCTGTAGCCAGCCAGAACCAAGGTTCAGGTCATTCTTGTACGAACATCTACGCTGCCATCCCAGTAAAATCAATCAAGCAGCTTGCTTAGCTTTTTTTGAAACAGAGGCAAAAGCTTTGCCTTTTTCATTAATTAAGAAGAAGATAGCTGCCCAGTTAATTGCCGGAAAACTGAGCGAAAACCGATACATCGAGGGCCAGGCCCACACTAGAACTCAAACACCTAACGCCCGACACCGCGGATGACGCCTCGCAACAAGCCAACCCGCGAAACCTCATGCGAACTACTCCCAAAATAAAAAATACCGTAGAAGAGGAAACAAAGCGGCGACTAACATGTTGCAGAGTTGACCCTCACGGCGGCACATACCACCTGGTTGGCATGTTTGGTCTGCTCCGCTTTGACAAGGTGAATCAATCCCTGGGTGATCGCAGGCATGGCAATGAGGCATTTGATCAGCTCGGTTAAGTCATGCAAAGTGTCACCTTCATCAATCGCGAAAGCGCAGCCTTTTGCAACAGCCTGTACTTCATCGGAGATAGAACTAGCTAGGCTGATCTCAGTGGTCACCACCGGAGCAACTAACCCCAAGGTCAGCGGCTGCATGGTGTTGCCAATGTCCTCAGTACCTTGGTCCCTGTGGTTTGCCACCAGCACCGCCTGCGTCATCGGCAACGACCCCTGCAGACCAACTGATGCCTCCGCCCGCTCCAGTAAGCTGATTGCACGTGCCAACCACAAGTACAAAGAGTCCTCAAGCTTATGCAATGGACGGAGCGCCAGCTCCATCATGACCTGAGGATCAGAACCACTTGAGGCAAGCAAGGATTCAGAAGATTTTGCCACAACCTCATGATCAGAACTACCTCCACTAGAAGCTTCAGAAAACCTCACAGACTCGAGAACTTCAGCATGCACTACAGGAGCAACAACGGAAGCCCAAGAGCGGCTATCAGAGGACGGACATGGCGGAGCTAGAAAGGCACGCGCACAGCGGCGAGGAGCTCTGACGGAGGAGAGGCGAAGGCAACAATCCCTCTCACGGTGCCCAGAGCGGAGACATGTGAGGCATCGAATCGGGTCGCGGCAGAAGGCGGCCTTGTGGTCCGGAGCCAAGCAGCGGAAACATCGACCATAGGTTCTCCGTCTGAAGGCCGCAGCTTGCACAAGCTTTGCAGATTGAGAAGCATGGTCACAACGCACATCGCCACGGGGACGACCCTTTCGTCCTACGAAAATCCAAGGACCTTCCCCAGGCTGAGCATCCACGGCCTGCGCTGTATCACAAGAAGACGGCACGGAAAAGCAAGAAGCTGATGACACACAATCCACAACAGCATTCGTCGCCAGCGGCGCCAGCTCCCCCATCATTGCAGCGCCGGAAGTGCGGCCTTCGGCGACGGTCAGCGGCGTGCACGGCACGAACTCAGCATCTTCACCCGGCGACGACTGCGTAACCAAGGCAGCAACTTCGGCCCCATCCGCAACATCGGGGCAAGGCGGGATCTGCACACAGGGGACGACGCCATGTGTGGCCGCCGGATGCAACAGCAGAGCCAACTCCACCTCCTTCTCACCAACAACGGCTGTGCAGCCACTCTTGGCCCCAAGCAGAACCTCCGTCACATCTGCAGGAGCAGGGCTCCGGTCAGTCGGAGGCGACAGGGAGACGGAATCCAGATCCGCCTGATCTGGATCGAGCTGGGGGAGCCCAACTTTGGGGGATGCCCGAGGCTCCGGCGGCTCAGTGGAGACGGAGCCGACAATGGAGGCGGGGGCGGCGGGCGGCGGAGCCGGAGTGGTCGTCGACGCAGCCTTGGAGCAGCGCGAGCGGTTGATCTGGACCTCCCTCTGACCTCCATTCTCCACTCGAATCCTACAGGCAGGGGGCCGCGGCCGTGGGCGAGGGAGTACGCGAGGCGCTGAGAGGGTGGCCGGCGGGGCCGGGGTGGCCGCCGCCGGTGAGGGCTGGTGGAGGGGCGCAGGGTCGGGGTCGGGGGAGCGAGCCGTTGCTGCTCCCATCTTTTCCTTGACGTCGTGGTTTATCAAAAAGAATTTTCTTAGCTTTGCACTTCTACATACGTGTGTTTCTCTCGGGTGGATCCAAGCTAACTATTTCAAATAAAACAACTCTGCGGTTGAGCTCGGCAATCACCCACTCAATGAGAAGCTACACACTGAATTCAAAGGGAATTGGACTGTTTGTTTGACCTGAACCTAAAGTTGACACAATTGCAGGTGAGAGAACCACTCGGGGGTATGTCGTCGCGGTTGCCGAACACCATGGACCACGGATGCCCCTGCAAAGAAGAAGGGGGGACCTAGCGCCAAGAAGGTGAGGTTCAGAGAGTACTGTTCTGGATAGCCATGGTTCTACTTTTTGATGGAGGTGATGGTGTGATGTGTACTGGTGGTTACAGCCATAGGACTGGGATGACCAGGAGTACTTGAGTTGTTTACAGGGTTGACTTGAGTTGTTTTATTTTTGATGAAAATGCCCATTGGATTGTTACATCATGATGTTGTTCTTACACATTTGATCTGATAGCTTTATTATCAGGTTGAATACGACCGCGGGGGGATACGACTGCACCCTGCAGGGGTGCAGGGTGCGGCAAGCCGCACTTTCCATCTAGTAGGAGAAAAAGGAGAACATTGCGTTTGAACCCAGGACCTCCTGATGGGTTGACACTGGGGTCAACCAGTTGAGCTAGGATGCACGTGTGATATTGGATGGGTTCGACCCTATATGACACATCCTCTCGAACTAATCTGAACTGAAGAAACACGAATAGATAGCCAAAGGGAAAATAGGGGCGCCTAGGATTTGAACCCCAGATCCCTCATATTAGCATGCGCGGCGATGACCACCAGGCTAGCGAGGTGATTGAGCTCAGGTGGGACGCGATAAGTAATAGCTGATCCCAACAGCAAGCCATGGCTTCAGGGACGGACGGCAAAACTCTAGCCACGACAACGAGCGAAGGCGGCGGCTTCTACAGCAGAAGAGCATCGGCATGGGTGCGGGATTGGGTGCAGGTGCGGCGGGTGCAAGCGGAGCAGCTGCCAGAGTCGCGCGCACGGGCTTGCTCGAGCATGAGCTTGAACTCGTCTCGGGCACGACGAGGTGGCTGCTGAGTGCGTGAGCGCGTGCAAGCGGAGCGTGAGCGAGGAGGCTAGGGATCAGCGACGGGGGTGCTGACAAAGGAGGGGAGTACACTGCAAGATGCGCGCGTGCATGCGTGGCTTTTGCGGGTGTTGTTGGCATGTGTGTGCTCGGGCACAGGGCCGAGCCCATAGTTGTGCACAGTGTGCGGCTCACATAGGGCCCATAAATTTTAGGGGCCCCCAAATTTTTATTTAGGCCTATGTATATTTTCTCCTGGGTGCTGGGACGCTCATGGCATTAGGCCGCTGGCGCCTGGCGCTTTCGCGCAACTCCGCGTGAGGCCTCTGCTTGATCAGAAACAAAACGGGATCGATTGCATACAGAAGAAATTGGCAATGAAACGGCGAATCAGACCAGATCAAAATTGATTCCGTCGCATCCAGAGAAGCGGCGGGCGACATGACGACGACAGGCGAGGCACGAGCCTTTTGATTTCCGATTGACTTCGTCTGAACTGATGAACATGTTCCTCTCGTGGTTTCCCATCGCCAAAATAGGTACATCCACAAAACATGCTCCTCTTGACGCGCTAGTCATGTGTGAGCATGTGTAGGATCGATCGTGGAGGCCTGCAGGGCTCTCGTCTTGATTTGATACAGCCACACAGGCATGAGTTAAAAAATTCATCAATACATGCATGATGCAGGCCCTAGTTTAAGTGTTTAACTACTCCTGCCGTCTGCCGCTAGCTTGTCCTCCTGATTAACTTTGGCTCCTGGAGTACTACTCCTAATTCCTAAATCCTAGTTAACTTTTGGCAGAGATCATTACTTTGTTAGAGATGGGTACTTGCCTCATTGATAAAAGATCACAATATACCAATTTATCCGGACATGACACGAGACTAGGTTAGTTAGTCGGTTCATCTAATTGCCAAACATTGACGCATAATCTCCAATTGTTATGTGCTGACTGCTGCTGTATCACTTTAATTTTATTTTATTCATCTTCTGTATATCTTGTGTTGCAGTAATACAAATTTGAGTCATCATGGGGAGAAGATTGATTACGAGGATATCATGGAAGATTTCACTTCAAAGAATACTAAAAGAATGATGTTCAAATAAATATTATGCATCGGAAGTTGAATAGGTATGATCTTTTATGTACCCAATTGTTATGTAAGACATTATATCACATACATTATGATTGCTCATTAGTTCATTTTTTCTAGTGAGCTAGAGCCCCACTTTTTAATTTCGCACAGGGCCCGGGTTTTGCCGGCCCGGCCCTGCTCAGGCATGAGCAGCAGCTCAACTTGGTGTGGTGAGGTACGGCGAGCAAGAAGCTGAGCAGGCCCTGCTGCTTGCGCGCGAGCTACAGAGGAGGCAATGCGTGTGTGGGAAACTGGCAAGGGCGCGAGCATGGCGCGGTGTCCGTGGACGCAGCTATGGACAGAGAGCGAGGTGCTCTGTTTCATGCGTATGGCGAGGGTACAGCGACAGGTCTCTGACATGAACATATCGAGGCTGAACGGAAGCAAACGACGTCGAGGGAGAGCCAGGAGGGGAGGCTGCTCATCGGGATCCCGTAGGACAAGACGACGAGGTCGGAAGCGCGACGGCAGGGGCGCGAGGAGGCGCTGATCATGGCGGCGTTCGGCTCCATGAATAAGATGAAGCAGAGGACGTAGATGACGACCGGGAAGAAGTTGGACTTGGCGATCCGGGGCTCGGAGAGGTGCGGGAAGGTGTTGCCGAAGTCGTGGGACTTGCCGTGGAGGAAGAAGGTCGGGGACGTCGGCTGCTACGCCGGGCTCGAGCATCAACTCGGCTCGGCCACGGCCATGGAGACGGCGGCGGCAAGGAGTCGCGTGGGGGAGGCTCCCACCCAACTAACACCCGGGATCGGTCGAGGAGGGTGATGGGGCGCAAGATGACATGCCGGAGAGGATCCTGATGCAGGTCGGACGCGAGGACGACGATGGGCGCCGGCGGTTCTTCTCTGATCTCTCTCTGCTTCCTCACTTGGGAACGAAGGAGGAGACGATCGAAGAAGAGAGAGGTGGCGGCGGCTTGAGGGGGGAAGAGGGAAACCCTAGGGTTGGCGTTGGGCTTTATAGGAGGGACGTGGGTGCCGTGGTAAGCCACGGTGGCCATGTGCGCTACCCTCCAGTTTTACTGTGAGGGGGGAACTGGCGAGAGGAGGAAGAAAAAGGAGAGGAGGGAGTCGCTAGTGGATGGGCCCCGCTTGGTGTCCAGCGTGGAAGTTACCAGGGAGGAGAGGAGAGGCTGCGCCTGGGCCGAACAGGGAGGAGGAGGCCCAAGGGGCGCTGCATGGGAGGCCCTTTTCCCCCTTCCTTTAAATTTGCCCATAAATAGACAACCGCCAAAAGCAAAAAGTTCGGGGATATTGGGGATGAATCTGAAATAAGTAAGAATATTTATAGACTCCTAGAATTATGAAGGATTTCAATAAACTGGTTTGGGCATTTTTAAGGACAGAAAAATAATTCAAGTTTGAATTAAATTCAAACTTGAACCATTTTTGAATCCAACCAAAGCAAGTCCAAAATGGATTAAAAATTGACAGAAAGGTATAAGGCATGGAGTAAGATTATCAAGAAATAAATGAACATTAATGAAGGAGGGAATTAATGTCACTTGCAAAAACATGAAAGAGAGAAGAAGGAAGGAGGTGATGATGCATGTCCATGGTTTGAGAGAGAGATGGCAAGGGGTGGTGCACACACATCACTTAGAGCAACACACAACATATATAAAGGACAATGCACAAAATGATCATGGCAATAGCATAATGCAATAAGACAAGAGATAGGCATGGCAAAACAAACAAGGATGGCATAATGCAATATAATGAAAGATGAACATGATGCAAGAAGCAAAAGATATGACAAAGCACTCAACATGATCATGGCAATCATATATAGGAATGAAATATGCAAAACAATTATGATAATGCAACAAACACAAAAAACACATGACAACAACTAAAATAAAAAGGAAGGCATCTGGAGCATCGATCTTGGGGCGTTACATTATCCTTCTCTTTTAAGAACCCTCAAACCACGAACATGCATATTATGGATCATACTACTTGTGTTGCTTGCACCTTGAGAATTATTAGCCATCTTGGACCACTTGATTGCACACATGTTAGAGATCTTTCTTCAACTTGCCATTCTCACATTTCCATGCTTCATGATATATATGTCTTGTGTGTTGCATCCAATTCTCAGATTACTTGCTCCTATGATATGCTTGGTTGCAACAATGTCATCTCTTCACATATGACATATCCCATTGATTGCTACACACTTGCCTTGATTGCCTCACACATGATGAACAATTGCTCTTTCTATTGTGTTGAGTGCCACACTATATTCACTACACCCTATGCACATTATGCTTGGATTGTCTTACCACATGTGTTTAGACACTTCATTTTTTGGTGTTGTGAATGATTCTTATGCCTACCATCGACCATTTGTCGAGCGCTTTATGCATGTTTGCTATGACCTTGAGGTAGATGTTTGTCCACTTGACACACATATTTGCATCACTACCTCACATTTACATGCTTGTTTCCATGATATCTTTGCTTGTGCTCAATTTATGTGCTTACATGCCATGTCACAATCCTTTGTCACACCATATGATATGCTTGATGATGACACTTGTTGGGTGAATCACCATTTGAATGCCTGGTTTTGCACTAATGCTAACCACATTTGTTTTTCCAAGTGTTTGTTGTCCTTGCTCCTTTTGAAGGAATCACGAGACGGTGTGACATTGGAGAGTGCCCATTTCGAGCTACTAGATGATGAGTACTTGGTGAACGTCCACATCTACATGGCGAGGCCATCTCTTTCCCATGGTGATTTGGTTTTCGATCCGAGGTCGGATCTTTCCCAAGGGGGGGGGTGATGCGGAGCATCCTACGAACATCACCATGTCAAGAACCCGTTTGGCAAGTGAGACGTGCGACATATACTTCACATACATAAAGGTGAATCATCTCCTTTACACGTGCCCACTTGACCCCTTCGAGGATGGTACACTACTTGACACTCCACTCGTGTGCATGCATATGTATTGCCGGAGCTTCATGGACAAGGAGGAGGAGTGCAACTGTTGGGGAAAGTAGCAATTTCAAAAAAAATCCTACGCGCACGCAGGATCATGGGGATGCATAGCAACGAGAGGGGAGAGTGTGTCCACGTACCCTCAAAGACCGAAAGCGGAAGCGTTAGCACAACGCGGTTGATGTAGTTGTACGTCTTCACGATCCGACCAATCCAAGTACCGAACGCACGGCACCTCCGAGTTCAGCACACGTTCAGCTCGATGACGTCCCACGAACTCCAATCCAGCAGAGCTTCAAGGGAGAGTTCTGTCAGCACGACGACGTGATGATGGTGATGATGATGCTACTAACGCAGGGCTTCGCCTAAGCACCACTATGATATGACCGAGGTGGATTATGGTGCAGGGGTGCACCGCACATGGCTAAAAGATCAATGATCAATTGTTGTGTCTCCAAGGGGTGCCCCCTCCCCATATATAAAGGAGTGGAGGAGAGGGAGGGCCGGCCCTCTCTATGGCGCGCCCCAGGGAAGTCCTACTCCCGCAGGGAGTAGGATTCCCCCTTTCCTAGTAGAACTAGGAGCCTTTCCAAGTAGTAGGAGTAGGAGAGAAGGAAAGGGAAAAGAGAAGAGAAGGGAGGAGGGGGGCGCCGCCCCTGCCCCTAGTCCAATTCAGACTAAGCATTGGGGGGCGCGCAGCCTCTCCTCTCTCTTTCCCCTAAAGCCCAATAAGGCCCATATACTCCCCGGCGAATTCCCGTAACTCTCCGGTACTCCGAAAAATACCCGAATCACTCGGAACCTTTCCGATGTCCGAATATAGTCATCCAATATATCGATCTTTACGTCTCGACCATTTTGAGACTCCTCATCATGTCCCCGATCTCATCCGGGACTCCGAACTACCTTCGGTACATCAAAACACATAAACTCATAATACAAATCGTCACCGAACGTTAAGCGTGCGGACCCTACGGGTTCGAGAATTATGTAGACATGACCGAGACATGTCTCCGGTTAATAACCAATAGTGTAACCTGGATGCTCATATTGGCTCCTACATATTCTATGAAGATCTTTATCAGTCAGACCGCATAACAACATACGTTGTTCCCTTTGTCATCGGTATGTTACTTGCTCGAGATTCGATCGTCGGTATCTCAATACCTAGTTCAATCTCGTTACCGGCAAGTCTCTTTACTCGTTCCGTAATACATCATCCCGCAACTAACTCATTAGTTACAATGCTTGCATGGCTTATAGTGATGTTTATTACCGAGTGGGACAGAGATACCTTTCTGACGATCGGAGTGACAAATCCTAATCTCGAAATACGCCAACTCAACAAGTACCTTCGTAGACACCTACAGAGCACCTTTATAATCACCCAGTTACGTTGTGACGTTTGGCAGCACACAAAGTGTTCCTCCGGTAAACGGGAGTTGCATAATCTCATAGTCATAGGAACATGTATAAGTCATGAAGAAAGCAATAGCAACATACTAAACGATCAAGTGCTAAGCTAACGGAATGGGTCAAGTCAATCACATCATTCTCCTAATGATGTGATCCCGTTAATCAAATGACAACTCATGTCTATGGTTAGGAAACTTAACCACCTTTGATTAACGAGCTAGTCAAGTAGAGGCATACTAGTGACACTATGTTTGTCTATGTATTCACACATGTATTATGTTTTCGGTTAATACAATTCTAGCATGAATAATAAACATTTATCATGAAATAAGGAAATAAATAATAACTTTATTATTGCCTCTATGGCATATTTCCTTCAGTCTCCCACTTGCACTAGAGTCAATAATCTAGTTCACATCGCCATGTGATTTAACACTAACAATTCACATCACTATGTGATTAACACCCATAGTTCACACTGTCATGTGACCAACACCCAAAGGGTTTACTAGTGTCAATAATCTAGTTCACATCGCTATGTGATTAACACCCAAAGAGTACTAAGGTGTGATCATGTTTTGCTTGTGAGAGAAGTTTAGTCTACGGGCCTGCCACATTTAGATCCGTATGTATTTTGCAAATTTCTATGTCAACAATGCTCTGCACGAAGCTACTCTAGCTAATTGCTCCCACTTTCAAAATGTATCCAGATTGAGACTTAGAGTCATCTGGATCAGTGTCGAAATTTGCATCGATGTAACCCTTTACGACGAATCTTTTGTCACCTCCATAATCGGAAACATATCCTTATTCCACTAAGGATAATTTTGACAGCTGTCCAATGATCTACTCCTAGATCACTATTGTACTCCCTTGCTAAACTCAGTGTAGGGTATACAATAGATCTGGTACACAGCATGGCATACTTTATAGAAACTATGGCTGAGGCATAGGGAATGACTTTCATTCTCTTTCTATCTTCTGCCGTGGTCGGGCTTTGAGTCTTACTAAATTTCACACCTTGTAACACAGGTAAGAACTCTTTCTTTGACTGTTCCATTTTGAACTACTTCGAAATCTTGTCAAGGTATGTACTCATCGAAAAAACTTATCAAGAGTCTTGATCTATCTCTATAGATCTTGATGCTCAATGTGTAAGTAGCTTCACCGAGGTCTTTATTTGAAAAACTCCTTTCAAATACTCCTTTATGCTTTCCAGAAAATTCTACATTATTTCCGATCAACAATATGTCATTCACATATATTTATCAGAAATGATGTAGTGCCCCCACTCACTTTCTTGTAAATACAGGCTTCACCACAAGTCTGTATAAAACTATATGCTTTGATCAACTCATCAAAGCGTATATTCCAACTCTGAGATGCTTGCACCAGTCCATAGATGGATCGCTGGAGCTTGCACATTTTTTTAGCACCTTTAGGATCGACAAAACCTTCTAGTTGCATCATATACAACTCTTCTTTAAGAAATCCATTAAGGAATGTAGTTTTGACATCCATTTGCCAGATTTCATAAAATGTGGCAACTTGCCAACATGATTCGGACAGACTTAAGCATCACTACGAGTGAGAAAATCTCATCGTAGTCAACACCTTGAACTTTGTCAAAACCTTTTTCGACAAGTCTAGCTTTGTAGATAGTAACACTACTATCAGCGTTCGTCTTCCTCATGAAGATCCATTTATTTTCTATGGCTTGCCGATCATCGGGCAAGTCAACCAAAGTCCACACTTTGTTCTCATACATGGATCCCATCTCAGATTTCATGGCCTCAAGCCATTTTGCGGAATCTGGGCTCATCATCGCTTCCTCATAGTTCGTAGGTTCGTCATGGTCAATTAACATGACCTCCAGAACAGGATTACCGTACCACTCTGGTGCGGATCTCACTCTGGTTGACCTACGAGGTTCGGTAGTAACTTGATCTGAAGTTACATGATCATCATCATTGGCTTCCTCACTAATTGGTGTAGGAGTCATAGAAACAGATTTCTGTGATGAACTACTTTCCAATAAGGGAGCAGGTATAGTTACCTCATCAAGTTCTACTTTCCTCCCACTCACTTCTTTCGAGAGAAACTCCTTCTCTAGAAAGGATCCATTCTCAGCAACAAATATCTTGCCTTTGGATCTGTGATAGAAGGTGTACCCAACAGTTACTTTTGGGTATCCTATGAAGACCCACTTCTCCGACTTGGGTTTGAGCTTATCAAGATGAAACTTTTTCATATAAGCATCGCAACCCCAAACTTTAAGAAATGACAGCTTAGGTTTCTTGCTAAACCACAGTTCATACGGTGTCGTCTCAACGGATTTACATGGTGCCCTTTATAATGTGAATGCAGCTGTCTCAAATGCATAACCCCAAAACGATAGTGGTAAATTGGTAAGAGACATCATAAATTGCACTATATCAAATAAAGTACGGTTATGACGTTCAGACACACCATTACGCTGTGGTGTTCCAGGTGGCATGAGTTTGTGAAACTATTCCACATTGTTTTAATTGAAGAACAAACTCGTAATTCAAATATTCGCCTCTGCGATCAGATCGTAGAAACTTTATTTTCTTGTTACGATGATTTTCCACTTCACTCTGAAATTCTTTAAACTTTTCAAATGTTTCAGACTTATGTTTCTTCAAGTAGATATACCCATATCTGCTAAAATCATCTGTGAAGGTCAAAAAATAACAATACTCGCCGCGAGCCTCAACACTCATCGGACCTCATACATCAGTATCTATTATATCCAATAAGTCAGTTGCTCACTCCATTGTTCTGGAGAACAGAGTCTTAGTCATCTTTACCCATGAAGCATGGTTCGCAAGCATCAACTGATTCATAATCAAGTGATTCCAAAAGCCCATCAGCATGGATTTTCTTCATGCGCTTTACACCAATATGACCTAAACAGCAATGCCACAAATAAGTTGCACTATCATTATTAACTTTGCATCTTTTGGCTTCAATATTATGAATATGTGTATCACTACGATCGAGATTCAACAAACCATTTTCATTGGGTGTATAACCATAGAAGGTTTTATTCATGTAAACAGAATAACAATTATTCTCTAACTTAAATGAATAACCATATTGCAATAAACATGATCAAATTGTATTCATGCTCAACGCAAACACCAAATAACACTTATTTAGGTTCAACACTAATCTCTAAAGTATAGGGAGTGTACGATGATGATCATATCATTATTGGAACTACTTCCAACACACATCGTTACTTCACCCTTAACTGGTCTCTGTTCATTCTGTAACTCCCGTTTCAAGTTACTACTCTTAGCAACTGAACTAGTATCAAATACCGAGGGGTTGCTATAAACACTAGTAAAGTACACATCAATAACATGTATATCTAATATACCTTTGTTCACTTTGCCATCCTTCTTATCCGCCAAATACTTGGGGCAGTTCCGCTTCCAGTGACTAGTCCCTTTGCAGTAAAAGCACTTAGTCTCAGGCTTAGGTCCAGACTTGGGCTTCTTCACTTGAGCAGAAACTTGCTTGCTGTTCTTCTTGAAGTTCCCCTTCTTCCCTTTGCCCTTTTCTTTAAACTAGTGGTCTTGTTAACCATCAACACTTGATGCTTTTCTTGATTTCTACCTTCGTTGATTTCAGCATCACGAAGAGCTTGGGAATCGTTTCCGTTATCCCTTGCATATTATAGTTCATCATGAAGTTCTAGCAACTTGGTGATAGTGACTAGAGAACTCTGTCAATAACTATCTTATTTGGAAGATTAACTCCCAATTGATTCAAGTGATTGTAGTACTCAGACAATCTGAGCACATGCTTACTGGTTGAGCTATTCTCCTCCATCTTGTAGGCAAAGTAATGTCAGAGGTCTCATACCTCTCGACACAGGCATGAGTATAAAATACCAATTTCAACTCTTGGAACATCTTATATGCTCCGTGGCGTTCAAAACATTTTTGGAGTCCCGGTTCTAAGCCGTAAAGCATGGTGCACTAAACTATCAAGTAGTTATCATACCGAGCTTTTGTCAAAACGTTCAATCTGCATCTGCTCCTGCAATAGTTCTGTCACCTAGCGGTGCATCAAGGACATAATACTTCTATGCTGCAATGAGGATAATCCTCAGATCACGGAGCTAGTCCGCATCTTTGCTACTAACATCTTTCAACTTATTTTTCTCTAGGAACATATCAAAAATAAAACCGGGGAGCTAAACGCGAGCTATTGATGTACAACATAGATATGCTAATACTACCAGGACTAAGTTCATGATAAATTAAAATTCAATTAATCATATTACTTAAGAACTCCCACTTAGATAGACATCCCTCTAATCATCTAAGTGATCACGTGATCCAAATCAACTAAACCATGTCTGATCATCACGTGAGATGGAGTAGTTTTCAATGGTGAACATCACTATGTTGATCATATCTACTATATGATTCACGCTCGACCTTTCAGTCTCAGTGTTTCGAGGCCATATCTGCATATGCTAGGCTCGTCAAGTTTAACCCGAGTATTCTGCGTGTGTAAAACTGTCTTACACCCGTTGTAGATGAACGTTGAGCTTATCACACCCGATCATCACGTGGTGTCTCGGCACGACGAACTTTGGCGGCGGTGCATACTCAGGGAGAACACTTTTACCTTAAAATTTAGTAAGGGATCATCTTATAAAGCTACCGCTGAACTAAGCAAAATAAGATGTATAAAAGATAAACATCACATGCAATCATAATATGTGACATGATATGGCCATCATCATCTTGTGCTTTTGATCTCCATCTCCAAAGTACTGTCATGATCTCCATTGTTACCGGCATGACACTATGATCTCCATCATCTTGATCTTTTATCAATGTGTCGTCACATGGTCGTCTCACCAGCTATTGCTTTTGCAACTATTGCTATCGCATAGCGATAAAGTAAAGCAATTACATAGCACTTGCATCTTATGCAAATAAAGAGACAACCATAAGGCTCCTGCCAGTAGCCGATAACTTTAACAAAACATGATCATCTCATATAACAATTTATATTTCATCAGTCTTGACCATATCACATCACAACATGCCCTGCAAAAACAAGTTAGACGTCCTCTACTTGATTGTTGCAAGTTTTACGTGGCTGCTACGGGCTGAGCAAGAACCGTTCTTACCTACGGATCAAAACCACAACGATAGTTCGTCAAGTTAGTGTTGTTTTAACCTTCACAAGGACCGAGCGTAGCCACACTCGGTTCAACTAAAGTTGGAGAAACTGACATCCGCCAGCCACCTGTGTGCAAAGCATGTCGGTAGAACCAGTCTCGCGTAAGCGTACGCGTAATGTCGGTCCGGGCCGCTTCATCCAACAATACCGCCGAACCAAATTATGACATGCTGGTAAGCAGTATGACTTGTATCGCCCACAACTCACTTGTGTTCTACTCGTGCATATAACATCTATGCATAAACCTGGCTCGGATACCACTGTTGGGGAACGTAGCAATTTCAAAAAAATTCCTACGTGCACGCAGGATCATGGTGATGCATAGCAACGAGAGGGGAGAGTGTGTCCACGTACCCTCGTAGACTAAAAGCGGAAGCGTTAGCACAACGCGGTTGATGTAGTCATACGTCTTCACGATCCGACCGATCCAAGTACCGAACGCACGGCACCTCCGAGTTCAGCACACGTTCAGCTCGATGACGTCCCACGAACTCCGATCCAACATAGCTTCAAGGGAGAGTTCCGTCAGCACGATGGCGTGATGACGATGATGATGATGCTACCGACGCAGGGCTTCGCCTAAGCACCACTACGATATGACCGAGGTGGATTATGGTGGAGGGGGGCGCCGCACATGGCTAAAAGATCAATGATCAATTGTTGTGTCTCCAAGGGGTGCCCCCCTGAGGGAGTCCTGGATTAGGGGGTCTCCGGACAGCCGGACTATATCCTTTGGCCGGACTGTTGGACTATGAAGATACAAGATTGAAGACTTCGTCCCGTGTCCGGATAGGACTTTCCTTGGCGTAGAAGGCAAGCTTGGCAATACGGATATGCAGATCTCCTCCCTTGTATCCGACTATGTGTAACCCTAGCCCCCTCCGGTGTCTACATAAACCTGAGGGTTTAGTCCGTAGAAAAACATACAATCATACCATAGGCTAGCATCTGGGGTTTAGCCTCTACGATCTCGTGGTAGATCAACTCTTGTAATACTCATATCATCAAGATCAATCAAGCAGGACGAAGGGTATTACCTCCATCAAGAGGGCCCGAACCTGGGTAAACATCATGTCCCCCGCCTCCTGTTACCATACGCCTTAGACGCACAGTTTGGGACCCCCTACCCGAGATCCGCCGGTTTTGACACCGACATTGGTGCTTTCATTGAGAGTTCCATTGTGCCGTCACCGCAAGGCTGGATGGCTCCTTCAATCATCGGTAACGATGCGATCCAGGGTGAGGTTTTCCTCCCCGGACAGATCTTCGTATTCGGCGGCTTCGCACTACGGGCCAACTCGCTTGGCCATCTGGAGCAGATCGAGAGCTACGCCCCTGGCCATCAGGTCAGGTTCAGAAACTTAAACTACACCGCCGACATCCGCGGAGACTTGATCTTCGATGGATTCAAGCCCATGTCAGGTGTGCCGCACGATCACGACGAGCATGATTTAGCTCTGCCGTTGGACAGTGTTCGGGAGATCACACCTGCAACTACTCCAGCCTTCAATCTGGAGCAAATTGCGCCATCCGAATACGGGTGGATAGACCCCTCCATGGAGGCCGCACTCTCAGTGGCGATAGAGCCGGATACTGACTTCACCCCTTACGAGAGCCGTGTTGCCGAACCACTAGATTCGTCTTCGGCCATGGACTCCGAGCCGCATGCGTCCGTGCCTATCGAATCCGATTGGGCGCCGATCATGGAGTTCACCTCCGCGGATATCTTTCAACACTCACCTTTCGGCGACGTGCTAAATTCATTAAGGTCTCTCTCCTTGTCAGGAGATCCTTGGCCGAACTATGTCCGGCTAGAATGGGATGCGGACGACGAAGAAATTCAATGCCCACCCACCACCCACTTAGTGGCCTCTGTCGATAATTTAACTGACATACTCGATTTCGACTCCGAACACATCGATGGCATGGACGATGATGCAGGAGAGGAACAGGAACCAGTGCCCATAGGGCGCTGGACAACCACTTCACCACATGACATATACATGGTGGATACACCCAAAGAAAACAATGAAGAAGAACGGCAGGATGCAGCGAAGAATAGCTCCCTCGAGAAGCAATCAAAGCGTCGGCGTAGGCGCCACTCAAAATCCCGCCTCGGCAAAAACAGCGATAATAGCGCAAGAGAAAATAACACTCCAGTCGACTCCACGACCACATTGACCCAGTGGCAGAGCACAATGAAACTGCAAACGGCAAACATAGTACGGATCCGATGTCCGGACACGGCGACGCCGAGGATAGACCTCATCAAACCCCCTCTGGGGAGGAAAACAGTCCGGACGAAGATGCACACATCATCCCGGAAACGCATTTGGAACAAGAGAACCTCCGCGGAAGGCTTATTGCCACAGCGAGGAGTCTGAAGAAGCAGAAGCAAAGGCTTAAGGCGGCACAAAATACGCTCAACAGCAGGTGGAACAAAGTGCTCGACAACGAAGAAAAGTATGGTGAAATTTACCACACAACGAGCTATCCAAAGCGCAAGCTAGTACCTGAATTTGACGATGAGGCCTTAGATCCCACACAGCCGAAAAATAAAATGGCCAACCGGCCGGATCAACCACCTTGTGACCGCGATAGAGCGGCTAACAAGGCCGCACATAAGTCAACACACGATCTACGTGAGGACTTGCGCCAAAAATCCAGTATGACCAGATCCATCTATGGATCTAGGAAGTGCGCTCCGGCACAAAACCAAAACCGAATACTACAACCGTCCGAAAGCCATGATACATCCAAATACAAGGGTGTCGCACACCCCCTATGTTTCACCAATGAGGTGCTAGACCACGAATTTCCAGAAGGATTCAAACCAGTGAACATAGAGGCGTACGACGGGACCACAGACCCTGGGGTCTGGATTGAGGACTTTATCCTCCATATCCATATGGCTCGCGGAGACAATCTCCATGCCATCAAGTACTTGCCCCTCAAGCTTAAAGGACCAGCTCGGCGCTGGCTGAAAAGCCTCCCCGAAAACTCAATTGGAAGTTGGGAGGAGCTCGAGGATGCTTTTCAGGCTAATTTTCAAGGGACCTATGTCCGACCTCCGGATGCAGACGATTTAAGCCATATAATTCAACAACCCGGAGAGTCAGCCCGGAAGCTTTGGAACAGGTTTCTCACTAAGAAGAACCAAATCGTCGACTCTCCGGACGCCGAAGCCTTAGCGGCTTTCAAGCACAGCGTCCGAGACGAATGGCTCGCCAGACACCTCGGCCAAGAAAAACCAAGAACAACGGTAGCCCTGATGAGCCTCATGACCCGCTTTTGTGCGGGCGAAGATAGCTGGTTAGCCCGCAGTAGCACCAGCAACCCAAGCACATCCGAAGTCAGGGATGGCAATGGAAAACCACGACGCAGTAAAAGCAAGTGTCGAAATAAAGAAGACAGCCCAGATAATACGGCGGTAAACGCCGGATTCAGGGGCTCTCGACTAGGTCAGAGGAAAAAGCCTTTCAAAGGCAGCAGAGATGGACCATCCAGCCTAAATAAGATTCTAGACAAACTATGTCAGATTCATGGCACCCCCGATAAACCTGCAAATCACACCCACAGAGAATGCTGGGTCTTCAAGCAGGCCGGTAAGCTAAACGCTGAACACAAGGGGAGGGAGACACCAAGCGAAGACGAGGATGAACCTCGCCAGCCAAGCACTGGAGAACAGAAAAAATTCCCACCAGAGGTTAAAACAGTAAACATGATCCACGTGACGAAGAGGAGAAGCAAACATGCACTCCGAGACATACGCGCCGTAGAGCCCGTCACCCCTAAGTTCAACCCCTGGTTGGCCTGCCCGATCACTTTTGATCGCAGGGATCACCCGACAACCATTCGGCATGAAGGATTGGTTGCCTTGGTGTTAGACCCAATAATAAATGGATACCATCTCACACGAGTCCTAATGGACGGCGGCAGTGGTCTAAATCTGATATATCAAGACACAGTCCGTAAAATGGGGATAGACCCGACAAAAATCAGCCATAGTAATACTACCTTCAAGGGAGTAATACCAGGACCAGAGGCCCACTCCACGGGCTCTCTAATACTAGAGGTTGTATTCGGTTCACCCGACAACTACCGAAGTGAGAAGTTAGACTTCGACATTGCTCCATTCCGAAACGGCTATCAAGCACTACTCAGAAGAATAGCTTTCGCTCGTTTTAATGCGGTACCACATTACGCTTCTCTTAAGCTTAAGATGCCTGGTCCACGTGGCACCATCACAGTTAGTGGAAATATTGAGCGTTCTCTATGCGTGGAAGAACGTGCGGCGGCTTTAACAGCCGAGCACTAGACGGCCTCACCAACCAGAATAAATGACAGGTCGTCAAGACCGCGGACACGGTTCGACGAGTCCGATGCATCACTAGATATACCTGAGATTGGTTTGATGGTTAAACCTTCATAGACGGTACCAGGGGCTTCCCGCATGTAATCAGGGCTAGTTCGGCTCAACTTGACTTATCTTGAATTTTAATGATTTATCGAGAATAATCAAATTTTTTTGGCATGACAACTTTCACCTAAGTTCTTCCCTTTTATAGATGACAATCGTGTTGCACCCGTCCAAGACACGGCACAACAGAGACACAGGCGCAGACGTGCAACAGGGGCCCGCTCAAAGGTTTCTTTTCAGATTAAGACCCTGCGTAAACCTTTTTTATTGTCTATTGTTGTTCACATCCTCCAGATACTCAATACAACCGAGAAGGATGCTGACGTTATTGGCATTTCGCCATGTCAGAATATTGCACGTACCTGGACACTCGGGGTTTATTATTAAGGGCATTGTTCAGCCCGGCATATGTTATAAAGATTGAATACCTTAGGGAGTGTTCGGCGTCGCGAGTTTGGCCTTATATGCATCAGCTCCGAATCATGTCTTTGGTCAAAGTTGGGTTTGCCTGGCTCCCGTGTTTTGCTACCTTATGTTCTGCTCTATCGGCTAAGGCGGCACCGGGAGAACTACTGCGATTGTGCCCTGGTTCATCCGGATGAGCACCTCAGTAGAGAAAGTCGAAAACTGACTGTCATGATAAAGCGCGAGACTGGTCAACCACTCGATGACTTAGCAGAATCTTCGGGATTCCTCTGCATTAACGAAGGGACGTTTCCCGATCATGTATGTATGCGCACCATATTCGGGCGAGCGTGGAGGTACCAGGGGCTATATAGTAGTCCCACCGTCAAACTCCTATGGCTAAGTGAAAGTGTTAAAGCAATATAGTTCGATTGCCTCGTTCACTGTGCTACCACCTCCTTAATGGACCAAGACGTTGGATCAAGTGTGAATACGCATTTTTTGCGAACACCCCTGCATTATATGCGTGGGGGCTGAAGCCGACGACTGCAAACTTTCAGGTTATATACATATATACATAAACGGCCGCATAGGAGGCATCATAATACTTTCAGGCAAAAGTATAAACATAGCCTTTATAATTCAATAAAACATTGTTTTTACAATGGGAATACATGTCACTAGAACATTATATTCTTCGAGCACTGAGCCTCTATTGAACGAGCGCCTTCAAGGACTTCTTCAAAGTAGTGATCGGCAGATACTCGGCCTACGGCCGAACTCTGGGTTACAATAGCGGTGGCCTCCATCTCTGCCCAGTATGTTTTGACACGGGCAAGTGCCATACGCGCACCCTCTATGCACGCCGACCTCTTCATAGCGTCGATGTGCGGCACAGCACCAAGGAACCGTTGCACTAAACTAAAATAACTATTCGGCCTTGGCCCTTCCGACCACAGATGATCCACGACATAGCTCATGGCAAGCCCGGACAACCTATGGAGCTCGGCCCACTCGGCCATTCGCTCATTCAACAGCAGTGGACGCACTGGAACATGGAACTGTGACCAGAATAGCCTTTCCACTTCACGATCTTTTTTATCCTTGAAGTACTCGGCCGCATCAGCAGCACTGGCTGCCAAATCCACGTATGCGTCTGCAGAACTCCATAGTTGATCAAGAGGGGCATACTTAGGATCTCTGAACTTCGTCCACAACAAAAAGGGCTTCCCAGCCACGATATCTCCAGCTTGACACAGCTCCTCCTTCACCGCTCTGATTTTAGAGCGGGCTTCCTTGGCTGCTACCATGGCCTTCTCCAGGTCCGTCGCCTTCGCTTGGCTTTCTTTTTCAAGAAGCTGGTAACGGTCGGCGGCATCTTTCAACTCAACGCCCATCTTGGCTATTTTTTCCTTGCTTCGGCAATGCGCAGCCTGTTCGGACCTCAGCTCTTCGACCGCCTTTAGAGCAGCCGCATCACTATTCCTGGCTTGTTCCTTGGCTCGGGCAAGTTCCGCCCGAGGGTCTCCACGGCGGCAGCTCCATCTGTAGTCACAACATATTAAAGATACTAGCATCATGCTCCTCTTACTATGTGTTGATCACCGGAGAAATCACATACCATGTGCTTCGTCGAGCCGCTTGTTTACAAGCACGATGTCGGCATCTGCCGCATCAAATTGCCGCTTCAGCTCGGCAAACTCACCAGTCCGGCTAGCCACCGGACCTTCAGCCACCTGCACATGAAGGTGACCTGATTATTACTTGGGACTATGATCCTTTGTTTGCCGCCGTTCTCAACGGCAACCAGAGTTTCAGGGGCTACTATCTACATAGGGCACACCTAACGTGTGCGGTACTGTCAAAAACATACACTATTTCACGTACCTCAAAGCCTTTCAGCAGACTCATAAAAGCTTCGTGCAACCCGCTTTCGGCGGATGAAATCCTCTCAATCACCATACCCATTAGTGTATGATGCGCTTCTGAGATGGCCGCTTGCTCCAGAAGATCCTTCAGTGTGTCCGATCGCACACCGGACGGTTCCGGACTCTTTCTGTTGCTCTCTTTAGGAGCCGAATACCGAGGACTCCGGGTGGCCGGAGGATTACCCTCTGGCCTTGGTGGATCAGGAGAAACCCTCCGCGACGACACTTCAGGGTCGCCTGCCCCATGAGGCGGGGTGGCATGGGGAGGTGTTTCGCTCTCCATCATCTCCGGAAGAAGATCCCCCGAAGACGAACTCTGTCGAGAAGGGCTACGATTCGAACTACAAGATATATGCTTCGGTTATTGTCTTCAGAAGTAATGTAGGATATTTTTACTATTAGGTACTTTTTGTTTACTTACAGCTCGGTAGAGAGCTGATCCCCTTGCGGGCATTGTGCGGCAAGAGTACCCTCCGAGGCAGGACCCTCTGGCGAAGATTTCTTCCCCCATTTGGAAACCTTTGTTTCCGGGTCTTCAGAGATGGTCCTCTTCCTTCCTTGGGGAAAGGGAATTTCAGATTCTTCTCCCTGGTTACCCTCCTTCGCGGAGGCGCTAATTCCCCCGGTTTGGATGAATAATGAGTGAGGCCTGCTTTCAGCCTCTTTATTTCCCCCTTTATCTTCCCCTGAGGGCGCCTGATAAGGCGCCGGCTCGAGCATTCTAGCTAGTACTGGATCGGCCGAGCCTTCGGGAAGGGGGGGTCAAACACCTGATCATCTTCGCCTTTGTTACCCAGTCCTGGTCAAAGAGCGACTTTTTAGAATGATGTTATGATAAATAAAAAGACAGCGTGTTCGGCCACGGGATTACTTACTTGGGTATCTGGGCGATTACAGCTCAGACCCACATCCTCGGTGGTGTCCGGACACTTTATTTGTGGTCCGAAGAACAATTTGTACATCTCTTCGAGCGTCATGCCGAGGAAGTGCTGAATAGTTCGCGGTCCTTCCGGGTTGAACTCCCACATACGGAGGGGTCAACGCTTGCAAGGCGGGACTCGACGAACTAGCATGACTTGCATTACCGTGACCAGGTTGACATCTCTCTCGAGGAGATCTCGGATGTGACTCTGCAATATCGGCACATCATTTACTGGCCCCCAGTCCAGCCCCTTGTTGATCCATGACGTCAGTTGTGGTGGGGGGCCTGAGCGAAAGGCAGGGGCGGCTACCCACTTAGTACTCCGGGGAGCTGTGATATAAAACCACTCTCGTTGCCATAAACTGGACACCTCTGGGAAGGAACCCTCTGGCCATGGAACATCAGCGCTTTTGCTTATTATGGCACCTCCGCACTCTACGTGTCGCCCCTCGATCATCTTCGGCTTCACATTGAAAGTCTTGAGCCACAGGACGAAGGTGGGGTAATGCGGAGGAAGGCCTCACACACGATGATGAACGACGAGATGTGAAGGAGGGAATCCGGGGCCAGGTCATGGAAATCTAGCCCATAATAGAACATGAACCCCCTAACAAAGGGATCTAGAGCAAGGCCTAGTGAAAGAACATGCGGTGCCCCATGTTTGGTTTTGGTAATTGATGACAATCTCTATGGACTAATGGTTGCCTTGAGTTATATTTGAAGGTTTTTTCCATAGGCTTTTCTTGGAGTACATGTGTTGGTTTCAAGGAGAGTTTGTGTTGACCAAGGTGCTATTAAGGAATTATCCAAAGCTTGGTCATGTGAGAGTTGAGCTTATTGCAAGCATGTCTTGAAGAAGAAGATTGTGTGATCAGAGTACATGTGTTGGTTTCAAGGAGAGTTTGTGTTGACCAAGGTGCTATTAAGGAATTATCCAAAGCTTGGTCATGTGAGAGTTGAGCTTATTGCAAGCATGTCTTGAAGAAGAAGATTGTGTGATCATTCATGTTTACCTTCAAGACATCATCCAAATGAAGAGAGTTGGAAAGATTCAAGGTTGATCAAGACTAAGTCAAGAGTGAATCAAGTTGATCAACTCACAAAGCGTAGAAGATGTACCGAGAGGGATCAAGTGATCCCATGGTTTGGTAAGCATTGTCCATTGTGCTTTGTGTACTAACCCATGGTCTATGTGAGAGTTCTACGTGGGGTTAGGTACGTGTTCATGGGCTTGTGTCAAGGGGAAGATATTACTCAACCCATGGAGAGGATGACATCAAGTGGTGATCGTCATCAAGATTGCCGTGTGCAAGTTCAAGTGGATCATCGCAAAGAGATCAAGTGCTTGAAGCTTGCCGTCCATTGTGGTGACAATGGACTTGTGAAGATGTGTCGAAGAGTGGCTCACCCATAGTGGACTATGGGGGAGCAATCATCTAGTCTTCATCGAGCCAACGCAATCAAGAAAGGTGGTCCAACTTGAGGGAGTCAAGATCGTCATCATCTAGCTCAAGTGGACCATGTGCAAGGCAAAGGTTTGCCCTTGATAGGTTTTCTATTTTACCGGTCTCATGGTGGTAGTTTGGAGACCGGGTTATAGGATCGTTTGCCGTACTATCAAGGGGGGCTCTCAAGTTGGTAGCTTGATCGTATCGTTAGTAGAGAGCTCAAACCATTGCATCCTTGCATCATCTTTCTTGGTTCTTGTTTGGTTCTCTTTGTGAGTCTTAGAGCTTATGGTCATCTTGATGACAAGCTTCAGTTCATCGAAGACGGAGTTCGCATGCATCTTCTATGATGTTTTTGGTGTTGGAGGTTTTACCGGTCTTTTCCGAGGAATGGTTCTCACCATTTTCTTATGGGCCTTTTCTCATTTGCTTCTTATTGATATTTCTTTGAAGATTGTGTTAGCCCTTGTCGCTAGCTTTCCAACAAACTTGGTTTCATCGAATTCGGAGTCCGTTTGCAAAAGTTGTGGCAGTTTTGGTGTTCTGAAAAGGCTGCAGCGGTACTACCGCGAATTGGAGCGGATGTAATTTTTTACTACCGCTCCAGAGCAGTACTACCGCGGCTCCTACAGCGGTAGTACCGCTCCGGACCAAAAACTCGTCCCAAGTCTTGCGGTGGTAGGCCCGGATGTATTTTTTTAGTACCGCTCGCAAGCAGTAGTACCGCTACCATTTGCGGTAGTACCGTCAGGTCGAGCGGTAGTACCATGAGGACGAGCGGTAGTACCGCTCCGGTGGTTCTCCTGGCCTTTTGCCTCCTCGCTGTTGTTTTTCAAAGGGGTACTTCCGCCCTAGCGGTAGTACCGCTCCTTGGAGCGGTAGTACCGCTCTGTGCGGGCTGTGAGCATAACAGTTGGATTTTCCCCACCTATAAAAGGGGGTCTTCTTCCCCAATGAATCTTATCTCTTTAGCTCATATTCTTCCCCCATTGTTGACCTTCTTCGAGCTTGCTAACTCTCAATCCCTCCAATGATTCTTGCTAGTTCTTGAGGGAAAATAGAGAGGAGATCTAGATCCACGTTTCCACCAATCACTTTCTCCTCTATGTGAGGGGAACCCCTTGGATCTAGATCTTGGAGTTCTTCGTGTTCTCTTCTTCGTTCTTCCTCTCATTTTCCTCCCTAGTATTTGTTGCTTCAGTGGGATTTGGGAGAGAAGGACTTGGGCACTCCGTGTGCCCTTGCCATTGCATTTGGTGCATCGGTTTGAGTTCTCCACGGTGATACGTGGAAGTTACAAGTTGAGAAGCTTATTACTCTTGGGTGCTTGGTACCCTTGAGCTTGTTCCTCTTGGGTGCTTGTGCGCCCTAGACGGTTGAGGTCACCTCGGAGCCATATTCCATTGTGGTGAAGTTTCGTGGTGTCGTTGGGGAGTTAACCCCAACCTTTGTGGTGTTCGGAGTTCAATCATTATGGTGTAAAGCTCCGGGCAAGCATCGGGGTCTCCAATTAGGTTGTGGAGATCGCCCCGAGCAATTTGACGGGTTCCAGTGACCGCCCCCAAGGGTTGCCAAAGTGTACGGGTTCGGTAACCGCCCCCAAGGTTGCCATTTGTATGGGTTCGGTGACCGCCCTCAAGGGTCCCTTAGTGGAATGACAGCATCTTGCATTGTGCGAGGGCGTGGGGAGATTATGGTAGCCCTAGTGGCTTCTTGGGGAGCATTGTGCCTCCACACCGCTCCAAACGGAGATTAGCATCCGCAAGGGTGTGAACTTCGGGATACATCATCGTCTCTGCGTGCCTCGGTTATCTCTTACCCGAGCTCTTTACTTATGCACTTTACTTTGTGATAGCCATATTGTTTCTTATCATATATCTTGCTTTCACCTAGTAGTCTATCTTGCTTAGCATAAGTTGTTGGTGCACATAGGTGAGCCTAGTTGTTGTAGGTTTTGTGCTTGACAAATTAACCGCTAGGTTTATTCCGCATTTGCTCAAGCCTAAACCATAATTATTTTAAAACGCCTATTCACCCCCCCTCTAGGCGACATCCACGATCTTTCAATTGGTATCAGAGCCTCGTCTCTCTTTGTTAGGCTTAACCGCCTAGAGAGTAAAGATGTCGACTAGGGGATTAGGATTCTCTCACACTCTTAGTTTCGATGGCACAAGTTTTGATGTTTGGGTAATTTGCATGCTTAATCTCTCTAGGGTCATGGACCCAAATTTAGAGCGAATTGTAGATATGGGTTTTTCTCCTCCAAAGGATCCTCAAAGATTAACTTTAGAGGATGAGAAAAACTCTTATCTCAATGCTCAAGCTTCTAATGTGCTTTTTGATGCTTTGAGCAATGTAGTTATATTTCAACTCATGTCGTTCCGGGATGCTCATGAGTTGTGGACAAAGCTTCAAGATAAATATGGCATGTCCAAGTTTTGTGGGGATGATTGTTCTCCCTCCACATCCAGCCGTATAGTCTTCTCAACTTCTTCTACTTCACCTACATGTGGCTTTCCACAAGGTAATGATATGGTGAGTAGTGTTGGTCATTGCAATGTTGATAGTATATTTATTGTGGATGATCCTTCATCACTATCTTATTGCAATGCTCCTTCTTTGGGCTTTAACACTTCGAGCACTGCAAATGTTTCACATGCTTGTGTTGATAGTCCTTGCATATCATGTAGAAATTGCTTGACTAAATCCCATGATGATATGTTTACTATGTCTTGTTGCCATGATAAAAATGCATATATGTCCTCGAATTGTTGTGCTAACAATGTAGAGGAAACCCAACACCCCATGGAACAAGATGTGGTCTTGAATGGTGCTTCAATGGATCCTTCATCATCATCTATTGCATTTTGCCTTATGGCCAAAGCTTCAAAGGTATCTCCCACTTTGAATCCCAATATATCTTGTGATGATGGCAAGAGTGATGATGATGTTGATTATGATGAAGAGAATGATAATGTTGCCTCCTTAAAAACTAAGGGGGAAATGATTTTTAAAGCTCTTCACAAAAATAAACTTGCTCGTTCCAACTTCATGGAAATCATGTCTCTTGCCATTGAAGGCAAGAAATACATTGAGGAGTTGGAATCTCATCTAGAGGAGCATGAGGTCACCATTGAGAAAATGGAAGCTCATGAGCGTGATTACGCAAATGAGATCGCGGAGCTATCTCAAGCTCTTGAACATGAACAAACCACATCCGAATCTCTTGAGGAGACCTTTGCTCTAGAATTATCTAGAATAAAGGAATCTCATGATAGAGCACTCGAGGTGGCCAATGATTTCAAAACTAAAAATGCTAAGCTTGAAGTTGCTCATGTTAGACTCCTTGAGGATTTTGAGCACCTCGAAAATGGCTCAAGGGTCATCAAGGGTGAGCTCATCAAACTCACCGAGTCTCATGCTCAACTTAAAGCTTCATATTCAAAAGAGCTTGCCAAGTTGTCTTCTCCTCTTGTTGCTAATTATGATGCTTGTGCTACTAACTCTATCTCTTGTGAAGCATCCATATTAAAGGAGAATGTTGAGCTAAGGGCTCAACTTGAGTTGCTATCTAGCAATTATGGGATGTTGGAAGAAAATCATGTAAACCTCACAAGCTCTCATGATGATCTTCTAGTATCCCATAATGTGCTAAAGATAGCTCATGAGGCCATGCTTGCTAAGGTAACATCTAGTGAGCCTCATGTGGATACTAGCACTAATTTTGGTCAAAATGCTATATTGCCTTGTGCTAGTCCTCGCGATTCATCCATGCATAACATTGGTACACCTTGTGATGAATTGCTTTCCTTGCCTTGTTGCTCTAACGATGAAGCTTATACTTCCTCTAGTACTTGTGTTGAGACTAACCATACAGAGAAAATCAAAGAGCTCAAGGCCCAAGTCACTTCTTTGAAGAAAGACTTGGAAAAGAGTCATGAAGGAAAATTCACACTCAACAATATCTTGAGTGTGCAAAAATCCCCCAATGACAAAGGTGGACTTGGATTCAACTCCAACAAGAAGAAGAAGTCCAAAGTGAACAAAAAGAAGGACCAAGAACAAGTCAAGAATTCGGCCAAGATTGTTTGCTTCAAGTGCAAATTAGAAGGGCATCATGTTAGATCTTGCCCATTGAAGAAGAAGGCCATTAGTGACAAGCAACAAGGGAAGCGGCCACAAGTTCGATCTCATGCTCAACCACCAGTTGAAGAAAGTCCTCTTCCCAAGAATCCTCAAGCTAATGCTTCTCAAGTTGAGAAATCAAGTGAGAAGAAAGTGAAGAGTAGACGTTGCTACTTATGTCGTGAGAAAGGTCACCTCGCATCTTCATACACTAGTGGTAACTTATCCAACCCAATTATTATTGATGATATCTATTCTCTTGGGAAGTATAAGGTTGGCAATGTGTTTGCGAAAGTTGTTGGTACTCAAAGTGGTGTCAAGAAAAGAACCATTTGGGTAGCCAAGCCTATTGTGACTAACCTCTTAGGGCCCAACTTCGTTGGGGACCAACAAGCTCAAACTTGATCAATAGGTGTTGTTGGAGGGCACTGGAGACTTGGATACTCTATGAAGAATTAAGGGGACTTCATCATTCTAATTGTCTCAAGCCAAGTTATTCGAATTATCAAGTTTCTATCTTATATCCAATGTTTCTCCATGCGGTAACTCGTGCTTAAAGTGTTTACATTGATAGTTACTTACCCCTTTGCATGTTTGGTTTTGTTCCTTGCATGTGTTTGTATATGTTGTGCTTCCAACTTGATTATCTTGTGCAATCTAGTATGTGTGTGTTGGTTTGCACATCATGTACATGTGTGTCATGCATTGAGCCTTTTGCATCTTGTTCTTTTCTTAGTTGGCTCTTGTGAGAGATTAATGGAATATCCCATTATGGGGGAGTGATGTGCTTTGTGCACCTCACAATCCTATATATGTGTGTGTACATGAGTAATACCATCTAGTATTGATATTTCAAGATTATCTAGTCGCTATGTGGTATGTCTTCTCATGAGAAATTCAAATTCTATATTGTCCATTAATTATCTCGTGTTGGATCATGATTTTGCCTCTTGTTTATCTTTAATTGGTATCACATTATGGGGGAGTAATATGCTATGTGTATATTACTAGCCTAGAAAATGTGTACATTTGAGATATGTCACCTAGAATTGATATTGTAAATTATCTTGTTCCTAGGTGGCATGTTAGCTCTACAAGTTGCAATTTGCTTTTTGTTTGGTGTGAAGATGATGTCGGATATCCTTGTTATCTACCACCGGGAATTATTTCCAAATACTTCTTGTCTTTTGACAATTGGTACTCACTTATGTGTGGTAGAAATTATTGATCATCTTTACATTGGCCTTTGCTTTTATTTGCTTTATCTCTTGCCTAGGATTGTGTCAACTCCCATTGTATTCCATACCACTTGTGGATCTTGTTAATTTCTTGACCTTGTCTAGTGTTTTCTAGATATAGTGAAAGTGGTGATCCCACCTCGTGCATTTTGTATTCAAATGCAAATTCTCTATAATGCACTAGTCTTGGGGGAGCTATCCTATTCTCTATAAAACACTCATCTTGTGATCCTTATCAAGTGTGTGTTTGTGGAAGGCAAGCCGTTTCTTTTTGGTGCTTTGTGCCATCATGAAACTTTGTAGAGGGCTTGGTTTGTTTGGAACCATTCTCTCTTTTGGGAGTTTGACATCTTTCTTTTTGAGTGTATCGATGGATATCTCATTCCTTGATGTATCTTTTATGGATATCCTCCAAGTGATGATTTATTCATTTGGTATCTTTTCTTCGCTTGGTATTTCTTTGTCTTTTGGTCTCGGTTCTTGAAAGTCTTGAGCATGCAAATTTACTTCTTGTAGTTTCTTTGGCATGTTTTCTTTCTTTGACCCAATATATAGGGGGAACTCCACCAAGTCTCAAATTGGATGAGATGTGCATGAAATTCATTTTCATATCTATATGCACATATTTATGTGGAGTTCGCCCTATGTGTTGTTGGTTCTCTAACTCTTTGGTCCCAATGAGTTTGGGTACCATTTTGTTTGTGTTATTGTTCTAGGAACAAGTGGAGATGCATTGGATGCTCGGCTCACTCACAAGGAAGGTGTTGTCACCATGTGCTTATTGGAGTCAAGCTAGGATGATCAATGAACTACTTTGTACCTTCAATTGGTATCTACTACATCCTTCCAATGTTATCTCGGTAACAAGTATCTTCATATACTTCATGCACACATTTCTTGCATCAACCTTGTGTAGGTTGTATCATGGCATGTTATCCATTCTTTCTTGTGATACTTGTTTCCTTTCTCAAAGCATCCCAACAATGATGTCTTGTTGCTAGTTGTGATGTCTTTGATGGGTGTGTGGTAGGAATTCATTTATATACTATAAGACCATATCCAGCCATGTGCTATGCTTCCAAGCAAATATCTTATTGGTATATGTATGACTTCCTTTTGGATATCTTGTTCCTTCGTGTTGTAACTATTTCGGGTGTACATCCTTCTTTGTAGATATATATCATCATGATCTAGTCTACCTAGAACCATATACACTTGGGAGAAATTACATCTATAGATGATATCCTTTCTTTCACGTCCACCTTGTCTTTCTTATGTTATTTCTTTGGTGGCTCCATGAAAGCTTTTGCCTTGAGTGAGTGTCTTCTATCGTTGCATCTTGATGCGCTCTTGTGTGGTTAACATTATTTTCCTCATGCTTTTCTTTACGAGGTTTTTGCCATCTTAATTGGCATCCCTCGTCTTGACGCGCCTTTCATCTTCTATCTTCACCGCGGGTTGTCACAAGCATAGGTTCTCTATATGCTTATTAGTAAGCTTGTGAACCCATTTGCTTGTTGTGTGTGGGAATGATAGGCCTTGCACTATGTTGCCTCATTCTTTCAAGACTTTATTGATGCTTAATGCTCATCCGTACATTAGTCTTCTCAAGTGCATTGCCTTGACTCACACACATCATTTTGGTTGAGCCCATTCTTAAGTTGCCTCTTTCACTTATTGCTCAACCATGTGTTTGTTACATGTACTAGGCTTAGTTTACTATATGCTCACTTGCACTTGTTGTAAATTTCTATTGATTTTGGGGGAGCTATGATCCTATTTTGTGCACTTTGTTTCCAAATTCAAATATTCTTATGTGTGCACAAATCATGGGGAGCCTCTCTAGTTTCTTTAGAACACTCCTTTGCTCATATCATAATATCTTTTATTCATGTGGCTCGTAGGATCATTGGCCTAGTTGGTTCAATTGGTATCTTTTGATAGCTTGCTTCAATAGATATCTTTTGATTGCTTGATTGCTTGTTTCTCTCTTTGTTATGTCTTTGTGGCATATCTTCCTTTTGCAATCTTTGAGCCTCAATATAGTTTGTCTTCCTCCAAGTATTTACCCTTGGATGTGTGTATTGCATTCCACTCTCTTGTTGAGAAATACACAATTTATGGAGGACCACCATCTATATTGGCCCTCTAAGCTTTTTGCCCATTTTGGCAATCGATGCCAATGGGGGAGAAGTTTCAGAGAGTTTTGTGGAGAAGATTTGGTTTATGTTTCCTTAGCTTTTGCATCTCATTCGCATGCATTATTGGTTGTTGCAGTGCATGGTGATGCATAATTCCTTGTATAAACTCTCTTGAAAGTGATTGTCATCAATTACCAAAATGGGGGAGATTGAAAGAACATGCAGTGCCCCATGTTTGGTTTTGGTAATTGATGACAATCTCTATGGACTAATGGTTGCCTTGAGTTATATTTGAAGATTTTGTCCATAGGCTTTTCTTGGAGTACATGTGTTGGTTTCAAGGAGAGTTTGTGTTGACCAAGGTGCTATTAAGGAATTATCCAAATCTAGGTCATGTGAGAGTTGAGCTTATTGCAAGCATGTCTTGAAGAAGAAGATTGTGTGATCAGAGTACATGTGTTGGTTTCAAGGAGAGTTTGTGTTGACCAAGGTGCTATTAAGGAATTATCCAAAGCTTGGTCATGTGAGAGTTGAGCTTATTGCAAGCATGTCTTGAAGAAGAAGATTGTGTGATCATTCATGTTTACCTTCAAGACATCATCCAAATGAAGAGAGTTGGAAAGATTCAAGGTTGATCAAGACTAAGTCAAGAGTGAATCAAGTTGATCAACTCACAAAGCGTAGAAGATGTACCGAGAGGGATCAAGTGATCCCATGGTTTGGTAAGCATTGTCCATTGTGCTTTGTGTACTAACCAGTGGTCTATGTGAGAGTTCTACGTGGGGTTAGGTACGTGTTCATGGGCTTGTGTCAAGGGGAAGATATTACTCAACCCATGGAGAGGATGACATCAAGTGGTGATCGTCATCAAGATTGCCGTGTGCAATTTCAAGTGGATCATCGCGAATAGATCAAGTGCTTGAAGCTTACCGTCCATTGTGGTGACAATGGACTTGTGAAGATGTGCCAAAGAGTGGCTCACCCATAGTGGACTATGGGGGAGCAATCATCTAGTCTTCATCGAGCCAACGCAATCAAGAAAGGTGGTCCAACTTGAGGGAGTCAAGATCGTCATCATCTAGCTCAAGTGGACCATGTGCAAGGCAAAGGTTTTCCCTTGATAGGTTTTCTATTTCACCGGTCTCATGGTGGTAGTTTGGAGACCGGGTTATAGGATCATTTGCCGTACTATCAAGGGGGGCTCTCAAGTTGGTAGCTTGATCGTATCATTAGTAGAGAGCTCAAACCATTGCATCCTTGCATCATCTTTCTTGGTTCTTGTTTGGTTCTCTTTGTGAGTCTTAGAGCTTATGGTCATCTTGATGACAAGCTTCAGTTCATCGAAGACGGAGTTCGCATGCATCTTCTATGATGTTTTCGGTGTTGGAGATTTACCTGGTCTTTTCCGAGGAAGGGTTCTCACCATTTTCTTATGGGCCTTTTCTCATTTGCTTCTTATTGATATTTCTTTGAAGATTGTGTTAGCCCTTGTCGCTAGCTTTCCAACAAACTTGGTTTCATCGAATTCGGAGTCCGTTTGCAAAAGTTGTGGCAGTTTTGGTGTTCTGAAAAGGCTGCAGCGGTACTACCGCGAATTGGAGCGGATGTAATTTTTTACTACCACTCCAGAGCAGTACTACCGCGGCTCCTACAGAGGTAGTACCGCTCCGGACCAAAAACTCATCCCAAGTCTTGCGGTGGTAGGCCCGGATGTATTTTTTTAGTACCGCTCGCAAGCAGTAGTACCGCTACCATTTGCGGTAGTACCGTGAGGTCGAGCGGTAGTACCGTGAGGACGAGCGGTAGTACCGCTCCGGTGGTTCTCCTGGCCTTTTGCCTCCTCGCTATTGTTTTTCAAAGGGGTACTTCCGCCCTAGCGGTAGTACCGCTCCTTGGAGCGGTAGTACCGCTCTGTGCGGGCTGTGAGCATAACAGTTGGATTTTCCCCACCTATAAAAGGTGGTCTTCTTCCCCAATGAACCTTATCTCTTTAGCTCATGTTCTTCCCCCATTGTTGAACTTCTTCGAGCTTGCTAACTCTCAATCCCTCCAATGATTCTTACTAGTTCTTGAGGGAAAAGAGAGAGGAGATCTAGATCCACGTTTCCACCAATCACTTTCTCCTCTATGTGAGGGGAACCCCTTGGATCTAGATCTTGGAGTTCTTCGTGTTCTCTTCTTTGTTCTTCCTCTCATTTTCCTCCCTAGCATTTGTTGCTTCGGTGGGATTTGGGAGAGAAGGACTTGGGCACTCCGTGTGCCCTTGCCATTGCATTTGGTGCATCGGTTTGAGTTCTCCATGGTGATACGTGGAAGTTACAAGTTGAGAAGCTTATTACTCTTGGGTGCTTGGTACCCTTGAGCTTGTTCCTCTTGGGTGCTTGTGCGCCCTACACGGTTGAGGTCACCTCGGAGCCATATTCCATTGTGGTGAAGTTTCATGGTGTCGTTGGGGAGTTAACCCCAACCTTTGTGGTGTTCGGAGCTCAATCATTGTGGTGTAAAGCTCCGGGCAAGCGTCGGGGTCTCCAATTAGGTTGTGGAGATCACCCCGAGCAATTTGACGGGTTCCGGTGATCGCCCCCAAGGGTTGCCAAAGTGTACGGGTTTGGTAACCGCCCCCAAGGGTTGCCATTTGTACGGGTTCGGTGACCGCCCTCAAGGGTCCCTTAGTGGAATCACAGCATCTTGCATTGTGCAAGGGCGTGAGGAGATTACGGTGGCCCTAGTGGCTTCTTGGGGAGCATTGTGCCTCCACACCGCTCCAAACGGAGATTAGCATCCGCAAGGGTGTGAACTTCGGGATACATCGTCGTCTCCGCGTGGCTCGGTTATCTCTTACCCGAGCTCTTTACTTATGCACTTTACTTTGTGATAGCCATATTGTTTCTTATCATATATCTTGCTATCACCTAGTAGTCTATCTTGCTTAGCATAAGTTGTTGGTGCACATAGGTGAGCCTAGTTGTTGTAGGTTTTGTGCTTGACAAATTAACCGCTAGGTTTATTCCGCATTTGTTCAAGCCTAAACCGTAATTATTTTGAAACGCCTATTCACCCCCCCTCTAGGCGACATCCACGATCTTTCACCTAGCCCTCGAAGGAAGTGAGAGATGAATACAATGCTCTCTCCGGGTTCGGGAGTAGGAATGACCTGCCCTCGAGCAGGCAGCCTGTGCGAGATTTCGACGGTCAAATACCTGGCCTCTCTTAGCTTCTTGATGTCTTCCTCTGTGATAGAGGAAGGCATCCACCGACCTTGAAGGTTGGATTCGGACATGGTTGAAGGTCAGAAGCACCTGACCTGAGACTTGGGTGTTGGAAATCGAGGCAGGGGAAGGATTCGATTGAGTACGAGAGGGAAAAAAGGACATGCCTTGACCTCTTTATAAAGAGGGTGAATATCAAGCGTCCTCCTCGTGGCCGTTTGGGACTTGCCTAAAATCGAGGAGTCATACCAACGGCACGATTGGGTTACCCACGTCCGTATTAATGAGAATCCTGTAATAAGGGGGACATGATCTCTGCTTTGACAAGACGTGTCAAGAAAACTACCTCGCGATATGTGTAGTGCTGGTTGAGAAAAATGGTTCGAATAATGACTGGGCCATGGCATGATGTCATGTTGCTAAACGCGTCAGTAGATTAGATTTGTGGAGATATTATTCTCTCTACGGTGGTATGTGGAACTTGTTTTGCAGAGCCGGACACTATCCTTGTGTTCAAAATATTCTATGGAGTATTCAGAGGAAGAACCCGCCTTGCAATGCCGAAGACAAATCTGCGTGCCGGACTCATCGTCATTGAAGCCTGGTTCAGGAGCTACTGAGGGAGTCCTAGATTAGGGGGTCTCCGGATAGCCGGACTATATCCTTTGGCCGGACTATTGGACTATGAAGATACAAGATTGAAGACTTCGTCTCGTGTCCGGATAGGACTTTCCTTGGCGTGGAAGGCAAGCTTGGCAATACAAATATGCAGATCTCCTCCCTTGTAACCGACTCTGTGTAACCCTAACCCCCTCCAATGTCTATATAAACCGGAGGGTCTAGTCCGTAGAAAAACATACAATCATACCATAGGCTAGCTTCTGTGGTTTAGCCTCTACGATCTTGTGGTAGATCAACTCTTGTAATCCTCATATCATCAAGATCAATCAAGCAGGACGTAGGGTATTACCTCCATCAAGAGGGCCCGAAGCTAGGTAAACATCGTGTCCCCCGCCTCCTGTTACCATCCGCCTTAGACGCATAGTTCGGGACCCCCTACCCGAGATCCGCCGGTTTTGACACCGACACCCCCTCCCCATATATAAAGGAGTGGAGGAGAGGGAGGGCCGACCCTCTCTATGGCGCGCCCTAGGGAAGTCCTACTCCCGCCGGGAGTAGGATTCCCCCTTTCCTAGTAGAACTAGGAGCCCTTCCAAGTAGTAGGAGTAGGAGAGAAGGAAAGGGAAAAGAGAAGAGAAGGAAAGAAGGGGGCGCCGCCCCTCCCCCTAGTCCAATTCGGACTAAGCATTGGGGGGGCGTGCAGCCTCTCCTCTCTCTTTCCCCTAAAGCCCAATAAGGCCCATATACTCCCCGGCGAATTCCCGTAACTCTCCGGTACTCCGAAAAATACCCGAATCACTCGGAACCTTTCCGATGTCCGAATATAGTCATCCAATATATCGATCTTTACGTCTCGACCATTTTGAGACTCCTCATCATGTCCCCGATCTCATCCGGGACTCCGAACTACCTTCGGTACATCAAAACACATAAACTCATAATACAAATCGTCACCGAATGTTAAGCGTGCGGACCCTACGGGTTCGAGAACTATGTAGACATGACCGAGACACGTCTCCGGTCAATAACCAATAGCGTAACCTAGATGCTCATATTGGCTCATACATATTCTACGAAGATCTTTATCGGTCAAACCGCATAACAACATACATTGTTCCCTTTGTCATCAGTATGTTACTTGCCCGAGATTCGATCGTCGGTATCTCAATACCTAGTTCAATCTCGTTACCGGAAAGCCTCTTTACTCGTTCCGTAATACATCATCCCGCAACTAACTCATTAGTTACAATGCTTGCAAGGCTTATAGTGATGTTTATTACCGAGTGGGCCCAGAGATACCTTTCCGATGATCGGAGTGACAAATCCTAATCTCGAAATACGCCAACTCAACAAGTACCTTCGGAGACACCTATAGAGCACCTTTATAATCATCCAGTTACGTTGTGACGTTTGGTAGCACACAACGGGAGTTGCATAATCTCATAGTCATAGGAACATGTATAAGTCATGAAGAAAGCAATAGCAACATACTAAACGATCAAGTGCTAAGCTAACGGAATGGGTCAAGTCAATCACATCATTCTCCTAATGATGTGATCCCGTTAATCAAATGACAACTCATGTCTATGATTAGGAAACTTAACCATCTTTGATTAATGAGCTAGTCAAGTAGAGGCATACTAGTGACACTATGTTTGTCTATGTATTCACACATGTATTATGTTTCCGGTTAATACAATTCTAGCATGAATAATAAACATTTATTATGAAGTAAGGAAATAAATAATAACTTTATTATTGCCTCTAGGGCATATTCCTTCAGAAAACGTCAAGGAACACCTACAACATGGATGACATATACATATACAACATGTACACCTTGTCTCTTTTGTTAGCCACATTTCAAACAGGTAACTCAACACATGATGCATTCAAGTTAACTAGGCATGCATCATTCTCATGTGAATTTATATCATTAATACCTTTATTGTTACCTTGTCGCAAAGACGTAGCTGATGTAGGTACGGACGTTGACAATGTACCATACTCTTGAGTTGATGTCGCACTCACAATCCGAGGTGGGGCTGCTCTAGTAGGTGCAACAGTGGAGGAACTAACCGGCGGTGGTGAGCATGGACTGGAATAGTTGTTGTTGTTGTCACCCAATGCATCCTGTATCTGTCTCTCAAAGGTACAAGCACGAACATACATACCAGTAATGCAACGAGTAATATACTAAAATCTTGCACGGATATCATGGTTCAAACCACCAAAAAATCTATTCATTGTATCATCCTCAGATTCTTCCATGTCACAATGATGTATATAAGATTTGAACTCTTGGTAGTAAGCATGAACAGTGTTACTGCCTTGTTTTAATTGTTCAAATTTGCGAAGCAATTCACGACGATAGTAAGGAGGAAAAAATTGTTGTCTCACTACAGCTTTCAAAACTTTCCAAGTTGTGGGTTGGTTATCAATGTTTTTCTTACAATGTACACTCCACCAAACAGAAGCAAAACCAGTAAATGCTCTAGTGGTAGCTCGTACTCTCTCGAGTTCAAAAAAGTCATGGTGAGTAAAAACTTGTTCTACTTCAAGCTCCCAAGCTAGATAAATAGTAGGATTAAATCTACCCTCAAATGACGGTAAAGAGATAACCTGACCATGTGCATGTGTGTGTTGTCCCAACTCTCGTGATGGTGAAGATGTGTCCGTCGTCCAAGAACTTCTATCTCTGGAACCTGTCATGATTAGTAGAAATAAGAAACAAAATTCAAGAATAATGTTCCTATGAACTACTAGGATGTGGTTGTAAAGTGCTCACACTAAAGCAAATATCAATATCTTACAAGTTCTTACCTTGCGGCAGGTGGTGACAAGCAACCAGCGGTGTCCAATAACTCCAAAGATTGTGTAAAGAGATTGCCAGGGGAACATACGTATACACGGTGTAGAAATATGTGGAGCTGGGTTGGCTATATTTGGTAGCAAAAGATTAGCAATAATCAATTCAGAGATGCAATGTTGAATAAACGTTCAACGACGGTACTGTGCTGGTCCTAGGCTAGACCGGACTAGAGACGCGAGCCTAGAAAACTAATGAGGTCACGCCGTAGCACAACTAGCATCAATAAAGGATATCAAGTAGCTCTGGACAGCAAAATATAAGTGAAGATCACAATAGTCATAAAGATAATGATGTGAAACAACAGCCAAGCAGGATATACCAACAACTTTCTCTCCAACTTTCCTTTGGAAAAGTTTGTGCCAATTTTTTGATAATTTTTTTCAAGAATGGTATTGACTCAAGCTTTCAAAGCAAAAAGAATCACTCAATTCCGAGTTGATATGAGGAGTCAAAAAATTCTAAAACTGGCCTGAAAAAGTGGAATAAGCTATGTTCGTGAATTTCGGAGGGCAAAAAGATCTCTGTCTTTTTTTCTCTCTCCCTCTTTCCAAAACAAACTAGATAAGATGTAGATTGGATCAAGCGAAGATGGGAATGATCTCAACTATGATTATGACAATGAACGGTGGGTAGCACGTGGAGGAAATTGATGGATGGGTGGTGGACAGCGAAAGGGATAACGATGCAGCAGCGGCGTGACTAATGTGAACAGAACTCGAAACTCTAAACGAACTAGACACTAAGACCAGCAACTCGACACGACGATGGAACCGATAATTCAACTATGCAAGCAATGAAAAGAAAATTGCAAAGGCTCAGACTGGCTTGGACAAAGGATGAATAGATCTAACTTCTTTGTGGCTTTTTCTTATACAATAGGTAAGAAAATAAATCTAATCTAGAAAAAACTGGAAATTCTCACCGAACAGCCTGAAAACTGATACCACTTGATAGAGGCGATGGTCATGATCTTTTGATAAGATGATAACTATCGATTTGGTGGAGATGACTTTGATGATCCAACTACAAACATGCACGACGTTGCGCCTTAGCAATCGCTAAACCAATCTCCTGAGGTTACTGATGATGTCGGAAGTACGGTCAGCCTGACCACGAAGGTCTATTCCTGCAAGCAATCAAAGAACAAGCAAGAATATGATAAATCAGTCTGAATATTGCAAATATATATGAAGTATTGATAATGTTGGGGATCCGTAAGCGGTCTTGGTCTGGTCGTTGGACACAAACGAAGTACACGAAGTTGCAATGGCTAACTTTTAACTAAACAAATCCCAAGGAAAAAGTTACTAGATGGATCTATTTATATAGGAGCAAGGGGTGGCGGCCAAGGAGGTGGAAGGATGTCCCAAGGCGGCCTAAAACCAACCCTAGGTCGTACAAGGCTCATGGGCCCAAGTGGAGGCGATGCAACATCTTTGGACTTGTTGTTTGACTCGGATTCTGCTGCAGCATCAGATTGTTTCGTCGATATCTCAATGCTCCGGGCGAATTTGAAGGTGAATCCAATTGGGTTGGAAAGATCACGAAATCTACTTTCCAACAAAAAAAGAATCACCCAATTCGGAGTCCGTGTGAAAAAGTTGTTGGCATTTTGAGTCAGGCATGTCTGTGCAGTCCGAATCTGAATCCAAAACATGAGAGACTTGGACTCTATCTTCTCTTGGCCCAAAAGTGACATGAAAGGACTTTTTGAACAGAACCTAAATTTCTCCTTTTCCCTTATCTTCGTATGTGTATTGTACAAATGTCCCATACACCTGCAATTAGACAAAACACAAAAGTGTGTGAAGTATTTTTGTTCTGGATAACATAAATAGATTATTGAATAGTTTGCACTAGAAATCACCTGAAAAATATGCATGTATGCAATATTTTTGGTCGTATCCAAGGTAGTCATGTCCTCATCACCATCCATGAGGAATTGTGGATGCGAAGACACAAGAAGACGGAGCTGCAGCAAAGCTACAACCACCGGACGTCTGACGGACACCGGACGTCCGGCCACCCGCAGACCAGACGGCCAGAAGAACTACAACTGACGTGTGCTACATCAGTCGGATGACCAACACCCACCGAACGTCCGACGAGTCCCAGTCACCGGACGTCCAATGCCCACCGTATCCGATGTCACCTATCCAGAGAAAAATCGTCAGACTTCCGACGTGCGCCGGATGACCGGTCCCCCATGAGCCGCCGGACGTCCGGCATCGACTGGACGTGCGGTACCTGCCTGTGCGCAGCCGCGAGCCTTTGGCCTTGTATCCCTCTCCCACTTATCCCTTCATGGCTTAGACTATAAATAGACCACCTCCACCTTCTTTCTAGGGTTAGCAAATATGATAGCTCATTTGTATGTGAGCTTTGCTCCTACCTTCTCGTCTTGAGAGAGAGAGAGAGACCACTCCATTTGATGTGGAGCATCCCATGGTCATCTTCATGTACACCATTATAGCAACTCGGGTCCCAAGTGGACCTACCGGAATTAAGGTGAACCCGTTCTTCTTCGAGAATATCATGAATATCCATTGGACTTGCTTGCTACCTCACCAAAGTGCTCTATGTGTCCTTAGATACGAAGACCGACGACCACAAGCTGGTGAGGAACACTCCAAATGAGTAGGAGAAGCACCACAAGGCCACAAGGAGGAAGAAGGAGTGCAACAAGATCAACTCTGCACCTCCCAGGCGACCCCGTGCCCACAGGCCTCGAAGACCTCGTGCGCACGAACTACACAGGAAGCTGGCGCTGGAGCACCCAGTGCGCACGGGCTTGTACCATGCCCATGGGACCCCCGTGCGCACGGGCCCAACTTACCCCGTGCGCACAGGCCCATCAGGATGGACAGCTCTGAGCTGCTGTTGGGCCTCCTCTTCGTCCCCTCCATCCACCTACCCATATATTCTGTACCTAGACCATTTGTTAGGGATGGCAAAGTATATGAGATGATTATGTGAGCTTTGCTCCTTGTACCCACCCCTCTAGGAGATCATGTCCTCCTACGGGAGAAGATCCACTTGTGCATATCAAGACCCCCACATGTGGGAAGGATCCCCATCATAGGATCATCAAGACCTCTCTCCTCATAGGATTGGGATGAACTAGTATCGTGTATCTTTCCTTTGTTGTTCTTGAATCATTGTGACCTCTTGTATGTTCTTGGATCTAGCATATGTGTGATTGGATCTAGTCAATTGAGTGTTTCCTCTTGTTTTCCCTCTTGTGTTCATCTTGTTCTTGGGGATTCCCCAACCAATTCGTGAAAGATCTCCACTTAGGGTTCCACCCTACAACATCTTGGTATCAAGAGCCACGTTGATCATGAAATTTGAGCCCCCCTTCTTAGTTTTCTAGCCTAGTTTTGTTGTTTTTGTCACAATTTCGAAAATTACCCACCAAAAATAGCCCCAATTTTTTTTGTGATTTGTTGGTTTGATGAAGTTTTGTTGGATTTCATCCATGGATTTGCTTGGTTTCAAGTGGATCTAGCTTTGCTCCATCTTCCCCTACCTTCCATCCTTCGATTTTGACCTCAGATTCAAGATTTGCCACGGATCCGGAGTTGTTCGTCCGCTCCTTTGGGACCCCGTGCACACGGGCCATCGGGACCCCGTGCACACGGGCTTCGCAGACCCCGTGCGCACGACCCTTCCAGTGCGCCTCGGCCACTTGGTTTTCGCCCACCCCACCCTCCCATACCACCCCATACCCCCAGCTACACCCCACCAATGAAATCCATCCATTTGGAGCCTAGATCGAGAAGAAATCCACTAAACCCCACATAGTCCCAGGTGACCCCGTGCCCTCGGTGTGTGTACCGTGCGCGCGGCACCCCGTGCGCACAGGCACTAGACCCCGTGCGCATGGCCCTCCCAGGCCAGCCGCGAGCACTTCACCGTTTCACCCATAACTTCCACATCCGGAGTCCGATTTTCGCGTTCTTTAGCTCATTGAGTAGCTATTGACATCCCCCATCCACCTAGATAGGTTCTATCACCATGTGACTCCATCAAATTTTTGACTTTTTGGCATCTTTTCCTAGGCCCTCCACCATATCATCCACAAAACCACCATAGCCTTCCGCAACCTAACCCTTTTGCTCCTTTTAGCATTTGTGGTTGCTTGTGTGGTGACTTGAGTCTCTTAAGGTGTTTCGGCTACTTAGGGACGGTCGCTTCATCATAAACCACCACCACCACTTCCGCATTTCTAACTCCGGAACCACCAACGCACCGCTACCACCATTTGACTTTTTCCTTGAGATTTTGAGTTTGCGGTTTTTACCGTTTCCTAAGGTGTTTCGGCTACTTAGGGATGGGTCTACATCATCTTGGTATCTACATCAAGACCACCGCCACTCATCATCGCCATGAGGCCGTCATCGACATCGACCACTTCACCATTTTGACACCCTAACCGTAAGCAAGAACGGTAACCTCTATATCATCTTGGTATCGTGGTATCCCTTCATTGTACATTCTTGCCATTACATTGTTAACCCCTTAGCCCATTTTTGCGTCACTTGCCTATCGAGACTAGCCATTTGAGTATTGTCGGCAACGTTACTTGTGCACATTAGTGATCCGCACCTTCAATTGCATACATACCATATCATATTGGTATCATCTTGGCATCATATCATCTCTTGTGTCACAAGATTGTTCCCGCATATACAAAATCACTATCTTGGTTTGTGCATTTCGCATAGTGGCCATATCAAAAAAGAGAGAGAGAATAAGCTTTTAAGCAAAACAAAAGAGAGCAAGAAGCTTGTAAGCAAGAGCCATAGCATCGCCACATTGCATACCATACTACCATATTGATCATCTTGGATCATCGTATGCGAAACACCAGAACATCATACACATAGCATACTTGGGATAGAAAGCTCATACATTTTGCATCTATAGGTTGTGCACAAGTGTCGTATCCGCCTATGGAGCAATCGTGCTAGCGTCTCTCTTGAGTTGTGCAACACGAGCGTTTTCCATGGATTCCACATTTTGTGCTCATTTCTTGGTTGCACGACCCCATTTATCTATCCGTGTGTGTGTTTCCGTGTACCACCCATTGCTATTGGTCTACTTGTTTCACTTGCGAATTTGTGAATCTTTTCCAACATTATTGACTCTTGTTAACAATTTGCATCAAATTTTTGTGCCACTATCTGAAGGAAATATGCCCTAGAGGCAATAATAAAGTTATTATTTATTTCCTTATATCATGATAAATGTTTATTATTCATGCTAGAATTGTATTAACCGGAAACATAATACATGTGTGAATACATAGACAAACAGAGTGTCACTAGTATGCCTCTACTTGACTAGCTCGTTAATCAAAGATGGTTATGTTTCCTAACCATGGATAAAGAGTTGTTATTTGATTAACGGGATCACATCATTAGATGAATGATCTGATTGACATGACCCATTCCATTAGCTTAGCACCCGATCGTTTAGTATGTTGCTATTGCTTTCTTCATGACTTATACATGTTCCTATGACTATGAGATTATGCAACTCCCGTTTGCCAGAGGAACACTTTGGGTGCTACCAAACGTCACAACGTAACTGGGTGATTATAAAGGAGCATTACAGGTGTCTCCAAAGGTAGATGTCGGGTTGGCGTATTTCGAGATTAGGATTTGTCACTCCGATTGTCGGAGAGGTATCTCTGGGCCCTCTCGGTAATGCACATCACATAAGCCTTGCAAGCATTACAACTAATGAGTTAGTTGCAAGATGATGTATTACGGAACGAGTAAATAGACTTGTCGGTAACGAGATTGAACTAGGTATTGGATACCGACGATCGAATCTCGGGCAAGTAACATACCGATGACAAAGGGAACAACGTATGTTGTTATGCGGTCTGACCGATAAAGATCTTCGTAGAATATGTAGGAGCCAATATGGGCATCCAGGTCCCGCTATTGGTTATTGATCGGAGACGTGTCTCGGTCATGTCTACATTGTTCTCGAACCGTAGGGTCCGCACGCTTAAGGTTTCGATGACAGTTATATTATGAGTTTATGAGTTTTGATGTATCGAAGGAGTTCGGAGTCCCAGATGAGATCGGGGACATGACGAGGAGTCTCGAAATGGTCGAGACGTAAAAATCGATATATTGGACGACTATATTCGGACATCGGAAAGGTTCCGAGTGATCCGAGTATTTTTCGGAGTACCGGAGAGTTACGGGAATTCGCCGGGGAGTATATGGGCCTTATTGGGCTTTAGGGGAAAGTGATAGGAGAGGTTGGGCGCCCCCCCCCCCAAGGCCTAGTCCGAATTGGACTAGGGGGAAGGGCTGCGCCCCCTCCTTCCTTCTCTCCTCTTTTCCCTTGCCTTGACTCCTACTCCTAATACATGGAAGGACTCCTAGTTGGACTAGGAAAGGGGGAATCCTACTCCCGGTGGGAGTAGGACTCCCCTAGGGCGCGCCATAGAGAGGGCCGGCCCTCCCCTCCTTCACTCCTTTATATACGGGGGCAGGGGGCACCCCATAGACACACAAGTTGATCCTTGAGATCGTTCCTTAGCCGTGTGCGGTGCCCCCTGCCACCATATTCCACCTCGATCATATTGTAGCGGTGCTTAGGCGAAGCCCTGCGACGGTAGAACATCAAGATCGTCACCACGCCGTCGTGCTGACGGAACTCCTCCCTGACGCTTTGCTGGATCGGAGCCCGGGGATCGTCATCGAGCTGTACGTGTGCTAAGAACTCGGAGGTGCCGGAGTAACGGTGCTTGGATCGGTCGGATCGAGAAGACGTATGACTACTTCCTCTACGTTGCGTCAACGCTTCCGCAGTCGGTCTGCGTGTGTACGTAGACAACACTCTCCCCTCTCGTTGCTATGCATCACCATGATCTTGCGTGTGCGTAGGAAATTTTTTGAAATTACTACGTTCCCCAACAGTGGCATCAGAGCCTAGGTTTTATGGTTTGATGTTATATGCACGAGTAGAACACAAGTGAGTTGTGGGCGATATAAGTCATACTGCCTACCAGCATGTCATACTTTGGTTCGGCGGTATTGTTGGATGAAGCGGCCCGGACCAACATTACGCGTACGCTTACGCGAGACCGGTTCTCCCGACGTGCTTTGCACAGAGGTGGCTTGCGGGTGACTGTTTCTCCAACTTTAGTTGAACCGAGTGTGGCTACGCCCGGTCCTTGCGAAGGTTAAAACGGAGTCTATTTGACAAACTATCGTTGTGGTTTTGATGCGTAGGTGAGATTGGTTCTTGCTTAAGCCCGTAGCAGCCACGTAAAACTTGCAACAACAAAGTAGAGGACGTCTAACTTGTTTTTGCAGGGCATGTTGTGATGTGATATGGTCAAGGCATGATGCTGAATTTTATTGTATGAGATGATCATGTTTTGTAACCGAGTTATCGGCAACTGGCAGGAGCCATATGGTTGTCGCTTTATTGTATGCAATGCAATCGCGATGTAATGCTTTACTTTATCACTAAGCAGTAGCGATAGTCGTGGAAGCATAAGATTGGCGAGACGACAACGATGCTATGATGGAGATCAAGGTGTCGCGCCGGTGACGATGGTGATCATGACGGTGCTTCGAAGATGGAGATCACAAGCACAAGATGATGATGGCCATATCATATAACTTATATTGATTGCATGTGATGTTTATCTTTTATGCATCTTATCTTGCTTTGATTGACGGTAGCATTATAAGATGATCTCTCACTAAATTATCAAGAAGTGTTCTCCTGAGTATGCACCGTTGTGAAAGTTCTTCGTGCTGAGACACCACGTGATGATCGGGTGTGATAGGCTCTACGTTCAAATACAACGGGTGCAAAATAGTTGCACATGTGGAATACTCAGGTTATACTTGACGAGCCAAGCATATACAGATATGGCCTCGGAACACGGAGACCGAAAGGTCGAGCGTGAATCATATAGTAGATATGATCAACATAGTGATGTTCACCAATGAAACTACTCCATCTCACGTGATGATCGTACATGGTTTAGTTGATTTGGATCACGTGATCACTTAGAGGATTAGAGGGATGTCTATCTAAGTGGGAGTTCTTAAGTAATATGATTCAATTGAACTTAAATTTATCATGAACTTAGTCCTGGTAGTATTTTGCAAATTATGTTGTAGATCAATAGCTCGCGTTGTTGCTTCCCTGTGTTTATTTTGATATGTTCTTAGAGAAAATTGTGTTGAAAGATGTTAGTAGCAATGATGCGGATTGGATCCGTGATCTGAGGTTTATCCTCATTGCTGCACAGAGGAATTATGTCCTTGATGCACCGCTAGGTGACAGACCTATTGCAGGAGCAGATGCAGACGTTATGAACGTTTGGCTAGCTCCATATGATGACTACTTGATAGTTTAGTGCACCATGCTTAACGGCTTAGAATCGGGACTTCAAAGACGTTTTGAACGTCATGGACCATATGAGATGTTCCAGGAGTTGAAGTTAATATTTCAAGCAAATACCCGAGTTGAGAGATATGAAGTCTCCAACAAGTTCTATAGCTAAAAGATGGAGGAGAATCGCTCAACTAGTGAGCATGTGCTCAGATTGTTTGGGTACTACAATCGCTTGAATCAAGTGGGAGTTAATCTTCCAGATAAGATAGTGATTTACAGAATTCTCTAGTCACCATCACCAAGTTAGTAGAACTTCGTGATGAACTATAATATGCAAGGGATAACGGAAACAACTCCCAAGCTCTTCGTGATGCTGAAATCAACGAAGGTAGAAATCAAGAAAAACATCAAGTGTTGATGGTTGACAAGATCACTAGTTTCAAGAAAAGGGCATAGGGAAGAAAGGGGAACTTCAAGAAGAACAGCAAGCAAGTTGCTGCTCAAGTGAAGAAGCCCAAGTCTGGTCCTAAGCCTAAGACTGAGTGCTTCGACTGCAAAGGGACTGGTCACTGGAAGCGGAACTACCCCAAGTGATTGGCGGATAAGAAGGATGGCAAAGTGAACATAAGTATATTTGATATACATGTTATTGATGTGTACTTTACTAGTGTTTATAGCAACCCCTCAGTATTTGATACTAGTTCAGTTGCTAAGATTAGTAACTCGAAACGGGAGTTGCAGAATGAACAGAGACTAGTTAAGGGTGAAGTGACGATGTGTGTTGGAAGTGGTTCCAAGATTGATATGATCATCATCGCACACTCCCTATACTTTCGGGATTAGTGTTGAACCTGAATAAGTGTTATTTGGTGTTTGCGTTGAGCATGAATATGATTTGATCATATTTATTGTAATACGGTTATTCATTTAAGTAAGAGAATAAATTGTTGTTCTGTTTACATGAATAAAACCTTATATGGTTACACACCCAATGAAAATAGTTCGTTGGACCTCGATCATAATAATACACATAATCATAATATTGAAACCAAAAGATGCAAAGTTAATAATGATAGTGCAACTTATTTGTGGCACTGCTGTTTAGGTCATATTGGTGTAAAGCGCATGAAGAAACTCCATGCTGATGGGCTTTTGGAATCACTTGATTATGAATCAGTTGATGCTTGCGAACCATGCCTCATGGGCAAGATGACTAAGACTCTGTTCTTCGGAACAATGGAGCGAGCAACAGATTTGTTGGAAATCATACATACTAATGTATGTGGTCCGATGAATATTGAGGCTCGCGACAAGTATCATTATTTTCTGATCTTCATAGATGATTTGAGCAGATATGAGTATATCTACTTGATGAAACATAAGTCTGAAACATTTGAAAAGTTCAAAGAATTTCAGAGTGAAGTGGAAAATCATCGTAACAAGAAAATAAAGTTTCTACGATCTGATCGTAGAGAAGAGTATTTGAGTTACGAGTTTGGCCTTCAGTTAAAAACAATGTGAAATAGTTTCACTACTCATGCCACCTGGAACACCACAATGTAATGGTGTGTCCGAACGTCATAACCGTACTTTATTGGATATAGTGCAATCTATGATGTATCTTACCGATCTACCACTATCGTTTTGGGGTTATGCATTAGAGACGGCTGCATTCACGTTAAATAGGGCACCATCTAAATCCGTTGGGACGACACCGTATGAACCATGGTTTAGCAAGAAACCTAAGCTGTCGTTTCTTAAAGTTTGAGGTTGCAATGCTTATGTGAAAAAGTTTCAACCTGATAAGCTCAAACCCAAATCGGAGAAATATGTCTTCATAGGATACCCAAAGGAGATTGTTGGGTACACCTGCTATCAGAGATCTGAAGGCAAGAATTTTGTTGCTAAATTTGGAAACTTTCTGGAGAAGGAGTTTTTCTCGAAAGAAGTGAGTGGGAGGAAAGTAGAACTTGATGAGGTAACTGTACCTCCTCCCTTATTGGAAAGTAGTACATCACAGAAACCGGTTTCTGTGACACCTACACCAATTAGTGAGGAAGCTAATGATGATGATCATGAAACTTCAGATCAAGTTACTACCGAATCTCGTAGGTAAACCAGAGTGAGATCCGCACCAGAGTGGTACGGTAATCCTGTTCTGGAAGTCATGTTACTAGACCATGACGAACTTGCGAACTATGAGGAAGCGATGATGAGCCCAGATTCCGCAAAATGGTTTAAGGCCATGAAATCTGAGATATGATCCATGTATGAGAACAAAGTATGGACTTTGATGGATTTGCCCGATGATTGGCAAGCCATAGAAAATAAATGGATCTTCAAGAGGAAGACGGACGCTAATAGTAGTGTTACTATCTACAAAGCTAGAATTGTCGCAAAAGGTTTTCGACAAGTTCAAGGTGTTGACTACGATGAGAGTTTCTCACTCGTATCTATGCTTAAGTCTGTTCGAATCATGTTAGCAATTGCCACATTTTATGAAATCTGGCAAATGGATAAACAAAACTGCATTCCTTAATGGATTTATTAAAGAAGAGTTGTATACGATGCAACTAGAAGGTTTTGTCGATCCTAAAGATGTTAACAAAATATGCAAGCTCCAGCAATCCATCTATGGACTGGTACAAGCATCTCGGAGTTGGAATATACGCTTTGATGAGTTGATCAAAGCATATAGTTTTATGCAGACTTGCGGTCAATCCTGTATTTACAAGAAAGTGAGTGGGAGCACTACAGCATTTCTGATAAGTATATGTGATTGACATATTGTTGATCGGAAATAATGTAGAATTATTCTGTAAAGCATAAAGGAGTATTTGAAAGGAGTTTTTTCAAAGAAAGACTTCGGTGAAGCTGCTTACATATTGAGCTTCAAGATCTATAAAGATAGATCAAGACGCTTGATAAGTTTTTTCAATGAGTACATACCTTGACAAGATTTTGAAGTAGTTCAAAATAGAGCAGTCAAAGAAAGAGTTCTTGCCTGTATTACAAGGTGTGAAGTTGAGTAAGACTCAAAGCCCGACCACGGCAGAAGATAGAAAGAGAATGAAAGTCATTCCCTACGCCTTAGCCATAGGTTCTATAAAGTATGCCATGCTGTATACCAGATCTATTGTATACCCTGCACTGATTTAGCAAGGGAGTACGATAGTGATCTAGGAGTAGATCACTGGACAACGGTCAGAATTATCCTTAGTAAAATAAGGATATGTTTCTCGATTATGGACGTGACAAAAAGGTTCGTCGTAAAAAGTTACGTCGATGCAAGTTTTGACACAGATCTGGATGACTCTAAGTCTCGATCTAGATACATATTGAAAGTGGGCGCAATTAGCTAGAGTAGCTCCATGCAGAGCATTGTAGACATAGAATTTGCAAAATACTTACGGATCTGTATGTGACAGACCCGTTGACTAATATTATCTCACAAGCAAAACATGATCACACCTTAGTACTCTTTGGGTGTTAATCACATAAACAATGTGAACTAGATTATTGACACTAGTAAACCCTTTGGGTGTTGGTCACATGACAGTGTGAACTATGGGTGTTAATCACATAGTGATGTGAACTGTTAGTGTTAAATCACAAGGCGATGTGAACTAGATTATTGACTCTAGTGCAAGTGCGAGACTGAAGGAAATATGCCCTAGAGGCAATAATAAAGTTATTATTTATTTCCTTATATCATGATAAATGTTTATTATTCATGCTAGAATTGTATTAACCGGAAACATAATACATGTGTGAATACATAGACAAACAGAGTGTCACTAGTATGCCTCTACTTGACTAGCTTGTTAATCAAAGATGGTTATGTTTCCTAACCATGGATAAAGAGTTGTTATTTGATTAACGGGATCACATCATTAGATGAATGATCTGATTGACATGACCCATTCCATTAGCTTAGCACCCGATCGTTTAGTATGTTGCTATTGCTTTCTTCATGACTTATACATGTTCCTATGACTATAAGATTATGCAACTCCCGTTTGCCAGAGGAACACTTTGGGTGCTACCAAACGTCACAACGTAACTGGGTGATTATAAAGGAGCATTACAGGTGTCTCCAAAGGTAGATGTTGGGTTGGCGTATTTCGAGATTAGGATTTGTCACTCCGATTGTCGGAGAGGTATCTCTGGGCCCTCTCGGTAATGCACATCACATAAGCCTTGCAAGCATTACAACTAATGAGTTAGTTGCAAGATGATGTATTACGGAACGAGTAAAGAGACTTGCCGGTAACGAGATTGAACTAGGTATTGGATACCGACGATCGAATCTCGGGCAAGTAACATACCGATGACAAAGGGAACAACGTATGTTGTTATGCGGTCTGACCGATAAAGATCTTCGTAGAATATGTAGGAGCCAATATGGGCATCCAGGTCCCGCTATTGGTTATTGACCGGAGACGTGTCTCGGTCATGTCTACATTGTTCTCGAACCGTAGGGTGCGCACGCTTAAGGTTTCGATGACAGTTATATTATGAGTTTATGAGTTTTGATGTATCGAAGGAGTTCGGAGTCCCAGATGAGATCGGGGACATGACGAGGAGTCTCGAAATGGTCGAGACGTAAAAATCGATATATTGGACGACTATATTCGGACATCGGAAAGGTTCCGAGTGATCCGAGTATTTTTCGGAGTACCGGAGAGTTACGAGAATTCGCCGGGGAGTATATGGGCCTTATTGGGCTTTAGGGGAAAGAGATAGGAGAGGTTGGGCGCCTCCCCCCCCCCAAGGCCTAGTCTGAATTGGACTAGGGGGAAGGGCTGCGCCCCCTCCTTCCTTCTCTCCTCTTTTCCCTTGCCTTGACTCCTACTCCTAATACATGGAAGGGCTCCTAGTTGGACTAGGAAAGGGGGAATCCTACTCCCGGTGGGAGTAGGACTCCCCTAGGGCGCGCCATAGAGAGGGCCGGCCCTCCCCTCCTTCACTCCTTTATATACGGGGGCAGGGGGCACCCCATAGACACACAAGTTGATCCTTGAGATCGTTCCTTAGCCGTGTGCGGTGCCCCCTGCCACCATATTCCACCTCGATCATATTGTAGCGGTGCTTAGGCGAAGCCCTGCGACGGTAGAACATCAAGATCGTCACCACGCCGTCGTGCTGACGGAACTCCTCGCCGACGCTTTGCTGGATCGGAGCCCGGGGATCGTCATCGAGCTGTACGTGTGCTAAGAACTCGGAGGTGCCGGAGTAACGGTGCTTGGATCGGTCGGATCGAAAAGACGTACGACTACTTCCTCTACGTTGCGTCAACGCTTCCGCAGTCGGTCTGCGTGGGTACGTAGACAACACTCTCCCCTCTCGTTGCTATGCATCACCATGATCTTGTGTGTGCGTAGGAAATTTTTTGAAATTACTACGTTCCCCAACACTATCCTCACCGAGCTCCACCATAAGCCTTACTTGTGTAGGTGTGAGAATTGACAATATCCGGTACCAATTGTGCTATTTTGTTGTTACATTATTGAGTGATCATTGATCCATCTTCAACATTGGATAAGGTACATTGGTCTAGTTCTTTCCTTTCTTCCACTCACATTTGCTCGAGTCTTGTGATGGATAGGCAAGGCATTTCATCTCCGGTCTTCCACGACAACGATGGCGCGAACAACTACATCACCCAAACGCCCATCTTCGGACTACAACGAGCAATGCGAGGCATTAAGCGACTAACCGTCGGCATTCACCAACGCGAAGCACAGACAAGGGACTACATCGACACCAAGTTGGACGGACAATAGGATGACATCCGACACGTGTGGGCCAACTACAAGTCTTCTTCCTCTTCGTCATCCTCATGGTGGAGATGCTCAAGTCGCAAGGCTTCGTTGCGGCCACAAGATGCAAGTACCATGCGGCACCGTCATCATCTTCGAGGCGACCGCCAAGACCATGAAGAGTGACCTTCGGGACGAGAGATGGCTTCTCTGCCACCCCCGTGCACACGGGCCTTGGACTCCGTGCACACGGGACCCCGTGCACATGGCCTCCTGCACCCCCGTGCGCACGGGCTCTACAGAATAGCACCATCAACCCCAAGGCTGCGGCTTCGACAACAACTTTGGCATCTTCGCCAAGTGACGTCAAGGCATCTTCGACTTTGGACGTACGACATCTTCGCCTACTTCCCACCAGTACGCCTACTTCGACATCATCAAGTCCAAGGCGATCACCTACGAGCGAGGGCAACACTTCCATCTTCGGAAGCCCCTCAAGGGAGATGGTTGAGCATGGGATTTTCCCTTCGACCACGGTGACATATGATGACTTGAGTGACTTGTGCCACCATATTGAAAGTGAGAGTAACTTCACCACTAGCCCCATATATGACGAGTTGCCACAACTCCCATGTGAGGAGAGCCACAACCCCCACCACTTGAGTGAGATGAGTGACTCCACCATATGTGAGTTTTAGTGCACCTACCTTGAGGGAGTGAGTGAACCACCACATAGAGAGAGTAACATAGTTGATAGGCCATGTGAGGCCACTTTCAACTCCAACGACTTGACCTCTACCTCTATTGTGTCTTCTCATTTGGTGCTAGGTCCCATTTATGATGATGCGCCGATCCTCGACGACTTCGTCCTTCCTATGGACAAGATGATGGCCATGGTGGAATTCGATGCACCCCCACATGGTTCCATCACGATGAAGATGACCACAACTCGGTCTTCGACACCTCACCTACACCACATGAGTGGAGCTCCAAAGGCAACATAGGTGATGGTGCTTCACTTGTCCCACTAGTGGACTCTTCTAACAATGATTGCTCGCATGATGTTGACACACCTATTACCATACTTCATGCTAGTGCGACTTCATCATGTCATGACTTACCTATTTATGATGAATATGATGATGAGCATGTTGAGTTGCCTAGTTGTGATGCTATGCTCCATAGGATATCATGTGAAAATTCTTTTGGTCACATCATGTTTGACAATCCATTGAACTTGTCATATGCTATGCGTGAGATATCCCATATTGCATCATTTCAATCTCAACATAGTAACATTGCATGCCCCATTAAAATAAATCCTATTTGCACATATGGCATAGATGACGAGATGATGGTCATTGACTTTTGTTTTTCATGTGATTATATTGCCATGCTTCCTTTACATGACTTGTGCAATTCATCTCATATGCCATGCTATGAAAATTATTGTGTATCGCATGATGACATCCCTTGTGTGCACCATATGCATTCCATGAATAACAATGCTCTACATATTGCTCGTGATGTATTACACAATTTGAGTCTCCATAATAACAAACCTATCATGATGGATGACATGTTTCTATATCGTGCATCTCATTTATTTGAGCATTGGATATTTTGTGCTAACCAACACAAGCACGTACGCATCATGATGGATGATGTGTACATCTACCACGCACACACAATTTTTTCTTTGCCTTTGTTGTGTGTAGGTACTTATGCAAACTCGTCAACCTCACAATCCCATGAGTTGACGAAATGAGCTCTTGAGAGCAAAGATGACTTGGGATTCCGTGGACTATCCTTACCATCATTCTCTTCGCGCAACGACTACGCGCATCTCTTCTACTTGGCTCTCACACGGCTTTGGTTTATATATCACTTGTTACGTTATGCCCATTTTATCGTGTTCACTTTGCATGCCATGCCTCTTTCCATGCCTTTGCCATGCAATTGTGACCCTTGCTTGCACTTACATGTGATTCACCATTATACTACTTCTATGTGTGTTTGCATGCTTGGGGGAGATCCTTGTTGCTATTGCCATGTTTATCATGTGCCTCATGCTATTCATGCTTGTTGTGTTGGGAGAGTCATGATGTCCCTTTGCTATTTACATATGTCATCTCGCCAATACAATGATGATACCTTCATCATATCTTGCTTTCATGCTTGTGCTATGTCATGCACATTTTATACGCCCACTATTTGCACCCATGACATGATTGCCATGATTACCTCTAGTATGTTGCATCTTTGCACTACTAGCTTGCATAACTTGATGCATATGACTACTTGCTTAGTTGCATCACCCATGTTCCATTCTTACTCGCTTTCTTGGGTTGATGGCATATATGTTCATGCCTCTCACGTGATTTGTCTTAATCATTGTCTCTTGTCTCCGTTAGTTGCACCATTGATATCAACTTGTAGTGAATGCACCCATGCGATGCTTATCGATCTTGGAGACTTGGGCATATTACTTGTGATGCATGATTGTTTGATTGAGCTTAATATTTTTGGTTGTAGTTGCATTGTATGCTTTCATACCACACCACACCTTGTCCCTTCTTATGATGAGCATGATGCATACACTTGTTGGGCATTTCCCTTCCCAGATGATAGGCCTTGCGTTCACGCTAACCTCTTGGGTTTTTCCAAGTGCTTGTCATGTTCTTTCGTTTTGAGGGTCTTGCAAGGTGGTACCATCATGAGCTATCTTCGTCATGGGAAGGCATACACGTTGCACGGCACCAACATCTTATAGCACCTCACCGAGCGACAAGGCATCAATTCCTACCATGTACATGGCGATACGGTTTACAATCCGAGGTCGGATCTCTCCCAAGGGGGAGGGGATGATGCGGAGCATCCCATGGTCATCTCCATGTACACCGTTATAGCAGCTCGAGTCCCAAGTGGACCTACCGGAATTAAGGTGAACCCGCTCTTCTTCGAGAATATCATGAATATCCGTTGGACTTGCTTGCTACCTCACCAAAGTGCTCTATGTGTCCTTAGATACGAAGATCGATGACCACAAGCTGGTGAGGAACACCCCAAAGGAGTAGGAGAAGCACCACAAGGTGTAACACCCACGATGCGGCTATATTCCCACGTGTCAGAGCACGACTTAGAGGCATAACCGCATTGTAGGCATGCCGCAAGAGGGGTAATCTTTACACATCCCATGTACTGAATAAGAAAGAGGTACAGAGTTGGCTTACAATCGCCACTTCACACAATACATAAATATAGCATTACATCAACCAGATACAATCAAGGTCCGACTACGGAACCAAAATAAAAGAAGACTACCCCTAATGCAAAAGATCCCCGATCGCCCCAACTGGGCTCCACTACTGATCAACTAAAACGAAACAACACGATGAACAAGATCTTCATCAAGCTCCTCCTTGAGCTCGGTTGAGTCACCTGCACGGTATCATCGGCACCTGCAAACTGGCTTTGGAAGTAATCTGTGAGTCACAGGGACTCAGCAATCTCACACCCTCGCGATCAAGACTATTTAAGCTTATGGGTAGGTAAAAGATATGAGGTGGAGCTGCAGCAAGCACTAGCATATATGGTGGCTAACTTACGCAAATGAGAGCGAGAAGATAAGCAAAGCATGGTGGTGAACTAGAAGTGATCAAGAAATGATCCTGAAGCTACTTACGTTCAAGCATAACTCCAACACCGTGTTCACTTCACGGACCCCGCCGAGAAGAGACCATCACGGCTACACACGCGGTTGATGCATTTTAATTAAGTTTAAGTGTCAAGTTCTCTACAACCGGATATTAACAAATTCACATCTGCCCATAACCGTGGGCACGGCTTTCGAAAGTTCAAAACCCTGCAGGGGTGTCCCAACTTAGCCCATCACAAGCTCTCACGGTCAACGAAGGATATTCCTTCTCCCAGGAAGACCCGATCAGACTCAGAATCCCGGTTACAAGACATTTCGACAATGGTAAAACAAGACCAGCAAAGCCGCCCTAATGTGCCGACAAATCCCGATAGGAGCTGCACATATCTCGTTCTCAGGGCACACCGGATGAGCAATCCGTACAACTAAAACCAACCCTCAAGTTTCCTCGAGGTGGCGCTGCAAGGGGCTCTAGTTTGGACCAACACTCAGAGGAGCACTGGCCCGGGGGGGTTAAAATAAAGATGACCCTCGAGAGAGCGACTCCCAAGGGAAAAGTAGGTGGTGGTGAGGCAAATGGTAAAACCAAGGTTGGGCCTTGCTGGAGGAGTTTTATTCAAAGGGAACTGTCAAGGGGTCCCCATAACACCCAACCGTGTAAGGAACGCAAAATCAAGGAACATAACACCGGTATGACGGAAACTAGGGCGGCAAGAGTGGAACAAAACACCAGGCATAAGGCCGAGCCTTCCACCCTTTACCAAGTATATAGATGCATTAATATAAACAAGAGATATTGTGATATCCCAACATATCCATATTCCAACATGGAACAAACTTCATCTTCACCTGCAACTAGCAACGCTATAAGAGGGGCTGAGCAAAGCGGTAACATAGCCAAACAACGGTTTGCTAGGACAAGGTGGGTTAGAGGCTTGACATGGCAATATGGGAGGCATGATATAGCAAGTGGTAGGTATCACGACATAGGCATAGCAATAGAGCGAGCAACTAGCAAGCAAAGATAGAAGTGATTTCGAGGGTATGGTCATCTTGCCTGAGATCCCGCAAGGAAGAAGAACGAGTCCATGAAGAAGACAAACGGACGTAGATGAACGGATCCTCACAACTCCGGAACGAAACGGAAGCTAACGCGAGAAGTAACCCGGAAAGAAGCAAACAACATAGTAAACAACCATCACATAATCATGGCATGATGCACAACAAGTATGATGCATGTCCGGTTTAATGAGGCATGGCATGGCAAAGTGCACAAGCAATCCTACAAATTAAGTGGAGCTCAATATGCAATGAGTTGCATATTGACGAAACACCACATGACTTATTTAGTTCTCTCTCGGTTATGTACTCAAAAATATTAAATGTTGATTATCATGGCAAGAGGTGGAGCAAATGGAAAACTACCTATCTAGGCAAGTTTAAATGAGTCCGAAACAACAAACAACAAGTCCGGAAAAACCTCATGTGCAATATTTTAGGTTTGTATTGTTCTACCCTAAAGCATAATTTAGAGTTGTTAAACATGCAAAGTAAAGTCACCATGTTAAACCAGACATTTTTCCACCCCATTTGCATATAAAGTTTATTAAATTCGGAGTTACGGTTATTTAGTTATGAATTAAAGCATTTTAACATGGCGATAGGCAAATTAATGCAAACAACAAGTTTAAACATTTTAAACATAGATGAAAGTTGGGTATTATTAAACTAGACAAAATTCTAGACATTTTACATATAAAGTTTGTTTTAATCCGATGCATGGTTAATTAGTTAGGATATGCATGAAGTGCAAGGGTGTTTCTGATAAACTGGCAGTCTCTGGATAAATAGGAAATTCGTAGATCTGGAAAAAAACATGAACGGGTCGAATCTGGCAGGCTGGCCCAACATGAGAAAAAAAAGGAGGGCGCACAGGGGCGGCCTAACCATGGGCTTCGGCCCAATCAGTGCAGCGGGCCAGGCTTGCGCTGCTGGATCTCGCGCGGGTGGCCTCGCACTCGCGTGGCGTGGTCAACGCCCAGCTGCAGTGATCGACGCAGGGGCTGACAAGGCATCGTCCTTCTCGAGCAGAGGCGAAGCAGAGGGGACGAGCAAGGCGTCGGTGACTGGGAGCAGAGCTCCGGCGAGCGGGGCGAAGGGGCGGCGAGGTCTCGGGAGTTCGAATCCACTGGACCGTGACGAGGCAAGGGGTGCCCGAGAAGGCAAATGGCGACGGCGACTTGAGCGGCATGAGGCTGAAGATGGCGGGGCGCGGCGGTGTGAACGGAGAGGCGACAAGCTCCAGCGGGGAAGCAGCTGGCGGCGCCGGCTTGAGAGGAGGCCGTTGACAAAAATGGCGGAGACGGAGCTGTTGGGGAACGCAGTAATTTCAAAATTTTCCTACGCACACGCAAGATCATGGTGATTCATAGCAACGAGAGGGGAGAGTGTTGTCTACGTACCCTCGTAGACTGAAAGCGGAAGCATTAGCACAACGTGGTTGATGTAGTCGTACGTCTTCATGATCCGACCGATCCAAGTACCGAACGTACGGCACCTCCGAGTTCAACACACGTTCAGCTCGATGACGTCCCGTGAACTCCGATCCAGCAGAGCTTCACGGGAGAGTTCCGTTAGCACGACGGCGTGGTGACGGTGATGATGTTGCTACCGACGCAGGGCTTTGCCTAGCACCGCTACGATATGACCGAGGTGGAATATGGTAGAGGGGGGCACCGCACACGGCTGGGAGAGATCAACTGATCAACTTGTGTGTCTAGAGGTGCCCCCTGCCCCTGTATATAAAGCAGCAAGGGGTCCCCCGGCCGGCCCTCTATGGGCGTGCCAGGAGGAGGAGGAGTCCTCCTAGTAGGAGTAGGACTCCCCTTTCCTACTCCTACTAGGAGAAGGAAAGGAAGGAGGAGAAGGAGAAGGAAGGAGAAGGAGGAAAAAGAGGAAAGGGGGGCCGGCCCCCTAGTCCAATTCGGTTTGGGCTAGGGGGGCCGCACGCCCTGCCTCCTCTCTTCCACCACTTGGCCCATGAGGCCCATTACTTCTTCCTCGTATTCCCGTAACTCCCCGGTACCCCCGAAAATACCCGAATCACTCGGAACCTTTCCGATGTCCGAAAATAGTCGTCCAATATATCGATCTTTACGTCTCAACCATTTCGAGACTCCTCGTCATGTCTCCGATCTCATCTGGGACTCCGAACTACCTTGGTACATCAAATCACATAAACTCATAATACAATCGTCACCGAAACTTTAAGCGTGCGGACCCTACGGGTTCGAGAACTATGTAGACATGACCGAGACATGTCTCCGGTCAATAACCAATAGAGGAACCTGGATGCTCATATTGGCTCCCACATATTCTACGAAGATCTTTATCGGTCAGACCGCATAACAATATACGTTGTTCCCTTTGTCATCGGTATGTTACTTGCCCGAGATTCGGTCGTCGGTATCTCAATACCTAGTTCAATCTCATTACTGACAAGTCTCTTTACTCGTTCCATAATACATCATCCCGCAACTAACTCATTAGTTGCAATGCTTGCAAGGCTTATGGTGATGTGCATTACTGAGTGGGCCCAGAGATACCTCTCCGGCAATCGGAGTGACAAATCCTAATATCGAAATACGCCAACCCAACAAGTACCTTCGGAGACACCTGTAGAGCACCTTTATAATCACCCAGTTACGTTGTGACGTTTGGTAGCACACAAAGTGTTCCTTCGGTAAACGGGAGTTGCATAATCTCATAGTCATAGGAACATGTATAAGTCATGAAGAAAGCAATAGCAACAAACTAAATGATCAAGTGCTAAGCTAACGCAATGGGTCAAGTCAATCACATCATTCTCCTAATGATGTGATCCCGTTAATCAAATGATAACCCATGTCAATGGTTAGGAAACTTAACCATCTTTGATCAACGAGCTAGTCAAGTAGAGGCATACTAGTGACATTCTTTTTGTCTATGTATTCACACATGTATTATGTTTCCGGTTAATACAATTCTAGCATGAATAATAAACATTTATCATGATATAAGGAAATAAATAATAACTTTATTATTGCCTCTAGGGCATATTTCCTTGAGTCTCCCACTTGCACTAGAGTCAATAATCTAGTTCACATCGCCATGTGATTTAACACCAATAGTTCACATCACCATGTGATTAACACTCATAGTTCACATCGTCATGTGACCAACACCCAAAGGGTTTACTAGAGTCAATAATCTAGTTCACATTGCTATGTGATTAATACCCAAAGAGTACTAAGGTGTGATCGTGTTTTTCTTGTGAGAGAAGTTTAGTCAATGGGTCTGCCACATTCAGATCCGTAAGTATTTTGCAAATTTCTATATCAACAATGCTCTGCACGGAGCTAATCTAGCTAATTTCTCCCACTTTCAATATGTATCCAGATTGAGATTTAGAGTCATCTGGATCAGTGTCAAAATTTGCATCGACGTAACCCTTTACGAGGAACCTTTTTGTCACCTCCATAATCGAGAAACATATCCTTATTCCACTAAGGATAATTTTGACCAATGTCCAGTGATCTACTCCTAGATCATTATTGTACTCCCTTTCCAAACTCAGGGCAGGGTATACAATAGGTCTGGTACACAGCATGGCATACTTTATAGAACCTATGGCTGAGGCATAGGGAATGACTTTCATTCTCTCTCTATCTTCTGTCGTGGTCGGGTTTTGAGTCTTACTCAACTTCACACCTTGTAACACAGGCAAGAACTCCTTCTTTGACTGTTCCATTTTGAACTACTTCGAAATCTTGTCAAGGTATGTACTCATTGAAAAACTTATCAAGCATCTTGATCTATCTCTATAGATCTTGATGCTCAATATGTAAGCAGCTTCACTGAGGTCTTTCTTTGAAAAACTCCTTTCAAACATTCCTTTATGCTTTGCAGAATAATTCTACATTATCTCCGATCAACAATATGTCATTCACATATACTTATCAGAAATGCTGTAATGCTCCCACTCACTTTCTTGTAAATACAGGCTTCACCGCAAGTCTGTATAAAACTATATGCTTTGATCAACTTATCAAAGCATATATTCCAACTCCGAGATGCTTGCACCAGTCCATAGATGGATCGCTGGAGCTTGCATATTTTGTTAGTACCTTTAGGATTGACAAAACCTTCTGGTTGCATCACATACAACTCTTCTTTAATAAATCCATTAAGGAATATAATTTTGTTTATCCACTTGCCAGATTTCATAAAATGCGGCAATTGCTAACATGATTCAGACAGACTTAAGCATAGATACGAGTGAGAAACTCTCATTGTAGTCAACACCTTGAACTTGTCGAAAACCTTTTTGCAACAATTCTAGCTTTGTAGATAGTGACATTACTATCAGCGTCCGTCTTCCTCTTGAAGATCCATTTAATATTAATGGCTCGCCGATCATTGGGCAAGTCAATCAAAGTCCATACTTTGTTCTCATACATGGATCTCATCTCAGATTTCATGGCCTCAAGCCATTTCGTGGAATCTGGGCTCATCATCGCTTCCTCATAGTTCATAGGCTCGTCATGCTCAAGTAACATGACCTCTAGAACAGGATTACCGTACCACTCTGGTTTACCTACGAGGTTCGGTAGTAACTTGATCTGAAGTTACATGATCATCATCATTAGCTTCCTCACTAATTGGTGTAGTAGTCACAGGAACAGATTTCTGTGATGAACTACTTTCCAATAAGGGAGTAGGTACATTTACCTCATCAAGTTCTACTTTCCTCCCACTCACTTCTTTCAAGAGAAACTCCTTCTCTAGAAAGGATCCATTCTCAGCAACGAATATCTTGCCTTCGGATCTGTGATAGAAGGTGTACCCAACATTTTCTTTTGGGTATCCTATGAATATGCACTTCTCCGATTTGGGTTTGAGCTTATCAGGTTGAAACTTTTTCACATAAGCATTGCAACCTCAAACTTTAAGAAACGACAGCTTAGGTTTCTTGCCAAACCATAGTTCATACGGTGTCGTCTCAACGGATTTAGATGGTGCCCTATTTAACGTGAATGTAGCTGTCTCTAATGCATAACCCCAAAATGATAGCGGTAAATCAGTAAGAGACATCATAGATTGCACCATATCTAATAAAGAACGGTTACGATGTTCGGACACACCATTACACTGTGGTGTTCCAGGTGGCATGAGTAGTGAAACTATTTCACATTGTTTTAACTGAAGGCCAAACTCTTAACTCAAATATTTTACTTCTGCGATCATATCGTAGAAACTTTTATTTTGTTACGATGATTCTCCACTTCACTCTGAAATTCTTTGAACTTTTCAAATGTTTCAGACTTGTGTTTCATCAAGTAGATATACTCATATATGCTCAAATCATCTGTGAAGATCAGAAAATAATGATACCTGCCGTGAGCTTCAATATTCATCGGACCACATACGTCAGTATGCATGATTTCCAACAAATGTGTTGCTTGCTGCATTGTTCCGGAGAACGGAGTCTTAGTCATCTTTCCCATGAGGCATGGTTCGCAAGCATCAACTGATTCATAATCAAGTGATTCCAAAAGTCCATCAGCATGGAGTTTCTTCATGCGCTTTACACCAATATGACCTAAACGGCAGTGCCACAAATAAGTTGCACTATCATTATTAACTTTGCATCTTTTGGTTTCAATATTATGAATATGTGTATCACTACGATCGAGATCCAACGAACCATTTTCATTGGGTGTGTAACCATATATGTAAACAGAACAACAATTTATTCTCTTACTTAAATGAATAACCATATTGCAATAAACATGATCAAATCATATTCATGCTCAATGCAAACACCAAATAACACTTATTTAGGTTCAACACTAATCCCGAAAGTATAGGGAGTGTGCGATGATGATCATATCAATCTTGGAACCACTTCCAACACACATCGTCACTTCACCCTTAACTAGTCTTTGTTCATTCTGCAACTCCCGTTTCGATTTACTACTCTTAGCAACTGAACCAGTATCAAATACTGAGGGGTTGCTACAAACACTAGTAAAATACACATCAATAATCGGTACATCAAATATACCTTTGTTCACTTTGCCATCCTTCTTATCCGCCAAAACTTGGGGAAGTTCCGCTTCCAGTGACCAGTCCCTTTGCAGTAGAAGCACTTAGTCTCAGGCTTAGGACCAGACTTGGGCCTCTTCACTTGAGAAGCAACTTGCTTGCCGTTCTTCTTGAAGTTCCCCTTCTCCCCTTTGCCCTTTTCTTGAAACTAGTGGTCTTGTCTACCATTAACACTTGATGCTCTTTCTTGACTTCTACCTTCATCGATTTCATCATAATGAAAAGCTCGGGAATCGTTTTCGTCATCCCTAGCATACTATAGTTCATCACGAAGTTCTACTAACTTGGTGATTGTGACTAGAGAATTCTGTCAATCACTATTTTATCTGGAAGATTAACTCCCACTTGATTCAAGCGATTGTAGTACCCAGACAATCTGAGCACATGCTCACTGCTTGAGCTATTCTCCTCCATCTTTTAGCTATAGAACTTGTTGGAGATTTCATATCTCTCAACTCGGGTATTTGCTTGAAATATTAACTTCAACTCCTGGAACATCTCATATGGTCCATGACATTCAGAATGTCTTTGAAGTACCGATTCTAAGCCGTTTAAGCATGGTGCACTAAACTATCAAGTAGTCATCCTATTGAGCTAGCCAAACGTTCATAACATCTGCATCTGCTCCTGCAATAGGTTTGTCACCTAGCGGTGCATCAAGGACATAATTCTTCTGTGCAGCAATGAGGATAAACCTCAGATCACGGATCCAATCCGCATCATTGCTACTAACATCTTTCAACTTAGTTTTCTCTAGGAAGATATAAAAAATAAAACAGGGGAGCTAAACGCGAGCTATTGATCTACAACATAGATATGCTAATACTACCAGGACTAAGTTCATGATAAATTTAAGTTCAATTAATTATATTACTTAAGAACTCCCACTTAGACAGACATCCCTCTAATCTTCTAAGTGATCACGTGATCCATATCAACTAAACCATGTCCGATCATCATGTGAGATGGAGTAGTTTCAATGGTGAACATCACTATGTTGATCATATCTACTATATGATTCACGCTCGACCTTTTGGTCTCCGTGTTCCAAGGCCATATCTGTTATATGCTAGGCTCGTCAAGTTTAACCTGAGTATTCCGCGTGTGCAACTATTTTGCACCCGTTGTATTTGAATGTAGAGCCTATCACACCCGATCATCACGTGGTGTCTCAGCACGAAGAACTTTCGCAACGGTGCATACTCAGGGAGAACACTTGTACCTTGATAATTAGTGAGAGATCATCTTATAAAGCTACCGTCGAACTAAGCAAAATAAGATGTATAAAAGATAAACATCACATGCAATCAAAATATGTGACATGATATGGCCATCATCATCTTGTGCCTTTGATCTCCATCTCCAAAGTACCGTCATGATCTCCATCGTCACCGGCATGACACCATGATCTCCATCATCTTGATCTATATCAATGTGTCGTCACATGGTTGTCTCGCCAACAATTGCTCTTGCAACTATTGCTATCGCATAGCGATAAAGTAAAGCAATTATTTGGTGCTTGCATCTTATCCAATAGAGAGATAACCATAAGGCTTTTGCCTGTTGCCGATAACTTCAACAAAACATGATCATCTCATACAACAACTTATATCTCATCACGTCTTGACCATATCACATCACAACATGCCCTGCAAAAACAAGTTAGACGTCCTCTACTTTGTAGTTGCAAGTTTTACGTGGCTGCTACGGGATGAGCAAGAACCGTTCTTACCTATGCATCAAAACCACAACGATAGTTTGTCAAGTTGGTGATGTTTTAACCTTCGCAAGGACCGGGCGTAGCCACACTCGGTTCAACTAAAGTTGGAGAAACTGACACCCGCCAGCCACCTGTGGGCAAAGCACGTCGGTAGAACCAGTCTCGCGTAAGTGTACATGTAATGTCAGTCCGAGCCGCTTCAGCCAACAATACCGCCGAACCAAAGTGTGACATGCTGGTAAGCAGTGTGACTTATATCGCCCACAACTCACTTGTGTTCTACTCATGCATATGACATCTACGCATAAAACCTGGCTCTGATGCCACTGTTGGGGAACGCAGTAATTTCAAAATTTTCCTACGCACACGCAAGATCATGGTGATGCATAGCAACGAGAGGGGAGAGTGTTGTCTACGTACCCTCGTAGACTGAAAGCGGAAGCGTTAGCACAACACGGTTAATGTAGTCGTACGTCTTCACGATCCGACCGATCCAAGTACCGAACGTACGACACCTCCGAGTTCAGCACACGTTCAGCTCGATGACGTCCCGCGAACTCCGATCCAGCAGAGCTTCACGGGAGAGTTCCGTCAGCACGACGGCGTGGTGACGGTGATGATGTTGCTACAGACGTAGGGCTTCGCCTAAGCACCGCTATGATATGACCGAGGTGGAATATGGTGGAGGGGGCCACCGCACACGGTTGGGAGAGATCAACTGATCAACTTGTGTGTCTAGAGGTGCCCCCTGCCCCTGTATATAAAGGAGCAAGGGGGGAGGCCGGCCGGCCCTCTATGGGCGCGCCAGGAGGAGGAGTCCTCCTCCTGGTAGGAGTAGGACTCCCCTTTCCTACTCCTACTAGGAGGAGGAAAGGAAGGAGGAGAAGGAGAAGGAAGGAGAAGGAGGAAAAAGAGGAAAGGGGGCCCGACCCCCTAGTCCAATTCGGTTTGGGCTAGGGGGGGCCGCGCGCCCTGCCTCCTCTTCCACCACTTGGCCCATGAGGCCCATTACTTCTTCCTTGTATTCCCGTAACTCCTCGGTACCCCCAAAAATACCCGAATCACTCGGAACCTTTCCGATGTCCAAATATAGTCGTCCAATATATCGATCTTTACATCTCGACCATTTCGAGACTCCTCGTCATGTCTCCGATCTCATCCGGGACTCCGAACTACCTTCGGTACATCAAATCACATAAACTCATAATACAATCGTCACCGAAACTTTAAGCGTGCGGACCCTACGGGTTCGAGAACTATGTAGACATGACCGAGACATGTCTCTGGTCAATAACGAATAGCGGAACCTCGATGCTCATATTGGCTCCCACATATTCTACAAAGATCTTTATCGGTCAGACCGCATAACAACATACGTTGTTCCCTTTGTCATCGGTATGTTACTTGCCCGAGATTCGATCGTCAGTATCTCAATACCTAGTAGTTCAATCTCGTTACCGGCAAGTCTCTTTACTCGTTCCATAATACATCATCCCTCAACTAACTCATTATTTGCAATGCTTGCAAGGCTTATAGTGATGTGCATTACCGAGTGGGCCCAGAGATACCTCTCCGACAATCGGAGTGACAAATCCTAATCTTGAAATACGCCAACCCAACAAGTACCTTCGGAGACACCTGTAGAGCACCTTTATAATCACCCAGTTACGTTGTGATGTTTGGTAGCACACAAAGTGTTCCTCCGGTAAACGGGAGTTGCATAATCTCATAGTCATAGGAACATGTATAAGTCATGAAGAAAGCAATAGCAACAAACTAAACAATCAAGTGCTAAGCTAACGCAATGGGTCAAGTCAATCACATCATTCTCCTAATGATGTGATCCCGTTAATCAAATGACAACCCATGTCAATGGTTAGGAAACTTAACCATCTTTGATCAACGAGCTAGTCAAGTAGAGGCATACTAGTGACACTCTGTTTGTCTATGTATTCACACATGTATTATGTTTCCGGTTAATACAATTCTAGCATGAATAATAAACATTTATCATGATATAAGGAAATAAATAATAACTTTATTATTGCCTCTAGGGCATATTTCCTTCAGGAGCAAGGCGGCGACGATGCGGGTCTCAGGGAAGCAGGGCGCGGGACTTGGTGACGAGGAGCTCCGAGTCAGCTGCCGGGGTCCATGGAGGTCGCTGCTGCGGCTGTCGATGGCAGATCCCCTGCTCACAGAAAGAGAGAAAAAGCAGGGAGATGAGAGATGGAAATAGAAGGAGCACGGGAAGAAGAAGAAGAAGCAGGCATCGGCGCTCATCTCCGACGAAGCTTGCCGGCGGCGAAGTGGCACGAGGCGAAGGGGATCGAGCGTAGAGGTGCAAGAGGAGGAGCTCGGGGCTGCTTCGGTGCTGTGCTGCTGCTTGGGTGAGGCAAGGCGGCGGCTGGATGGATGTGCGGTGGAGGAAGAGAGTGGAGGCGGAGGGGATTGGATCGGGCGAAATAGTGGAGGCGCTGGGTTGGGCGATGGGGATCCCGGGGAAGATGCGGCGGCAGCATGGTGAGGGACAAAAAGCCTAGGTTTTAGGGATTGGTCTAGGGTTGGACTATATATAGCAATAGGATTTTTGGGTAGGGGCTAATCCGGTCCGTTTGAAATAAATCGGATGGTCAAGAGAGAAAAATAGGTAGGGCGTCCAAATAAGAAAACGGTGATGTTTTAGGGATGTTTGGGGATGATCCGGATCCAACGGTGACGACTGCCCGGGTCGGGTTCGGGACAACTTTCGGACGCGCGCGAGGGGTTCGATGCACTGATGCAAGGGGGGTTAGGCGAACGAGGTCAAGTGTGGTTGGACTGAGAAGAGAGAGGGGAAGGAGTGCAGCCCGGCGACTATTTCCGGAGACCGAAAACGTTCGACGTATGACCGGCTATAATGCCGCTATATGTTTAACGGTTGGGCTATAAAACGGACTCCGAATGCGATGAAATTTGGCAGGAGGTCTACCGACAACATAACAACACCGCACGCCAACTTTCATCCCATTCCGAGAACATTTTACAGCCACTTATAAAATAATATTTCGGACATGCCGCGGGCGCGTGCAAGGGTGTCTGGGCTCAGAACGGACAACGGAAAGATCTAGGAGACCGAGACGGATGCAAGTTTTGAAAACATGATGATGCAATGCACATGATGACATGGCAAGATGCAACACGCAAGCGAATGACATGGCAACAACGGCGAATAACTAGAAGACACCTGGCGCAACGGTCTCGGGGCGTCACAACACTCCACCACTACGAGAGGATCTCGTCCCAAGATCTAGGATGGCATCGGGGGAAACAAAAGAGGAAGGGGAAAAGGTAAAACTAAGTTGCTTCTTTGATAAACGAGTGAAACCAAAGAACCTTGAGAGGTTGAACAAATTGAAAGAAAAGAATACAATGAAGATGAACGAAGTGGAAAACACTCCGTTAGAAAAGAGGAACAAGGAACATCACGAGAACCCTGTAGGTTGGAAGACATGAGAAAAGGGTTGCAATGAACAAGAAGTACATGCAAGCACTCCGGTAGAATCGAGAAGTACAAGGAACGATAAGGATCAATTACGACAACACTCCGGTTAAAAAATGGAAGGCATAGAATTTGAACTTGGCAAAATGAAAGCACTTGGATGAGACTCCGGTTAAAAGAGGAATGATAGACATGACACTCCGGTTAAAACAAGATAGAGAAGGGAAAAGAATGATATAATTTGGGCAGCATTCCGACTGTAAATGGAAGGAATCGAACATGATCTTGACAAGATGAGAGGATACTTGAAAAGAGGACACGACACTTCGGTTAAAAGGATAAGCACGAAAAGAACTCGATCCTCACCATTCGAGATGATGAGAGAAAAGAGCAACATCGCTATGCCTCCGGAACAAAAGAATAGAAGTTGAATCGTTGGAAAGGAAAGAATTGAGAAGAAAATCACAACTTCTGCCACAAATGAGCTTGGAAAACACCCTTCCAAGAAGGTTATAACGGAGTTGTTGGAAAACCACCAACGAAATGAAAAAGCTTGTAGTGGGCTTAAGGAAAACTTCTCAAAATTATGAGGTCAAAAATTCTGCCACTAACGGAAGACAAAAGATTGGATTGATATCACCAAGAAGACGAGAATCTTATATCACCGGGAGGATAAATGAAGAACTTGGGTCATTCATAAGCACCATAAATAGCACGATCCTTAGGGAAAAGCTTTAGGTGAAATATAACCCGAGATAACTCCAATGAAGAGATTGATGGATTGAAAAGATGTCTTGAGCGAAGTGAAAATGATGGATTTAGATATGTCACTCTTGAGAACTTGTGAATCATGAAACATGAAGGAAAATTGTCAAAAATGACATAACACCATCTCAAAAGATAAAGTAGAAGGAATTGCACTTCGGAATGCAAGATGAAGAATGCTTAAACTCCTCAAGACAAAACATGTATTGAGCACCATGTTTATTTTAGAGTATAGCTTGGCGGATCTTAGCTCCGAGAGAAATTTTGAAGAACAATTGGAGAATGAAAGGAATCCTTGATGAACAACCATGTAGAGCCTCCATGAAGAACTCCGGTAATAAAAGGGTGATCAAAAAGAAGTGAAGGATGAAAAGAATAAGATTGAAGCCTCGCAATGATTGGATGAAGCTTCTAGATGATATAAAAGAGAGAGCTTGGAACTCCGGAAAGAAAGATGAACAAATGAAAACAAGAATTTTGATGAACCTCCGAAATAAGGAATTAATCACTTGGATGAACAAGAATAAGAATTATGTTATGTGTATCCTTCGCCAATTTAAATTGATGACAAGCAACGGATTTGGCATACTACTTACTCTTGTAGAAAGGATTGAGAGAGATATAGCGCAAACTTGAGAAAGGTCTTCAACGATCCGCCGGTAGAATTGAAACAACGAATAAATTGATATGATAAACGAAGGAAGAAGAATCTTGGAAGAACCACCGTAAGAATTAAAAACGATCAAGGAAAGATAGCGAACACCGGGAAGAATTAGCACATGAGCGAAGATGCTTGATTAGAGAATATTTGTTTGATGCACTGGTATGATTTGGAGACCGAGAGCTGAAAGCTGAGAATTATTAATTTTGAGATGATGGGCTCCGGATGATCACACTGAAAAGACCCCTGAATTGCTCAGGATTGGTGAAAAGAATTCTCACAATCGAAAACAATTATGAGAGGATGGCAACAAGCTAGCATCACGAATCTTTGATAGAACGAAACAAGATTCAAGGGAAAAGTCTTCTTCGGTCTTCATAAGCAGAGAATGATGATGGGAAACACCACTAGAATTGTTGAGGCACTCCGGAATGAAAAAAAATTAGAAAGGTTGAACCAATGATGAAAGAATATGAAGGATCTTGGAGAAGGCATTTGACTGATGATAATTCATTTTTACGTCAAACTTTAAAAGATTAGAGAATAGCTCTGGTAAAATTAGAAGAGTCAGGTAAGATCCTAGGAAAAGACCTATGGGTTAGGGCCCACTCAAAAGAAACACCGTCGAACGATTACTTGAAAAGAGAGATTGCACCAGTTGAATTAAATGGCTTGAATAAGATAACAACCTCGAAATAGGTTGAACGGATCTTGAATGACAAGACGAGCCTTCTGAGATATCTTCAGCACTCCGAAACAAATGAATAACAAGAAGTGAACTATTACGAGGTGCACCGGTATGGGAAAAAACATTTGAAACAATGAAAAGATATGATCAACAAAGCTTGAATTTAATCCACCAAAGAAGAAAAGAACGAAGAATAAAACACTTGAAGCTCCGTTAGTATCTTCCTGAGAATCACCAGAGAAGAGCATTGACGGAAAAGAATGGAGAGACTTCCCATCAATAAAAGGATACTTGATTAAGAAAACCGAGTCCTTGAAGAAAAAGGGTGGGTGGGTGGGAAAAACAAAGGCAACTTGGGACGGAAGAAGCAAACACCGCTGTAAAGAACTGATAATTGATCCTGCGGATGTTGAAAGATCGGATCCACTTGAAGAGAAACACTTCGGTTGAAAAAGGATTGACATGACAACCTCGATGATCAAGAAGGATTAGTACACACATAGGAATATGAGAACACCACTTAGGAAAAGTATGGAATCAACATTTGACTTTGAAGCAACTCGAATGCCACAACTCAAAACAAAACAAAGGATTGGCTTGCAGAATAAGCCGGAACAAACATATGATAGAGATTTCGTCCAAAGTTTTCGTGGTGGGGCCCACACGGGCTCGATCGTACAACACCATCATGTACAAGGCAGTGCACATGACATACAAAGCCAAGGACTCTTTAAGACACAACGAGACCACTGTAAAACCAATCGTGGATAGGCGGACCACTAGACGTCGAACCCCAATTTCATATCATACATTTGTCGGAAAGATATCCTAGGAGCTACTTGAATTCCCACTTATAAACTCCTGAAACTTTCTGGTTATGCAATCAGGTGTTGGGGATACAGGGGAAGCATAATATCTCACCCAAACTAGCAAATCCTACATCCAGTTGTATCCATCCTTCAACACATAACCAAGAAACCTTCGGAAATCATTTACCTCAACCTTCAAAAAGCATCCGTTATACGAGTTATGGCAATACTCCCGATGTCGGGTGGTTGGTGCGACATATGCCAACGGGTGGCCTATCATTCTGGGAGCCAATAAAACATCGCCGGTGCCTGGAAACGGGATAAGGCGAAGACATGCACGCCGGCGAATCTTACCCAGCTTTAGGGCTCTCCGTGGAGATAACACCCCTACTGTTGCTCTGCGGGGTCTCCGCATGGTCACTAGATTGGCAAGTAGCTACAAGAGGCTCCTTGAGTTGTTTGGTGAAAGGATGAAGAGGGGCAAGGCTTGCCTGCTCCTCCTCTCATTGATGTGTCTAAAAACTATCCAAAGAGAGATCCCCCTGCATGGGTGCCCTGGGGGTTTATATAGGCCTACCCCCCAGGGGTACAATGGTAATCCGGCTGGGCGCGGGCCCCAGCCGTCTGTGTCTACGCTGGTCGGCTTCTCTGCCGACCGATGGGCCCACCGCCCGGTAGGCCCCGCCAGCTGTCGGCCCTCTGGTCGACAGGCCGGCCCCACTGTTCGGGTGTTTTGTCGGAGGCTGGTTACTGTTGCCTTGCCTCTGGTGACGAGGGCTTTGTCGGGGTAAGCATGGCTAGAGTGCCGTCGTGAGGCGGCTCATCACTGTAGCCTTACCTTGTCTTATCTCCATAATGAGGCATCTCCTTCGAGGGAGAGAGCTGGCCGGCTATTGGGAGCCGGCCATACCCTAGGCCGACTGCGGGAAGCCTGGCCGCCTTTGGGGTCTCCCTAACTGAGGGGGCCCACCACCCACGGGTCGTACTGACCGCTTGCCGTGGGTGACGTCATGATCAACGTGGCAACAGTGTCGCGCCTGACGGGTGATGGCCGCCCCGTACGACGCACTGTGGCTATGCGTGCCCCGGGATTTGGGGGTGGCGGGCTTCACTGTAGCCATGGCCCGTCTTGTCGCCGTTATGTGGGCGCAGAATCTAAGGGCATGATCTTGGACGAAAGCTGAGGGGCCGGCTCCTAGGAGTCGGCCTTCTCATGGCCGGCTTCTTGGAGTCGTCCTTCTTGTGGTCTTGTTTCTCAAGGATTTCAGGGTTGGGCCGCCTTTGCGCAGCCAGCCTGAGAGGTAGCCAGCTGGGGGAAGGCGGCCCCACGTCTTGGACGCTTGGAGGCTCAATCAGCCTATAATTTTTCTGAAGAGCCAGGGGAAGCCGGCTAGGCTACCCGTGGTCATTTACTCCGACAGTAGTCCCCGAAGCTGGTTGGCTCCGAGGCAAAAAAAGACGAGGAGCTCAATCAGCTTCCTATCTTGAGGGGACGGGAACTGGGAGCCAGCTTTGACTAGGCGTGTCGTCTTCTAGAGATTTCGAAGCTTGAAGGCGGGTTCCAGTCGGCGCGCGAGTCAGGTAGTGAGTTGACCGTTCGTCGCCTGCGCGCCACGTGGCACCCCACGGCTAGAGGGGCCTACCAGCCCACGCACGCGACGGGACGCCGCCACGGTCCGGGGCTCGCCACTACAGGGCCTCGGCCCATGCGCGGATCTTCTGCGGCCCAGATAGACCGCGCGCCTCCCAGCGGCGGTTTCCGCACGCCATGAAGGCGCAATAATCGCGGGGCGTGGGGGAGTGGGTGCAGTTAATCCCACGTCCCCGACGCCCTGCCTCCTCGGCTTCGCCGCACGAGGCTATAAGTAGGGGGAGAGGAGGGGAGCGCCAGATGCTCGCGCGCTCTCCCTCGCTCTGCCCCTTCCTTCTTCTTCCTCCTCTCTGCCACCACAGCCACCCGCCGCCGCTCGGCCTTCCCGCCAATCTTCTTGGCTTGCCGTTGCTTCGTCGTAGCAGGGTCGCGCGCCTTTCTTCCGCCGCACCTATCTCATCGCCGCGCCGTTCCCATGGCGTTGTCGAGCTCCTGGGACGGCTCCAACGTCCACAACGACCACGTCGACTTCCTCCGCCGGACGTGGTGGCTGCCGGGCGCGGATTTCATGCGGGTCCGCCTTGCACCAGAGAGGGAGATCTCACCGGCACCGGAGGAGGACGAGCGGGTAATCTTCCGCTCGCACTGCTTGCGCGGCTTCGGCCTGCCGGCGAGCGGGTTCCTCCGCTCCTTCCTCGAATTTTATCATCTCCAGCCACATCACCTTACTCCGAACGTGGTGATGCTGCTGTCGGCCTTTGTCGCCCTGTGTGAGGATTTTCTCGGTGTCCTCCCCACCCTCGAACTGTGGGGAGAATTCTTCCAGTGCAAGCTTGGCACTGTCGTCGCGGGCGTGCCCGCCCCATGCGGCGCCTTCATCGCCATCCGGAGGACGAGCGACAACAACCCGTTTCCGCCCATCCCGCTGATACAGTTGGTGAAGCTCTGGCAGAAATCCTACTTCTACATGAAGAACATCGCTCCCCAAGGCGACTTCGTCAATCTGCCGGCTTACGTAGCCGGCCCGCCAGCTGGGAGTCAGCCCTCATGGTCCTTCCGGGCCAGGTCGCTGTCTCAGGGTGGGGCCGCCTCCATTGCACGGCTCTGGGTGATGATCCAGTCGGAGGGCCTGATTGGGTCTGACCTGGTGGCCGTCTTCGTGGAGCGCCGGGTGCTCCCGCTTCAGGGCCGACCTCATATGATCTGTCAGATGAGCGGCCGCTTCGACCCGTGCCGGCTAAGCACCAAGGAGATGCCTCACGCCGAGGTGTCTTACATGGTTAACTATATTTCCAACTGCAAGCTCACCGAGGAGTGACAGTACGGCAAGGTGTCGTACTCTCGCACCAATCCTCCGCCGGTAGTAAGTTTCTCTTCTTTTCTTCTTTCCTTGTTGCCGGGTTCATGATGGCCGACTCCTGACCAGTCGGCTTGTTTTGGCAGAATCCCATGCTTTCGCCGGCAACCAGGGCTGCGGGGGTGGAACGCCAGTTCCTCCCTGACCGCACGATGGACGATGTTGATGACCCGGACCTGGGGGCGGCCGCCATGGAAGAAGACGTCGCAGGGGAGGGCGGCGAGGCAGGCGGCTCTGGGCTCGGGGCCGCCTTCGAGGATTGGCCGGATGATGCCGAGGCCGAAGTTGTTCCGCGCCGTCAGCCGGCGCCCGATCATCAAGGCGCGGGCCAATCCGCCACGCCGGCTCCCCATGGCGGAGCGCAGAAACGTCGGGCCGCGTCGACCCACTTCGGCAGTCGGCCAAAGAAGCCCAAGAGTACCGCGGTGGCGACCAAGCGGGATGAGGTGGCCGTGAAGGCGGCACGCTTTCGTAAGGTGGTGAAGCAGCCGCAGTCGGTTTCAGCGTAGGTGTTATCGTTCTTACGCCTTTCTTTTTCTTCTTCGGGTGATATCTTTCTAAGCCTTCTTGTTGACTTATCAAACAGGGCCCCGCTTTCTCTTGAACGGGCCCCTACCGCCTCCGTAGTCGGACCCGTGGGAGGGTCCTCAAGCTCCCGCCGTGTGGATCCCCGCGCCGATCTCCTAGAGGCGACAGAGCGAAACACGCGGGAAGCGCGGGAGGAGCGGAGGGTGGCTTGGGAGGGAGGGAGAAGTCGGCGGAGGCACGGGCCGACGCGGCCGCCAAGGCCCAGGCGGAGGCTGCGGCCACGGAGGAGGAGGCGGAGGCCCAGCGGAACCAACCTCCGCTGCTCGTCATCCCCCTTCGCGCTGCGGCACCCGACATTCTAGTGCCCCCGACGGAGGAGACCAGCCACGGCCAGCCGGCGAAGGGGAAGGAGGCGGAACCGACGCAGCCGGCTGGAAAGGGCCAAGGTAGCCAGCCCGATGCGCCGCCCGCGAAGCCGGCCGGAGGTGAGCCGACTGTCGGGGCGGACCTTGTGGTCCTGTCGCCGTCCCGTCGGCGCGCGGAGAAGGCAACTTCAGCGCCAGATCCGCACAACGCCGCTGGCGCTGGCCAGTCGGCCCAGGACCTGGAAGCGGCTAGCGATAGCTCGTCCGGGTGGACGCCGGGCGGTGGGACGGCCGTGCTGAACGTGGCGGCGCAGGACGTCCGGAACCGGCTTCAGGCCCAAGCTACCGCGCTGAAGCAGTACACCCAAGAATTTCTCACGACGCGAACGGTGATCCAGGTGAGTCCTTCTGTTTTTCGTTGATTGCTCCTGATTTCTTCCGTGGGGCCGCGTTAGCGCACCCACTGGGTGTAGTCCCCGAGTTCTGAGTCGGTTGCTGAGCAGGCGGCTTGGAACTTCTTGGTAGACTCTAATTGTCGTCTTGTTCTTACTTGTATCACTTATCTTGTCTGCAGGAGTATCATAACCTTCGCGCGGCTGCCTTCAACTCCCAGGCCTAGGAGTTGAATCGGAAAACCACCAATCTGACCGAGAGCCGGAGTAAGTGCTTCATCTTTTGTCTCAAGTGGGGGCGCGTCAGCGCACCCACTGGGTGTAGTCCTCGAGATTCGGGCCGACTGCTGAGTAGTCGGGTCGGATCTTTTCCTGACAACTTCTTTCTTCATATCTGCAGGGGCCAATGCTGACTTGAGGAGCCAGCTGAGCGGAGCCCAGACCGCCCTTCGCGCCAAGGAGGCCGACCAGGAGGAGAGCCACAAGGCGGCCCTGAAGGTGGCACAGGACAGCGAGGCCGCCCTCAAAGCCGAATACGACACCGAGGCGGCGAACTAGGCCGAGGTCAGGCAGGCGCTGAGTCAAGGCTACAGCCGGGTAGAAGATTTGATCGACGGTGAGCCGCCTTCTTCGTTGTTTCTTTGCCTGCCTCCTACTATCTGGTTCGTCTTTTGACTTTGTGCCACTGCTTTCTTCTTTGTGCAGGTTACTTTCCCGGTTACTCTGCTGCTGCCACTCAAGCCATCGAGGCCTACCGCGACGTGCGACGGCAGGCGGGGGCCGAGGTTGCACCGGGTGCCAGCCGGTCGCTTGAGGAGCAGCTTCTGGCGCTTCAAGCCTGCCTATAGTCGGCCCACCGCATGCTCCGCCGTCTTCAGCGCGCCGGGGCGCAAGTGCTGGCTGCCCTCTGGCCCGGCGAGGTGATCCCGCGCACCCCAAGTCGGACCGCCGACTGGCTGGAGGTCGCAGTCGGCCGCTTCGAGGCTTGGAAGGCGTCAGCGGCCCGGTCTGGCGCTGGGCGGGCACTGGAGTTCGTCCGAGCTTGGTATCCTGGGCTGAACTTGGACCAGCTAAGCACCTGGCGGCAGGAGGCTGACGAGGAGCTGGAGGCGGTGCGGCCGTCTATCATCCAGCGCGCCTCGGCGATCGCCGAGTACACCGACACCAGCGCCTTTGCTCCTGAGGTGGATGACGCCGGCGTCGCTCAGCCAGAGGAGTGGTTCGGGCTGAACCCGGCCGAAGGTGAGGACTCGGCGGAGGAGATTGCCTCCAGTGATGAGGGCGAAGGAGAAGAGGGAGAGGATGGTGAAGACGCTGCGCCGGACGATGAAGCGACCAGCCCGCCTCAGCCTGATCGTGCCTCTAGCAATGATGCCGAGACTCGCCAGCCGGTCACTCCTCCAGCCGGCACCGCCGACTCCACCAACCTGCCTAACTCACACGTCGTTCCCCTGGCTTGATCCGCCGTCCTTGCTTTCCTACTTGTTACTCTTTTGAACAATCTTTAAATTTGCACAGTTCCACCCACTAGGGGTGTATTCAGACTATGTTGAATGCTGGCCTTTCGAAGGTTTTTTGTGTAAATATTATGCATGTGTTTGGCTTCCGTTCATGTTTGCTTTTCATCATTTTGGCTTTTTCCTTTGCCGCCTTTCCTTAGCCGCCGCCTTCCCAGCCGGACAGCTGCTCTGCAGTCTGTGGCTGGAGAAGTACTTGGTTGTTTTGGGAAGGCAAGTACTCGAGCTTTCTTAGATTGTAGCAAGGTGAACGGGAAGCCGGCCAGCCGACTACTCTAGTAGCCGGCTGGCGGGGCGGGAGGCCGGCTCGCGTTATATAAGTTCGTTGGTCCTTAGCCGTTTTTCGTGTGGGCATCCTTTCCTGCCCTTGGCTCTTGCCAGTCGGACAGTCGATTCTCTGAGCTGTGACTTTTGGCAAGAGGGGGCTTGGGTGTCGGCACACTACTTGTCTGACTGCAGGCAGAACTTTATATATAACTTAAGGCGGCGAGTCCCCGGGCCGACTGGTCAGGCCTGGTGCCGGATGAAAAGACAAATGTAGTAACATATTCATAGGCATGATACCTATTATCCATAGATAAAAAAGGGTAGTCCCCGAGTGCTCCTCGGGGGACCCTTTGTCTCATACTTAGTACAAAAGTTAGCGTGATACATACTGCTTTTTAACTGTAAAATCTTCGGAGGAGATTGGCGTTCCATGGTCGTTTCGACTCCTTGCTGGAATCATCTTTCTTGCGTGCCTTCGGCTTCTGCGCGTCGATTAGGTAGCAGGAGTCATTGCCTAGAGCTCTGATGATGACAAAGGGGCCCTCCCAAGGGGCCGAGAGCTTGTGCTGGCCGGCTGTTCGCTGGATCAGCCAGAGCACAAGATCGCCCTCTTGGAAGGATCTTGGCTTGACTTTCGGGCTGTGGTAGCGGCGCAGACCCTGCTGATAGATGGCGGACCGGCTGAGGGCTAACAACCGGCCCTCTTCCAGCAGGTCGACGCCGTCTTCACGTGCTTCCTTGGCCTCCGCCTCCGTGTACATGGTGACCCGAGGTGAGTTGAACTCGATGTCATTTGGGATGACCGCCTCGGCGCCATATACAAGGAAGAAAGGGGTGAAGCCGGTTGACTTGTTTGGGGTAGTGCGCAAACTCCAGAGGACGGCCGACAGCTCGTCGAGCCAACAGCCTGCCGAACGCTCCAGTGGCACGACCAGTCGGGGCTTGATGCCGGAGAGGATGAGGCCGTTTGCTCGCTCGACCTGGCCGTTTGACTGCGGGTGGGCGACGGATGCTAGGTCCAGCCGGATGCCGTGTGTTGCGCAGAAACGTGCCAGTGCTCCCTTTGCAAAATTTGTACCATTGTCGCTGATGATGTTGTGCGGTATGCCGTACCGGGTTGTGATATCTGCGATGAACGTTATAGCAGTCGGCCCATTCAGCCTCTTGATCGGCTTTGCTCCGATCCACATGGTAAATTTGTCCACAGCGACGAGCAGATGTGTCATGCCGCCGCGTGCCGTCTTGAATGGGCCTACCATGTCCAGCCCCCAGACGGCAAAAGGCCAGGTGAGGGGGATGGTCTTGAGTGCGGAAGCCGGCAGATGCTGCTTGGAACTGAAAACTTGGCACCCTTTGCAATGTTTGACTAGCTCATTGGCATCATCCAAAGCAGTCGGCCAGAAGAATCCATGGCAGAAAGCTTTGGCGACGAGTGATCGTGAGGCCGCGTGGTGGCCGCATTCGCCTTGGTGGATGTCTTTGAGGATTGTTATGCCCTTCTCTGGCTAGACGCAGCGCTGGAAGACTCCAGTGACACTGCGCCTAACAAGCTCTCGGTTTACTATTGTGTATGCTCCGACTCGGCGTTGAACTTGTCTTGCCGAGATTTCGTCGGTTGGCAACTCTTTGTTTACTAAGAAGTTGAGGATGGGTTGGGCCCATGATGGAGCTGTGACTTCTTCTATTGTCAGAACTACTACTGTGACCAGGGCGGGTGGGCTGGGTGGTGAAGGGTTGGAGTCGGCCACCGCCTGCTGCGTCGATGCAGTCCCCGGGCCGGCTGCAGTAGCCCCCGGGCCGAGTTCCGAAGTCCCCGAGTCGGGTGCGACTACGGCAGTCCCCGGGCCGCCTGTCGAAGTCCCCGAGCCACCTGCTTGGTTCCCCAAGTCGGATCCGACTGCGTTGGGGTCAGGTGGCACGAAGATAGAATCAGATTCTAGAGACGGCTTGATAGACGGCTTGAGGAGGCGGTAAAGAGAAACGCCGGCTGGAATAGCTTGCCGGGTGGAGCCTACTTGTGCCAGGGCATCTGCTTGCATGTTGTCGGCGCGTGGTACATGAAGGAACTCGCATCCTTCAAAATATCCACTGATTTGCTGAACGAGGAAGCGGTAGCTCGCCATGTTCGCGTCCTTGGTGTCCCAGTCGCCAGATGACTGCTGGACCACCAGATCCGAGTCGCCATAGCACAGGATCCGGCGGCTGCCGAGCTCCTTGGCTAGCCGGAGCCCGTGTATGAGCGCCTCGTACTCGGCCACATTGTTGGAGGCGGCAAAATGAATTTTCAATGTGTACTTGAGCTTGTCGCCTTTGGGGGAGGTGAGGATGATGCCGGCTCCCAAGCCGGTGTGCATTTTGGACCCATCGAAGTGCATCCGCTAATGAGTGGAGTCGGGGGCCGGTGGCAGGTACTGGGTTTCGGCCCAGTCAACGAGGAAGTCGGCCAGTGCTTGGGATTTAATGGCGGTGCGGGGCTGGTAGAAGATCATGTAGGGAGCTAATTCAATGGCCCATTTTGCCATTCGGCCAGATGCATCCCGGCTGCCTATGATCTCGGCGAGCGGGGCAGTACATATGACCGTGATGGGGTGCTCTTGGAAGTAGGGCTTGAGCTTCTTGGCAGCGAAGTACACACCGTAGCACATCTTCTGGTAGTGTGGGTAGTTCTGCTTCGAGGTGGATAACACTTCGCTTAAATAATACACCGGCCTCTGGACCAGCTGAGCTCGGCCTTCTTCTGGGCGCTGGATCACGATGACTGTGCTGACCACCCGGCTAGTAGCGGCAATGTAAAGGAGCATGGGCTCTTTTTCAGTCGGTGCCGCCAAGACAGGCGGCGTGGTCAGCATCTTCTTTAGCCCGTGGAAGTCTTGGTCCGCCTGGTCATTCCACTCGAAATGAGCGGACTTCTTCATGAGTCGGTAGAGGGGGAGAGCTTTCTCCTCGAGCCGGCTGATGAAGCGGTTCAGGGAAGCCAAGCATCCAGTGAACTTCTGGACGTCCCGCAGCTTGGTGGGAATCTCCATTCTCTCTATGGCCTTGATCTTCATCGGGTTGCACTCGATGCCGCGTTCGGAGACCAGGAAGCCTAGGAGCTGGCCGGCTGGTACTCCGAACACGCATTTCTCGGGGTTGAGCTTGATTTGAAATCGGCGCAAGTTTTCAAATGTCTCTCTAAGGTCTTCCAGCAAGGTGTCGCGCTTCTCCGTCTTCACCACAATATCGTCTACATAGACGTGGGCATTTTTGCCAAGCTGCTTGAGGAGGCATTTCTGCATGCAACCCTGAAAAGTGGCACCAGCATTTCTCAAGCCGAATGTCATAGTCAGGTAGCAGAAGGCTCCGAATGTTGTGATGAAGGCGGTTTTCAGGCGGTCAGCTGGATCCAACTTTATCTGGTGGTAGCCTGAGTAAGCATCCAAGAAGCTCAACAGCTCGCATCCGGCTGTGGAGTCTATCACTTGATCAATCCTTGGCAAGGCGAAGGGATCTTTGGGGCAGGCTTTGTTGAGGCTGGTGTAGTCTATACACATGCGCCATTTGTTATTTTTCTTCAGCACAAGGACCGGGTTGGCAAGCCATTCTGGAAAGAATACTTCCATAATGAAGTCGGCTGCCAAAAGCCAGGCTATCTCTTCTCCTACTATCCTTCTCTTTTCTTCTCACAGTCGGCGGAGGGGCTGTTTGACTGGTTTTGCACCTTCTCGGACACGTAGCTTGTGCTCGGCGAATTCCTTCGGAACACCCAGCATGTCCTTGGGGGACCATGCGAAGATGTCCCGATTCTCACGGAGGAAATCGGCGAGCTCGCCTTCCTATTTGCTGTCCAGGTTTGCCCCGATGGTGGCAAACCTTTCTGGGTGCTCCGGGTCCAGAGGTACCTTCTTTGTTTCTGGAAACAACCTTGGGCATCACACTCCTTGGGGTTGGGGGACAGGGCCGGCTGTTTGCCGGCCATAGCAACAACTCGGTCCAGTATCTTCTTCTCTTCAGCAATCACGAGGGACTCGGCCAGCCGGCTGCTGGCTGCCGCGCACTCGGAGGACTTCTTGTAGTCTCCGGCTATGGTGATGATGCCCTTGGAACTCGGTATCTTCATCTTGAGGTAGGCATAGTGGGGTATAGCCATGAACTTGGCCAGGGTGGGTTGGCCAAGCAACGCGTGGTAAGGGCTCTCCAGATCCACTACCTCAAACCACGCCGCCTCTCGGCGGAAATGATCCTTGTCCCCGAAGAGAACATCTATCTTGATCTTGCCGATTGGGGAGCAGGACAGGCCGGGCACGATGCCATGGAACACAGTCCGACTAGGCATGAGCTGCTTTGTCTTGATGCTCAGCTTCTCCACGGTGTCGCGGTATAGGATGTTGATGCTGCTCCCACCATCTATCAGCACGCGGGAGAAACGGGCGGCTCGCCTTTCTGTTGCGAGGGTTGAAGGAAATATGCCCTAGAGGCAATAATAAAGTTATTATTTATTTCCTTATATCATGATAAATGTTTATTATTCATGCTAGAATTTTATTATCCGGAAACATAATACTTGTGTGAATACATAGACAAACTAAACGTTACTAGTGTGCCTCTACTTGACTAGCTTGTTAATCAAAGATGGTTATGTTTCCTAACCATAGACATGTGTTGTCATTTGATTAACGGGATCACATCATTAGGAGAATGATGTGATTGACATGACCCATTCCATTAGCTTAGCACCCGATCGTTTAGTATGTTGCTATTGCTTTCTTCATGACTTATACATGTTCCTATGACTATGAGATTATGCAACTCCCGTTTGCCGGAGGAGCACTTTGTGTGCTACCAAACATCACAACGTAACTGGGTGATTATAAAGGAGCTATACAGGTGTCTCCAAAGGTACATGTTGGGTTGGCGTATTTCGAGATTAGGATTTGTCACTCCGATTGTCGGAGAGGTATCTCTGGGCCCTCTCGGTAATGCACATCACATAAGCCTTGTGAGCATTGCAACTAATGAGTTAGTTGCGAGATGATGTATTATGAAACGAGTAAAGAGACTTGTCGGTAACGAGATTGAACTAGGTATTGAGATACCGGCGATCGAATCTCGGGCAAGTAACATACCGATGACAAAGGGAACAAAGTATGTTGTTATGTGGTCTGACCGATAAAAGATCTTCGTAGAATATGTGGGAGCCAATATGAGCATCCAGGTTCCTCTATTGGTTATTGACCGGAGACATGTCTCGGTCATGTCTACACTGTTCTCGAACCTATAGGGTCCGCACGCTTAACGTTACGATGACAGTTTCATTATGAGTTTATATATTTTGATGTACCTAAGTTTGTTCGGAGTCCCGGATGTGATCACAAACATGACAAGGAGTCTCGAAATGGTCGAGACATAAAGATTGATATATTGGACGACTATATTCGGACACCGGAAGTGTTCCGGGTGATTTCGGAGAAAACCGGAGTGCCGGAGGGTTACCGGAACCCCCCCCCCCCCGGGAGAAGTAATGGGCCTTATGGGCCCTAGTGGAGAGAGAGAGGGGCAGTCAGGGTGGGCCGCACGCCCCCTCCCCCTCTGGTCTGAATTGGACTAGGAGAGGGGGGGCGGCGCCCCCCTTTCCTTCTCCCTCTCCCCCTTCCTTTCCCCCTCCTAGTAGGAGTAGGAAAGAGGGGAGTCATACTCCTACTAGGAGGAGGACTCCTCCTCCTTGGCGCGCCCCAAGGGCCGGCCGGCCTCCCCCCTTGCTCCTTTATATACGGGGGCAGGGGGGCACCTCTAGACACACAAGTTGATCTTGAAGATCGTTCTCTTAGCCGTGTGCGGTGCCCCCCTCCACCATAGTCCTCGATAATATTGTAGTGGTGCTTAGGCGAAGCCCTGCGACAGTAGAACATCAAGATCGTCACCACGCCGTCGTGCTGACGGAACTCTTCCCCGACACTTTGCTGGATCGGAGTCCGGGGATTGTCATCGAGCTGAACGTGTGCTAGAACTCGGAGGTGCCGTAGGTTCGGTGCTTGATCGGTCGGGCCGTGAAGACGTACGACTACATCAACCGCGTTGTCATAACGCTTCCGCTATCGGTATACGAGGGTACGTAGACTACACTCTCCCCTCTCATTGCTATGCATCACCATGATCTTGCGTGTGCGTAGGAAAATTTTGAAATTAGTACGTTCCCCAACAGTGGCATCCGAGCCTGGTTTTATGTGTTGATGTTGTGCACGAGTAGAACACAAGTGAGTTGTGGGCGATATAAGTCATACTGCTTACCAGCATGTCATACTTTGGTTTGGCGGTATTGTTGGATGAAGCGGCCCGGACCGACATTACGCGTACGCTTACGCGAGACTAGTTTTACCGCCGTGCTATGCACACAGGTGACTAGCGGGTGTCAGTTTCTCCAACTTTAGTTGAATCGAGTGTGGCTACGCCCGGTCCTTGAGAAGGTTAAAACAGCACCAACTTGACAAACTATCGTTGTGGTTTTTGATGCGTAGGTAAGATTGGTTCTTGCTTAAGCCCGTAGCAGCCACGTAAAACTTGCAACAAACAAAGTAGAGGACGTCTAACTTGTTTTTTGCAGGGCATGTTGTGATGTGATATGGTCAAGACATGATGCTAAATTTTATTGTATGAGATGATCATGTTTTGTAACCGAGTTATCGGCAACTGGCAGGAGCCATATGGTTGTCGCTTTATTGTATGCAATGCAATCGCCTTGTAATGCTTTACTTTATCACTAAGCGGTAGCGATAGTCGTAGAAGCATAAGATTGGCGAGACGACAACGATGCTACGATGGAGATCAACGTGTCGCGCCGGTGACGATGGTGATCATGACGGTGCTTCGAAGATGGAGATCGCAAGCACAAGATGATGATGGCCATATCATATCACTTATATTGATTGCATGTGATGTTTATCTTTTATGCATCTTATCTTGCTTTGATTGACGGTAGCATTTTAAGATGATCTCTCACTAATTATCAAGAAGTGTTCTCCCTGAGTATGCACCGTTGCGAAAGTTCTTCGTGCTGAGACACCACGTGATGATCGGGTGTGATAGGCTCTACGTTCAAATACAACGGGTGCAAAACAGTTGCACACGCGGAATACTCAGGTTATACTTGACGAGCCAAGCATATGCAGATATGGCCTCGGTACACGGAGACCGAAAGGTCGAGCGTGAATCATATAGTAGATATGATCAACATGGTGATGTTCACCAATGAAACTACTCCATCTCACGTGATGATCGGACATGGTTTAGTTGATTTGGATCACGTGATCACTTAGAGGATTAGAGGGATGTCTATCTAAGTGGGAGTTCTTTAGTAATATGATTAATTGAACTTAAATTTATCATGAACTTAGTACCTGATAGTATCTTGCTTGTTTATGTTTGATTGTAGATAGATGGCCTGTGTTGTTGTTTCGTTGAATTTTAATGCGTTCCTTAAGAAAGCAAAGTTGAAAGATGATGGTAGCAATTACACGGACTGGGTCCGTAACTTGAGGATTATCTTCATTGCTGCACAGAAGAATTACGTCCTATAAGCATCGCTGGGTGCTAGGCCTGCTGCTGGAGCAACACCAGATGTTATGAACGTCTGGTAGAGCAAAGCTGATGACTACTCAATAGTTCAGTGTGCCATGCTTTACGGCTTAGAATCGGGACTTCAACGATGTTTTGAACGTCATGGAGCATATGAGATGTTCCAGGAGTTGAAGTTAATATTTCAAGCAAATGCCCGGACTAAGAGATATGAAGTCTCCAATAAGTTCTATAGCTGCAAGATGGAGGAGAACAGTTCTGTCAGTGAGCATATACTCAAAATGTCTGGGTATAATAATCACTTGATTCAATTGGGAGTTAATCTTCCAGATGATTGCATCATTGACAGAATTCTCCAATCACTTCCACCTAGCTACAAGAGCTTCGTGATGAACTATAATATGCAAGGGATGGTTAAGACAATTCCCGAGCTCTTCGCAATGCTGAAAGCTGCGGAGGTAGAAATCAAGAAGGAGCATCAAGTGTTGATGGTCAACAAGACCACTAGTTTCAAGAAAAAGGGCAAAGGGAAGAAAAAGGGGAACTTCAAAAAGAACAGCAAGCAAGTTGCTGCTCAGGAGAAGAAACCCAAATCTGGACCTAAGCCTGAAACTGAGTGCTTCTACTGCAAGCAGACTGGTCACTGGAAGCGGAACTGCCCCAAGTATTTGGCGGATAAGAAGGATGGCAAGGTGAACAAAGGTATATATGATATACATGTTATTGACGTGTACCTTACTAATGCTCGCAGTAGCACCTGGGTATTTGATACTGGTTCTGTTGCTAATATTTGCAACTCGAAACAGGGACTACGGATTCAGCGAAGATTGGCTAAGGACGAGGTGACGATGCGTGTGGGAAATGGTTCCAAAGTCGATGTGATCGCGGTCGGCATGCTACCTCTACATCTACCTTTGAGATTAGTATTAGACCTAAATAATTGTTATTTGGTGCCAGCGTTGAGCATAAACATTATATCTGGATCTTGTTTGATGCGAGACGGTTATTCATTTAAATCAGAGAATAATGGTTGTTCTATTTATATGAGTAATATCTTTTATGGTCATGCACCCTTGAAGAGTGGTCTATTCTTATTAAATCTCGATAGTAGTGACACACATATTCATAGTGTTGAAGCCAAAAGATGAAGAGTTGATAATGATAGTGCAACTTATTTGTGGTACTTCCATTTAGGTCATATCGGTGTAAAGCGCATGAAGAAACTCCATACTGATGGACTTTTGGAACCACTTGATTATGAATCACTTGGTACTTGCGAACCGTGCCTTATGGGCAAGATGACCAAAACACCATTCTTCGGTACTATGGAGAGAGCAACAAATTTGTTGGAAATCATACATACAGATGTATGTGGTCCGATGAATGTTGAGGCTCGTGGCGGATATCGTTATTTTCTCACCTTCATAGATGATTTAAGAAGATATGGGTATATCTACTTAATGAAACATAAGTCTGAAACATTTGAAAAGTTCAAAGAATTTTAGAGTGAAGTTGAAAATCATCGTAACAAGAAAATAAAATTCCTACGATCTGATCATGGAGGAGAATATTTGAGTTACGAGTTTGGTGTACATTTGAAACAATGCGAAATAGTTTCGCAACTCACGCCACCCGGAACACCACAGCATAATGGTGTGTCCGAATGTCGTAATTGTACTTTACTAGATATGGTGCGATCTATGATGTCTTTTACTGATTTACCACTATCGTTATGGGGTTATGCTTTAGAGACGGCCGCATTCATGTTAAATAGGGCACCATCAAAATCCATTGAGACGACGCCTTATGAACTGTGGTTTGGCAAGAAACCAAAGTTGTCGTTTCTGAAAGTTTGGGGCTGCGATGCTTATGTGAAAAAGCTTCAACCTGATAATCTCGAACCCAAATCAGAGAAATGTGTCTTCATAGGATATCCAAAAGAAACTATTGGATACACCTTCTATCACAGATCTGAAGGCAAGACTTTTGTTGCTAAATTCGGAAACTTTCTAGAGAAGGAGTTTCTCTCGAAAGAAGTGAGTGGGAGGAAAGTAGAACTTGATGAGGTAACTGTACTTGCTCCCTTATTGGAAAGTAGTACATCACAGAAACCGGTTTCTGTGACACCTACACCAATTAGTGAGGAAGCTAATGATGATGATCATGAAACTTCAGGACAAGTTACTGAAGGAAATATGCCCTAGAGGCAATAATAAAGTTATTATTTATTTCTTTATAATCATGATAAATGTTTATTATTCATGCTAGAATTGTATTAACCGGAAACATAATACATGTGTGAATACATAGACAAACAAAGTGTCACTAGTATGCCTCTACTTGACTAGCTCGTTAATCAAAGATGGTTATGTTTCCTAACCATGAACAATGAGTTGTTTTTTGATTAACGAGGTCACATCATTAGTTGAATGATCTGATTGACATGACCCATTCCATTAGCTTAGCACCCGATCGTTTAGTATGTTGCTATTGCTTTCTTCATAACTTATACATGTTCCTATAACTATGAGATTATGCAACTCCCGTTTGCCGGAGGAATACTTTGGGTGCTACCAAACGTCACAACGTAACTGGGTGATTATGAAGGAGCATTACAGGTGTATCCAAAGGTAGATGTTGGGTTGGCGTATTTCGAGATTAGGTTTTGTCACTCCGATTGTCGGAGAGGTATCTCTGGGCCCTCTCGGTAATGCACATCACATAAGCCTTGCAAGCATTGCAACTAATGAGGTAGTTGCGGGATGATGTATTACAGAACGAGTAAAGAGACTTTCCGGTAACGAGATTGAACTAGGTATTGGATACCGACGACCGAATCTCGGGCAAGTAACATACCGATGACAAAGGGAACAACGTATGTTGTTATGCGGTCTGACCGATAAAGATCTTCGTAGAATATGTAGGAGCCAATATGGGCATCCAGGTCCCGCTATTGGTCATTGACCGGAGACTTATCTCGGTCATGTCTACATTGTTCTCGAACCCGTAGGGTCCGCACGCTTAAGGTTACGATGACAGTTATATTATGAGTTTATGCATTTTGATGTACCGAAGGTTGTTCTGAGTCCCGGATGTGATCACGGACATGACGAGGAGTCTCAAAATGGTCGAGACGTAAAGATTGATATATTGGAAGCCTATGTTTGGATATCGGAAGTGTTCCAGGTGAAATCGGGATTTTACCAGAGTACCGGGAGGTTACCGGAACCCCCCGGGAACCATATGGGCCTAGATGGGCTTTGGTGGAAAGGAGAAAGGGGCAGCCCAAGGTGGCCGCGCGCCTCCCCCCTCCCCCTAGTCCTATTAGGACTAGGAGAGGTGGCCGGCCCCCTTCTCTCTCTTTCCCCCTCGGGGAATCCTAGTCCAACTAGGATTGGGGGGCAGTCCTACTCCCGGAAGGAGTAGGACTCCTCCTGCGCCCTCCTCCTGGCCGGCGCCCCCTCCCCCTTGGCTCCTTTATATACTGAGGCAGAGGCACCCCAAAAACACACAAGTTGATCCACGTGATCTATTCCTTAGCCGTGTGCGGCGCCCCCAGCCACCATAGTCCTCGATAATACTGTAGCGGAGTTTACGCGAAGCCCTGCTGCTGTAGTGCATCAAGATCGTCACCACGCCGTCGTGCTGACGGAACTCTTCCCCGACACTTTGCTGGATCGAAGTCCGGGGATCGTCATCGAACTGAACGTGTGCTCGAACTCGGAGGTGCCGTAGTTTCGGTGCTTGATCGGTTGGATCGTGAAGACGTACGACTACTTCCTCTACGTTGCGTCAACGCTTCCGCAGTCGGTCTGCGTGGGTACGTAGACAACACTCTCCCATCTCGTTGCTATGCATCACATGATCTTGCGTGTGCGTAGGAAATTTTTTGAAATTACTACGAAACCCAACAGTGGCATCCGAGCCTAGGTTATTTATGTTGATGTTATATGCACGAGTAGAACACAAGTGAGTTGTGGGCGATATAAGTCATACTTCCTACCAGCATGTCATACTTTGGTTCGGCGGCATTGTTGGATGAGACGACCCGGACCAACATTACGCGTACGCTTACGCGAGACCGGTTCCCCCGACGTGCTTTGCACATAGGTGGCTTGCGGGCGACTGTCTCTCCAACTCTAGTTGAACCAAGTATGGCTATGCCCGGTCCTTGCGAAGGTTAAAACGGAGTCTATTTGACAAACTATCGTTGTGGTTTTGATGCGTAGGTGAGATTGGTTCTTGCTTAAGCCCGTAGCAGCCACGTAAAACTTGCGACAACAAAGTAGAGGACGTCTAACTTGTTTTTGCAGGGCATGTTGTGATGTGATATGGTCAAGACATGATGCTGAATTTTATTGTATGAGATGATCATGTTTTGTAACGGAGTTATCGGCAACTGGCAGGAGCCTTATGGTTGTCGTTTTATTGTATGCAATGCAATCGCGATGTAATGCTTTACTTTTATCACTAAGCGGTAGCGATAGTCGTAGAAGCACTAGCTTGGCGAGATGACAACGATGCTACGATGGAGATCAAGGTGTCGCGCCAGTGACAATGGTGATCATGACGGTGCTTCGGAGATGGAGATCACAGGCACAAGATGATGATGGCCATATCATATCACTTATATTGATTGCATGTGATGTTTATCTTTTTATGCATCTTATCTTGCTTTGATTGACGGTAGCATTTTAAGATGATCTCTCACTAAATTATCAAGAAGTGTTCTCCCTGAGTATGCACCGTTGCGAAAGTTCTTCGTGCTGAGACACCACGTGATGATCGGGTGTGATAGGTTCTACGTTCAAATACAACGGGTGCAAAACAGTTGCACACGCGGAATACTCAGGTTATACTTGACGAGCCAAGCATATACAGATATGGCCTCGGAACACGGAGACCGAAAAGTCGAGCGTGAATCATATAGTAGATATGATCAACATAACGATGTTCACCATTGAAAACTACTCCATCTCACGTGATGATCGGTTATGGTTTAGTTGATTTGGATCACGTAATCACTTAGAGGATTAGAGGGATGTCTATCTAAGTGGGAGTTCTTTAATTAATTTGATTAACTGGACTTAAATTTATCATGAAACTTAGTACCTGATTAGTATCTTGCTTGTTTATGTTTGATTGTAGATAGATGGCTCGTGCTGTTGTTCCGTTGAATTTTAATGTGTTCCTTGAGAAAGCAAAGTTGAAAGATGATGGTAGCAATTACACGGACTGGGTCCGTAACTTGAGGATTATCCTCATTGCTGCACAGAAGAATTACGTCCTGGAAGCACCGCTGGGTGCCAGGCCTGCTACAGGAGTAACGCCGGATGTTATGAACGTCTGGCAGAGCAAAGCTGATGACTACTCAATAGTTCAGTGTGCCATGCTTTACGGCTTAGAATCGGGACTTCAACGACGTTTTGAACGTTATGGAGCATATGAGATGTTCCAAGAGTTGAAGTTAATATTTCAAGCAAATGCCCGAATTGAGAGATATGAAGTCTCCAATAAGTTCTATAGCTGCAAGATGGAGGAGAACAGTTCTGTCAGTGAGCATATACTCAAAATGTCTGGGTATAATAATCACTTGATTCAATTGGGAGTTAATCTTCCAGATGATTGCGTCATTGACAGAATTCTTCAATCACTGCCACCAAGCTACAAGAGCTTCGTGATGAACTATAATATGCAAGGGATGAACAAGACTATTCCCGAGCTCTACGCAATGCTGAAAGCTGCGGAGGTAGAAATCAAGAAGGAGCATCAAGTGTTGATGGTCAACAAGACCACTAGTTTCAAGAAAAAGGGCAAAGGGAAGAAGAAGGGGAACTTAAAAAAGAACGGCAAGCAAGTTGCTACTCAAGAGAAGAAACCCAAACCTGGACCTAAGCCTGAAACTGAGTGTTTCTATTGCAAGCAGACTGGTCACTCGAAGCGGAACTGCCCCAAGTATTTGGCGGATAAGAAGGATGGCAAGGTGAACAAAGGTATATGTGATATACATGTTATTGATGTGTACCTTACTAATGCTCGCAGTAGCACCTGGGTATTTGATACTGGTTCGGTTGCTAATATTTGCAACTCGAAACAGGGACTACGGATCAAGCGAAGATTGGTTAAGGACGAGGTGACGATGCGCGTGGGAAACGGTTCCAAAGTCGATGTGATCGCAGTCGGCACACTACCTCTACATCTACCTTCAGGATTAGTATTAGACCTAAATAATTGTTATTTGGTGCCAGCGTTAAGCATGAACATTATATCTGGATCTTGTTTGATGCGAGACGGTTATTCATTTAAATCAGAGAATAATGGTTGTTCTATTTATATGAGTAATATCTTTTATGGTCATGCACCCTTGAAGAGTGGTCTATTCTTGTTGAATCTCGATAGTAGTAACACACATATTCATAATGTTGAAGCCAAAAGATGCAGAGTTGATAATGAGAGTGCAACTTATTTGTGGCACTACCGTTTAGGTCATATCGGTGTAAAGCGCATGAAGAAACTCCATTCTGATGGACTTTTGGAACCACTTGATTATGAATCACTTGGTACTTACGAACCGTGCCTCATGGGCAAGATGACCAAAACACCGTTCTCCGGTACTATGGAGAGAGCAACAGATTTGTTGGAGATCATACATACAGATGTATGTGGTCCGATGAATATTGAGGCTCGTGGCGGATATCGTTATTTTCTCACCTTCATAGATGATTTAAGCAGATATGGGTATATCTACTTAAATGAAACATAAGTCTGAAACATTTGAAAAGTTCAAGGAATTTCAGAGTGAAGTTGAAAATCATCGTAACAAGAAAATAAAGTTTCTACGATCTGATCGTGGAGGAGAATATTTGAGTTACGAGTTTGGTGTACATTTGAAAAATTGTGGAATAGTTTCGCAGCTCACGCCACCCGGAACACCACAGCGTAATGGTGTGTCCGAACGTCGTAATCGTACTTTACTAGATATGGTGTGATCTATGATGTCTCATACTGATTTACCGCTATCGTTTTGGGGATACGCTCTAGAGACGGCCGCATTCACGTTAAATAGGGCACCATCAAAATCCATTGAGACGACGCCTTATGAACTGTGGTTTGGCAAGAAACCAAAGTTGTCATTTCTGAAAGTTTGGGGCTGCGATGCTTATGTGAAAAAGCTTCAACCTGATAAGCTCGAACCCAAATCGGAGAAATGTGTCTTCATAGGATATTCAAAGGAAACTATTGGATACACCTTCTATCACAGATCCGAAGGCAAGACTTTTGTTGCTAAATTCGGAAACTTTCTAGAAAAGGAGTTTCTCTCGAAAGAAGTGAGTGGGAGGAAAGTAGAACTTGACGAGGTAACTGTACTTGCTCCCTTACTGGAAAATAGTACATCACAAAAAACTGTTCCAGTGACCCCTACACCAGTTAGTGAGGAAGCTAATGATAATGATCATGAAACTTCAGATCAAGATACTACTGAACCTCGTAGATCAACCAGAGTGAGATCCGCGCCAGAGTGGTACGGTAATCCTGTTCTGGAAGTCATGCTGCTAGATCATGATGAACCTACGAACTATGAAGAAGCGATGGTGAGCCCAGATTCCGCAAAATGGCTTGAAGCCATGAAATCTGAGATGGGATCCATGTATGAGAACAAAGTATGGACTTTGGTTGACTTGCCCGATGATCGGCAAGCAATTGAGAATAAATGGATCTTCAAGAAGAAGACTGACGCTGACGGTAATGTTACTGTCTACAAAGCTCGACTTGTCGCAAAAGGTTTTCGACAAGTTCAAGGGATTGACTACGATGAGACCTTCTCACCCGTAGCGATGCTTAAGTCTGTCCGAATCATGTTAGCAATTGCCGCATTTTATGATTATGAAATTTGGCAAATGGATGTCAAAACTGCATTCCTGAATGGATTTCTGGAAGAAGAGTTGTATATGATGCAGCCGGAAGGTTTTGTCGATCCAAAGGGAGCTAACAAAGTGTGCAAGCTCCAGCGATCCATTTATGGACTGGTGCAAGCCTCTCGGAGTTGGAATAAACGCTTTGATAATGTGATCAAAGCATTTGGTTTTGTACAGACTTTTGGAGAAGCCTGTATTTACAAGAAAGTGAGTGGGAGCTCTGTAGCATTTCTGATATTATATGTAGATGACATATTACTAATCAGAAATGATATAGAATTTCTGGATAGCATAAAGGGATACTTGAATAAGAGTTTTTCAATGAAAGACCTCGGTGAAGCTGCTTACATATTGGGCATTAAGATCTATAGAGATAGATCAAGACGCTTAATTGGACTTTCACAAAGCACATACCTTGACAAAATTTTGAAGAAGTTCAAAATGGATCAAGCAAAGAAAGGATTCTTGCCTGTGTTACAAGGTGTGAAATTGAGTAAGACTCAATGCCCGACCACTGCAGAAGATAGAGAGAAAATGAAAGATGTTCCCTATGCTTCAGCCATAGGCTCTATCATGTATGCAATGTTGTGTACCAAACCTGATATATGCCTTGCTATAAGTCTAGCAGGGGGGTACCAAAGTAATCTAGGAGTGGATCACTGGACAGCGGTCAAGAACATCCTGAAATACCTAAAAAGGACTAAGGATATGTTTCTCGTATATGGAGGTGACAAAGAGCTCATCATAAATGGTTACGTTGATGCAAGCTTTGACACTGATCCGGACGATTCTAAATCGCAAATTGGATACGTGTTTACATTAAACGGTGGAGCTGTCAGTTGGTCAGTTCTAAACAAAGCGTTGTGGCGGGATCTACATGTGAAGCGGAGTACATAGCTGCTTCGGAAGCAGCAAACGAAGGAGTCTGGATGAAGGAGTTCATATCCGATCTAGGTGTCATACCTAGTGCATCGGGTCCAATGAAAATCTTTTGTGACAATACTGGTGCAATTGCCTTGGCAAAGGAATCCAGATTTCACAAGAGAACCAAACACATCAAGAGACGCTTCAATTCCATCCGGGATCTAGTCCAGGTGGGAGACATAGAGATTTGCAAGATACATACGGATTTGAATGTAGCAGACCCATTGACTAAGCCTCTTCCACAAGCAAAACATGATCAGCACCAAAGCTCCATGGATGTTAGAATCATTACTGTGTAAATCTAGATTATTGACTCTAGTGCAAGTGGGAGACTGAAGGGAATATGCCCTAGAGGCAATAATAAAGTTATTATTTATTTCCTTATATCATGATAAATGTTTATTATTCATGCTAGAATTGTATTATCCGGAAACATAATACTTGTGTGAATACATAGACAAACTAAACGTCACTAGTATGCCTCCACTTGACTAGCTCGTTAATCAAAGATGGTTATGTTTCCTAACCATAGATATGTGTTGTCATTTGATTAACGGGATCACATCATTAGGAGAATGATGTGATTGACATGACCCATTCCATTAGCTTAGCACCCGATCGTTTAGTATGTTGCTATTGCTTTCTTCATGACTTATACATGTTCCTATGACTATGAGATTATGCAACTCCCGTTTGCCGGAGGAACACTTTGTGTGCTACCAAACGTCACAACGTAACTGGGTGATTATAAAGGAGCTCTACAGGTGTCTCCAAAGGTACATGTTGGGTTGGCGTATTTCGAGATTAGGATTTGTCACTCCGATTGTCGGAGAGGTATCTCTGGGCCCTCTCGGTAATGCACATCAGATAAGCCTTCCAAGCATTGCAACTAATGAGTTAGTTGCGAGATGATGTATTACGAAATGAGTAAAGAGACTTGCCGGTAACGAGATTGAACTAGGTATTGAGATACCGACGATCGAATCTCGGGCAAGTAACATACCGATGACAAAGGGAACAAAGTATGTTGTTATGCGGTCTGACCGATAAAAGATCTTCGTAGAATATGTGGGAGCCAATATGAGCATCCAGGTTCCGCTATTGGTTGTTGACCGGAGACATGTCTCGGTCATGTCTACATTGTTCTCGAACCCGTAGGGTCCGCATGCTTAACGTTACGATGACAGTTTCATTATGAGTTTATATATTTTGATGTACCGAAGTTTGTTCAGAGTCTTGGATGTGATCACGGACATGACGAGGAGTCTCGAAATGGTCAACACATAAAGATTGATATATTGGACGGCTATATTCGGACACCGGAAGTGTTCCAGGTGATTTCGGAGAAAACCGGAGTGCCGGAGGGTTACCGGAACCCCCCCCCCCCCCCGGGAGAAGTAATGGGCTTTATGGGCCCTAGTGGAGAGAGAGAGGGGCAGTCAGGGTGGGCCGTGCGCCCCCTCCCCCTCTGGTCCAAATTGGACTAGGAGAGGGGGGCGGCGCCCCCCTTTCCTTCTCCCTCTCCCCCTTCCTCTCCCCCTCCTAGTAGGAGTAGGAAAGAGGGGAGTCCTACTCCTACTAGGAGGAGGACTCCTCCTCCTTGGCGCGCCCCAAGGGCCGGCCGGCCTCCCCCCTTGCTCCTTTATATACGGGGGCAGGGGGCACCTCTAGACACACAAGTTGATCTTGAAGATCGTTCTCTTAGCCGTGTGCGGTGCCCCCCTCCACCATAGTCCTCGGTAATATTGTAGTGGTGCTTAGGCGAAGCCTTGCGATAGTAGAACATCAAGATCATCACCACGCCGTCGTGCTGACAGAACTCTTCCCCGACACTTTGCTGGATCGGAGTCCGGGGATCGTCATCGAGCTGAACGTGTGCTAGAACTCGGAGGTGCCGTAGTTTCGGTGCTTGACCGGTCGGGCCGTGAAGACGTACGACTACATCAACCGTGTTGTCATAACGCTTCCGCTGTCGGTCTACGAGGGTACATAGACTACACTCTCCCCTCTCGTTGCTATGCATCATCGTGATCTTGCGTGTGCGTAGGAAAATTTTGAAATTACTACGTTCCCCAACAAGGGTGGCATCCAAAACCAATGCGTAAGAGTCGGGAGATGGCATCACCTCTGGGTGATCAGTCCGGCTCCAGCTGATAGGCCTTTCCGACCAGTGCATGAACTCAGGGTTGTTGGAGGCAACTACGTCGACTTCTTGATGTTGTCGGCGCCGGCTACGCCGATCTTCTGGTAGGCTCGTAAAGATGTCGTCGGGGAATTCGTCTTGAACAGCCCCGACTGTCGGTCGGGCAGCCGGCTGCGGAGGGGCCGGAGGCGGCTGACCAGCAGGCGGAGGCGGTGCTATCCCCTCTCCCTTGGAGATCCGCGTGAGCCAGTGGCATTTTCGGGTTGTGTGGTTTGAAGGCTTCGCGCCGCTGTGAAACTTGCAGGGGGCATCAAGTGCTTGCTCGTAGGAGAAAGCCGGCTGCCAAGCCGGCCTGCTGCCCTTCTGCTTTTTGGGCGTGGGCTGCCCTTCTGGTTGTTCCTCTTCGGCGGTGGCCACCAGCCGACTGATGGGAGGCGGCGGGGGAGCCTTGCGCTTGTGGTCGTTCTGGTATGGGCGTCGGCTGGAGTCTCCTGCCGGCGTCTTGGGACTCGGAGCGAGTACCTTCCCGGAGGCGTCTACTCGGAGCTCGGTCTTCATTGAGGAATCGGCCATGGCGTATTTGTCAGCTATTATCAGCAGCTCGTCGAGGGTAGTCGGCTCTTTGCAGAGGAGTCGGTGCTTGAGGAGGGTGCCTTCTCGGCACCCGGCGGTGAAGTACTCTATAGCTTGAACCTCGTGCACCCCTTCGCAGGAGTTGCGGAGTTCGGCCCAACGCATGAGGTAGTCGCGAGTTGATTCACTGGGACCTTGCACACACAAGGAGAGCTGTCGGGGCTTAGGAGCCCGCTTGTAGGTGCTGGTGAAGTTGCGGATGAAGGCTTCTGTGAAGTCCAGCCAGCTATTGACGCTGTAAGGCTTGAGGATGTTGAGCCAGGTACATGTCGTGCCTTGGAGCATGAGGGGAACATACTTCACGGCAACGCGCCTGTTGTCGTTCGCGATGCTAACCGCAGTGGAGTAGTCGATCAACCAGTCTTCCGGCTTCACGGAGCCGTTGTACTTGGGCGTGTCTCTTGGGAGCGAGAACCCTTTAGGGAAGGGCTTGTCGCGGATGCGGGGGCCAAAGCAGGGCGGGCCGACATCATCTTCTTCTTCCAGAGCCAGGGATCGCGCTAGGCGGTCGATCCGGTGGCGGGCGTCATTCTCGCCGACTCCTTCACGGCGACCCAGTCGGCCGCTGAGAGTCGGATGCATGATAGGCGGTGGAGTGGGGTATCTCTCCCCACGAGGCGGAGGAGGGGGCGGATTGCCCCACCATTCCACAGCTCGAGGACGGCCTTCTATGTCATGCTCGATGGAGATTCGAGTCCGGCTGCGGCTGGCAGCCGGCTCCTTTTCTTTCCTTGCGCGGGTGTTGCCCGCCGTCGTTGTTCGGGACGTCGCACCATGCTCTCGGCGCGGGGGAGGACTTTCGGCGCGAACACCGGCTTCATGCCGCTCTATGGCGGCGTCGATAAGCTGCTGGATGCGTCTAGTCATGTAGGGGAGCTCGTCGGCCCTCAGTCCGTCCAGCTCGTCCACAGCCGCGTGGGCGGCACGTAGGTTCTCGAGAGGCGTGGCATAGACTGGGCGATCTGCTCCCAGCGCGCCAGCGATAGCTGCACCGCGTTTCTTGATGATACCGATGCGGCTCGGCTCGTCGGGAGGCAGCGTGCCGAAGGCGGCGTGGTTGACTTCGCACTAGTGAGCCTCGGTGAGGCGTCTCATGGAGGCTAGCTTCTGGCCCTCCACAATGAGGGTGAGGCGGCGCGCCTCCAGTGTCTGGGCGTCAGTGTCAGCCGGGATGGGGGCGGATAAGTCGTGCAACGCCGCCTGTAGGGTGTCGTGGGCGTTTTCGCCAGAGGCGGCGCCGTGGCTGATGACCAGTACCTCGGTGATGGCGCTGCCACTGCTGTCGGCTCGAGGAAGAGGGTCGTTGATGATTACCACGTTGGAGGGGAAGGCATCAAGTGATGCCGTGTCGGAATCGACAAGCATCGGGTCGGTGGAGCCAACCGACTCCAAGTCCGCAGCCAGCTCGCCGAAGACGTGGAGTTGGTCGAGGAGGCTGGCGAGGTGGCTTTCGGGGCAGCCTGTGCCCGCGTCGGAAGCGGGCTCATCAGAGATGCGAGCCTCGCCAAGAAGATCGGCGAGGCAGCTTGCCGCGCATGCGTCAGCGACGCCTTGCAGCGCGTCGGGGCAAGCGCCATCAGGCGAGCCGGGCTAGCTACACACGCTGGGGAGGAAGAGGGTTCCCGTCCAGAGCAGGTCTCCGGACGACGGTGCACCTGGCCCCATGGTGGGCGCCAAATGTCGGGTGGTTGGTGCGACATATGCCAACGGGTGGCTTATCATTGTGGGAGCCAATAAAACATCGCCGGTGCCTAGAAATGGGATAAGGCGAAGACATGCACGCCAGCAAATCTTACCCAGCTTCAGGGCTCTCCGTGGAGATAACACCCCTACTACTGCTCTGCGGGGTCTCCGCATGGTCACTAGATTGGCAAGTAGCTACAAGAGGCTCCTTGAGCTGTTTGGTGAAAGGATGAAGAGGGGCAAGGCTTGCCTGCTCCTTCTCTCGTTGCGGTGTCTAAAAACTATCCAAAGAGAGATCCCCCTGCATGGGTGCCCTGGGGGGTTTATATAGGCCTACCCCCCAGGGGTACAATGGTAATCCGGCTGGGCACGGGCCCCAGCCGTCTGTGTCTACGCTGGCCGGCTTCTCCGCCGACCGATGGGCCCGCCGCTCGGTAGGCCCTGCTAGCTGCCGGCGCTCTGGTCAACAGGCCGGCCCCACTGTTCGGGTGTTTTGTCGGAGGGTGGTTACTGTTGCCTTGCCTCTGGTGACGAGGGCTTTATCGGGGTAAGCATGGCTACAGTGTCGTCACGAGGCGACTCATCACTGTAGCCTTACTTTGTCCTATCTCCTTGATGAGGCACCTCCGTCGAGGGAGAGAGCTGGCCGTACCCCAGGCCGACTGCGGGAAGCCTGGCCGCCTTTGGGGTCTCCCTGACTGAGGGGGCCCGCCACCCACGGGTCGTACTGACTGCTCGCCGTGGGTGATGTCACGATCAATGTGGCAACAGTGCCGCGTCGGACGGGTGATGGCCGCCCCGTACGACGCACTGTGGCCATGCGTGCCCCGGGATTTGGGGGTGGCAGGCTTCACTATAGCCACGCCCCGTCTTGTCGCCGTTATGTGGGTGCAGACTCTGAGGGCATGATCTTGGCCGCCTGTTGAGGGGCCGGCTCCTGGGAGTCGGCCTTCTCATGGCCGGCTCCTGGGAGTCGGCCTTCTCATGGCCGGCTTCTTGGAGTCGGCCTTCTCGTGGTCTTGTTTCTCAAGGATTTCAGGGCTGGGCCGCCTTTGCACAGCCGGCCTGAGAGGTAGCCAGCTGGGGGAAGGCGGCCCCACGTCTTGGACGCTTGGAGGCTCAATCGGCCTATAATTTTTCTGAAGAGCCAGGGGAAGTCGGCTAGGTGCCCGTGGTCATTTACTCCGACACCCGAACTCCCGCCCCAGTATTGGGTGGCGTCAAGGTTATCTCACCAACAACTGCATAAAAGAGATTTTTGATGTCGGCGAACTCAGATATTCCAAATGCAATGATAAAATTGTGACGACAACACCTCGGAGCTCAACTCCCCGGGACACTGCCACAACCCTAAATGTTAGGAGGCACCAAGAACAATGTTCTCGTCACAAAACCATCGGAACAATTCCAAGATACCCGCGTGATCCTAAATTTTTTTAGTGAAATTTGAGAAGAGAAGAGTCAAAACTCTACGTCAGGAGGCCTCACCAGAGCGACGAACGGACTGAGGAGTAAAAAGAATCCTACTCTCCGATATATATAATCCTATAAGACTCAAAACATTTTTCTAGACTCAACAACGCCAACGATTCGATCAAGCAGGGGGCTCCTAAGTCGGGGAAAGGCTCTGATAGCAACTTGTAACACCCACGATGCGGCTATATCTCCCACGTGTCAGAGCACGACTTAGAGGCATAACCGCATTGTAGGCATGCCGCAAGAGGGGTAATCTTTACACATCCCATGTACTGAATAAGAAAGAGGTACATAGTTGGCTTACAATCGCCACTTCACACAATACATAAATATAGCATTACATCAACCAGATACAATCAAGGTCCGACTACGGAACCAAAATAAAAGAAGACTACCCCTAATGCAAAAGATCCCCGATCGCCCCGACTGGGCTCCACTACTGATCAACTGAAACGAAACAACACGATGAACAAGATCTTCATCGAGCTCCTCCTTGAGCTCGGTTGAGTCACCTGCACGGTATCATCGGCACCTGCAAACTGGTTTTGGAAGTAATCTGTGAGTCACGGGGACTCAACAATCTCACACCCTCGCGATCAAGACTATTTAAGCTTATGGGTAGGTAAAAGATATGAGGTGGAGTTGCAGCAAGCACTAGCATATATGGTGGCTAACTTACGCAAATGAGAGCGAGAAGAGAAGCAAAGCACGGTGGTGAACTAGAAGTGATCAAGAAGTGATCCTGAAGCTACTTACGTTCAAGCATAACTCCAACACCGTGTTCACTTCCCGGACCCCGCCAGAAGAGACCATCACGGCTACACACGCGGTTGATGCATTTTAATTAAGTTACGTGTCAAGTTCTCTACAACGGATATTAACAAATTCCCATCTGCCCATAACTGCGGGCACGACTTTCGAAATTTCAAAACCCTGCAGGGGTGTCCCAACTTAGCCCATCACAAGCTCTCACGGTCAACGAAGGATATTCCTTCTCCCAGGAAGACCCGATCAGACTCAGAATCCCGGTTACAAGACATTTCTGTTGGAAATATGCCCTAGAGGCAATAATAAAAGCATTATTATTATATTTCCTTATTCATGATAATTGTCTTTATTCATGCTATAATTGTGTTATCCGGAAATCGTAATACATGTGTGAATAATAGACACCAACATGTCCCTAGTAAGCCTCTAGGTGACTAGCTCGTTGATCAACAGATAGTCATGGTTTCCTGACTATGGACATTGGATGTCATTGATAACGAGATCACATCATTAGGAGAATGATGTGATGGACAAGACCCAATCCTAAACATAGCACAAGATCGTATAGTTCGTTTGCTAGAGTTTTCCAATGTCAAGTATCTTTTCCTTAGACCATGAGATCGTGTAACTCCCGGATACCGTAGGAGTGCTTTGGGTGCACCAAACGTCACAACGTAACTGGGTGACTATAAAGGTATACTACGGGTATCTCCGAAAGTGTCTGTTGGGTTGACACGGATCAAGACTGGGATTTGTCACTCCGTATGACGGAGAGGTATCACTGGGCCCACTCGGTAATGCATCATCATAATGAGCTCAAAGTGACCAAGTGTCTGGTCACGGGATCATGCATTACGGTACGAGTAAAGCGACTTGCCGGTAACGAGATTGAACGAGGTATTGGGATACCGACGATCGAATCTCGGGCAAGTAGCATACCGATTGACAAAGGGAATTGTATACGGGGTTGCTTGAATCCTCGACATCGTGGTTCATCCGATGAGATCATCGAGGAGCATGTGGGAGCCAACATGGGTATCCAGATCCCGCTGTTGGTTATTTACCGGAGAACGATCTCGGTCATGTCTACATGTCTCCCGAACCCGTAGGGTCTACACACTTAAGGTTCGGTGATGCTAGGGTTGTAGGGATATGTATATGCAGTAACCCGAATGTTGTTCGGAGTCCCGGATGAGATCCCGGAAGTCACGAGGAGTTCCGGAATGGTCCGGAGGTAAAGAATTATATATATGAAGTGCTATTTCGGGCATCGGGACAAGTTTCGGGGTCACCGGTATTGTACCGGGACCACCGGAAGGGTCCCGGGGGTCCACCGGGTGGGGCCACCTTCCCCGGGGGGCCACATGGGCTGTAGGGGTGCGCCTTGGCCTACATGGGCCAAGGGCACCAGCCCCAAGAGGCCCATGCGCCTAGGGTTCAAGAAGGGAAGAGTCCCAAAAGGGGAAGGCACCCCCTAGGTGCCTTGGGGGGAAGGGATTCCTCCCTTGGCCGCCGCCCCCCCTAGGAGATTGGATCTCCTAGGGCCGGCGCCCCCCTTGGACTCCCTATATATAGTGGGGAAGGAGGGCCTCTCATAACACATCTTTGGTGCCTCCCTCTCCCTCTCCAACACATCCTCCTCCTCCATAGTGCTTGGCGAAGCCCTGCCGGAGTACTGCAGCTCCACCACCACCACGCCGTCGTGCTGCTGCTGGAGCCATCTTCCTCAACCTCTCCTTCCCCTTGCTGGATCAAGAAGAAGGAGACGTTACGCTGACCGTACGTGTGTTGAACGCGGAGGTGCCGTCCGTTCGGCACTAGGATCTCCGGTGATTTGGATCACGTCGAGTACGCCTTCCTCATCCCCGTTCTTTGAACGCTTCCGCGCGTGATCTACAAAGGTATGTAGATGCAATCCAATCACTCGTTGCTAGATGAACTCCTAGATGGATCTTGGTGAAACCGTAGGAAAATTTTTGTTTTCTGCAACGTTCCCCAACAGTGGCATCATGAGCTAGGTCTATGCGTAGTTCTCTTGCACGAGTAGAACACAATTTGTTGTGGGCGTTGATGTTGTCAACTTTCTTGCCGCTACTAGTCTTATCTTGCTTCAACGGTATTGTGGGATGAAGCGGCCCGGACCAACCTTACACGTACGCTTACGTGAGACCGGTTCCACCGACTAACATGCACTAGTTGCATAAGGTGGCTGGCGGGTGTCTGTCTCTCCCACTTTAGTTGGAGCGGATTCGATGAAAAGGGTCCTTATGAAGGGTAAATAGAAGTTGACAAATCACGTTGTGGCTTTCACGTAGGTAAGAAAACGTTCTTGCTAGAACCCTACTTCAGCCACGTAAAACTTGCAACAACAATTAGAGGACGTCTAACTTGTTTTTGCAGCAAGTGCTTTGTGATATGATATGGCCAAAGTTGTGGTGAATGATGAATGATCTATATGTGATGTATGAGATGTTCATGCTATTGTAATAGGAATCACGACTTGCATGACAACCGGCAGGAGCCATAGGAGTTGTCTTTATTTTTTGTATGACCTGCGTGTCATTGAGAAACGCCATGTAAATTACTTTACTTTATTGCTAAATGCGTTAGCCATAGTAGTAGAAGTAATAGTTGGCGAGCAACTTCATGGAGACACGATAATGGAGATCATGATGATGGAGATCATGGTGTCATGCCGGTGACAAGATGATCATGGAGCCCCAAGATGGAGATCAAAGGAGCTATGTGATATTGGCCATATCATGTCACTGTTATTATTTGATTGCATGTGATGTTTATCATGTTTCTGCATCTTGTTTACTTAGAACGACGGTAGTAAATAAGATGATCCCTCATAATAATTTCAAGAAAGTGTTCCCCCTAACTGTGCACCATTGTGACAGTTCATTGTTTTCGAAGCACCACGTGATGATCGGGTGTTAGATTCTAGCGTTCACATACAACGGGTGTAAAACAGATTTACACATGCAAACACTTAGGTTGACTTGACGAGCCTAGCATGTACAGACATGGCCTCGGAACATAGAAGACCGAAAGATCGAGCATGAGTCGTATAGAAGATACGATCAACATGAAGATGTTCACCGACGTTGGCTAGTCCATCTCACGTGATGATCGGACACGGCCTAGTTAACTCGGATCATGTTATACTTAGATTACAGGAGGGATGTTTATCTAAGTGGGAGTTCATTGAATAATTTGATTAGATGAACTTAATTATCATGAACTTAGTCTAAAATTTTACAATATGTCTTGTAGATCAAATGGCCAACGTAGTCCTCAACTTCAACGCATTCCTAGAGAAAACCAAGCTGAAAGACGATGCCAGCAACTACACGGACTGGGTCCGGAACCTGAGGATCATCCTCATAGCTGCCAAGAAGGATTATGTCCTACAAGCACCGCTAGGTGGCGCACCTGTTCTCCCTGTAGAACAAGACGTGATAGAGGCTAAGGTGTCCCGATGTTTCGATGAGATGGTGGCTATCGTTTTCTGTGGGAGTCGACCTTGACGATCCGACTACGAACGTGCGAGACGTCGCGCCTTAGCAATCGCTAAACCAACTTCCGAGGGTTATTGACCACGCCGGAGCACGATCAACCTGACCACGAGGGTCTGTTTCCTGCGAGCAAACGAAGAACAAGCAAGAAACTGAGATTGCAATCGGGATATTGCGAATATAAGATGAAAGCTTTATTGATCAAGGTGGGGTTCTGTGACGTCCTGGTCTGGTCGTTGGACACAAACGAAGTACGCGAAGTTGCAGCTATGGCGAACTTTTAATCTAAACAAAACCCAAAGTCTAAACGACGCCCTAAGGGCTGTATATATGGAGGAAGAGGGGGGAATTTCGTGGCCCTTGAGGGTGGGGTCCGAAACCAACCCTAACTCTTGTTTCCCCACACATACGGACTCTAAAAATAGCCTATACTTAAGTATTTCGAAATTACATGGGCCTGGCCCATTAATAAGGTGACGCAGCACCTAGAATAGCCTATGGACGAATATTATGAAGTGGCATCTTGTATATTTCGTCCAAGGCTTCATGCACTCCTTATGGCGGCTTCAAAGTCCTGAAATCATCACTTGTAACTCCGTTCTTGATCCCCTTGCGCATGCCATCAACTCCATGCGTGTTCTTGCTCCAATGTTCATCCTTCTCCAAGCTAGGCCCTTCATTTGTAAGCAAAACAAATGTATCCAATTTAGGCAGCATCATAATCTCATGAACATTAGAATCATTACCAAGAAACGAAAGTACCTGGTAATTTAATTGGCGTGCGCGAGCTCTAGTAATTGGTCCAGTATATGTAACAGTAGGGGCTGTGGGTGTAACAATGGTATTGATGTCCTCATCATCCTCCCCTTCTTGAAATGAAGTCGTCCTCGACGGAAGCGCATCTTCCTCACCCAAATAAGGCTTCAAATCTGCAATGTTAAAAGTGGGACTAACCCCAAAATCTACAGGTAGCTCAAGTTTATATGCATTATCATTTATTTTCTCTAACACCTTAAAAGGACCATCAGCGCGTGGCATTAGCTTTGATTTGCGCAGATTAGGAAATCTATCTTTACGCAAATGTAACCAAACAAGATCTCCAGGCGCAAACACAACATGTTTTCTACCCTTATCTCCAGCAAGTTTATATTTAGCATTCATACGCTCAATGTTTTCCTTAGTTAACTCATGCATTTTTAAAATCAATTCAGAACGTTCTTTAGCATCAAAATTAACCTTCTCCGAAGATGGAAGAGGCAACAAATCAATAGGTGCACGAGGTAGGAAACCATACACAATTTCAAAAGGGCACATCTTAGTAGTAGAATGCAATGAGCGATTATAAGCAAATTCAATATGAGGCAAGCATTCTTCCCACATTTTTTTGTTATTCTTCAAAACAGCCCTAAGCATAGTAGACAATGTTCTATTGACTACTTCAGTTTGTCCATCAGTTTGGGGGTGACAAGTAGTACTAAAAAGCAGCTTAGTCCCCAACTTAGCTCATAAACATCTCCAAAAGTGGCTAAGAAATTTAGTATCACGATCTGAAACAATAGTATTTGGCACACCATGTAAGCGAATAATTTCACGAAAGAACAAATCAGCAACATTAACAGCATCATCGCTTTTATGACATGGTATAAAGTGTGCCATTTTCGAGAACCTATCCACGACAACAAATATGCTATCCCTCCCCTTCTTTGTTCGAGGTAAACCTAAAACAAAGTCCATAGATATATCCTCCCAAGGAACACTAGGTACTGGCAAAGGCATATATAAACCATGAGGATTGAGTCGTGACTTAGCTCTTTGACATGTAGTGCAGCGAGCAACAAAACGCTCAACATCCCGTCTCATCTTTGGCCAAAAGAAATGTGTAGCAAGTATATCCTCCGTCTTCTTGACGCCAAAGTGTCCCATTAATCCTCCTCCATGCGCCTCCTGCAACAACAAAAGACGAACGGAGCTAGCTGGAATGCATAGCTTGTTAGCACGAAACACAAATCCATCGTTAAGAACGAACTTGTTCCAAGATCTTCCTTCCTTACAATTCTGCAATACATCTTTAAATTCAGCATCATGAACATATTGATCTTTGATGGTCTCCAAACCAAATATTTTAAAGTCAAGTTGTGAAAGCATAGTATAACGACGAGACAAGGCATCAGCAATAACATTTTCTTTACCCTTCTTGTGTTTAATGACATAAGGGAAAGTCTCAATGAATTCAACCCATTTAGCATGTCTACGGTTCAGTTTTGCTTGACTTTTAATGTGTTTCAAAGATTCATGATCAGAATGTATAACAAATTCCTTGGGCCATAAATAATGTTGCCATGTTTCTAAGGTCCGAACAAGAGCATATAATTCTTTATCATAAGTAGAATAGTTCAGACTAGGCCCACTCAATTTTTCAGAAAAGTATGCAACAGGTTTTCCATCTTGTAATAACACACCTCCTAATCCAATTCCACTAGCATCACATTCAAGCTCAAAAGTCTTATTGAAATTAGGAAGTTGGAGTAAAGGAGCATGTGTCAACTTATCTTTCAAAACCGTGAAGGCTTCTTCCTGTGCGGTACCCCAAACAAAAGGCACATCCTTCTTTGTAAGCTCGTTGAGAGGTGCAGCAATGGTGCTGAAATCTCTCACAAAACGCCTATAGAAACCAGCGAGGCCAAGGAAACTCCTCACTTGTGTGACCATTTTGGGCTGCGGCCAACTCTCAATAGCTTCAATCTTGGCTTTATCAACTTCAATTCCCTGTGGAGTAACAACATAGCCAAGAAAAGATACTCGGTCGGTGCAAAAGGTGCACTTTCCAAGGTTTCCAAACAAACGTGCATCACGTAGAGAAATAAAAACAACACGTAAATGTTCCAAATGTTCCTCCAAAGATTTGCTATAAATCAATATGTCATCAAAGTAAACTACCACAAATCGTCCAATGAAAGCACGTAAAACTTCGTTCATTAACCTCATGAAAGTACTAGGTGCATTAGTTAACCCAAAAGGCATGACTAATCACTCATATAATCCAAACTTAGTTTTAAATGCTGTTTTCCATTCATCACCCAATTTCATACGAATTTGATGGTATCCACTACGCAAATCAACTTTGGAGAATATTGTAGAGCCACTCAATTCATCAAGCATATCATCTAGCTAGGAATAGGATGACGATAACGAATAGTAATATTATTAATGCCTCTACAATCAACGCACATACGCGACGTACCATCCTTTTTCGGCACTAAAATGATAGGAACAGCACAAGGACTAAGGGATTCGCGTATATAACCTTTGTCGAGCAGTTCTTGTACTTGACGCATAATCTCCTTCGTCTCCTCTGGATTGGTATGGTATGGTGCACGGTTGGGTAGCGAAGCACCGGGAATTAAGTCAATTTGATGCTCAATCCCTCGAATAGGTGGTAATCCCGGTGGCACGTCTTGTGGAAAGACGTCAGCGAACTCCTGCAAAATGTTAGTGACAGCAGGGGGCAAAGAGGAAGGCACGTCCTCGAATGAAAATAATGCCTCTTTGCACACAAAAGCATAGCAAACAGATTTGCTGAAATCTAGCTCATCAATATCAGATTTGGTGGCAAGTAAACATGCATGTTTCAATTTAATTTCAGAAACAACAGTAGATGGTTTATTATTAGGCTTCATTTGGTGCTCAAATTCTTTTGCCACAATCTGATTTTCACTCTTATTTGTCTCATGTTTTGCTTTATTAGCTCTATTAATATCATCTTTCAAAATGGAATCAGGAGTCATAGGAAGCAAAGTAATATTTTTATCGTTATGAACAAGAGTATACTGATTGTTTCTACCATGGTGTACATAATTTTTATCAAATTGCCATGGTCTACCAAGTAATAAGGAACATGCTTGCATAGGTACCACATCACAATCAACATAATCAGCATATGTAGAGATACTAAAATGCACACGAACAGTACGTGTTACCTTAACCTTGCCGCTGTTGTTGAACCATTGGATGTAGTAAGGATGTGGATGTGGTCTTGTGGTGAGAGATAGCTTCTCCACCATCTCCATGCTAGCCAAGTTATTGCAGCTCCCTCCATCTATGATCACGCGAACAGAACGTTCCTTCACAACTCCCTTTGTATGGAACAAATTATGCCTCTGATTTTGCTCAGCTTGTGTAACCTGCACACTCAAAACACGTTGAGCAACTAAACATTCATACCTGTCAGCATCTTCAGGAGCCATGTATTGCGTCTCATGATCAGAATCGTCTCCACCGTGTTCGTCACGTGTAATAAGAGCTAAAGTCTCCTCATCATAGTCACTAGCGGACTCATACCCACCATCCTCAGTAACAATCATCACACGCTTAGATGGGCATTCTCTCGCATAATGACCTCCACCCTTGCAACGTCGACAAATAATATCATGTGTTTGCCCTGTTGATGCCATGGATGAAGAAGAGCTCTTTGCAGGCCCAGAAGGTGTGCTCTTGGCAGATAGTGGTGATTGTGCCTGCTTTATTGTATCATGGTTGGAGGTGGTAGCCGACGGAGGCGCCGGTGTAGCAGAACGTGTGGAAGTAGATGATGCACGTGGTGTCCATGATGAAGGTCGACCTGCAGAAAAGTTAGTCCGCGCCAATGCCTGTCGATCCTGCACTTCACGTTCAGCTTTACAAGCAAGATGGAATAAACGAGTGATATTAGTATACTCCTTATACTCTAGAATCGTTTGAATCTCTCTATTTAATCCACCCATAAAACGTGCAAGCATAGCTTCATTCTCCTCAACAATACCACATCTAATCATGCCAGTTTGTAATTCCTGATAATATTCTTCTACAGAATTTTTTCACTGTCTTAAGCGCTGCAATTTTTGAAGTAATTCACGTTGATAATATGGTGGAACCCAACGAGTACGCATAGTAGTTTTCAAAGCAGCCCAAGTAGCCGGAATAGGATGTAATCTACAATGCTCAGACCACCAAACACATGCAAAACTAGTGAAAGCACAAACAGCAGCAGGAACACGTCTCTCCTCGGGATATTGTAAACATGTAAATCGTTGTTCAGTTTCTAACTCCCAAGTAAGATATATATTAGGAACATATCTACCCTCAAATGGTGGAATATTCAATTTTAGTTTAGGGAGATGGTCATGATCTCGTACCTGAGGATGAGCCCTACCATTGCCATTATTTGCATGTGGACGACCTGGTGGTTGTTGTGTTGTTGGTGGCACGTAGTTCTGATTTTGATCAACCTCATCCTCATAATCTCCCACATAAGCATCCTCCTCCACATCAGCAGTAGGAGCCACAGAAGTATCAACAGCAGCACCAGCAGTTTGGCCCGACTGAAGAGGGACACGGCTCGCTCGGCGGAGGGCTGTTTCCCGACGTGGAGGTAGTCGGTGTTGTTGCTGTTGTTGCAGAGGTGCGGCAGGAGCAGCCGGTGGTGGTGGTGGAAAACGCGAAAGCAATTCAGCAAACTTGTTATCGAGCTTTGTTTCAAACGTCTTCTCCATGCCATCTATCTTCTCCATGGCCTCTTCAAATCTGTTTATCACATCTTGCACCTGTCCATTCATCATTTGCTGAAACGTATCATGAAGCTCCTTGTTCGTCAAGTTCTCCCAGTCAGTCTCGTCGGCTTGTGATCCTGGCATGGTTAGCAGCAATAGAAACACAAGAATATGATCCTACAGACTACTAACAAGTGGTGGTGGTGGAGGGTGTCACAAATCCGTCAAGCAAATCTCAAATTCTTACCAGTTCTTACCCAGCAGCAGGCGGTGATCGGCAACCGTTGTAGTCAAAAACTCTCAAAAGCTTGGATAGAGCGATTGCCAGGGAGAGTCAAACGCACGACGTAGATGTATGTGGAGCTGGGAAGGCTTATAGTATGGTAGCAAAAAGGGTCAGCAATAATCAATTCAGAGATGCAAAGTTGAATAAACGCTCAACGACGGTACTGTGCTGGTCCTAGGCTAGACCGTGCTAGAGACGCGAGCCTAGAACACTAACAAAATCACGGCGCTGCACGCAAATAAGGGAAAAGCACACTCTGGAACTTTTTTTTTCGCTCTTTTTTTTGCGCTCCTTTTTTTTGCGCTCCTCTTTTTTTTGCGAAAAATCACTATAATGGCGAGTGTCTCAAAACTCTTCCCTCGTCAAACTGATAGGATGGGCACAAAATTTTTTTTTCACTTTTTTTTCGGAAATCAGGGCAGCGACGACGAAAAAGTGCGACAAAAAATCACTATGATGGGACGTGGCTCAAAAGACTCAGAAAAGCCTAAAAATAGGATAGGGAAAAAAAATTTGCCCGTGAAAATTTTGGCCTAAAAACTGCCCGGGGGTCTCTAGACTCTTTTTTTTTCCAAGACCTACGCAGGCAAGGAAACACGAAACGGAATTTAGATTGATCTCAAGAACAAACCTAATATGAGAAGAACTCGGATTGGTGGTGGATATATGGTTGTGGTATATGGCAGCGGTGGTGGTATTTGGTAGCGGTGGTGGTATATGGATACAGATTGGTGGTGGTATATGGATACGGATTGGTGGTGGTATATGGATATGGATTCAGAGCGGTGGCGGATAAGCAAAAATGGTAGATGGGCGATGATGATCGTGCGGCGGCGGCGTGACAACTTATGACCAGAACTCAAAACTCTAAAAGACTAGACTCTAAGACCAGCAACTTGACACGACGATGCAACCGCAAATTCAACAAAGCAAAAACCCTAAAAAGATTATGCAAAGGCTCAGATTGGTTCGGATATGATGAACTAACCCTAATTTTTTTTCTGGCTTTTTCGTGGACTGTAGGTATGAAGAACAGACTCGATCTAATCTACGAAAAACTGTAAAATCTCACCGAGCAACCTGGAAATCTGATACCACTTGATAGAGGCTAAGGTGTCCCGATGTTTCGATGAGATGGTGGCTATCGTTTTCTGTGGGAGTCGACCTTGACGATCCGACTACGAACGTGCGAGACGTCACGCCTTAGCAATTGCTAAACCAACTTCCGAGGGTTATTGACCACGCCGGAGCACGATCAACCTGACCACGAGGGTCTATTTCCTGCGGGCAAACGAAGAACAAGCAAGAAACTGAGATTGCAATCGGGATATTGCGAATATAAGATGAAAGCTTTATTGATCAAGGTGGGGTTCTGTGACGTCTTGGTCTGGTCGTTTGGACACAAACGAAGTACGCGAAGTTGCAGCTATGGCGAACTTTTAATCTACACAAAACCCAAAGTCTAAACGACGCCCTAAGGGCTGTATATATGGTGGAAGAGGGGGGAATTTCGTGGCCCTTGAGGGTGGGGTCCGAAACCAACCCTAACTCTTGTTTCCCCACACATACGGACTCTAAAAATAGCCTATACTTAAGTATTTCGAAATTACATGGGCCTGGCCCATTAATAAGGTGACGCAGCACCTAGAATAGCCTATGGACGAATATTATGAAGTGGCATCTTGTATATTTCGTCCAAGGCTTCATGCACTCCTTATGGCGGCTTCAAAGTCCTGAAATCATCACTTGTAACTCCGTTCTTGATCCCCTTGCGCATGCCATCAACTCCATGCGTGTTCTTGCTCCAATGTTCATCCTTCTCCAAGCTAGGCCCTTCATTTGTAAGCAAAACAAATGTATCCAATTTAGGCAGCATCATAATCTCATGAACATTAGAATCATTACCAAGAAACGAAAGTACCTGGTAATTTAATTGGCGTGCGCGAGCTCTAGTAATTGGTCCAGTATATGTAACAGTAGGGGCTGTGGGTGTAACAATGGTATTGATGTCCTCATCAGGGCCCACTCGGTAATGCATCATCATAATGAGCTCAAAGTGACCAAGTGTCTGGTCACGGGATCATGCATTACGGTACGAGTAAAGTGACTTGCCGGTAACGAGATTGAACGAGGTATTGGGATACCGACGATCGAATCTCGGGCAAGTAGCATACCGATTGACAAAGGGAATTGTATACGGGGTTGCTTGAATCCTCGACATCGTGGTTCATCCGATGAGATCATCGAGGAGCATGTGGGAGCCAACATGGGTATCCAGATCCCGCTGTTGGTTATTGACCGGAGAGCGATCTCGGTCATGTCTACATGTCTCCCGAACCCGTAGGGTCTACACACTTAAGGTTCGGTGACGCTAGGGTTGTAGGGATATGTATATGCAGTAACCCGAATGTTGTTCGGAGTCCCGGATGAGATCCCGGACGTCACGAGGAGTTCCGGAATGGTCCGGAGGTAAAGAATTATATATAGGAAGTGCTATTTCGGGCATCGGGACAAGTTTCGGGGTCACCGGTATTGTACCGGGACCACCGGAAGGGTCCCGGGGGTCCACCGGGTGGGGCCACCTTCCCGGGGGGCCACATGGGCTGTAGGGGGTGCGCCTTGGCCTACATGGGCCAAGGGCACCAGCCCCAAGAGGCCCATGCGCCTAGGGTTCAAGAAGGGAAGAGTCCCAAAAGGGGAAGGCACCCCTAGGTGCCTTGGGGGGAAGGTATTCCTCCCTTGGCCGCCCCCCCTAGGAGATTGGATCTCCTAGGGCCGCCCCCCCCCCCTTGGACTCCCTATATATAGTGGGGAAGGAGGGCCTCTCATAACACATCTTTGGTGCCTCCCTCTCCCTCTCCAACACATCCTCCTCCTCCATAGTGCTTGGCGAAGCCCTGCCGGAGTACTGCAGGTCCACCACCACCACGCCGTCGTGCTGCTGCTGGAGCCATCTTCCTCAACCTCTCCTTCCCCTTGCTGGATCAAGAAGAAGGAGACGTTACGCTGACCGTACGTGTGTTGAACGCGGAGGTGCCGTCCGTTCGGCACTAGGATCTCCGGTGATTTGGATCACGTCGAGTACGCCTTCCTCATCCCCGTTCTTTGAACGCTTCCGCGCGTGATCTACAAAGGTATGTAGATGCAATCCAATCACTCGTTGCTAGATGAACTCCTAGATGGATCTTGGTGAAACCGTAGGAAAATATTTGTTTTCTGCAACGTTCCCCAACAATTTCGACAATTGTAAAACAAGACCAGCAAAGCCGCCCGAATGTGCCGACAAATCCCGATAGGAGCTGCACATATCTCGTTCTCAGGGCACACCGGATGAGCAATCCGTACAACTAAAACCAGCCCTCAAGTTTCCTCGAGGTGGCGCTGCAAGGGGCTCTAGTTTGGACCAACACTCAGAGGAGCACTGGCCCCGAGGGGGTTAAAATAAAGATGACCCTCGAGAGAGCGACTCCCAAGGGAAAAGTAGGTGGTGGTGAGGCAAATGGTAAAACCAAGGTTGGGCCTTGCTGGAGGAGTTTTATTCAAAGCAAACTGTCAAGGGGTCCCCATAACACCCAACCGTGTAAGGAACGCAAAATCAAGGAACATAACACCGGTATGAAGGAAACTAGGGCGGCAAGAGTGGAACAAAACACCAGGCATAAGGCCGAGCCTTCCACCCTTTACCAAGTATATAGATGCATTAATATAAACAAGAGGTATTGTGATATCCCAACATGTCCATATTCCAACATGGAACAAACTTCATCTTCACCTGCAACTAGCAACGCTATAAGAGGGGCTGAGCAAAGCGGTAACATAGCCAAACAACGGTTTGCTAGGACAAGGTGGGTTAGAGGCTTGACATGGCAATATGGGAGGCATGAGATAGCAAGTGGTAGGTATCGCGGCATATGCATAGCAATAGAGCGAGCAACTAGCAAGCAAAGATAGAAGTGATTTCGAGGGCATGGTCATCTTGCCTGAGATCCCACAAGGAAGAAGAACGAGTCCATGAAGAAGACAAACGGACGTAGATGAACGGATCCTCACAACTCCAAAATGAAACCGAAGCTAACGCGAGAAGTAACCCAGAAAGAAGCAAACAACATAGTAAACAACCATCACATAATCATGGCATGATGCACAACAAGTATGATGCATGTCCGGTTTTAATGAGGCATGGTATGGCAAAGTGCACAAGCAATCCTACAAATTAAGTGGAGCTCAATATGCAACGAGTTGCATATTGGCGAAACACCACATGACTTATTTAGTTCTCTCTCGGTTATGTACTCAACAATATTAAATGTTGATTATCATGGCAAGAGGTGGAGCAAATGGAAAACTACCTATCTAGGCAAGTTTAAATGAGGCCGGAACAACAAACAACAAGTCCAGAAAAACCTCATGTGCAATATTTTAGGTTTGGTACTGTTCTGCCCTAAAGCATAATTTAGAGTTGTTAAACATGCAAAGTAAAGTCACCATGTTAAACTAGGCATTTTTCCACCCCATTTGCATATAAAGTTTATTAAATTCAGAGTTACGGTTATTTAGTTATGAATTAAAGCATTTTAACATGTCAATAGGCAAATTAATGCAAACAACAAGTTTAAACATTTTAAACATAGATGAAAGTTGGGTATTATTAAACTAGACAAAATTCTAGACATTTTACATATAAAGTTTGTTTTAATCCGATGCACGGTTAATTAGTTAGGATATGCATGAAGTGCAAGGGTGTTTTTGCAAAACTGGCAGTCTGTGGATAAATAGGAAATTCGTAGATCTGGAAAAACATGAACGGGCCGAATCTGGCAGGCTGGCCCAACATGAGAAAAAAAGGAGGGCGCACGGGGGCGGCCTAACCATGGGCTTCGGCCCAGTCAGTGCAGCAGGCCAGGCTTGCGCTGCTGGATCTGGCACGGGTGGCCTCGCGCTGGCCTGGCGTGGTCAACGCCCAGCTGCAGCGATCGACGCAGGGGCTGACGAGGCATCGTCCTGCTCGAGCAGAGGCGAAGCAGAGGGGACGAGCAAGGGGCCGGTGACTGGGAGCAGAGCTCCGGCGAGCGGGGCAAAGGGACGGCGAGGTCTCGGGCGTCCGAATCCACCAGACCGAGACGAGGCAAGGGGCGCCCGAGAAGGCAAACGGCGACAGCGACTTGAGCAGCACGAGGCTGAAGATGGCGGGGCGCGGCGGCGTGAACGTAGAGGCGACAAGCTCCAACGGGGAAGCAGCTGGCGGCGCCGGCTTGAGAGGAGGCCGTCGACAAAAATGGCGGGGACGGAGCAAGGCGGCGACAACGCGGGTCTCAGGGAAGTAGGGTGCGGGAATTGGCGACGAGGAGCTCCGAGTCGGCGGCCGGGGTCCATGGAGGTCGCTGCTGCGGCTGTCGATGGCGGATCCCCTGCTCACAAAAAGAGAGAAAAAGCAGGGAGATGAGAGATGGAAACAAAAGGAGCACGGGAAGAAGAAGAAGAAGCAGGCATTGGCGCTCATCTCCGACGAAGCTTGCCGGCGACAAAGTGGCACGAGGCGAAGGGGATCGAGCGTAGAGGCGCAAGAGGAGGAACTCGGGGCTGCTTTGGTGCCGCGCTGCTGCTTGGGTGAGGCAAGGCGGCGGCTGGATGGATGTGCGGTGGAGGCAGAGAGTGGAGGCGGAGGGGATTGGATCGGGCGAAACAGTGGAGGCGCTGGGTTGGGCGATGGGGATCCCGAGGAAGATGTGGCGGCGGCGGGGTGAGGGACAAAAAGCCTAGGTTTTAGGGATTGGTCTAGGGTTGGATTATATATAGCAATAGGATTTTTGGGTAGGGGCTAATCCGGTCCATCTGATCTAAATCGGACGGTCGAGAAAAAAAATAGGTAGAGTGTCCAAATAAGAAAACGGTGATATTTTAGGGACGTTTGGAGATGATCCGGAACCAACGGTGACGACTGCCCGGGTCGGGTTCGGAACAACTTTCGGACGCGCGCGAGGGGTTCATTGCACTGATGCAGGGGGGTAGGCGAACAAGGTCAAGTGTGGTTGGACTGAGAAGAGAGAGGGGAAGGAGTGCAGCCCGGCGACTATTTCCGGAGACCGAAAACGTCCGACATATGACCGGCTATAATGCCGCTATATGTTTAACGGTTGGACTATCAAACGGACTCCGAATGCGATGAAATTTGGCAGGCGGTCTACCGACAACATAACAACACCGCACGCCAACTTTCATCCCATTCCGAGAACATTTTCCGGACACTTATAAAATAATATTTGGGACATGCCGCGGGCGTGTGCAAGGGTGTCTGGGCTCAGAACGGACAACGGAAGAAACTAGGAGACCGAGACGGATGCAAGTTTTGAAAACATGATGATGCAATGCACATGATGACATGGCAAGATGCAACACGTAAGCGAATGACATGGCAACGACGATGAATAACTTGAAGACACATGGCGCAACGGTCTCGGGGCGTCACACAAGGCCACAAGGAGGAAGAAGGAGTGCAACAAGATCAACTCTGCACCTCCCAGGCGACCCCGTGCCCACGGGCCTCGAAGACCCCGTGCGCACGGACTACATAGGAAGCTGGCGCCGGAGCACCCCGTGCGCACGAGCTTGTACCGTGCCCACGGGACCCCGTGCGCACGGGCCCAACTTACCCCGTGCGCACGGGCCCATCAGGATGGACGACTGTGAGCTTCTGTTGGGCCTCCTCTTCATCCCCTCCATCCACCTACCTATATATTCCGTACCTAGACCATTTGTTACGGATAGCAAAGTATATGAAATGATTATGTGAGCTTTGCTCCTTGTACCCATTCCTCTAGAAGATCATGTCCTCCTAAGGGAGAAGATCCACTTGTGGATATCAAGACCCCCACATGTGGGAAGGATCCCATCACAGGATCATCAAGACCTCTCTCCTCATAGGATTGGGATGAACTAGTATCTTGTATCTTTCCTTTGTTGTTCTTGAATCATTGTGACCTCCTGTATGTTCTTGGATCTAGCATATGTGTGATTGGATCTAGTCAATTGAGTGTTTTCTCTTGTTTTTCCTCTTGTGTTCATCTTGCTCTTGGGGATTCTCCCTCCAATTCGTGAAAAATCTCCACTTAGGGTTCCACCCTACGACACCATTGGAGGCCAAAACCTCCATCTAAGAGAAGATCCCGAGGGATATCAAGACCCCCTCGGAGAAGGATCTATCTAGATCATCAAGCCCCCATCTCCTTTGGATTTGGGATGAACTTTACCTTATATCTTTTTTTTGTTGTTTATGTACCTTGTGGATTTTGTGTGTTTGATTGTTTAGTGTATGTGTGATTGGATTTGTTCTTGAGTGTTTCCCCTCGTGTTCTTCGTGTTATTCATTAGATTCCCTCCATTTCGTGAAAGATCGGCCCCTAGAGTTCCACCCTACATCTATTTTGAAACGGAGGGAGTAGGTCTGAATCCTGGGAATTTAATGTCCCTGAGTTTATTCTCTCACACCAGGTAAACAATCTGGCCATTATTTAGTGAATAAACTTGTTTGATTTTGATATAGCTTACCACTCATGCCAAGTGGTATTTAATGATTAAAGTTTTTTTTGAACTTAAATGATTAAAATTGTTATGATAAAAAAAAGAGGGTCTTGATTTGGAGAAAATAACCCACAAATCCACAATTCCTGTAGTGGAGCAAAGATCGGATCTGAAAATGTAATCGCATTCGTGTGCTCGAACCGTAAAGCACCAGAACCGCGTACAGGAAGGAGGCGGAAATTCAGCACGAAAACCACGCAATAAATAAATAAATAAATAGAAAAGGGGGCGGAAATTCACACATAACTCGCAACAGGCCGCTCCCGTCTTTCTTCTTCTGCCATAAACCCTAAACCGCTAGCGCCACTTTCCCCACCCAACTCGCCATGGAAGCGGACGAGGCCCCTCACCCACCGCCGCCGTGGAAGCAGAACAAGTCGGCCGTGGCCGTCGAGGCCTCGTCGGGCTCGCTCGCCTCCGCCGCCGCGCGCCTGTCAGCCCGCTCCCGCGCGATCCCTCCGGCCCGCGACTTCCATTTCTACAACAACTTCCCCTCCTTCAAGTCCCCCGTCGCCGCCGCCGCCGCCAGGGCCGAGTCCTCCCTGGGCGTCCTCGGCGCCTCCACGCTCCTCCCCAAGCAGCAGCAGCAGCAGCCGCCTTTCCCCACGGAGGACCTCGACGACGCCTACGACTGGCTCGTCGCCCGCAATGACGACCTGCTCGAGATGTTTGCCGCCTCCGCGGACGAGTTCAAGGCGCTGCGGGAGAAGGAGGAGGCCCAGGGACGGAAAGTCGCGGCAGAAGAGATGGCGGGGGATGGGTTCCAGGTTGTCTACGGCAAGAAGAAGAAGAAGGTGGGTATGGGAGAGGAAGGAGTTGGCAGAAGTGAGGCCTTTGGATCTTCTGGTTCGGTGAGGATGGCCACCATGGATAGGGCTGCAGCATCAGGGCCAAAGCCGAAGGTGCCCTTCCACATCCCCACCATCCCACGCCCACAGGACGTGCACCGCATTGTGGTGGACAACACGAGCAAGCCATTCGACCATACCTTCCTTGAGCGCAGCGATGACGGTGCCCGTGCCATACACCCACTGGTTAGTGCTTCCGCACATGTTTATTCTAATCTCACACCACACCTTCCCCTCAACAATTCAAGATTAATCTGTTCAGAAATTTATGATGAAATCATCCATGGAAGGTGCCAAATGAGCCATTATTGTTTAGTGAAGCATGCAGTAGATAATTTATTTATTGCATTTGCAAGATTATCAAGTGTTGCACATGAACGGTGATTAGTTTTCTCAACATCTGGGAGTATAAAACCTTAAATTAGCTGGTACATGACTATTGAAATGTGTTAGGTAGTGGAGACTAGATGTCATACGAGATTGTGTGAATAAAAGAAAATAACATGAGTATGGAGGAATGAAGAGTCAGCAGTGTAATTTATCTAATATCAGTGTTTCTTCCAGAGAAATTGGAGAGAACTGCTGTTTTCTTTATTCTGCATGCATTTATCAAATGTGAGCAGAGTGGTGTGACGCCGCTGTCTCATTGCAGGAAAAACTCCCCATGGAGCAACTATTTGACAGGCGTGTTCCTGGAAGTGAGCCATTAGAGCCACCTGCTTTAGATGACACCCCTTTTACATTTGTTGAAGACCGGAAAACCTTGGAAGTGTTGGTGACAAAGCTGAAGAGTGCAACTGAGTTTGCTGTAAGTAACAGTACTAGTAGTATCTATCGGTTTTCTTGCTTCCACTTTATAGAAATGCAGTATTGTTCTTGCTTGTGCCTCACGACTCAACTAGCTGTCTGGTTGACTATATGAATATTCAGAAGTCTAATTACGTTGCTATTAGTACCAGAGTCACAATTCTCATTGCAGTGCTAGATCTATGTGGGAAGTTGGGCCTTTCCTGCCTGCTAGAGTTGTTAAAGCATGGACGTTGACGATTAAATACTCATATTGATATGACATGCTGTAAATATTAAATAGCATTGTTAAATAGTCATATTCACATGCCGTGCTTTAGGTTTCATTACTTACCATCATCTTTCTTGCCTTGTTTCACTCCACCTTTGCTGCCAATGGTTGTTTCTGCCCCCTACAATTTTCTCCATTGTCAGTGTAGTATGCATCCAGCAACGCAAATTCACAACTTCTGCCGCAGGTTACACAGAAATGTAGCATGCTCTGCAGTCTTCTTTTGCCTCCTAACTACTGTCTACTGCTAACTATTGTCACTGTGTACAATTGATTTGTTTTGTGTCAGGGTACTCTAATTACGAACTTAAATCAATTTCCATTTATTTTTCTGTTTTCAGGTTGATTTGGAACACAACCACTATAGGTCTTTTCAGGGTCTCACCTGCCTGATGCAGATTTCAACTAGAACCGAGGACTTTATTGTAGACACTCTTAAGCTCCGCAATTGTCTTGGTGAGAACTTGAGAGAAGTTTTTCAAGATCCAACTAAGAAGAAGGTACACCTTGCTCTTTTGCATATATGTGTTCTTGCTATTGTTCAAAGTCCAGTTTCTCATCGCTCTCATGGGAAAATAGGTAATGCATGGGGCAGGTCGTGATATAATATGGCTTCAAAGAGACTTTGGAATATACGTGTGCAACCTTTTCGACACAGGGCAGGTATGATTCAGCATAGATAAACAGCAGCATGGCCCTAGCATCCAGTTCAGTTATTGTTTTCTTTTATGATTAAATTATTTAGTTAAAATGGCCGTTTTGGTTTTCTATAAATTAAAGCTTGACCTTCTCATCAAAATGCAAATAGGCTTCAAGAATCTTACAAATGGACCGCAACAGCCTGGAGCATCTTCTGCAATATTTCTGTGGAGTGACAGCAAACAAAGAGTACATACTACTTCTTATTCTAGAGTACATTTTTCTTATACTTGCCATGTCACGAATTATATTCTGAAGAGCATGACTAAGACATACATCTCTTGCAGATATCAGAGTGCAGATTGGAGGCTGAGGCCACTTCCTGATGAAATGACCAAGTACAGTGCTTTGAATTCCTCTTGGATTAGCTTTGGATTGCCGCATTTTGTTCTTCCATTTCTTATTTACTCTGCCCTCACTAAATATGTCCATCAAGTGTGTCTGATTGTGACTATGCGTTTCAGGTATGCTAGAGAAGATACACACTATCTGCTCTACATATATGACTTGATGCGATTGCGATTGGTGAATGAGTCTTCAGGCGATGATCTTCTTTTGGAGGTAATGTTTTTTGTTTGTTTTGCTCACTAGTCTTTCCTCGTTTGATTGTTTGATGGTGAAGTTTCTTTTACATGCATTGTTTGGTATTCTCTGCCTCTGGCAGCAATAGATTTTGTTGTTGACAATTTCTATGCAGCATCTGATGCAATTGATTGTGTGCTTGAATTTCAGAATGTGTGCCTTAGAACTGATGTAAACTTGTGTATTGAGGAACACAAGCACATTCTTTTGCTACCACTTTTGTTACTTATGGATTGACTTAGTGACTTCAGTACCTGAACTTGTGTGGACCGTAGAGCATACAAGCAAGTAATCAGATGTCTGCCATTACTGCAGGTTTGCAAGCGCAGCAATGGAATTTGCTTGCAACTATATGAGAAGGAGCTGCTGACTGATTCATCATACCTTTACATACATGGGTCTGTATTTCTCTTGGTTTACCATGTTTTTGTTCTAGAAACCATTCAAGCAGTGTAATGTCATTTTTTTTATGTAATTGCAGGTTGAAAGAAAATGACTTGAGTGCAAGGCAGCTGGCAGTTCTTGCTGTAAGTACTTTTCCTGTTTGAAGTGTTTGTGATTCTTCTTGATACTGGCATCTTGATCATTGAGAAGTTTTCTCCACTTGGACACATACACTGCGTTTTGCTGAAAATGAACAGAGTTCTTCCAGACCCCATAGTTCAGTCCTTGTGGATGCTTTCTTATTTATACTACACTGTTGTAAGTTGTGCCTGGTTTCTTTAACTCCAGATGATCTACCTTAATGAAAAGACATTTTAATTTTATTTATGACATTGTTCTGTTTTGTGTTTTATGCCTCTGCTTGCCTAATGTGCTAGACTGCTATTTGTGACTACCTAATACTCAGTTATAAGTTGAAATGAAATCATTCCTACCATTCCTTATGTAGTTGTTTCCCATCACAGGGTCTATATCAATGGAGAGATGGCGTCGCTCGTGCTGAGGATGAGAGCACTGGTTATATATTACCCAATAAGACTCTACTTGAAATAGGCATTGCTCTTTCCTAATCTATGTACATTGCTTACATGCGTGAGTTAGCCTGGCTAATTTATCCTTCGAATTTGGACTACAGCCAAGCAGATGCCTGTGACCACTGGGAGGTTAAAAAGAACAGTGAAGTCAAAAAATAAATTTCTTGAGCACTATCTCGGACATGTCATTACTATCATAAGGAATGCCGTCGCAAATGCCGATGCTTTTGAAAGTATAGCTGAGCAACTGAAGAAGGGAAGGCTGGAAGAGGTAGTTCTGGTGATCTATGTTTAACTTATCTATTATCATTCCTTTACTGTTGCAATTTGTAGGAACTAACTTCTCAGAGATTTACTAAGGAATCTGGGCTGCTTTTCATACTAACGCATCATTTTGTGTAGTTAATGGCGGCAGAAGCGAAGGACGGCAGTGAAGACAGTGAAATGATTCCTGCCGTCGATGCTGATAGTAATGAAAGTAATCTTCAGCTGATTGCTGAACCTGATGTAGCTCCCACAGTGATTACAAATGTCCATACTGCTTCTTTCTGTACCGGGAATGTTACGAGCGGAGCTTCTTTAGGTAATTTGCAACTAGATAACATCACACCTGAAACCAGGAGCTTTGGGGCGTTGCCAGGCGCTACCGGGCAAGCAGATACAGTGATACCGAGCAATGGTGGTGGTCAGCAGCAAGTAAGAAAATCATTTGCCTTTGTTTGCTATATTTCTTCTGCTGTATCAGTATCTAAACAGCTCCATTGTTCAGGTAATAAAGGCAACAGTTCAAGTATTGAAGAGACCTACGGCTTTTGGTGCTCTGTTAGGAAAACCCTCTACCGCAAGAAGGCCAAATCTATTTCCAGGATTTTCAAGTGACCAGGTATTGGATGTTTCTGCTCTGTCCTTTTTTCTCTTTCCTCCACTGTAGAATTAACAAGTGATGGAGATCTTGAATTAATTTACTAATTGTGTTCGAACTGTGGGTGTACCCCAAACCCCTTGCCTACATGGGATACCTTTGGTACATTGGAAAATAAGTGCATGTAAATAAATTAGTTATGACTTCTGTTCCAAAGAGATAAACCAAGAGCTCCCACTTTACTCAAGTAATTAAGGGGCAAGATATGGAATGGTATCCTCTTTTTGCGAATTCCCTTTGTAGTCTCTATTCTCTCTATATAGCCACATGGGGTAAATGTCAATGTCTCAGTATAGATGCTACTTGAAATTTGTACCAAAGTTCTCACTGTGGAAAGGTTGGTGACTTGTCTTCATTATGTTATCTTTGTTCTGATTTTTGGATGCAACAGAAAGCACTTTCCCGCATTAGCTTTCCCTAGTAATGCTTGACTTTGCTTGGCTTGTGTTACAAATGCAGAATAAAAGCAAGGTGGAGAAGATCAAGTCTTCCGTGGTACTGCCTTTCCATCATTTCTCAGGCGGTGCAAATCCCCCAGCAACTAGCCCTCCAGTAGCAAAATCGTCGGAACATGAAGCAGAAATCATGTGCGAGGATCCTGTGTCTCGGATGGAGGAAGTGATTCAGCTGGACACTGGAACAGATGACCCAGAAAACGGCAACGCAGATGGACAGAGCGATTGCAAACCTGGAGACACCGATGTGTCTAGCTCCCCTCCTGAGCCTTCTTCTGGCATCGAGCAGCGCTGCAGATCCCTCAACGAGAGCAGAGACCTTCAACAGAAGCACCAAGCACCGGAAGAACTGGAATTTAATGATCAGCTGAAGGCCTTCGATTACGCTGAAGCTAGAAAGAATACTTCATTTGGAGAAGTTAGATCTGAGAGAAGAAAGGACAATGCAGTGGCCAGCGCTATCAATGTGGATTCTGGAGATAAACGGAAAAGTTTGAAACAAACCCCCGGTGCCGGTGGCGGCGAAGAGGATGAAGGGAACTTCCAGAATCCACGAAGGCGACAGGCTTTCCCACCTTCTGGCAACAGGAGTGCTACGTACCATTAGTTAGTTGAGAGATGTACTATCCGACCGAGGCATTGTATTTGTAACCTAAAGAGTACAGGGGGAAGTGGAACAACGCGCATGATTTGGCATTCGTCGGTAAGTCATTGGAAATGCTCTTATGTGAGATACTATGGAGGCCTGTTTGATGACCAACACAAAAGTGATCGCCTCCAACCTTCTTCTGGTTGTTTGATTAACACACAAGAAAAATTCTCATTGAAACAAGCAAACTACTATGGCATCCATTCTCATGGAAACCATGCAATTAATTCCCGTCTTTATTTTTATGTATGTAATTCCTGTTGTCCCAAGAGTCCGATTATTTGCTAAATCCAGGATGCCTGATAGAGGCGGGCGTGTTGATGATGCCATGTATTTAGGGTAGGGTCATAAGCCTGATCTAGAGTAGAGTCATAGGCCTCTAGAGTAGAGTCATAGGCCTGACCTAGACGCCCTATCCAAAGACATTGCTCTAGAGTCAAAGACATTTGAAATACAACAGGAGATACCGACTGAAATCACTTTGGAGTGCAAGCCACTCAACCAGCTATTCCACTCGGATACCCTAATTCTACTCGACCAAGATAGAGTCACTCGACTATATGAAGAATCACTCGGAGTACAGAAGATCTAAAGCCACCTAGGATGGAGGGGTCTAGCGCACTCTATATAAGCCATCCCCTCCTCTAGCACAAGGGTTCGCACCCCTTGTAACTCACACACACATTCCAGTCGACAAGCCTCTGGGCACCGAGACGTAGGGCTGTTACCTCCTCTAAGAGGGGCCTGAACTTGTAAAACTTGTGTGTACGACCTCACCGTAGCTAGGACCTTGCCTCCTCCTTCGTACCCCATATCCTTACTGTTAGACTTACTCCCACGACAGTTGGCGCCCACCATGGGGCAGGCGTCTTAGCGACTTCCGGCGAGATTGCGGTTTTTTGATCTCCATCAACATGGTTTCCAGCGGTGGTTTGGCTTTGGGCCACGAGATCCAACTCGGCGCTCTCATCTTCGTCGCTCACGTCTTCGCTTGGCTTCAAGAAGCCCCTCTCGACGTCGAAGCCCTTCCCATCCGTGGGGCGGCTCACTTCCGCGCGAGTGCCTGCGGCGTCCTCCTGTGGCAGCCGTCGACCCAGTATCGGTCGGCTCTCGCGGCGTCCACTCTCCCCGCTGTACGCCCCCGCAAGCGGTCTGGTCGGTCGCGGCTCCAGCGATGGGTAAAGCACGCGGTGGCTCGCCAGTCGGCCACCCCTCAAGTTGTGGCTATCGAGCCTGACGAATCCCTCTACGGACCATTCGACTGGTTCGGCGGACACTCTTTTCGAGCGCGGGAGCAGCGACCCTGCGTCGGAGGTCCTTATGGCCGACTCGCCTCGCAGCCCGCCTAGGTTCCGTTGCGGCGGCGGCGATGGCGGCGGCCGCCCATCGCGTGGTCACGAAGAATATCATCCTGAAGCCCTCACTTCGGAGCAGAGAGAAGAGCTGCATCGTCGCAACGTGGAGGCGCTCCATACCCCCATCATTAGGGAGACCTCTGAGGCTCAGGCCTTGGAAGCTACGCGCCTAGCTACCTTAGTTGAGCGCGCGTGTCTGGAAAATCTCCAAGACTCACTCGACGAACGTGCTCATCGACAGATCCCTGAATCTAGTCGACGGCCGCGACAGTTGTTTCCGCCTGAACCTCAGGTATGCCGCACTCCGATCCAGAATCTTACAGCTGCAGCTCGTATAGCAAAATCAATTCAGCCTTCTCATTCAGAAGCTGATAGAGGTTTGATGCAGATCCGAGCGCTGCTTCAGGCAGCGGGTGAATTAAACTCCGTTGTTTCTTAGTCGCGCAACAGGATTCATAGCAGATCCATGGTTGCAGACACACTTCAGTCGGCGCATAGCCCAAGATCGCTTCCGCGGCGTGACGATCTATAACGCCCCAAGACCGGAGCTTCAGTTGCCTTCCAGGGTTTCCGGGTTTCGTCGTGTGTTTTGTTTGGTCCGCTGCATTTCATGTTTGCATCATGTGCATTGCATCATGTCATTTCTTTTCTTAACTCAACTAAATAAATCGTATGGATCGTCGATCCATTTAAACCGAGGGAATTCACATGGTGATTCTCTTTACAACTTATCCTCTCGATATTTAGAGAGCTATAGTAATTATTCCAATTATGTGGAATTACCTTAACACACTTGCAAAAATCCCAATGCCTTTTATTATTTCAACTCTTGGCCTCTAACTTTGCCACATGTCCTTTCACCATTTTCCGGAGCTCCACCTAATTTCTCAACATTTTTGGGCACTTTGAAAAACCTATCCTAGTTCAAACCTTTTGAATTAAATTCAAAGGAATTTGAATTTAATCTTTCAAACTTGACCTTTTTCTATTTTCCCGGACCGTGCTCATTTTTCTGAGTCTGTGAAAATTATCCCCGTGCCCAAATTCTTCCTCTAACCTTCTCTTCTCTCTTTTCCTTTCTCCTATTTTATTGTCTCTGTTTTTGTTAAGAGTAGAATCAAGAGAGGGAGAGAAGGGAGCCCAGCAGGCCATTTGGGCCCAGCTGCATCTAACCTAGCTCAGGCCGGCCCATCCTTCCCCGCAGCCCACCTAAACCTACTTCCTAACCCTAGGCCCAACGAACCAACCTCCCTCTCCTCACGATCTCCTCTTCCCTCGCGCCGCCAGAGAGACCCGCAGCCCGATCCCCATCTCCCTCTCGCGTGCTCCTCTTCTCGCTCGCTGGCCGCAACCACTCCTCCCTCGATCCCTCTCCTCCTCTCGCTAGTCTTCTGCCGCCGCCACACCCTCTCGCTCGCGCCCGATCCCCCCCGGCAGCCACGTCCAGCGCCGGCCCTGCCGCCGAGCGACGCCCGCTCTTCGGTCCGGCGTCCCGCGCTGTCCCCGTCGCCATCGTCCATCCTGTCACCGGAGCCCGGCGCCTCTACCTCGCCTCTGCTCCCGCATGCTTCGCCTCCCCGTGCTCCAGTTGCACCGACGTCCGGGGCTCCAAGTCCTCCACCTCCGTTGTTCGCCCCAAGGTCCGGCGAGGTCACGGCCGGACCCAACTCCGGTGCCCCGTCCCCATTGGTGATGACCTCCACCGCAGGGGCAGCGTGGTCGCTGCCCTGCTTCTGTGTTGTTTGCCAGGTCCCGCAGGAGGCCGCACGAGCCCGCGTTGACCACGTCGGTGTGGGTCCTTTTCGCCTGCAGCTGCCGCCATGGAACCGAGCTTAGAGCTCCGCTGCTGCCTTGGTGCTGCTATGCCCAACTCCTCCTTGACAGTTGCCTCGTCTCCGGCCCTGCCCGTTGGAGCCATGCCTCCCGGTGCCCGCAGCCGCGTCGCCGGTCTTCTGTCTCGACCCGGCATCTTTCCCTTGTGGCATCTATTTAGGTGCAGCGCCACAAGTTTTGCCTCTGTGCACCCGTGTGATGTTGGCAGTGGAGTACCTCGACGCCCGACGCCTAAAACGATCACCAAACCGGAAATAACGCCAAGTACTAGGTCAACGAGGACCGCCAAGTTCGTCTTCCGCCGTCTCCGAAATCGCCAAGTACCACGACGATACGTGAACGACCACCGCCGACCCCAAGTTAGTCGGATTCGTCAAGTACCTCTACGAAAACATTGTATGACTACTTCCGTGGCTGAAAACCCGTGTACAACTACCGTCGCCGTGTACCACTACCTCCATGACGAACGTCCCGAGAACGTCTACTTCCTTTACTTTGCACCGAACGAGAACCGTCCCTTTTGCACGCTTCGAAGGTATAACCCCGAGTCGACGCCCGTGAACGCATGAATGCATGTTGGATGAGATGCACCCTTTGTCTGCACCGTGTCCGTATTGTCACTCGTTTTCCATGCCACTAACCCGTGGGACACCTGGAATCCGGGATCATCCCACCATCTCTTGCACGCTCCCGTCACTTTTCCTTTTGCACCGGTATCCCCGTGGACTACCTGATAACCGATATGTTGCCGTGGCATCATTTTCGTATTCATCGCCGTGGCACCCCTTTTCCTTGGCACCACGGTGACAAATGCTTCATAATGCTCTTGTCAACTTTTATTAAAAATTGCTTAAACTTGCACATGTCATCTGCATCATGATAACAACTTCAAGATTGGTTAAAATTGTTGTTTCACCAAATTGATAATTGCATTTGGGGTTTACCGGTTTTGTTGTTTATTATATCCGGCCCCATTTAAATTGTTTAGATGATATAGTTTTGTTATGCTTCACCTCTTGCCATGTTTAAACAACATTTAATATTGTTGGGTACCTAACCGAGAGTGAACTAAATAATTGATGTGGTGTTCGGTCAATATGCAACGGAGTTGCATATTGAGCTCCACTTAATTTGTAGGATTGCTTGTGCACTTTGCCATGCCATGCCGCTTTAATCCGGACATGCATCATACTTGTTTGTGCATCATGCCATGATTCTGTGTTGGTTGTTTACTATGTTGTTTGCTTCTTTCCGGTGTGCTTCTTCGGGTTGTTTCCGGTAACGTCGTGTTTGTGAGGAACCGTTCGACTACGTCCGTTTGTCTGCTTCATGGACTCGTTCTTCTTCCTTGCGGGATCTCAGGCAAGATGACCATACCCTCGAAATCACTTCTATCTTTGCTTGCTTAGTTGCTCGCTCTTTTGCTATGCCTATGCTGCGATACCTACCACTTGCTTATCATGCCTCCCATATTGTTGCACCAAGCCTCTAACCCACCTTGTCCTAGCAAACCGTTGATTGGCTATGTTACTGCTTTGCTCAGCCCCTCTTATAGCGTTGTTAGTTGCAGGTGAAGATTGAAGTTTTGTTCCTTGTTGGAACATGGAGATGTTGTTCCTGGTTGGAACATGTTTACTTGTTGGGATATCACAATATATCTTATTTAATTAATGCATCTATATACTTGGTAAAGGGTGGAAGGCTCGGCCTTATGCCTGGTGTTTTGTTCCACTCTTGCCGCCCTAGTTTCCGTCATATCGGTGTTATGTTCCCGGATTTTGCGTTCCTTACGCGGTTGGGTTATAATGGGAACCCCTTGACAATTCGCCTTGAATTAAACTACTCCAGCAAGGCCCAACATTGGTTTTACCATTTGCCACCTAGCCTTTTTCTTTCCCTTGAGTCGGCTGGCTCAAGGGTCATCTTTATTTTAACCCCCCCGGGCCAGTGCTTCTCTAAGTGTTGGTCCAACTGAGCGATGTCCGAGGCTACCAGGGGCAACTCTGGGCTGGCTTACCCGATGTCTGGCTCATCCGGTGTGCCCTGAGAATGAGATATGTGCAGCTCCTATCGGGATTTGTCGGCACATCTGGGTGGCTTTGCTGGTCTTGTTTTACCATTGTCGAAATGTCTTGTAACCGGGATTGCGAGTCTGATCGGGTCTTCCCGCTAGAAGGTCTATTCCTTCGTTGACCGTGAGAGCTTGTCATGGGCTAAGTTGGGACACCCCTGCAGGGATTTGAACTTTCGAAAGCCGTGCCCGCGGTTATGGGCAGATGGGAATTTGTTAATGTCCGGTTGTAGAAAACCTGAAGTTGACCTTAATTAAAATACATCAACCGCGTGTGTTACCGTGATGGTCTCTTTCCGGCGGTGTCCGGGAAGTGAACACGATGTTGGAGTTATGCTTGACGTAGGTTGTTCTAGGATCACTTCTTGATCATAGTTTCTCGACCGTGCTTTGCCTTCTCTTCTCGCTCTCATTTGCGTATGTTAGCCACCATATATGCTAGTCGCTTGCTGCAGCTCCACCTCATACCTTTTACCTTACCCATAAGCTTAAATAGTCTTGATCGCGAGGGTGCGAGATTGCTGAGTCCCCGTGGATCACAGATACTTCCAAAACCAGCTTGCAGGTGCCGATGAGACTGTGCAGTTGACGCAACCAAGCTCAGGAGGAGCTCGATGAAGATCTTGTCCTTTGTGGTGTTTCGTTCTAGTTGATCAGTAGTGGAGCCCAGTTGGGGTCGATCGGGGACCTTGTCGCATTTGGGGTTCTTCTTTTATTTTGGTTCCGTAGTCGAACCTTGATTGTATTTGGATGACGTAATGCTTTATTCATGTAATTGTGTGAAGTGGCGATTGTAAGCCAACTATGTATCTTCTTCCCCTATTTTATTACATGGGTTGTGTGAAGATTACCTCACTTGCGACATTGCTTTCAATGCGGTTATGCCTCTAAGTCGTGCTTCGACACGTGGGAGATATAGCCGCATCGAGGGCGTTACAAGTTGGTAATCAGAGCCTTCCCCGACTTTAGGAGCCCCTTTGCTTGATCGTTTTTAGCGGCCGAGTTGTGTCTAGAAAAATGTTTTGAGTCATTTAGGAATTATATATCGGAGAGTTTAGGAATTCTTTTTACTCCCCAGTCTCCTCATCGCTCTGGTAAGGCATCCTGACGTAGAGTTTTGACTCTTCTCTTCTCAAATTTCACTAAATTTTTTTTAGGATCACGCGGGTATCTTGGAATCGTTCCGATGGTTTTGTGACGAGAACATTGTCTTGGTGCCTCCTGTCAGGGGTTTTGTGGAAGTGTCCCGGGGAGTTGAGCTCTGAGGTGTTGTCGTCATAATTTTATCGTTGCAGTTCTGGAATACCTGAGTTTAGTACGCCGACATCGAAAATCTCTTTTATGCAGTTCGTTGGTGAGATAATCTCGACGCCACGCAGTACTAGGGCGGGAGTTCGGGAGTATCGCCATAACTCGTATAACGGATGCTTTTAGAAGGTTGAGGTAGATGATTTCCGAAGGTTTCTTGGTTATGTGTTGAAAGATGGATACAGCTGGATGTAGGATTTGCTAGTTTTGGATGAGATATTATGCTTCCCCTATATCCCCAACACCTGATTGCATAACCGGGAAAATTTCGGGAGTTTCATAAGTGGGAATTCTAGTAGCTCTTAGGATATCTTTCCAACAGATGTATGATATGAAATTGGGGTTCGACGTCTAGTGGTCCGCCTATTCACGGTCGGTTTTACAGTGGTCTCGTTGTGTCTTAAAGAGTCCTTGGCTATGCCGACTCGGGGACGCTTCGTATGTCATGTGCACTGCCTTGTACATGATGGTGCTGTACGATCGAGCCCGTGTAGGCCCCACCACGAAAACTTCGGATGAAATCTCTATCATATGTTTGTTCTGGCTTATTCCGCAAGCCAATCCTTGTTTTGTTTTGAGTTGTGGTATTCGAGTTGCTTCGAAGTCAAATGTTGATTCCATACCTTTTCCAAGTGGTGTTCTCATATTCCTATGTGAATACTAATCCTTCTCGATCATCGAGTTTGTCATTTCAATTTCTTTTAACCGGTGTGTTTTCTCTTCAAGTGGATCCGATCATTTCAACATCAGTAAGATCAATGATCAGTTCTTCTCAACGGTGTTCGTTTCATCCATCCCAAGTTGCCTTTGTTTTTTCCCGCCCTCCCTCCCTTGTTTTTCTTCAACGACTCAGATTTCTTAATCAAGTATCCATTTTATTGATGAGAAATCTCTCCATTCTTTTCCATCAGTATTCTTATCCGGTGATTTTCATGAAGATGCTAACGAGCTTCTAGTTCATCATTCTTCGTTCTCTTTTATCCGATGAATTCAATTCAAACTTTGCCAATTATATCCTTTCCTCGTTGCAAATACCTTCTCATGCCGGTGCACCTCATATTCAGTCATTTCTCGCTATTCAATTGTTCCGGAGTGCTCAAGATATCTCGAAGATTCGTGTTTTCCACTCTGCATTCATTCAAGATCTTTCGAGAATGTTATCTTATTCAAGTCTTTTAATTCAACCGGTGCTATTTCTTTTTTTTTTTCAAGTAATCATTCCAACGGTGTTTATTTTGAGTGGGACCTAACCCACAGGTCTTTTCCCAGGATCTTACCTGACTCTTCTAAATTTTTCCGGAGTTATTCTCAAATTCTTTTCTAAAGTTTGACGTAAGAATGGATTATCATCAATCAAATGTCTTTTTCCAAGATCTTTCAAATTCTTTTCATTGTTGGATCAACCTTTCTATTCGTCATCCCGGAGTTTTTCAACGATTTTGGTGGTGTTGTTCTCGTCATTCTCGGATTTGAAGACCAAAGAGGAGTTCCTCTTAAATCCTTACCCGTTCTTCCAAAGACCCATGGTTCTAATTTGTTGCCATCCTCTCATAATTTTTTTCGATTGTGAGAATTCTTTTCACCTATCCGGAGTAATTCAAGAGTCTTCTCAGTTTGCTATCCGGAGTCCATCAATTCAGGTTTATTCATTCTCAGCTGTCAGTTATCATTCTACTATCTTGCCGGCGCATCAATCAAATATCCTCTAATCAGTTCTTGATCTCTTCGTTCTGATGTATCTAAATCCCCTCAAGCTTCTTCGTTCATTTTCTAATTCTTTGCGGTGTTTCTTCATATTTTAATCATTCTTTTTCAATTCTTACGGTGGTTCATTCAAGATCTCTCTTCCTTGGTTAGCATATCAATCCATTTGTGTTTTCAATCCTACCGATGGCTTGTTGAAGACCGTCTCAAGTTTGCGCTATATCTCGCTTAATCCTTTCTACGGGAATAAGTAGTGTGATAAATCCGTTGATTTTCATCAATTTAATTGGTGAAGGATAAGCATAATGTAATTCTTATTCTTGTTTCATCCTAATGATTAATTCTTATTCCGGAGGCCCTTCAAACTCTCGGTTTCATTTGTTTCATCTTCTCTTTTTCCCGGAGTGCCAACCTCTTTCAATTATATTGTCACGGAGATCTCTATCTAAATCATTACGAGGCTTATATCTTATTTTTTTCATCATTCAATTAGTTTGGATCATCCTTTTGTTACCGGAGTTTTTTTTTTCATGGAGGCTATACATGATGGTTCATCAAAGAAATAATTCCTTCTCCAAGTGTTCATTGAGATTCTTTTCAAAGGAGCTCAAGCTTTCTTCATCTTGCTATCCGGAGTGCAATTCTTTCTTCCATATTATTGGAGGTGGTATTATGTCATTCTTGATAATTGAGTTCATGTTTTCATGATTCACATGTTGTCAAGAATGAGATATTTTAAATCCATCAATCTCGTCATTGGAGTTATCTTGGGTTATATTTCACCTGAAGCCTTCCCTAAGGATTGTTGCTATAATGGTGCTCATATATGATCCAAGTTCTTCATCTACCCTCCCGGTGAAATAAGCTTCTCGTCCCCTTTGTTCATGCCAATCCAATTCTTCTTCCCATGAGTGGCAGGTTGTCACCTCATAATTTTTGAGATGTATTCCATAAGACCATATCAAGATTATTCTTTTGTTGTTGGTTTTCCAACAACTCCGTTCTAGCATTTGTTGTAAGCGTGCTCCCTCGAGATCTTGTTTCCCTTCGTTCATCCCATTCCATTCTTACTTTTGTTCCGGAGGCTTTGTGATGTTGCTCTCTTCAACCCATCTTTCCGTTTTGTCAGGATCGTGTTCTTTTCTTGGTTTATCCATTTAACCGGAGTGTTGTGTCCTTTTTCCTCAAGTTCTTTTCGCCTTATCAAGTCTTGCATCTTTTCTCAACCGGAGTGCTGTTCGAGTTTGGTCTTCCTTGATCCCCTTCCTTAACCGACGTGTTTTCAATATATATCTTCCCTTCAACCTCAAGGTTTTCGCAATGTTCTTTGTCCCTCTTTTCTAACGGAGTGTTTTCGACCTTGTTCACCTTCGTTGTATTCTTTTCTTGAATTTGTGTAACCTTTTCAAGGTTCTTTGGTTTCACTCGTTTGTCAAAGAAGCAACTTAGTCTTACCTCTTCTCTTTCTCTTCCGTTGTTCCTTTGGTGCCATTCTAGATCTCGGGACGAGATCCTCTCGTAGTGGTGGAGTGTTGTAACGCCCCAAGACCGGAGCTTCAGTTGCCTTCCAGGGTTTCCGGGTTTCGTCGTGTGTTTTGTTTGGTCCGCTGCATTTCATCTTTGCATCATGTGCATTGCATCATGTCATTTCTTTTCTTAACTCAACTAAATAAACCATGGATCGTCGATCCATTTAAACCGAGGGAATTCACATGGTGATTCTCTTTACAACTTATCCTCTCGATATTTAGAGAGCTATAGTAATTACTCCAATTATGTGGAATTACCTTAACACACTTGCAAAAATCCCAATGCCTTTTATTATTTCAACTCTTGGCCTCTAACTTTGCCACATGTCCTTTCATCATTTCCGGAGCTCCACCTAATTTCTCAACATTTTTGGGCACTTCGAAAAACCTATCCTAGTTCAAACCTTTTGAATTAAATTCAAAGGAATTTGAATTTAATCTTTCAAACTTGACCTTTTTCTATTTTCCCGGACCGTGCTCATTTTTTTTGAGTTCGTGAAAATTACCCCCGTGCCCAAATTCTTCCTCTAACCTTCTCTTCTCTCTTTTCCTTTCTCCTATTTTATTGTCTCTGTTTTTGTTAAGAGTAGAATCAAGAGAGGGAGAGAAGGGAGCCCAGCAGGCCATTTGGGCCCAGCTGCACCTAACCTAGCCCAGGCCGACCCATCCTTCCCCGCAGCCCACCTAAACCTACTTCCTAACCCTAGGCCCAACGAACCAACCTCCCTCTCCTCACGATCTCCTCTTCCCTCGCGCTGCCAGAGAGACCCGCAGCCCGATCCCCATCTCCCTCGCGCGTGCTCCTCTTCTCGCTCGCTGGCCACAGCCACTCCTCCCTCGATCCCTCTCCTCTCGCTAGTCTTCTGCCGCCGCCACACCCTCTCGCTCGCGCCCGATCCCCCCGACAGCCATGTCCAGCACCGGCCCTGCCGCCGAGCGACGCCCGCTCTTCGGTCCGGCGTCCCGCGCTGTCCCCGTCGCCATCGTCCATCCTGTCACCGGGGCCCGGCGCCTCTACCTCGCCTCTGCTCCCGCATGCTTTGCCTCCCCGTGCTCCAGTTGCACCGACGTCCGGGGCTCCAAGTCCTCCACCTCCGTTGTTCGCCCCAAGGTCCGGCGAGGTCATGGCCGGACCCAACTCCAGTGCCCCGTCCCCATTGGTGCTGACCTCCACCGTAGGGGCAGCGTGGTCGCTGCCCCGCTTCTGTGTTGTTTGCCAGGTCCCACAGGAGGCTGCGCGAGCCCGCGTTGACCACGTCGGTGTGGGTCCTTTTCGCCTGCAGCTGCCGCCATGGAACCGAGCTTAGAGCTCCGCTGCTGCCCTGGTGCTGCTATGCCCAACTCCTCCTTGACAGTTGCCTCGTCTCCGGCCCTGCCCGTTGGAGCCATGCCTCCCGGTGCCCGCAGCCGCGTCGCCGGTCTTCTGTCTCGACCCGGCATCTTTCCCTTGTGGCATCTATTTAGGTGCAGCGCCACAAGTTTTGCCTCTGTGCACCCGGGTGATGTTGGCAGTGGAGTACCTCGACGCCCGACGCCTAAAACGATCACCGAACCGGAAATAACGCCAAGTACTAGGTCAACGAGGACCGCCAAGTTCGTCTTCCGCCGTCTCCGAAATCGCCAAGTACCACGACGATACGTGAACGACCACCGCCGACCCCAAGTTAGTCGGATTCGTCAAGTACCTCTACGAAAACATTGTACGACTACTTCCGTGGCTGAAAACCCGTGTACAACTACCGTCGCCGTGTACGACTACCTCCATGACGAACGTCCCGAGAACATCTACTTCCTTTACTTTGCACCGAACGAGAACCGTCCCTTTTGCACGCTTCGAAGGTATAACCCCGAGTCGACGCCCGTGAACGCATGAATGCATGTTGGATGAGATGCACCCTTTGTCTGCACCATGTCCGTATTGTCACTCATTTTCCATGCCACTAACCCGTGGGACACCCGGAATCCGGGATCATCCCACCATCTCTTGCACGCTCCCGTCACTTTTCCTTTTGCACCGGTATCCCCGTGGACTACCTGATAACTGATATGTTGCTGTGGCATCATTTTTGTATTCGTCGCCGTGGCACCCATTTTCCTTGGCACCACGGTGACAAATGCTTCATAATGCTCTTGTCAACTTTTACTAAAAATTGCTTAAACTTGCACATGTCATCCGCATCATGATAACAACTTCAAGATTGGTTAAAATTGTTGTTGCACAAAATTGATAATTGCATTTGGGGTTTACCGGTTTTGTTGTTTATTATATCTGGCCCCATTTAAATTGTTTAGATGATATAGTTTTGTTATGCTTCACCTCTTCCCATGTTTAAACAACATTTAATATTGTTGGGTACCTAACCGAGAGTGAACTAAATAATTGATGTGGTGTTCGGTCAATATGCAACGGAGTTGCATATTGAGCTCCACTTAATTTGTAGGATTGCTTGTACACTTTGCCATGCCATGCCGCTTTAATCCGGACATGCATTATACTTGTTTGTGAATCATGCCATGATTCTGTGTTGGTTGTTTCCTATGTTGTTTGCTTCTTTCCGGTGTGCTTCTTCGGGTTGTTCCGGTAATGTCGTGTTTGTGAGGAACCGTTCGACTACGTCCGTTTGTCTGCTTCATGGACTCGTTCTTCTTCCTTGCGGGATCTCAGGCAAGATGACCATACCCTCGAAATCACTTCTATCTTTGCTTGCTTAGTTGCTCGCTCTTTTGCTATGCCTATGCTGCGATACCTACCACTTGCTTATCATGCCTCCCATATTGTTGCACCAAGCCTCTAACCCACCTTGTCCTAGCAAACCGTTGATTGGCTATGTTACCGCTTTGCTCAGCCCCTCTTATAGCGTTGTTAGTTGCAGGTGAAGATTGAAGTTTTGTTCCTTGTTGGAACATGGAGATGTTGTTCCTGGTTGGAACATGTTTACTTGTTGGGATATCACAATATATCTTATTTAATTAATGCATCTATATACTTGGTAAAGGGTGGAAGGCTCGGCCTTATGCCTGGTGTTTTGTTCCACTCTCGCCGCCCTAGTTTCCGTCATATTGGTGTTATGTTCCCGGATTTTGCGTTCCTTACGCGGTTGGGTTATAATGGGAACCCCTTGACAATTCGCCTTGAATAAAACTTCTCCAGCAAGGCCCAACATTGGTTTTACCATTTGCCACCTAGCCTTTTTCTTTCCCTTGAGTCGGCCGGCTCAAGGGTCATCTTTATTTTAACCCCCCCGGGCCAGTGCTTCTCTAAGTGTTGGTCCAACTGAGCGATGTCCGAGGCTACCAGGGGCAACTCTGGGCTGGCTTACCCGACGTCTGGCTCATCCGGTGTGCCCTGAGAACGAGATATGTGCAGCTCCTATCGGGATTTGTCGGCACATCTGGGTGGCTTTGCTGGTCTTGTTTTACCATTGTCGAAATGTCTTGTAACCGGGATTACGAGTCTGATCGGGTCTTCCCGCTAGAAGGTCTATTCCTTCGTTGACCGTGAGAGCTTGTCATGGGCTAAGTTGGGACACCCCTGCAGGGATTTGAACTTTCGAAAGTCGTGCCCGCGGTTATGGGCAGATGGGAATTTGTTAATGTCCGGTTGTAGAAAACCTGAAGTTGACCTTAATTAAAATACATCAACCGCGTGTGTTACCGTGATGGTCTCTTTCCGGCGGTGTCCGGGAAGTGAACACGGTGTTGGAGTTATACTTGACGTAGGTTGTTCTAGGATCACTTCTTGATCATAGTTTCTCGACCGTGCTTTGCCTTCTCTTCTCGCTCTCATTTGCATATGTTAGCCACCATATATGCTAGTCGCTTGCTGCAGCTCCACCTCATACCTTTTACCTTACCCATAAGCTTAAATAGTCTTGATCGCGAGGGCGCGAGATTGCTGAATCCCCGTGGCTCACAGAAACTTCCAAAACCAGCTTGCAGGTGCCGATGAGACCGTGCAGTTGACGCAACCAAGCTCAGGAGGAGCTCGATGAAGATCTTGTCCTTTGTGGTGTTTCGTTCTAGTTGATCAGTAGTGGAGCCCAGTTGGGGTTGATCGGGGACCTTGTCGCATTTGGGGTTCTTCTTTTATTTTGGTTCCGTAGTCGGACCTTGATTGTATTTGGATGATGTAATGCTTTATTCATGTAATTGTGTGAAGTGGCGATTGTAAGCCAACTATGTATCTTCTTCCCCTATTTTATTACATGGGTTGTGTGAAGATTACCTCACTTGCGACATTGCTTTCAATGCGGTTATGCCTCTAAGTCATGCTTCGACACGTGGGAGATATAGCCGCATCGAGGGCGTTACACGATCATGGTCGCCACCAGGACCAGTACCTGGGGTGAGGCCACGAACAGTATGATCATTGATATGCCCGTGATGACCACTGTCGAGTGCCTTCGCCCTCTCCGAGGGGCGGGTCGTACGCGCCCCGTATAACACCCTCGATGCGACTATAGCTCCCACGTGTCGAGGCACGACTTAGAGACATAATCGCATTGAAGGCATATGTCGCAAGTTAGGCAATCTTCACAACATCCCATGTAATATGAATAATAAAGGGGAGAACATAGTTGGCTTACACTCGCCACGTCAATCAAGAACATAAATAACATTACATCATCCAAAACACTCATGGCCCGACTACGGCGCCAAAATAAAAGAGAACCCAACATGCGACACGGCCCTGAATCGAACCCCAACTAGGCACCACTACTGATCATCAGGAAAAGACACGTAGTAACGCTGAGAGTCCTCATCGAACTCCCACTTGAGCTCGTACTCGTCACCTGGAGCGGAATCACCTGGACCTGCATCTGGAGTTATAGTAATCTGTGAGCCACAGGGACTCAGCAATCTCGCACCCTCGCGATCAATACTATTTAAGCTTATAGGAAGGGTAAGGCAAAAATATGTGGAGCTGCAGCAAGCGACTAGCATATATGGTGGCTAACTTATACGCAAAAGAGAGCGAGAAGAGGAGGCAAAGCGCGAGCGAGAATCTAGAAGAACAACCTGCGCAAGCATTACTCCAACACCGTGTCCACTTCCCGGACTCCGCCGAGAAGGGGCCATCACGGTAACACACTCAGTTGATTCATTTTAATTAATTAAGGTTCAAGTTGTCTACAACCGGACATTAAAAAATTCCCATCTGCCCATAACCGCGGGCACGGCTTTCAAAAGTTCAATCCCTGTAGGGGAGTCCCAACTTAGCCCATGACAAGCTCTCACGGTCAACGAAGGAATAGACCTCCTCCCAAGACATTCCGATCAGACTCGGTATCTCGGTAACTCAAGACACTTCGACAGGTTAAAACAAGACCAGCAACACCGCCCGAATGTGCCGACAAATCCCGATAGGAGCTGCACATATCTCTTTCTCAGGGCACACTCAGATGAGACATCCTACGAGTAAAACCAACCCTCAAGTTGCCCCGAGGTGGCCCCGCAGTCTACTCGGTCGGACCAACACTCAGAGGAGCACTGGCCGGGGGGGGGGGGGGGGGTTTAAAATAAGATGACCCTCGGGCTCCGGTAACCCAAGGGAAAAGAGGCTAGGTGGCGAATGGTAAAACCAATGTTGGGTATTGCTGGAAAAGCTTTAATCAAGGCGAACTATCAAGGGGTTCCCATTATCACCCAACCGCGTAAGGAACGCAAAATCCGGGAACATAACACCGATATGACGGAAACTAGGGCGGCAAGAGTGGAACAAAACACTAGGCGAGAGGCCGAGCCTTCCACCCTTTACCAAGTATATAGATGCATTAAAATAACATAGCAATATAATGATATCCCAACAAGTAAATAAAAGATGTTCCAACAAGGAACGGCCTCCAATCTTCACCTGCAACTAGCAACGCTATAAGAGGGGCTGAGCAAAGCGGTAACATAGCCAATCAACGGTTTGCTAGGACAAGGTGGGTTAGAGGTTTGACATGGAAATTGGGAGGCTGACAAGCAAAAGGTAGGCATCGTAGCATTGGCATAACAAAGAGCGAGCAAACTAGCATAGCAAAGATAGTAGTGATTTCGAGGGTATGATCATCTTGCCTGCACAGTTGTCAGAGTTGACTGGATCCTCACAAGCAAACTCAACGGGCTCCTTGGTAGCGAACTCGTCTCCCGGCTCTACCCAACAAGACAAACAAGCAACAAGGATGCAATCAACCACGTGCAAGACCAAGCAATAAGATGAAATGATGATATGCTATGCGGGATGCGATGCGGGATGCAAAATGCAAGATATGACGGGAAATGCATGAACCCGGCCTCAACTTGGAATTCCAAGGGTGCCACTGGAAAGATGAGATGAAATCGCTTGAAAAATATATAAAGAACGCCGGAATCGGAGTTACGGTTTGGAAATGGCGAGCATTTCAAAAATGACAACGGTCTGCGATTTACAGCAAGTAGGCATCTAAATGCAACGAAATGAACATGCTACAGCCACCAAACATGACAAAAAAATACATGGCAGGGATGCACACAAGATTCTTAACAAAAGACTAGCACTGAGCCACGGCCAATTCATCCATTATGAGGTTCAAACAAGCATGGCAAAAACGCAAATGCAAAACAGATTCCAGACTTGGTGAAATTAACACTTGTCTGAAATTTCAGATCACGAAGCTCTCTTTGGAGCAGCAAAACAACATGATACATGACCTGATTAAGACAAATAAGAACATGGCATGGAGCTACTCAACAAGCTTAACAAAAGTCCCTAAGTGACCTGGGGCCAAAAGGGATCACAAAATATACTAACGGGCACACGAACATAGCAAAAACATAATCAGTTTTCAGACTTAGTGAAAACTGAGACATGCTGAAATATAACTCACGAAGGCATGTAAACAAGCTCGATGCACTCACTACGGTGCAAGTCATGGCAAGGAAAGCATACATCCATTAAGAAGGCACAAAATACAAGCTATACATGGTAAGAACAATGGCATAGCATGCACGGATCAACTACAACAACGCCGGCAAAATCGCAAACGAGTTGACGATCTGCCCAGATTCACCACGAAGCAAAAGTAGAGCTCGATTTACTCAAGCTAGGGTGATCCATAATTGCAAACAAAGACAAGGATGGATAGAGCATAACATGATTAACAAAACTCCTTTACTGATCATCCTCAAAAGAGGCATGGATCACTAGGAAACAAGCTGAACATATGGCATCATGAACTAAATAATCCCAGACTTAGTGAAAACAACTAAGTCTCTGAAAACAGATTTCCTGGGTGCCTCACTTTGCAAGCTTGCACAAGTCACCACACACATCCTAAAAATGCATGGGTTGCACCTCTGGAAAGAATACAAAATCCTTAGCAAAACATATGAAGGACTCACAGGCATAGCATGCACACAATAATCATGACAAAAATGACAAAAGTCTAAGATGAACTAGCAGATCTGACAATTAACTCACGAAGCCTCCTTCTAACAGCATTTTGGGCATCAAGATGAGCTTAAATGAAAAAGATGCAATGGAATGAAATGATGTACTCGTCGAGACGAACACTTTGATATACTATATGTCCAAATCGGAGCTACGGATGTGGAGATACCACTGGTCAAAGTATGCACAAAAAATTAGGGTTCGGGGAGGCAAAAGTCAATCGTGAGGAGTAGATCTCAGATCCGGCACTGTTCACCGGCACGGATTCCGAGGCTCGCCGGAGATGGAGCTCGCCGGAGCTCGAGGTGGGACGCGGCGGCCGGAGTGGTGGGGAAGGCGGCGCCGGCGACGAGGTGGCGAGGGGCGGCGGCCGGCGACGAGGCGGCCCGGGGCGGCGCTTGCCCCGGCCGGAAATGGCGAGGCGGCGGCGGTCTTCGCGGGCGGCGGCGATGGAGCATGGCGGCGCGGGCGGCGGAGGACGGCGGCGCTGGCGGCGGGGAACGGCGACGCGGGCGGCGGATCGCGCAGGCTCTCGGGGGCCAGATCTGGGCCTCGGGCCCGGCGGCGACGGCGAGGTGGCTCTGCCACGTGGCGAGCGGCGGTTCGCTGGGGCGGCGGCGGCGGACGTGTCCGGCTAGGCTCCGGACATGTCCGGCGGCTGGAGATCTGTTTTTTTTTGCTAGGGTTGGACGGGGAGAGATCCGAGATTTGGAAAAGGGGGGCTATTTATAGGCATAAGTGGAGCTAGGAGAGTCCAAATGAGGTGCGGTTTTCAGCCACGCGATCGTGATCGAACGCTCTAGGACATGGAGCAGAGTTTGGTGGGTTTTGGGCCAAATTGGAGGGGTGTTGGGCTGCAACACACATGAGGCCTTTTCGGTCCCTCGGTTAACCGTTGGAGTATCAAACGAAGTCCAAATGATACGAAACTTGACAGGCGGTCTACCGGTAGTAAACCAAGGCCGCTTGGCAAGTCTCGGTCCAATCCGGAAATGTTTAATCCCCACACACGAAAGAAAGCTAGAAATGGCCACCGGAGGAGAACGAAGCGCCGGAATGCAAAACGGACAACGGGGAAAAAGCTCGAATGCATGAGATGAACACGTATGCAAATGCAATGCACATGATGACATGATATGAGATGCATGACAAAGAAAACAACACACGGAGACAAAGACCCGAACCCGAGAAATAAATATAAATTAACGCCGGAAACGGCAAGAGTTGGAGTACAAATAGGGAAAGTTACATCCGGGGTGTTACAACACTCCACCACTACGAAAAGATCTCGTCCCGAGATCTAGGACTAAAAGAACTTCGGGTACTCAGAACGGAGGTGATCCTCACGTTCCCAGGTAGCTTCACGGTCGGAATGGTGTGACCACTTGACTTTGAGAAATTTGATTGACTTGTTGCGAGTCTTGCGTTCAGTCTCTTCAAGAATAGCAACTGGGTGCTCACGATAAGAGAGATCTTCTTGGAGCTCAATGTCCTCGAAGTTGACGGTGCGGTCAGGAGTCTTGAAGCACTTTAGAAGCTGAGAGACATGGAACACGTCATGAACATTTGCAAAGTTTGAAGGAAGCTCGAGTTGATAGGCGAGGTCGCCTCTCTTGCTGACAATCTTGAAAGGTCCCACGTATCTAGGGGCAAGCTTCCCTTTGATACCGAAGCGACGAGTACCTTTCATAGGAGAGACACGGAGGTAAACATGATCTCCGATCTCGAAAGCCAAATCACGGTGCTTACTATCATAGTAGCTCTTCTAGCGGGATTGGGCTGCTTTGAGGTTATCACGAATGACTTGGCACATTTCTTCTGCTTCTGTGATTAAGTCATTACCCAAAAGCTAACGTTCACCGGTTTCAGACCAGTTGAGAGGGGTACGGCACTTCCTGCCATACAGAATTTCAAATGGGGCCTTGCCCGAACTTGCTTGAAAACTATTGTTATAGGAGAATTTAGCATAAGGAAGACAATCCTCCCACTTCATGCCGAAGGCGATCACACAAGCCCTGAGCATATCTTCAAGAATCTGGTTGACACGCTCGACTTGACCGCTTGTTTGAGGATGGAAAGCAGTGCTGAAGTGGATGTTAGTGCCCATGGCCTTCTGAAAAGAATCCCAAAACTTCAAGGTAAAGATGCTGCCACGGTCTGAAGATACGAGAGGTATAGAGTTCCGCCAATTGAGCTGCAGTGATCGACTCTTTGATAGGCAGAAAGTGAGCCACTTTGGTGAGTTTGTCGATGACAACAAATATAGCATCATTGCCACGCTTGGACTTTGGAAACCCAGTCACGAAGTCCATTTCAATGTGGTCAAACTTCCATTCTGGAATGGCAAGAGGTTGGAGGAGACCTGCTGGCCTTTGGTGTTCTGCCTTCACTCTTCTGCAGACATCACATTCATTCACGAATTGAGCGATCTCGCGCTTCATTCGAGTCCACCAATAAGCTTGCTTGAGGTCCTGATACATCTTCGTGCTCCCAGGGTGGATGGAGAGGAGAGAATTGTGAGCCTCGTTCATGATCACTTTACGAAGGTCACCTTTAGGAACAACAATATGATCCTCGAAGAAGAGAGTGTCCTTGTCATCAAGGCGGTAGCACTTGTACTTGGACTGACTCTTGGCAATCCCGATCTTCACCTTTTTCACCATAGCATCAAGAAGCTGGGCTTGGTGAATCTGGTCTTCTAAGGTAGGAGAGACTTGAAGGTTGGCGAGGAAACCTTGTGGAACAACTTGCAGATTAAGTTTGCGGAAAGCTTCACAAAGCTCGGGTTGATAAGGCTTGAGAATCAGACTGTTGCAGTAGGCCTTTCTGCTCAAAGCGTCAGCAATCACATTGGCCTTGCCTGGAGTGTACTCGATACTCGGATTATACTCTTGAATCATTTTGACCCATCGAGTTTCCCTGAGGTTGAGATTAGGCTGAGTGAAGATGTACTTGAGACTCTTGTGATCAGTGAAAATATCCACTTTTCTTCCCAATAGAAGATGTCTCCAAGTCAACAGAGCATGCACAACTGCCGCCAACTCGAGATCATGAGTGGGGTAGTTCTTCTCATTAGGCTTCAACTGGCAAGATGTATAAGCAACAACTTTCTTCTCTTGCATCAAAACTGCGCCAAGACCTTGGAGAGAGGCATCACAAAAGACCTCGTATGGCTTGGATTCATCAGGCGGAGTCAGAACTGGAGCGGTGATCAATTTCTCTTTAAAAGTGTTGAAAGCAATGTCACACTCCGGAGACCAAACGTACTTGACGTGCTTCTGAAGAAGATTTGAGAGTGGCTTCGCGATCTTAGAAAAGTTTTCAACGAATCTTCGGCAATAGCTTGCGAGACCGAGAAAACTGTGGAGTTGCTTCACGTTCTGAGGAGGTTCCCAATTCACAATTGCAGACACCTTCTTGGGATTCATGGCAATGCCCTTGGCAGAGATGATATGACCAAGATAAAGAACCTCATCAAGCCAAAATTCACACTTGGAGAACTTGGCGTAGAACTGATGTTCTCTAAGCTTATCAAGAACCACACGCAAGTGCTTGGCATGATCTTCCTTGTTCTTCGAGAAAACCAGAATATCGTCGAGATAGACCAAAACGAAGTCATTGGTGTAGGCGTTGAAAATGAAATTCATCATGCGAGAGAACGTCGGAGGAGCGTTGGCGAGGCCAAAAAACATGACAGTGTATTCATATGAACCAAAGCTTGTTCTGAATGCTGTCTTGGGAATATCTTCTTCACGAATGCGAATCTGGTGATAACCCATACGGAGATCAAGCTTGGAGAATACTTGGGCACCTTTGAGTTGTTCGAACAGCTCATTGATGTTGGGAAGTGGGTATTTGTTCTTGATGGTCTTCTTGTTCACTGGACGGTAATCAACACAAAGTCGTTCCGTTCCATCCTTCTTCTTCACAAAAAGAACACCACAACCCCACGGAGAAGAACTAGGCCGGATAAGACCCATTCTTTCTTGCTCATCGAGTTGCTTCTTCAGATCCTTCAACTCTTCAGGTCCGAGCTTGTAAGGACGTTTGCACACAGGTTCCGTACCAGGCTCAAGTTCAATAACGAATTCAACTGGCCGGTGCGGAGGCATTCCTGGGAGCTCTTCTGGAAAGACGTCTTGATATTCGCAAACGACTGGAATTTGAGAGATGCTATCCAATTCACCCTTCTCATTGAGAGAAAACAGACGAATGGTATTATCCCGAGCGGCAAAGACAATTACATCCTCAGACGAATGAGTCAATTGAATCTGCCTGGCAGCGCACTCAAGATGTGCCTTGTGCTTAGAAAGCCAATCCATTCCGAGAATAAGATCAATATCCGAGTTACCAAGCACCACCGGAGAAGAGAGAAACTTGTAATCGCCCAACGTGGTAGAGACATCGGGAGCAACCAAACTAGAAGTCAAAAGCTTGCCGGGAGAAACAACTTGCATGACTTTGGGCATAATCTCGGTATCAACATTGTGCTTCGATGCAAAAGGGCATGACAAAAAGGAATGCGATGCACCAGTGTCAAATAGAACTTTTGCAGGAACATCGTTAACAGGAAGGTTACCCATGATCACATCTGACGAGTCCTCTGCCTGAGCTGCATTCATCAAATTGACCTTGGCGTGCTTGGGGTTATGCTTGACCATAGATGTACTTGCCGATCTGACAGGAGGAGGAGGAGGAAGACGCCTCTGGTTGAGACACTTGTTGGCATAGTGACCCTTCTGTTGGCACTTGTTGCACGTGACCTCTGAAAGCGGACGGTGATACGAAGCACTCGATCTTGGAGCTTGAGACGGAGTCTTGTTCTGAAAGCCAGGGTTGGGTGGGTGGGAAGAACCACTGCCACCTTTACTCTTCTGCTGAAACGACTGACGGAACGGAGGAGGAGGAAGCCAGAACTTCTGCTGCTTGGCCACTTGAGTAGAGGAAGAAGGAGTAGCATCTCTGACTCGCTTCCTGGAAGCATCACACCTCAACTGAGCAGCCTCTTGCTTCAGTGCCATGTTGTAGAACTCATCGTATCTCAAGGGCTCGAAGAGAACAAGAGCGAGCTGAATATCTTCTCTGAGACCACCCCTGAACTGGTATATCATGCTCTTCTCATCAGGCACGTCCTGCTTGGCAAAGCGGGCAAGCTTCTGGAACAACTTGCTGTAGTCATAGACAGACAAAGAGCCTTGCTTCAGATTGCGGAATTCCTCACGCTTGCTTTCAACCACGCTCTGCGGAATATGATGAGCTCGGAAATCTCGACGGAAATCATCCCAAGTGATAACACGTCCACCTCTGGAGTCCTTGTACTGCTGGAACCATTCTGCAGCTTGATCTTTGATTTGGAAGGAAGCGAACTTGACAAAGTCCTCAGGCCTGACGTTACTGCACTCGAAATGCTTACACAGATCCACAAGCCAATCGTCAGCATCGGTTGCCTCAACACAATTGCTGAAAGTCTTTGGCCCGTTAGCAAGGAACTGGTTGAGTGTAGCAAAGTGACTCTGATTGCTGCCTTGATTCCCTTGACTGCCTTGATTGCGCTCTTGGAGAATTTGCATGATCAGCTGAGTGTTTGCATTGGTTGCGGCCATCACAGCTTGCCATGCCTCTGGAGGAGGTGGAGGCGGTGGCGGATCAGGATTCGGAGTCGTGCGCGTTGGAGGAGCCATCCTGAAGAGGTTGACCACCATTAGCACATTGACAGATAAATATTGAAGCCGAATCCAACGGAATGAAAATTGCAACATATAGTCTTCACATCCGAACAAAATGAACGAATGCATTCCTCTTGAAATGGTCACATATCCATAAATTGAGAAGCCACGTAGAATTAAGGTAGAGAAATAAATCAACAAGGTACGGATCAAGAACGAATAATCGGTAAGAAATCCCAATCTCAAACCAATATCCGTGGAAGAAGAACTAGAGCTACTAGAATTCCCACCTATGAAACTCCCGAACTTTTCCGGTTATGCAATCAGGTGTTGGGGATACAGGGGAAGCATAATATCTCACCCAAACTAGCAAATCCTACATCCAGCTGTATCCATCCTTCAACACATAACCGAGAAAACTTCGGAAACCATCTACCTTAACCTTCGAAAAGCATCCGTTATACAAGTTATGGCGATACTCCCGAACTCCCGCCCCAGTACTGGGTGGCGTCGAGGTTATCTCACCAACAAACTGCATAAAAGAGATTTTTGATGTCGGCGAACATATCTCAAGTATTCCAGAATTGCAACGATAAAATTATGATGAAAACACCTCAGAGCTCAACTCCCCGGGACACTTCCACTAAACCCCTGACAGGACGCACCAAGACAGTATTCTCATCATAAGCCATCGGAACGATTCCAAGATACTCGCGTGATCCTAAATTTTTTTTTTAGTGAAATTTGAGAAGAGAAGAGTCAAAACTCTACGTCAGGATGCCTTACCAGAGCGATGAGGAGACTGGGAAGTAAAAAGAATTCCTAAGCTCTCCGATATATAATTCCTAAGTGACTCAAAACATTTTTTTTTCTAGACACAACTCGGCCGCTAAAAACGATCAAGCAATGGGGCTCCTAAGGTCGGGGAAGGCTCTGATTACCAACTTATAACACCCTCGATGCGACTATAGCTCCCACGTGTCGACGACTTAGAGACATAATCGCATTGAAGGCATATGTCGCAAGTTAGGCAATCTTCACAACATCCCATGTAATATGAATAATAAAGGGGAGAACATAGTTGGCTTACACTCGCCACGTCAATCAAGAACATAAATAACATTACATCATCCAAAACACTCATGGCCCGACTACGGCGCCAAAATAAAAGAGAACCCAACATGCGACACGGCCCTGAATCGAACCCCAACTAGGCACCACTACTGATCATCAGGAAAAGACATGTAGTAACGCTGAGAGTCTCGGTCCAATCCGGAAATGTTTAATCCCCACACACGAAAGAAAGCTAGAAATGGCCACCGGAGGAGAACGAAGCGCCGGAATGCAAAACGGACAACGGGGAAAAAGCTCGAATGCATGAGATGAACACGTATGCAAATGCAATGCACATGATGACATGATATGAGATGCATGACAAAGAAAACAACACACGGAGACAAAGACCCGAACCCGAGAAATAAATATAAATTAACGCCGGAAACGGCAAGAGTTGGAGTACAAATAGGGAAAGTTACATCCGGGGTGTTACAACACTCCACCACTACGAAAAGATCTCGTCCCGAGATCTAGGACTAAAAGAACTTCGGGTACTCAGAACGGAGGTGATCCTCACGTTCCCAGGTAGCTTCACGGTCGGAATGGTGTGACCACTTGACTTTGAGAAATTTGATTGACTTGTTGCGAGTCTTGCGTTCAGTCTCTTCAAGAATAGCAACTGGGTGCTCACGATAAGAGAGATCTTCTTGGAGCTCAATGTCCTCGAAGTTGACGGTGCGGTCAGGAGTCTTGAAGCACTTTAGAAGCTGAGAGACATGGAACACGTCATGAACATTTGCAAAGTTTGAAGGAAGCTCGAGTTGATAGGCGAGGTCGCCTCTCTTGCTGACAATCTTGAAAGGTCCCACGTATCTAGGGGCAAGCTTCCCTTTGATACCGAAGCGACGAGTACCTTTCATAGGAGAGACACGGAGGTAAACATGATCTCCGATCTCGAAAGCCAAATCACGGTGCTTACTATCATAGTAGCTCTTCTAGCGGGATTGGGCTGCTTTGAGGTTATCACGAATGACTTGGCACATTTCTTCTGCTTCTGTGATTAAGTCATTACCCAAAAGCTAACGTTCACCGGTTTCAGACCAGTTGAGAGGGGTACGGCACTTCCTGCCATACAGAATTTCAAATGGGGCCTTGCCCGAACTTGCTTGAAAACTATTGTTATAGGAGAATTTAGCATAAGGAAGACAATCCTCCCACTTCATGCCGAAGGCGAGCACACAAGCCCTGAGTATATCTTCAAGAATCTAGTTGACACGCTCGACTTGACCGCTTGTTTGAGGATGGAAAGCAGTGCTGAAGTGGATGTTAGTGCCCATGGCCTTCTGAAAAGAATCCCAAAATTTCGAGGTAAAGATGCTGCCACGGTCTGAAGATATCACTTGAGGAATACCGTGCAGAGAGACAATACGAGAGGTATAGAGTTCCGCCAATTGAGCTGCAGTGATCGACTCTTTGATAGGCAGAAAGTGAGCCACTTTGGTGAGTTTGTCGATGACAACAAATATAGCATCATTGCCACGCTTGGACTTTGGAAACCCAGTCACGAAGTCCATTTCAATGTGGTAAAACTTCCATTCTGGAATGGCAAGAGGTTGGAGGAGACCTGCTGGCCTTTGGTGTTCTACCTTCACTCTTCTGCAGACATCACATTCATTCACGAATTGAGCGATCTCGCGCTTCATTCGAGTCCACCAATAAGCTTGCTTGAGGTCCTGATACATCTTCGTGCTCCCAGGGTGGATGGAGAGGAGAGAATTGTGAGCCTCGTTCATGATCACTTTACGAAGGTCACCTTTAGGAACAACAATACGATCCTCGAAGAAGAGAGTGTCCTTGTCATCAAGGCGGCAACACTTGTACTTGGACTGACTCTTGGCAATCCCGATCTTCACCTTTTTCACCATAGCATCAAGAAGCTGGGCTTGGTGAATCTGGTCTTCTAAGGTAGGAGAGACTTGAAGGTTGGCGAGGAAACCTTGAGGAACAACTTGTAGATTAAGTTTGCGGAAAGCTTCACAAAGCTCGGGTTGATAAGGCTTGAGAATCAGACTGTTGCAGTAGGCCTTTCTGCTCAAAGCGTCAGCAATCACATTGGCCTTGCCTAGAGTGTACTCGATACTCGGATTATACTCTTGAATCATTTTGACCCATCGAGTTTGCCTGAGGTTGAGATTAGGCTGAGTGAAGATGTACTTGAGACTCTTGTGATCAGTGAAAATATCCACTTTTCTTCCCAATAGAAGATGTCTCCAAGTCAACAGAGCATGCACAACTGCCGCCAACTCGAGATCATGAGTGGGGTAGTTCTTCTCATTAGGCTTCAACTGGCGAGATTTATAAGAAACAACTTTCTTCTCTTGCATCAAAACTGCGCCAAGACCTTGGAGAGAGGCATCACAAAAGACCTCGTATGGCTTGGATTCATCAGGCGGAGTCAGAACTGGAGCGGTGATCAATTTCTCTTTCAAAGTGTTGAAAGCAATGTCACACTCCGGAGACCAAACGTACTTGACGTGCTTCTGAAGAAGATTTGAGAGTGGCTTCGCGATCTTAGAAAAGTTTTCAACGAATCTTCGGCAATAGCTTGCGAGACCGAGAAAACTGTGGAGTTGCTTCACGTTCTGAGGAGGTTCCCAATTCACAATTGCAGACACCTTCTTGGGATTCATGGCAATGCCCTTGGCAGAGATGATATGACCAAGATAAAGAACCTCATCAAGCCAAAATTCACACTTGGAGAACTTGGCGTAGAACTGATGTTCTCTAAGCTTATCAAGAACCACACGCAAGTGCTTGGCATGATCTTCCTTGTTCTTCGAGAAAACCAGAATATCGTCGAGATAGACCAAAACGAAGTCATTGGTGTAGGCGTTGAAAATGAAATTCATCATGCGAGAGAACGTCGGAGGAGCGTTGGCGAGGCCAAAAAACATGACAGTGTATTCATATGAACCAAAGCTTGTTCTGAATGCTGTCTTGGGAATATCTTCTTCACGAATGCGAATCTGGTGATAACCCATACGGAGATCAAGCTTGGAGAATACTTGGGCACCTTTGAGTTGTTCGAACAGCTCATTGATGTTGGGAAGTGGGTATTTGTTCTTGATGGTCTTCTTGTTCACTGGACGGTAATCAACACAAAGTCGTTCCGTTCCATCCTTCTTCTTCACAAAAAGAACACCACAACCCCACGGAGAAGAACTAGGCCGGATAAGACCCATTCTTTCTTGCTCATCGAGTTGCTTCTTCAGATCCTTCAACTCTTCAGGTCCGAGCTTGTAAGGACGTTTGCACACAGGTTCCGTACCAGGCTCAAGTTCAATAACGAATTCAACTGGCCGGTGCGGAGGCATTCCTGGGAGCTCTTCTGGAAAGACGTCTTGATATTCGCAAACGACTGGAATTTGAGAGATGCTATCCAATTCACCCTTCTCATTGAGAGAAAACAGACGAATGGTATTATCCCGAGCGGCAAAGACAATTACATCCTCAGACGAATGAGTCAATTGAATCTGCCTGGCAGCGCACTCAAGATGTGCCTTGTGCTTAGAAAGCCAATCCATTCCGAGAATAAGATCAATATCCGAGTTACCAAGCACCACCGGAGAAGAGAGAAACTTGTAATCGCCCAACGTGGTAGAGACATCGGGAGCAACCAAACTAGAAGTCAAAAGCTTGCCGGGAGAAACAACTTGCATGACTTTGGGCATAATCTCGGTATCAACATTGTGCTTCGATGCAAAAGGGCATGACAAAAAGGAATGCGATGCACCAGTGTCAAATAGAACTTTTGCAGGAACATCGTTAACAGGAAGGTTACCCATGATCACATCTGACGAGTCCTCTGCCTGAGCTGCATTCATCAAATTGACCTTGGCGTGCTTGGGGTTATGCTTGACCATAGATGTACTTGCCGATCTGACAGGAGGAGGAGGAGGAAGACGCCTCTGGTTGAGACACTTGTTGGCATAGTGACCCTTCTGTTGGCACTTGTTGCACGTGACCTCTGAAAGCGGACGGTGATACGAAGCACTCGATCTTGGAGCTTGAGACGGAGTCTTGTTCTGAAAGCCAGGGTTGGGTGGGTGGGAAGAACCACTGCCACCTTTACTCTTCTGCTGAAACGACTGACGGAACGGAGGAGGAGGAAGCCAGAACTTCTGCTGCTTGGCCACTTGAGTAGAGGAAGAAGGAGTAGCATCTCTGACTCGCTTCCTGGAAGCATCACACCTCAACTGAGCAGCCTCTTGCTTCAGTGCCATGTTGTAGAACTCATCGTATCTCAAGGGCTCGAAGAGAACAAGAGCGAGCTGAATATCTTCTCTGAGACCACCCCTGAACTGGTATATCATGCTCTTCTCATCAGGCACGTCCTGCTTGGCAAAGCGGGCAAGCTTCTGGAACAACTTGCTGTAGTCATAGACAGACAAAGAGCCTTGCTTCAGATTGCGGAATTCCTCACGCTTGCTTTCAACCACGCTCTGCGGAATATGATGAGCTCGGAAATCTCGACGGAAATCATCCCAAGTGATAACACGTCCACCTCTGGAGTCCTTGTACTGCTGGAACCATTCTGCAGCTTGATCTTTGAGTTGGAAGGAAGCGAACTTGACAAAGTCCTCAGGCCTGACGTTACTGCACTCGAAATGCTTACACAGATCCACAAGCCAATCGTCAGCATCGGTTGCCTCAACACAATTGCTGAAAGTCTTTGGCCCGTTAGCAAGGAACTGGTTGAGTGTAGCAAAGTGACTCTGATTGCTGCCTTGATTCCCTTGACTGCCTTGATTGCGCTCTTGGAGAATTTGCATGATCAGCTGAGTGTTTGCATTGGTTGCGGCCATCACAGCTTTCCATGCCTCCGGAGGAGGTGGAGGCGGTGGCGGATCAGGATTCGGAGTCGTGCACGTTGGAGGAGCCATCCTGAAGAGGTTGACCACCATTAGCACATTGACAGATAAATATTGAAGCTGAATCCAACGGAATGAAAATTGCAACATATAGTCTTCACATCCGAACAAAATGAACGAATGCATTCCTCTTGAAATGGTCACATATCCATAAATTGAGAAGCCACGTAGAATTAAGGTAGAGAAATAAATCAATAAGGTACGGATCAAGAACGAATAATCGGTAAGAAATCCCAATCTCAAACCAATATCCGTGGAAGAAGAACTAGAGCTACTAGAATTCCCACCTATGAAACTCCCGAACTTTTCCGGTTATGCAATCAGGTGTTGGGGATACAGGGGAAGCATAATATCTCACCCAAACTAGCAAATCCTACATCCAGCTGTATCCATCCTTCAACACATAACCGAGAAAACTTCGGAAACCATCTACCTCAACGGAGTTACGGTTTGGAAATGGCGAGCATTTCAAAAATGACAACGGTCTGCGATTTATAGCAAGTAGGCATCTAAATGTAACGAAATGAACATGCTACAGCCACCAAACATGACAACAAAATACATGGCAGGGATGCACACAAGATTCTTAACAAAAGACTAGAGCTGAGCCACGGCCAATTCATCCATTATGAGGTTCAAACAAGCATGGCAAAAACGCAAATGCAGAATAGATTTCAGACTTGGTGAAATTAACACTTGTCTGAAATTTCAGATCACGAAGCCCTCTTTGGAGCAGCAAAACAATATGATACATGACCTGATTAAGACAAATAAGAACATGTCATGGAGCTACTCAACAAGCTTAACAAAAGTCCCTAAGTGACCTGGGGCCAAAAGGGATCACAAAATATACTAACGGGCACACGAACATAGCAAAAACATAATCAGTTTTCAGACTTAGTGAAAACTGAGACATGCTGAAATATAACTCACGAAGGCATGTAAACGAGCTCGATGCACTCACTACGGTGCAAGTCATGGCAAGGCAACCATACATCCATTAAGAAGGCACAAAATACAAGCTAGACATGGCAAGAACAATGGCATAGCATGCACGGATCAACTACAACAACGTCGACAAAATCGCAAACGAGTTGACGATCTGCCCAGATTCACCATGAAGCAAAAGTAGAGATCGATTGACTCAAGCTAGGGTGATCCATAATTTCAAACAAAGACATTGATGGATAGAGCATAACATGATTAACAAAACTCCTTTACTGATCATCCTCAAAAGAGGCATGGATCACTAGGAAACAAGCTGAACATATGGCATCATGAACTAAATAATCCCAGACTTAGTGAAAACAACTAAGTCTCTGAAAACAGATTTCCTGGGTGCCTCACTTTGCAAGCTTGCACAAGTCACCACACACATCCTAAAAATGCATGGGTTGCACCTCTGGAAAGAAGACAAAATCCTTAACAAAACATATGAAGGACTCACAGGCATAGCATGCACACAATAATCATGGCAAAAATGACAAAAGTCTAAGATGAACTAGCAGATCTGACAATTAACTCACGAAGCCTCCTTCTAACAGCATTTTTGGCATCAAGATGAGCTTAAATGAAAAAGATGCAATGGTATGAAATGATGTACTCATCGAGGCGAACATTTTGATATACTATATGTCCAAATCGGAGCTACGAATGCGGAGATACCACTGGTCAAAGTATGCACAAAAAATTAGGGTTCGGGGAGGCAAAAGTCAACCGTGAGGAGTAGATCTCAGATCTGGCACTGTTCACCGGCACGGATTCTGAGGCTCGCCGGAGAAGGAGCTCGCCGGAGCTCGAGGTGGGACGCGGCGGCCGGAGTGGTGGGGAAGGCGGCGCCGGCGACGAGGTGGCGAGGGGCGGCGGCCGGCGACGAGGCGGCCCTGGGCGGCGCTTGCCCCGGCCGGAAATGGCGAGGCGGCGGCGGTCTTCGCGGGCAGCGGCGATGGAGCACGGCGGCGCGGGCGGCGGAGGACGGCGGCGCTGGCGGCGGGGAACGGCGGCGCGGGCGGCGGATCGCGCGGGCTCTCGGGGGCCAGATCTGGGCCTCGGGCCCGGCGGCGGCGAGGTGGCTCTGCCACGTGGCGAGCGGCGGTTCGCTGGGGCGGCGGCGGCGGACGTGTCCGGCTAGGCTCCGGACATGTCCGGCGGCTGGAGATCTGTTTTTTTTGCTAGGGTTGGACGGGGAGAGATCCGAGATTTGGAAAAGGGGGGCTATTTATAGGCATAAGTGGAGCTAGGAGAGTCCAAATTAGGTGCGGTTTTCAGCCACGCGATCGTGATCGAACGCTCTAGGACATGGAGCAGAGTTTGGTGGGTTTTAGGCCAAATTGGAGGGGTGTTGGGCTGCAACACACACGAGGCCTTTTTGGTCCCTCGGTTAACCGTTGGAGTATCAAACGAAGTCCAAATGATACGAAACTTGACAGGTGGTCTACCGGTAGTAAACCAAGGCCGCTTGGCAAGTCTCGGTCCAATCCGGAAATGTTTAATCCGCACACACGAAAGAAAGCTAGAAATGGCCACCGGAGGAGAACGAAGCGCCGGAATGCAAAACGGACAACGGGGAAAAAGCTCGAATGCATGAGATGAACACGTATGCAAATGCAATGCACATGATGACATGATATGAGATGCATGACAAAGAAAACAACACACGGAGACAAAGACCCGAACCCAAAAAATAAATATAACTTAACGCCAGAAACGGCAAGAGTTGGAGTACAAATAGGGAAAGTTACATCCGGGGTGTTACACCCCGGCGGTATGATGACAGGCGTCCGTATGGTGATGAGCGGAGGGCTCTAGTCGACCCACGAGAGCCTGGGTTCGATTCTAGATCACTCCTCGTACAAGGTTTGGTCGACACGGGCCGGGCACACAGAGAGGGACAAGACAGAGACTGCCCGACTGGAAGTAGAGCATTTGTGTTTGGGCCCGAATGTTTCAGCAAAGCCACCCGAGCTGCTGAGATTCCCCCCAACTTCAGGTTGGCGACGGGCGTAAGTAAGTTCACCGGTGAGTCGAAGCCCGACACATGGCTAGAAGATTATAGAGTGGCTGTGCAGATTGGTGGAGGCAACGATGAGGTAGCCATGAAGCACCTCCCCTTGATGCTTGAGGGTTCGGCCAGAGCTTGGTTGAATCAGTTGGCCCCAGGGAGTATCTTCTATTGGGAAGAGCTAGCTCGAGTGTTTATCAAAACATTCGAGGGCACCTGCAAGCGACTTGCTGGGCTGACTGAATTGCAGCACTGTGTTCAGAAGTAGAATGAGACTTTGAGAAACTTCATCCAGAGATGGACTACCCTTCATCACACTGTAGAAAATGTGTCAGAGCACCAGGTAGTTTGCGCCTTCAAAGAGGGCGTCCTATACAGAGAGTTCAATCTGAAATTCGGTCGGTCCGGAGACATGTCTTTGACCTGAATGATGGAAATAGCCACTCGTTATGCTAACGGCGAAGAGGAAGACCGACTCCACAGTGGCAAGGGAAAATCAGTTGCCCAAGACACCAGAGGTGGAAATTCCGTTCGGAAGCAGAAGCGCAAGGCTGAAGTTGCTGGTCCCACTGAGGTTGCAGTTCTGAATCAAGGAAAATTTCAGAGGAAAACTAAGGGGCCGTGGGTTCCCAAGAAGGTGAAGGATCAGGCCAGTAATGACGTCCTTGATTTACCGTGTCACATACACACGAAAAAAGATGAAGAGGGTAATTTGATTCTACCCAAGCATACCACTCGACAGTGTCGGCTCCTGATTCAGCAATTCAGAGAGGGCCAGCCCCAGAGAAGGACTCTGATAAGGAAGAAGAGAAAGAAGAAGATGATGGTTACCGCAATGTGAATGCTACTTTGGTGATTTTTGCTGACTTAGAGAGAAAAAGTCGACTGAAAGTTATCAACAAAGAAGTGAACATGGTTGCTCCAGCAACCATGGAGTATTTGAAGTGGTCAAAAACTCTCATTACATTCGACCAGTACGATTACCCAGCGCACGTTGCCACCCCCGGGCGGCAAGCGTTGGTGGTCGACCCAGTCGTTGGGGGCACCCGACTGACCAAGGCTCTAATGGATGGTGGCAGTGGATTGAACATTCTGTATGCTGAGACCCTCCGAGGGATGGGCATTCCGTTGTCCAAACTCAGTGAGAGCAACATGCGATTCCACGGAGTCATCCCAGGAAAGAAAGCAGATTCACTCGGTCAGATCACCCTTGATGTGGTTTTCGGTGATTAAAAGAACTATCGCAAGGAGAAGTTGATGTTTGAGGTGGTAGATTTCCACAACGCATATCATGCAATTCTGGGCAGAACCGCGTATGCTCATTTCATGGCTCGACCGTGTTACGTAATCTTAAGTTGAAGATGCTAGGGCCCAGAGGAGTGATCACGGTCACAGGGAATCGACAGAGAGCAGAGGAGTGTCTTCAGAAAGGCTCCAAGATTGCCGATGAGTAGATGGCAGCAGTAGAGATGGAAGAATATAAGAAGAATGCAGATCTGAGTGATTTGTTGCGAGCTAAGAAGCCTGCTTCAGAGTCTGCATTTCAATCGGCAGGAGAAACAAATCCTGTCAACATTCACCCGGAAGACCCCAATGCTGCTCTAATTCACATCTCAACAACACTCGACAGTAAATAGGAATAAGCGCTCATCCAGTTCCTCCATGAGAACTGGGACATCTTCGCATGGAAACCATCTGACATGCCGGGTGTACCCAGGGGACTGGCTAAGCACCGTTTGCGTGTCGACCCAAAAGCAAAACTTGTTAAGGAACACCTCTGTTGGTCCACCGTGGAGAAGAAGAAGGCAATTGGCGAAGAGGTGGCTCGACTTTTGGCAGCTGAGTTCAACCGCAAGATATACCACTCCGAGTGGCTCGCCAATGTCGTCATGGTCCCAAAGAAAGACGATTCAATTCGTATGTGTATCGATTTCAAGCACATCAATCGGGCCTGCCCGAGAGATCACTTCCCTCTCCCCCGCATCGACCAGATTGTCGATTCAACTGCAGGGTGTGAGCGTTTATCCTTTTTGGACGCATATTCCGGGTACTATCAGATCTGACTATATGGACCCGATGAGAAAAATGGCCTTCATCACCCCATGTGGGTGCTTTTGTTATATTACCATGCCCTTCAGCCTCAAGAATGCTGGTGCCACGTTCATGCGCATGATTCAGAAGTGCATGCTCACTCAAATCAGTCGAAACATGGAAGCGTACATGGATGATATCGTGGTCAAGTCACGTAAAAGTTCCGACCTATAGACTGACCTCGCTGAAACATTTGCCAACCTAAGAAGATATGACATCAAGCTCAATCCGTCGAAGTTCAAATTCGGAGTCCTAGGCGGAAAGTTACTCGGTTTTCTCATTTCCGAACGAGGGGTCGACGCAAACAGAAAAGATTGGAGCAATTCTCTGAATGAAACGTCCTGTGCGTGTGCATGATGTTCAGAAGCTTACTGGTTGTTTGGCTGCATTGAGCCGATTCATCTCTCGTCTCGATGAAAAGGCATTACCTCTTTACCGACTGATGAAGAAGTCTGACAAGTTCGAGTGACCCCCGAAGCTGAAGCAGCATTTGTAGAGCTCAAAGCCCTGCTTTCCACCCAGCTGGCGCTTGCTGCTCCAGTCAGCAAAGAGCCTCTATTGTTATATATCGCAGCCACTGGACAAGTTGTCAGCACAGTGCTCACAGTCGAGCGGGAAGAAGAAGGCAAAGCCTACAAAGTTCAATGCCCGGTGTACTATATTTCTGAAGTCTTGACTCCATCTAAGCAAAGGTATCCGCATTACCAGAAGCTTGTCTACGGGATTTATTTGACCACAAAAAAGTTGCACATTACTTCGCAGACCACTCAATTTCAATCGTCAACGACGCTCCATTATCAAAAATTCTAAACAAATCAAGATGCAACCGGTCGAGTGGCCAAGTGGGTGATTGAACTCCTTCCTTTGGATATCAAGTTCGAAACAAAGAAAGCAATCAAGTCTCAGGCAATAGCAGATTTTCTGGCCGAGTGGATCGAGCAGCAACAACCGACACAAGTTCACTCGGAACATTGGACTATGTTCTTTGATGGGTCCAAGATGTTGAACGGATCTAGTGCTGGAGTGGTCCTAGTGTTCCTAAGAGGCGATAAACTCATTTATGTCCTCTAGATTCAGTTCGACTCCTCAAACAATGAAGCCGAGTATGAGGCACTTCTGTATGGATTGCGTATGGCCATCTCACTCGGCGTCCGTCGCCTGATGGTCTATGGCAACCCAGATTTGGTGGTCAATCAGGTAATGAAGGAGTGGGACATTAGGAGCCCTGCCATGACTGGTTACTGCAATGTAGTGAGAAAATTAGAGAAGAAGTTTGAAGGGTTGGAGCTCCACCACAGACCCCGACTCAAGAATCAAGCAGCTGATGATCTGGCGAAGATAGGCTCCACTCGGAAGCCTATTCCCAGTAATGTGTTCTTGGAGCATCTCCATACCCCATTAGTTCAAGAAGATCCTTTTACAGAGGAGCCCCTGCAACCGATAAGTTCAACCAATCCGACTAAGATTGAAGTTCCAACAGTAGTTGGCTTGATCATGGAGGTTTTAGTGATCACTCCCGACTGGACGGTGCCATATATTGCATCTCTGCTCAGGTAGGAGCTCCCAGAGGACGAAGATGAGGCCCGCCAGATTGTACGCAGATCCAAAGCCTTCATGGTGATAAGTGGACAGCTTTACAGAGAAAGTGTTACTGGAGTAGCTCAGCATTAAATCTCCAGAAGAAGGTCGACTGATCTTAAATGAGATCCACTCGGGGACCTGTGGTCACCACGCGTCCTCTCGGACCATCGTGGCCAAAGCATACCCCGCGGGATTCTACTGGTCGTGAGCGAATGAGATGGCTAAAGATATAGTCGACAAATGCGAAGGCTGCCAGTTTTACTCAAACATGTCTCACAAGCCAACATCTGCCTTGAGGACTATTCCACTCATCTGGCCTTTTGAAGTTTGGGGGTTGGATATGGTTGGACCTTTCAAGACTGGCAGAAGCAGTTTCACTCATTTGCTCATAACAGTCGACAAGTTCACCAAGTGGATCGAAGCCAAGCCTATCAAGAATCTTGATTCAAGCACTACCAATAGCTTCATCAGAGAGCTAATATTCCGATATGGAGTTCCTCACAACATTATCATAGATAACAACTCCAACTTTGATTATGATGAGTTCAGAGCATTCTGCGCTTCCCAAGGTACTCGGGTCGATTATGCACCCGTAGTCGAATGGACAGGCTGAAAGAGCGAATGGCTTGATCCTTCAAGGACTGAAACCTCAATTGATGCGCGACCTCAAGCATGCGACTGGAGCTTGGGTGACTAAGTTGCCGTCTGTCTTGTGGGGATTGAGAACGACTCCTAATTGGTCGACTGATTGAACCCCTTTATTCATGGTATATGGCGCTGAAGCTGTGCTCCTGAGTGATTTGCTGCACAATGCTCCCCGAGTGGAACTCTTCTCTGAAGCTGAAACAGAACAGGCACGCCAGTATGCAATTGATCTCCTAGAAGAAGAACGAGAGATGGATCTGATCCGGTCGACCATCTATCAACAAGACCTGCGTTGATTCCATGCCCGAAATGTCAGAGGCCGAGTGTTTCAAGAAGGAGACCTTGTGCTCCAAGTGCACTAGAAATGACCTCACAAGCTCGCTCCGGCCTGGGAAGGGCCCTTCATCATCACCAAGGTGCTCCACAACGGGGTGTATCACCTCTACAACGTAGCAAGAAAGAAGATGCGCCATGCTCATGGAATGCGGACCCGCTCCGCCATTTTTATACCTAAGCACTCGGATCGATGAGTTGTAATAAGAATCCTTCAGTTTGCTTATCATATACATGATTTTTGCAGTATCTTAAATGATTGTTTTCACATAAGCATGTGTGTTCAAATTGTTGGGGAACGCAGTAATTTCAAAAAAATTCCTACGCACACGCAAGATCCCTCTAGGTGATGCATAGCAACGAGAGGGAGAGTGTTGTCTATGTACCCCCGTAGACCATAAGCGGAAGCGTTATGATAACGCGGTTGATGTAGTCGTACGTCTTCACGATCCGACCGATCCTAGCACCGAAGGTATGACACCTCCATGATCTGCACACGTTCAGCTCGGTGACGTCCCACGAACTCTAGATCCAGTTGAGTGTCGAGGGAGAGCTTCGTCAGCAAGACGACGTGATGACGGTGATGATGAAGTTACAGACGCAGGGCTTCGCCTAAGCACTACAATGAAATGAATGAGGTGGAAATCTGTGTAGAGGGGCACCGCACACGGCTAAGAGATCAATCTTGTGTGTTCTAGGGTGCCCCCTGTTGGGGAACGTAGTAATTTCAAAAAATTTCCTATGCACACGCAAGATCACGGTGATGCATAGCAATGAGAGGGGAGAGTGTTGTCTACGTACCCTCATAGACCGTAAGCGAAAGCGTTATGACAATGCGGTTGATGTAGTCGTACGTCTTCACGATGGACCAATCCTAGTACCGAAAGTACGACACCTACGTGATCTGCACACGTTCGGCTCGGTGACGTCCCACGAACTCACGATCCAGCAGAGTGTCGAGGGAGAGCTTCGTCAGCATGACGACGTGATGATGGTGATGATGATGCTACCGGAACAGGGCTTCACCTAAGCACCGCTACGATATGACCGAGGTGGATTATGGTGGAGGGGGGCACCGTACACGACTGGAAACAATCAACTTGTGTGTTCCAGGGTGCCCCTGCCCCCGTATATAAAGGAGCAAGGGGGGAGGCCGGCCGGCCCTAGGGCGCGCCAAGGAGGGGAGGAGTCCTCCTCCTAGTAGGAGTAGGACTCCCCCTTTCCTAGTCCAACTAGGAGGGGAAGGGGAAGGAAGGAAGGGAGAGGAAGAGGAGAAGGAAGGGGGGGCGCCCCCCTCCCTAGTCCAATTCGGACTCCCTATAGAGAGGGGGCGCAGCTGCCCCTTGTGGGCTGCCTCCCCTCTTCCCTATGGCCCATGAAGGCCCAACTTTCCCCCCGGGGGGGGGGGGGTGGTGGTTCCGGTAACCCTCCCACACTCCTGTTTTCTCCGAAATCACCCGAAACACTTCTGGTGTCCAAATATAGTTGTCCAATATATCAATCTTTATGTCTCGACCATTTCGAGACTCCTCGTCATGTCCGTGATCATATTCGGGACTCCGAACTACCTTCAGTACATCAAAAAACATAAACTCATAATACCGATCATTATCGAACGTTAAGCGTGCGGACCCTACGGGTTCGAGAACTATGTAGACATGACCGAGACACATCTCCGATTAATAACCAATAGCGGAACCTAGATGTTCATATTGGCTCCCACATATTCTACGAAGATCTTTATCGGTCAAACCGCATAACAACATACGTTGTTCCTTTTGTCATCGGTATGTAACTGGCCCGAGATTCGATCGTCGGTATCCCAATACCTAGTTCAATCTCATTACCGACAAGTCTCTTTACTCATTCCGTAATGTATCATCCCGCAACTAAATCATTAGTCACATTGCTTGCAAGGCTTATAGTGATGTGCATTACCGAGAGGGCCCAGAGATACCTCTCCGATACTTGGAGTGACAAATCCTAATCTCGATCTATGCCAACTCAACAAACACCATCGGAGACACCTGTAGAGCATCTTTATAGTCACCCAGTTACATTGTGATGTTTGATAGCACACTAAGTGTTCCTCCGGTATTCGGGAGTTGCATGATCTCATAGTCATAGGAACATGTATACGTTATGGAGAAAGCAATAGCAACAAACTAAACGATCATCGTGCTAACCTAACGTATGGGTCAAGTCAATCACATCATTCTCTAATGATGTGATCCCGTTAATCAAGTGACAATTCATGTCTATGGTTAGGAAACATAACCATCATTGATTCAACGAGCTAGTCAAGTATAGGCATACTAGTGACACTCTGTTTGTCTATGTATTCACACATGTACTAAGTTTTCGGTTAATACAATTCTAGCATGAATAATAAACATTTATCATGATATAAGGAAATATAAATAACAACTTTATTATTGCCTCTAGGGCATATTTCCTTCAGTCTCCCACTTGCACTAGAGTCAATAATCTAGATTACGTTGTAATGATTCTAACACCCATGGATTCTTGGTGCTGATCATGTTTTGCTCGCGAGAGAGGCTTAGTCAACGGGTTTGCAACATTCAGATCCGTATGTATCTTGCAAATCTCTATGTCTCCCTCCTTGACTTGATCGCGGATGGAATTGAAGCGTCTCTTGATGTGCTTGGTTCTCTTGTGAAATCTGGATTCCTTTGCCAAGGCAATTGCACTAATATTGTGACAAAAGATTTTCATTGGACCTGATGCACTAGGTATGACACCTAGATCAGATATGAACTCCTTCATCCAGACTGCTTCATTTGCTGCTTCCGAAGCAGCTATGTACTCTGCTTCACACGTAGATCCCGCCATGACGCTTTGCTTGGAATGCACCAACCGACAACTCCACCATTTAATAAAAATACGTATCCGATTTGTGACTTAGAGTCATCCGGATCAGTGTCAAAGCTTGCATCGACGTTACCGTTTACGACGAACTCTTTGTCACCTCCATAAATGAGAAACATATCCCTAGTCCTTTTCAGGTATTTCAGGATGTTCTTGACCGCTGTCCAGTGATCCACTCTTGGATTACTTTGGTACCTCCCTGCTAAACTAATAGCAAGGCACACATCATGTATCGTACACAACATTTCATACATGATAGAACCTATGGCTGAAGCATAGGGAATGACTTCCATTTTCTCTCTATCTTCTGAAGTGGTCGGGCATTGAGTCTGACTCAATTTCACACCTTGTAACACAGGCAAGAACCCTTTCTTTGCCTGATCCATTTTGAACTTCTTCAAAACTTTATCAAGGTATGTACTTTGTGAAAGTCCAATTAAGCATCTTGATCTATCTCTATAGATCTTGATGCCCAATATATAAGCAGCTTCACCAAGGTCTTTCATTGAAAAATTCTTATTCAAGTATCCTTTTATGCTATTTAGAAATTCGGTATCATTTCCGATCAACAATATGTCATCTACATATAATATCAGAAGTGCTACGGAGCTCCCACTCACTTTCTTGTAAATACAGGCTTCTCCAAAAGTCTGTATAAAACCATATGCTTTGATCACACTATCAAAGCGTATATTCCGACTCCGAGAGGCTTGCACCAGTCCATAAATGGATCGCTGGAGCTTGCACACTTTGTTAGCACCTTTTGGATCGACAAAACCTTCTGGTTGCATGATATACAACTCTTCTTTAAGATATCCATTTAGGAATGCAGTTTTGAAATCCATTTGCCAAATTTCATAATCATAAAATGTGGCAATTGCTAACATGATTCGGACAGAGTTAAGCATCGCTACAGGTGAGAAGGTCTCATCGTAGTCAACTCTTTGAACTTGTCAAAAACCTTTTGCAACAAGTCGAGCTTTGTAAACAGTAACATTACCATCAGCGTCAGTCTTCTTCTTGAAGATCCATTTATTCTCTATGGCCTGCCGATCATCGGGATAGTCAACCAAAGTCCACACTTTGTTCTCATACATGGATCCCATCTCAGATTTCATGGCCTCGAGCCATTTTGCGGAATCTGGGCTCATCATTGCTTCCTCATAGTTCGTAGGTTCGTCATGGTCAAGTAACATGAACTCCAAAACAGGATTACCGTACCACTCTGGTGCGGATCTTACTCTGGTTGACCTACGAGGTTCGGTAGTAACTTGATCAGAAGTTTCATGATCATCATCATTAGCTTCCTCACTTACTGGTGTAGGAATCACTGGAACTGATTTCAGTGATGAACTACTTTCCAATAAGGGAGTAGGTACAATTACCTCATCAAGTTCTACTTTCCTCCCACTCACTTCTTTCGAGAGAAACTCTTTCTCTAGAAAGGATCCATTCTTAGCAACGAATATCTTGCCTTCAGATCTGTGATAGAAGGTGTACCCAATGGTCTCCTTTGGGTATCCTATGAAGACACATTTCTCCGATTTGGGTTTGAGTTTATCAGGTTGATGTTTTTTCACATAAGCATCGCAACCCCAAACTTTAAGAAGCGACAACTTGGGTTTCTTGCCAAACCACAGTTCATAAGGTGTCGTCTCAGCGGATTTAGATGGTGCCCTATTTAACGTGAATGCAGCTGTCTCAAAAGCATAACCTCAAAACGATAGCGGTAAATCAGTAAGAGACATCATAGATCGCACCATATCTAGTAAAGTAAGATTACGACATTCAGACACACCATTATGCTGTGGTGTTCCGGGTGGCATGAGTTGCGAAACTATTCCGCATTATTTCAAATGAAGACCAAACTCGTAACTCAAATATTCTCCTCCAAGATCAGATCGTAGAAATTTTATTTTCTTGTTACGATGATTTTCCACTTCACTCCGAAATTCTTTGAACTTCTCAAATGTTTCAGACTTATGTTTCATTAAGTAGATATACCCATATCTGCTCAAATCATTTGTGAAGGTGAGAAAATAACAATATCCGCCGCGAGCCTCAATGTTCATTGGACCACATACATCAGTATGTATGATTTCCAATAACTCTGTTGCTCGCTCCATTGTTTCGGAGAATGGAGTTTTAGTCATCTTGCCCGTGAGGTATGGTTCACAAGTACGAAGTGATTCATAATCAAGTGATTCCAGAAGTCCATCAGAATGGAGTTTCTTCATGCGCTTTACACCAATATGACCGAAACGGCAGTGCCACAAATAAGTTGCACTATCATTATCAACTCTGCATCTTTTGGCTTCAATACTATGAAGATGTGTATCACTACTATCAAGATTTAGTAAAAATAGACCAGTCATCAAGGGTGCATGACCATCAAAAATATTACTCATATAAATAGAACAACCATTATTCTCTGATTTAAATGAATAACCGTCTCGCATTAAACAAGATCTAGATATAATGTTCATGCTCAACGCTTGCACCAAATAACAATTATTTAGGTCTAAAACTAATCCCGAAGGTAGATGTAGAGGTAGCGTGCCGACGGCGATCACATCGACTTTGGAACCATTTCCCACGCGCATCGTCACCTCGTCCTTAGCCAATATTCGCTTAATCTGTAGCCCCTGTTTCTAGTTGCAAATGTTAGCAACTGAACCAGTATCAAATACCCAAGCACTACTGCGAGCATTAGTAAGGTACACATTAATAACATGTATATCAAATATACCTTTCACTTTGCCATCCTTCTTCTCCGCCAAATACTTGGGGTAGTTCCGCTTCCAGTGACCAGTCCCTTTGCAGTAGAAGCACTCAGTCTCAGGCTTAGGTCCAGACTTGGGTTTCGTCACTTGAGCAACAACTGGATTGTTGTTCCTCTTGAAGTTCCCCTTCTTCCCTTTACCCTTTTTCTTGAAACTGGTGGTCTTGTTGACCATCAACACTTGATGCTCCTTCTTGATTTCTACCTCCGCAGCCTTTAGCATTGCGAAGAGCTCAGGAATCGTCTTATCCATCCCTTGCATATTATAGTTCATCACGAAGCTCTTGTAGCTTGGTGGCAGTGATTGAAGAACTCTATCAATGACACTATCATCAGGAAGATTAACTCCCAGTTGAGTCAAGTGGTTGTGGTACCCAGACATTCTGAGTATATGTTCACTTATAGAACTATTCTCCTCCATCTTGCAGCTGTAGAACTTATTGGAGACTTCATATCTCTCAATCCAGGCATTTGCTTAAAATATTAACTTCAACTCCTGGAACATCTCATATGCTCCATGACGTTCAAAACGTCGTTGAAGTCCCGGTTCTAAGCCGTAAAGCATGCACACTGAACTATCGAGTAGTCATCCACTTTGCTCTGTTGGGTGTTCACAACATCTAGCGTTGCTCCTGCAGCGGGTTTGTCACCTGGCGGTGCTTCCAGGACGTAATTCTTCTGTGCATCAATGAGGATAATCCTCAAGTTACGGACCCAGTCCGTGTAGTTTCTATTATCATCTTTCAACTTAGCTTTCTCTAGGAACGCATTAAAAATTCAACGGAACAACAACACGGGCCACCTATCTACAACAACATAGACATGCAAAATACTATCAGGTACTAAGTTCACGATAAATGAAAGTTCAATTAATCAAATTACTTAAGAACTCCCACTTAGATAGACATCTCTCAAATCATCTAAGTGATCACGTGATCCATATCAACTAAACCATGTCCGATCATCACGTGAGATGGAGTAGTTTTCAATGGTGAACATCACTATGTTGATCATATCTACTATATGATTCACGCTCGACCTTTCGGTCTTAGTGTTCCGAGGCCATATCTGCATATGCTAGGCTCATCAAGTTTAACCCGAGTATTCTGCGTGTGCAAAATTGGCTTGCACCCGTTGTATGTGAACGTAGAGCTTATCACACCCGATTATCACGTGGTGTCTCGGCACGATGAATTGTAGCAACGGTGCATACTCAGGGAGAACACTTATACCTTGAAATTTAGTGAGAGATCATCTTATAATTCTACCGCCGAACTAAGAAAAATAAGATGCATAAAGGATAAACATCACATGCAATCAATATAAGTTATATGATATGGCCATCATCATCTTGTGCCTTTGATCTCCATCTCCGAAGCACCGTCATGATCACCATCGTCACCGGCTTGACACCTTGATCTCCATCGAAGCATCGTTGTCTGCTCGCCAACTATTGCTTCTACGACTATCGCTACCGCTTAGTGATAAAGTAAAGAAATTACATGGCGATTGCATTTCATACGATAAAGCGACAACCATATAGCTCCTGCCAGTTGCCGATAACTATGTTACAAAACATGATCATCTCATACAATAAAATTTAGCATCATGACTTGACCATATCACATCACAACATGCCCTGCAAAAACAAGTTAGACGTCCTCTACTTTGTTGTTGCAAGCTTTACGTGGCTGCTACGGGCCGAGCAAGAACCGTTCTTACCTACGCATAAAAAACCACAACGCGGTATAGTGATTGCTTTTTGATCTTCAGAAAGAACCCTGTTCATTGAATCCGATTCAACTAAAGTTGGAGAAACTGACACCCACCAGCCACCTGTATGTGAAGCATGTCGGTAGAACCAGTCTCGCGTAAGCGTACGCGTAATGTCGGTCTAGGCCGCTTCATCCAACAATACCGCCGAATAAAGAATCAACTAGTGATGGCAAGCAATATGTATATACCCACGCCCACAACTCCTGTGTGTTCTACTCGTGCATATAACATCTACGCATAAACCTGGCTCGGATGCCACTCTTGGGGAACGCAGTAATTTCAAAAAAATTCCTACGCACAAGCAAGATCATGGTGATGCATAGCAACGAGAGGGGAGAGTGTTCTCTACGTACCCTCGTAGACCGTAAGCGGAAGCATTATGACAACGCGGTTGATGTAGTCGTACGTCTTCACGATCAGCCGATCCTAGTATCAAAAGTATGACACCTCCGCGATCTGCACACGTTTGGCTCGGTGATGTCCCACGAACTCACGATCCAGCAGAGTGTCGAGGGAGAGTTTCGTCAGCATGACGGCGTGATGACAGCGATGATGATGCTACCGGAACAGGGCTTCGCCTAAGCACCGCTATGATATGACCGAGGTGGATTATGGTGGAGGGGGGCACCGCACATAGCTGGAAATAATCAACTTGTGTGTTCTAGGGTGCCCCCTGCCCCCATATATAAAGGAGAAAGGGGGAGGCCGGCCGGCCCTAGGGTGCGCCAAGGAGGGGAGGAGTCCTCCTCCTAGTAGGAGTAGGACTCCCCCTTTCCTAGTCCAACTAGGAGGGGAAGGGGAAGGAAGGAAGGGAGAGGAAGAGGAGAAGGAAAGGGGGGGGGCGCCCCCCTCCCTAGTCTAATTCGGACTCCCTATAGGGAGGGGGTGCAGCTGCCCCTTGTGGGCTGCCTCCCTTCTTCCCTATGGCCCATGAAGGCCCAACTTTCCACGGGGGGGGGGGGGGGGGTTCCGGTAACCCTCCGGCACTCTGGTTTTCTCCGAAATCACCCGAAACACTTCCGGTGTCTGAATATAGCCGTCCAATATATCAATCTTTATGTCTCGACCATTTCGAGACTCCTCGCCATGTCCGTGATCATATCCGGGACTTTGAACTACCTTCGGTACATCAAAACACATAAAATCATAATACCGATCGTCACCGAACGTTAAGCGTGCGGACCCTACGGGTTAAGAACTATGTAGACATGACCGAGACACATCTCCGATCAATAACCAATAGAGGAACCTGGATGTTCATATTGGCTCCCACATATTCTACGAAGATCTTTATCGGTCAAATCGCATAACAACATACGTTGTTCCCTTTGTCATCGGTATGCTTGCCCGAGATTCGATCGTCGGTATCTCAATACCTAGTTCAATCTCGTTACCGGCAAGTCTCTTTACTCGTTCCATAGTGTATCATCCCGCAACTAACTCATTAGTCACATTGCTCGGAAGTCTTATAGTGATGTGCATTACCGAGAGGGCCCAGAGATACCTCTCCAATACTCGGAGTGACAAATCCTAATCTCGATCTATGCCAACTCAACAAACACCATCGGAGACACCTGTAGAGCATCTTTATAGTCACCCAGTTACGTTGTGACATTTGATAGCACACTAAGTGTTCCTTCGATATTCGGGAGTTGCATGATCTCATAGTCATAGGAACATGTATAAGGTATGTTGAAAGCAATAGCAACAAACTAAACGATCATCGTGCTAAGCTAACAGATGGGTCAAGTCAATCACATCATTCTATAATGATGTGATCCCGTTAATCAAGTGACAACTCATGTCTATGGTTATGAAACATAACCATCATTGATTCAATGAGCTAGTCAAGTAGAGGCATACTAGTGACACTCTGTTTGTCTATGTATTCACACATGTACTAAGTTTCCAGTTAATACAATTCTAGCATGAATAATAAACATTTATCATGATATAAGGAAATATAAATAACAACTTTATTATTGCCTCTAGGGCATATTTCCTTCACCCTCTGCCCACGTATATAAAGGAGCAAGGGGAGGGGGCTGGCGGCCTCATAGGGTGCGCCCCAAGGGGGGAATCATACTCCTACTAGGAGTAGATTCCCCCTTTCATAGTCCAACTATGAGGGGAAGGAAAGAGGAGGAGGGGAGAAGGAAAGAGGGGGCCGGCCCCCCAAGCCCTAAACCAATTCGGTTTGGGCCTAGGGAGGGCGCGCCCCATAGCTCCCTTGCTGCCCTCTATTTTCACTATGGCCCATGAAGGCCCATTGACCCCCCGGGGGGTTCCGATAACCCTACGACACTCCGATTTTCTCCGAAATCACCCGAAACACTTTCGGTGTCCGAATATAGCCGTTCAATATATCAATCTTTATGTCTCGACCATTTCAAGACTCCTCGTCATTTCCGTGATCATATCCGGGACTCTGAACTACCTTCGCTATATCAAAACACATAAACTCATAATACTGATCGTTACCGAACATTATGCGTGCGGACCCTACGGGTTCAAGAACTATGTAGACATGACCGAGACACATCTCCGATCAATAACCAATAGCGGAACCTGGATGTTCATATTGGCTCCCACATATTCTACGAAGATCTTTATCGGTCAAACCGCATAACAACATACGTTGTTCCCTTTGTCATCGGTATGTTACTTGCCCGAGATTCGATCGTCGGTATCTCAATACCTAGTTCAATCTCGTTACCGGCAAGTCTCTTTACTCATTCCGTAATGTATCATCCCACAACTAACTCATTAGTCACATTGGATAATCATGATTAGTTTATACACTCTGCAGAGGTTTGCGCACTTTTCCCCACAAGACTCGATCTCCTCCGTTGGATATCTCGCACTGCACGGTGTTTGAGAAACGGATGACCAAGACATAGTCTTTCAGAAGTACTAGCACCTTACGATCGGGTAGACCGTACCACCTACATCCCCTACATCTGCTAGTCTACCACTGTAAGAGTTCGCACGACTTAGTCAACTATGCTAGAGCCCATAATAGCTTGTGGCTGCACACGGAAGTTTCTAGCATGAATAATCTCATGATCCCTTTGAGCCTTCGTGCCCCTAGTTGGGTCACGCTCGACTGATTTGCCCCTATTTTTTCAACAATTGTGGTTTTGCCCAGCTCACTTCACTCACCTTGTGTTTTTTCCCTTCCGGGGTGGTTCCGACCAATCACGGTTCGCCACGTGGTGACTGCTCACTGGTCGGAACCGCCCCGGAAGGGCAAAAACACAAGGCGAGTGAAGTGAGCTGGGCAAAACCGCAATTGTTGAAAAAATAGGGGCAAATCAGTCGAGCGTGACCCAACTAGGGGCACGAATACAAAAATCCCAAATAAACAGGCAATCCTGGTCTACCCAGGTGCCTAGACAGGCAATCCTGGAATAACCAGGTACCTCAATCCACCCAGATGTGTGTTTAAGTTGCCACCTTAAGTAAACCATTAATTAACAAACTCACATCAGTCATGAATACTCTCAAAACCCAATCCACGTCTACGAGCATAACATGAAGCATAACGTAATAGTCACTCCCAAGGGTTTGATAATAAACAGGTAATAGGTACTACCTCATCAACTACTTCCCAATACCCACATGTTATCAATCCTACTCATGCAATGTTTGAGGGTTGTAACTAATGCATAAAAACTGGGTATGAAAAGGGATATGGTCAAAGTGTGAACTTGCCTGCAATGTTGATGAAGATGATTCGCACTCAAAAATCTTGATAGCTCTACTCGTCACACTTCGGTCAATCTATCGGGAGCAAGCAATAGTAACCTCACATAAGCAATCACTCAGAGGACCAGAAAGATCGAAGAAGTCGATTCGGAAAACATCAAAACCAAGCAAATAGCTCTTGCAACATAAAAAAATTTCTAACAGTACCAAAATTATTTGAATTTGGCCTTATCAGAAAGTTTAGGTCAAGAGCTTCGATTTGCAAAAAGAATCAACTCAAACGGAGCTACGAAACTCAAGTTATGATCAAAGAAAGTTTGAATTCAAATCTGATCTAATTTAAATTTTAAACTTTTCAAAAACATGTTTGAGTTGGATTACTGGATAGAGGAGATCATAACGAAGAAGTGGGTGTTGGTTTCGTTGGATTTGGACAAACGAGTAAAAAGTTATGGCTATTTGAAAAATCAGGGCCAAGCTGTTTTACGGAAGAAAAAAATAGCTATGGGCTAGGGTCTAATGTATAAATACGTAGACTAATTGATAATCTAATTATTTTATCATATTAGTCTAAAAATAATAAACTACGAAGGTATAAGAAGAAAAAAAAACAAAGAAAGATACCTTTATAAGGCAGAGAAGAGACAACTTTGGAGAGAGGAGACAACTTCCAGAAGTCGCGCCGGAGAGGAGAAAAATATTTTTCTTAAATGAATCTAGTCAAACCAAAATATTGATTTAACCCGAATTGGATGATTTTTTGGAGGCTCTATGGGTCTATATTTATTGGTGGAAAAGAGGCTTAGGGGTCAAAGGCTAGGCAATGTAGGACTAAACGTAGACGAAAATATACGAAATAGAGAAGAAAAGAGGCGGATGGGCCTAAAGGCCTTCGGCCGGCCGCACGCGCACTCCGCGGCTGCGGTTTTTTTTTTAAAAATCGACATAGGAGGAAAAATAATGAAAAGGCTGGCTGGGCCTGGCCCATATAGGATAAAGAAAAAAAATAGGGCTCCCGCTGGTACTATGATGCGCACGTGAGCGACAGTTAGTTTCAGGCGCGCGCGCAGTTTTTTTTACAGAATGCGATAAACTAAAAAATGAAAATAAAAATAAAACTTTATATAGGCATATTATATATCAAAATTTTCAGAAAAATATTTTCTACAAGTTGAACATTTTTATAATGCCAAATAAAATCCACACAAATTTAGATAATTCAAAGAGTGCTACTGGTCTAATAAAATCCAATAAAAATCATTTAAAAAAATATCAAAATGATTTCAAATTTATTTCTCTCCAATTTTCTGTTGTAGGGAATCATGTTACCCTAATTTCCATATATTTCATTTTTGGAGAAAAATAATTTGAATAAAACTCAAATAACTCCAAATTGAAAATAAATTCAAAAGACCTTTGAATTTAATTCTTTGAAACTCCCAACTCATATTTCATATAATTTGAAGAAGTCATTTTATCTTCTCTCATGAAAATCATTGAGCTGCATGAAGTTTATGAATTGAAATATTTCCAAATGAAATTCAATTATTTTCAAATACCCTTTCATTTAATTTAAATGGAAGAAGTCATGTCATCTTCGCTCAAGGGTTTTGTATTTGAAAAGAGTTTGAATTCATGGAGATCAGAAAGCAAATATGAAAGTTTGGGGAAGTCCTTTTATTCCCTCTCATTTAACTTTCAAAAAGTTTCGAATTCACTCACTTTCAGTCAATCAATCAAACAATCAATCAATTCTATCTATTTAATATAACATTCCAAAATTTAGAATTTTGGGATGTTACATCAAGTGACAACTCATGTCTATGGTTAGGAAACATAACCATCATTGATTCAATGAGCTAGTCAAGTAGAGGCATACTAGTGACACTCTATTTGTCTATGTATTCACACATGTACAAAGTTTCCGGTTAATACAATTCTAGCATGAATAATAAACATTTATCATGATATAAGGAAATATAAATAACAACTTTATTATTGCCTCTAGGGCATATTTCCTTCACCCCCTACCCCCGTATATAAAGGAGCAAGGGGAAGGGGCTGGCGGCCTCATAGGGTGCGCCCCAAGGGGGGAATCCTACTCCTACTAGGAGTAGATTCCCCCTTTCGTAGTCCAACTAGGAGTGGAAGGAAAAAGGAGGAGGGGAGAAGGAAAGAGGGGGCCGACCCCCCAAGCCCTAAACCAATTCGGTTTGGGCCTAGGGAGGGCGCGCCCCACAGCTCCCTTGCTGCCCTCTATTTTCACTAAGGCCCATGAAGGCCCATTGACCCTCCGGGGGGTTCTGGTAACCCTCCGACACTCCAGTTTTCTCCGAAATCACCCGAAACACTTCCGGTGTCCGAATATAGCCGTCCAATATATCAATCTTTATGTCTTGACCATTTCAAGACTCCTCGTCATGTCCATGATCATATCCGCGACTCTGAACTACCTTCGGTACATCAAAACACATAAACTCATAATACTGATCGTTACCGAACGTTATGCGTGCGGACCCTACGGGTTCGAGAACTATGTAGACATGACCGAGACACATCTCCGATCAATAACCAATAGCGGAACCTGGATGTTCATATTGGCTCCCACATATTCTACGAAGATCTTTATCGTTCAAACCGCATAACAACATACGTTGTTCCCATTGTCATCGGTATGTTACTTGCCCGGCATTCGATCGTCGGTATCTCAATACCTAGTTCAATCTCGTTACCGACAAGTCTCTTTACTTGTTCCGTAATGTATCATCCCACAAATAACTCATTAGTCATCCCCTTCTGGAAATGAAGTCATCCTTGATGGAAGCTCTTGTTCCTCACCCAAATAAGGCTTCAAATCTGCAATGTTAAAAGTGGGACTAACCCCAGAGTCTGCAGGCAGCTTAAGTTTATATTCATTATCATTTATTTTCTCTATCACCTTAAAAGGACCATCAACACGTGGCATTAGCTTTGATTTGCGCAAATTAGGAAATCTATCCTTACGCAAATGTAACCAAACAGGATCTCCAGGTGCAAACACAACATGTTTTCTACCCTTATCTCCAGCAAGTTTATAGTTAGAATTCATACGCTCAATGTTTTCCTTAGTTAACTCATGCATTTTTAAAATCAATTCAGCATGTTCTTTAGCATCAAAATTAACCTTCTCCGAAGATGGAAGAGGCAACAAATCAATAGGTGCATGAGGTAGGAAACCATACACAATTTCAAAGGGGCACATATTAGTAGTAGAATGCAATGAACGATTATAAGAAAATTCAATACGAGGCAAGCATTCTCCCCACATTTTCTTACTATTCTTCAAAATAGCCCTAAGCATAGTAGACAATGTTCTATTGGCTACTTCAGTTTGTCCATCAGTTTGGGGGTGACAAGTAGTACTAAAAAGCAGTTTAGTCCCCAACTTAGCCCATAAACATTACCAAAAGTGGCTAAGAAATTTAGTATCACGATCTGAAACAATAGAATTTGGCACACCATGCAAGCAAATAATTTCACGTAAGAATAAATCAGCAACATCAACAGCGTCATCGCTTTTATGACATGGTGTGAAATGTGCCATTTTCGAGAATCTATCCACGACAACAAATATGCTATCCCTCCCCTTATTTGTTCGAGGTAAACCTAGAACAAAATCCATAGATATATCCTCCCAAGGAACACTAGGTACAGGAAAAGGCATATATAAACCATAAGGATTGAGTCGTGACTTAGCTTTTTGACATGTAGTGCAGGGAGCAACAAAACGCTCAACATCCCGTCTCATCTCTGGCCAAAAGAAATGTGTAGCAAGTACGTCCTCTGTCTTATTCATGCCAAAGTGTCCCATTAATCCCCCTCTATGCGCCTCCTACAACAAGAAAAGACGAACGGAGCTAGCTGGAATGCATAGCTTGTTAGCACGAAACACAAATCCATAATTAACGACGAACTTGTTCCATGTTCTTCCTTCTTTACAATTCTGCATTACATCTTTAAAATTAGCATCATGCACATATTGATCTTTGATGGTCTCCAAACCAAATATTTTGAAGTCAAGTTATGAAAGCATAGTATAGCGATGAGACAATGCATCGACAATAACATTTTCTTTACCCTTCTTATGTTTAATGACATAAGGGAAAGTCTCAATGAATTCAACCCATTTAGCATGTCTACGATTCAGTTTAGCTTGACTTTTAATACGTTTCAACGATTCATGATCAGAATGTATAACTAATTCTTTGAGCCATAAATAACGTTGCCATGTTTCTAAAGTCCGAACAAGAGCATATAATTCTTTATCATAAGTAGAATAATTCAGACTAGGCCCACTCAATTTTTTAGAAAGGCATGCAACAGGTTTGCCATCTTGTAATAACACACCTCCTAATCCAATTCCACTAGCATCATGTTCAAGCTCAAAAGTCTTATTAAAATCAGGAAGTTGGAGTAAAGGAGCATGTGTCAACTTATCTTTCAATACCATGAAGGCTTCTTCCTGTGCGGTACCCCAAACAAAAGGTACATCCTTCTTTGTAAGCTCATTGAGAGGTGCAACAATGGTGCTGAAATCTCTCACAAAACGCCTATAGAATCTAGCGAGGCCAAGAAAACTCCTCACTTGTGTGTCTGTTTTGGGCTGCGGCCAACTCTCAATAGCTTCAATCTTGGCTTTATCAACTTCAATTCCTTGTGGAGTAACAACATAGCCAAGAAAAGATACTCAGCCGATGCAGAAGGTGTCCTTCCCAAGGTTACCAAACAAGCGTGCATCACGTAGAGCAATAAAAAAATCACGTAAATGTTCCAAATGTTCCTCCAAAGATCTGCTATAAATCAGTATATCATCAAAATAGACTACCACAAATCGTCTAATGAAAGCACGTAAAACTAACTCAAAAGGCATGACAAACCACTCATATAATCCAAACTTAGTTTTAAATGCTGTTTTCCATTCATCTCCCAATTTCATATGAATTTGATGGTATCCACTACAGAAATCCACTTTGGAGAATATTATTGAGCCACTCAATTCATCAAGCATGTCATCTAGCCTAGGAATAGGATGACGATAACGAATAGTAATATTATTAATGCCTATAAAATCAACACACATACGGGACGTACCATCCTTTTTGGCACTAGTATAATAGGAACATCACAAGGACTAAGAGATTCGCGTATATAACCTTTGTCGAGCAGCTCTTGTACTTGACGCATAATCTCCTTCGTCTCCTCTGGATTGGTACGGTATGGCGCACGGTTAGGCAGTGGAGCACCGGGAATTAAGTCAATCTGATGCTCAATCCCTCGAATAGGTGCTAATCCTGGTGGCACATCTTGTGGAAAGACGTCATCGAACTCCTGCAAAATGTTAGTGACAACAGGAGGCAAAGAGGAAGGTACATCCTTGAAACAAAAATAACGCTTCTTTGCACACAAAAGCATAACAAACAGATTTGCTGAAATCTTGATCATGAATATCAGATTTGGTGGCAAGTAAACATGCACCTTTCAATTTAATTTCAGAAGCAACACTAGATGGTTTATTATTAGGCTTCATTTGTTGCTCATATTCTTTTGCCACAATCTTATTTGCACTCTTATGCTTCTCCTGTTTTGCATTATTAGCTCTATTAATATCATCTTTCAAAATGGAATCAGGAGTCATAGGAAGCAAAGTAATATTTTTGTCCTTATGAACAAGAGTATACTGATTGTTTCTACCATGGTGTACAAATTGTTTATCAAATTGCCATGGTCTACCAAGTAATAAGGAACATGCTTGCATGGGTACCACATCACAATCAACAAAATCAGCATATGTAGATATACTAAAATGCACACGAACAATACGTGTTACCTTAACCTTGCCACTGTTGTTGAACCATTGGATGTAGTAAGGATGTGGATGTGGTCTTGTGGTGAGAGATAGCTTCTCCACCATCTCCATGCTAGCCAAGTTGTTGCAGCTCCCTCCATCTACGATGATGCAAACAGAACGTTCCTTCACAACTCCCTTTGTATGGAACAAATTATGCCTCTGATTTTGCTCAGCTTGTGTAACCTACACACTCAAAACACGTTGAGCAACTAAACATTCATACATGTCAGCATCTTCAGTAGCCATGTATTGCGTCTCATGATCAGGATCATCTCCACCATGTTCTTCACTTGTAATAAGAGCCAAACTCTCCTTATCATAGTCACTAGCGGACTCATACCCACCATCCTCAGTAACAATCATCACACGCTTAGATGGGCATTGTCTCGCATAATGACCTCCACCCTTGCAACGACGACAAATAATATCATGTGTTTGCCCAATTGATGCCATGGATGAAGAAGAGCTCTGTGCAGGCCCAGAAGGTGTGCTCTTGGCAGATAGTGGTGGTTGTGCCTGCTATCTTGTATCATGGTTGGCGATGGCAGCTGACGGAGGCACCGGTGCAGCAGAACGTGTGGAAGTAGAGGATGCACGCGGTGTCCATGATGAAGGTCGACCTGCAAAAAAGTTAGTTCGCACCAATGCTTGTCGATCCCGCACTTCACGCTCAGCTTTGCAAGCAAGATGGAATAAACGAGTGATATTATTATATTCCTTATATTCTAGAATGGTCTGAATCTCTTTATTTAATCCACCCATAAAACGTGCAAGGATAGCTTCATTATCCTCAACAATACCACATCGAATCATACTAGTTTGTAGTTCCTGGTAATGTTCTTCTACAAAAAAAATTTCCTTGTCTCAAACACTGCAATATTTGAAGCAATTCACGTTGATAATATGGTGGAACCCAGCAAGTACACATAGCATTTTTCAAAGCAGCCAAGTAGCCGGAATATGATATAATCTACAATGTTCAGACCACCAAACACATGCAAAACTAGTGAAAGCGCAAATAGCAGCAGGAACACGTCGCTCCTTAGGATATTATAAACATGTAAAATGTGGTTCAGTTTCTAACTCCCAAGTAAGATATATATCAGGAACATATCTACCCTCAAATAGTGGAATATTCAATTTTAGTTTAGGAAGATGGTCATGGTCTCGTACCTTAGTTGGTGGTGCAGCCCTACCGTTGTGATGATATGCATGAGGACGACCTGGTGGTGGTGGTGCTGGTGGTTGCACGTAGTTCTGATTGTGATCAACCTCATCCTCGTAATGGTCCTCCACCTCTGTAGTAGCAGCAGGAGCTACAGAAGCATCAACAGCGGCACCAGAATTTTGACCAGGCTCAATGGGAACGTGCAGTGCTCGTCCCACTTGATTTGGAAGGCAACGTTGTTGTTGTAGAGGTGCGACAGGTGCAGCCGGCGGTGGTGGTGGAAAACGCGCAATCAATTCAATGAACTTGTTATCGAGCTTAGTTTCGAACGTCTTATCTATGCCATCTATCTTCTCCATGGCCTCTTCAAATCTGTTTAGCACATCTTGCACCTGTCCACTCATCATTTGCTGAAACTTATCATGAAGCTCCTTGTTCGTCAAGTTCTCTCAGTCAATCTCATCGGCTTGTGATCCTGCCATGGTTAGCAGCAATAGAAACACACAAGAATATGATCCTACAGACTACTAACAAGTGGTGGTGGTGGGTATCACAAATCCGTCAAGCAAATCTCAAATTCTTACCAGTTCTTACCCAGCAGCAGGCGGTGAGCGGCAACCGTTGTAGTCAAAACTCTCAAAGCTTGGATAGAGAGATTACCAGGGAGAGTCAGACGCACGACGTAGATGTATGTGGAGCTAGGAAGGCTTAGAATATGGTAGCAAAAAGGGTCAGCAATAATCAATTCAGAGATGCAAAGTTGAATAAACGCTCAGCGACGATACCGTGCTGGTCCTAGGCTAGACCGTACTAGAGACGCGAGCCTAGAACATGAACAAAATCACGGCACGACACGTAAACAAAGGAAAAGCACACTCTGGAAAAAAATCGCTCTGTTTTTTTGGCGCTCCTCTTTTTTTGCGAAAAATCACTATAATGGCGAGTGTCTCAAAACTCTTACCAGGTCAAATTGACAGGATGGCACGAAACAAAAATTGACTATTTTTTCGGAAATCAGGGCAGCGACGATGAAAAAGTGCGACAAAAAATCACTATGATGGCTCGCGGCTCAAAAAAGCCTAAAAATAGGATAGGGAAAAAATTGCTTGTGAAAATTTTGGCCTAAAAACTGCCCGGGGGTCTCCAGACTTTTTTTCTTCCCAGACTTACTCAGGCGAGGAAAACATGAATCGGAAATTAATTGGTATCGAAAAAAACCTAATATGAAAGGAACTCGGATTGGTGGTGGATATATAGTGGTAGGATATGGCAGCGGTGGTGGTATATAGCAGCGATGGTGGTAGCGGTGGTGGTATATGGATAAGGACCGGTGGTGGTATATATACGGATTGGTGGTGGTATATGGATACGGATCGGTGGCGGATAGGCGGTGGTGGTAGACGGCAGGGGTCATGATGATGGTGTGGCGGCGGCGTCACAACTTATGACCACAACTCGAAACTCTAAAAGACTAGACTCTAGGACCAGCAACTAGACACGACGATGCAACCGCAAATTCAACAAAGCAAAAACCCTAAAAAGATTTTGCAAAGGCTCAGATTGGTTCAGATATGATGAACTAACCCTAATTTTTTTGTGGCTTTTTCGTGGACTGTAGGTATGAATAACAGACTCGATCTAAACTACAAAAAACTGTAAAATCTCACCGAGCAACCTGGAAATCTGATACCACTTGATATAGGCAAAGGTGTCCCGATGTTTTGATGAGATGGTGGCTATCGTTTTCTGTGGGAGTCGACCTTGACGATCCGACTACGAACGTGCGAGACGTCGCGCCTTAGCAATCGCTAAACCAACTTCTGAGGTGTTATTGACCACGCCGAAGCACGATCAACCTGACCATGAGGGTTTGTTTCCTGCGAGCAAATGAAGAACAAGCAAGAAACTGAGATTGCAATCTAAATATTGCGAATATAACTGGAAAGATTTATTAATGAAGGTGGGGTTCTGTGATGCCTTTTTCTAGTCGTTGAATGTAAACGAAGTACGCGAAGTTGCAGCTATGGTGAACTTTTAATCTAAAAAAAACCCAAAGTCTAAACGATGCCCTAAGGGTTGTATATATGGAGGAGAGAGGGGGGAATTTTGTAGCCCTTGGAGGAGGGTCTGAAACCAACCCTAACTCTTGTTTCCCCCCACATACGGACTCTAAAAACAACGTACAAGAATGACCAGAAAGGCACAAGGACTCAAACTTTCACACACATGTCCATGGTCTATGAGATGTTTTACTTTCCTTTGTATTTCTTTGGTTTCTTCGGGGTTGACACAGTAGGGAGCTTTGTTCGGAAGTGGTGCTCCAGGGATGAGGTCGATGCGGTGCTTGATGCCTCGTAGTGGAGGTAGTCCCGGAGGTAGCTCGTCGGGGAAAACATCTTGGAATTCCTGCAAAAGAGAAGACAACACTAAAGGTAGAGTGTGAGAGGTGTTAGCTTGTGGTGTGTTGTCTTTTCACAAAAGGACATAGTGCATGAAACTAGATGGGTTCTCACACACTTCTCTTATCTCACTTTTGGTGGAAAATAGAACTAAGTTCTTCTTTTCGCTCATCGTGGAGGCACTCAATTTGGGATTGTGGCGCTCACTCTCTTTTTGGTGGTTCGCTCTCTCACCATTCTCTCCATGATGGGGGGCTTGCTTGTTGATGATCACTTGGCTTGGCGACATAGGGCGAAGTACGTACTCCTTTCCTTTCATCTTGAAGATGTAGTGGTTCGTTCGGCCTTTGTGGATGACACCTCTATCAAATTGCCATGGTCGACCAAGAAGAAGGTGGCAAACGGTCATTGGAATGACATGACACTCCAAAGTGTCTTCGTAAGCTCTGATTTTGAAGGAGACTTGCACTCTATGCTCAACTTGAATAGTGCCGGAGTCGCTTAGCCATTGAACTTTGTAGGGATGTGGGTGCTTTGTCTTGGGAAATTGGAGCTTGGAGCAAAGTTCTTCACTTGATAAGTTATGAAAACTCCCTCCATCGATGATGACCTTGACGGACCTTCTATTGATGCCGGCCTTGGTATGGAGTATGTGGAATCTTTGGTGTTCTTCTTGGTGATGTTGAAGGGTCAAGACCTTGGAGACAACAAGAGCGGGACTTGAATCTTCATCACAAAAGACTTGTTCCTCTTCATCGTTCATTTGCCGATGCATGGCTACTTGCTCAAGTGATTCCGTTTCTCCGTCGCTCATGGAATCGTATGTACCATCGTCGTTGAGGGTCATGGTCCGCTTGTTGGCACACTCAAAGGACTTGTGGCCTCGGCCTCCACATGTGAAGCATTTGAAGGAACTTGTCTTGACGGTCTCATCGGTTGGGGTAGATGATGACGAAGCTCTCGGCTTGAAGTTACTCATTGTAGGAGGATGACTTAGGGTTGTTGAAGCTTTCTTGTAACTCGACTTGTCGACGTTGCTTGTAGAAGGCTTTGTTGATGAAGGCGGTGTTAGAGTCGTTGAAGCTTGGGTGTTGGAGAAACCATAGGACTTGGATGAGAACTTGGCATACTTGAAGTCATCTTGCACTTGACGTTCCGCTTTGGTAGCTTGATGCACTAGCTCGATGAGGTTTGAGTATGGTTGGAAGTCGGCGATCTTCTTGATAGGGTGATTGAGTCCATTCAAGAAACGTGCCATAGTTTGCTCATCATCTTCCATGACATTGGCTCGTATCATTGCAATCTCCATTTCCTTGTAGTACTCTTCAACGCTCTTGGTTACTTGCTTGAGTAGTTGGAGTTTCTTGAAGAGGTCGCGGTTGTAGTAGGTTGGCACGAAGCGTGCTCTCATGACATCCTTCATTTGCGCCCAAGTAGTGATGGGTGGTTCACCTTTTGCCTCTCGGCGCTCAATGACTTGTTCCCACCAAATGAGGACATAGTCTTGGAAGTCAAGGGATGCCATCGCGATCTTGTTCTCTTCTTCATAGTTGTGCAAGTGGAATATTTTGTCAACCTTCAATGCCCAAGAAAGGTACTCTTCAGGATCATTGCTTCCATTGAACATGGACATGGTGAACTTTAGCTTGCCGTAGCATTGCTCTTCATTGTGTTCAGGTCGTGGATAATGACGTCCTTGACGAGGAGGATCGTCTCGCACAACTTCCTCTTGCCGTGGAGGATTTCCATTGTCTTCTTGCTCTTGTTGAACTTGATGTTCTTGACAAGCTTGTGGAGGAACTTGTCGAGCTTGAGATGCACGCAAGCTTGATACATTCGTTCTTGAACTTCTTCGCGAAGTGCTTCTTGATGTTCACGGGCTTGTCGGCCTCGGTTGTCTATGGCTCGACTTGTTTCTCGGAGGGCTTGTTGCGCCTCAAGTTCTTGAGCTTCTCGCAATTTTTGCTCTTGATGTTGTGCCTCGACATCTTGTGCTTCTTGGTGTAGACGCACTCGCTCTTCCTATTCGTGTTTTCGTTGTCATTGTCATTCTCGTGCTTGCGCAAAGGTAGCTTGGTTATGATGATGTCGTTGTTCTTGAGAGTTGTTGTCGTGTAGAGGGTTACGGTTGGCTTGACGATCTTGGCGCGCGGCACGACGAAGAGTATTCGATGTCAGTGTACTTGAGCCGGAGATAGTGTAGTCGGAGTGTCAACTTGAGCGGCTCCGTCTTGATGAGGATGAAGTGGAAGAAGAGCGGTTAAGCAACAAAGCACGAATCACATCCATTCTTGCGTCATTCTCTTGCTTGTGGTCATCGAGCTTGTGGTCGAAGTAATCTCTTGTACGTTGCTCGGAGAGTCGCAAGTCGGTGGCGGGGTTGTCGATGCATTCGCTCATTGCTTGTTGCTCTTGATGCAAAGCATGTTGTGCACCAAAGAGGTGGCTCTTTGTGACGTAGGAGTTCATGGCATCGTCTTGCCCGATGAAGAGTGGGTTGGTAGAAGTACTTGGCATATCCATCATTCCAAACAAATATGTGAGTGGAGAAAGATAAGAACATATACAAATGTACCTTGACCGATGTTGAAGGTGGATCAAAGATCACTCCAATGTGGAACAAGGAAATAGCACAATTGGTACCAATTCTTGTCAATTTCTCACACCTACACAAGTAAAAGTTTATGGTGGAGCTTGGTTAGGATGGTGGCACAAAATTTGATGCAATTGTTAGTGAGCTTCAATAATGTTGGAAAAGATTCACAAATTTGCAATGCAACAAGTTGACCAAGCAAAACAAGGTACACGGAAACACACACGCAAAGAGATGAAATGGGGTCGTGCAACCAAGGATGAGCCAAAATGTGGAATCCACGAAAATGCTCTTGTTGCATAACACTAGAGAGACTCTAGCACGATTGCACAATAGGCGGATACGAAGACTTGTGCACAACCTACTAAGCAAAAATGCAATGACTTCTATCCCAAGTATGCTCTATGTATGGTATTCCGATGATATGATCCAAGATGATATAGTATGACAATCTTAATGTTGTATGAGGAATTAAGATGGAAAATTGTCCCCAGGAAACCTCTGGTCAAGCCTGAGGAGATCCCGCTTCTATCAACGAGAATGCACACATTGCATGAGTGGTACCTGAGAGAAGTAAACAACGGGCGACTGTAACAGCCTGGCTTTTGGCCCGTTTCTTTTTCTTTTTGATTTATTGGGTTTTGCTCTGTTTTTCTTTTAGGAGTGGTTATGTGGCCTTGCCACCTGGGAAATCATCCTCATTCCCCTCCCATGTGGCTCATCATTCTCAAAACTTTCCCAACATCATTCCATTTCCATTCTATCCCAAACCCTAAAATTCTTTTCTTAGGAATATTCCTTTTTCTATAACAGGAATAACCCTGTCCGCCCTAGGTTGTGAAGCAACCTATATTTTTGTCACTCCCAAAAATCCCAATTAATTCTCATAAATTCTTTGGGTCATATGTTGCTCAAATATGCCCAAACTTTCCTGCCCTAGCCCAAGAATAATTCCCCAATGATTATTCTTCATTTCTGTCCAGTGTGGCTTGTGTGAAGGAAGTGCCACCTATCCTTTACTGATTGGTCCCAAACCTTTTGGGCATTCTCTTATGTCCAAATCATTGCCTCATGCCAAAATTCAACATTATTTTCCTAGCCAATATTCCTCAGAATTTTTTCAAACTTTCTGTCAGACATAAGGCATTGTGAAGGAAGTACTAGCTAGGAGTTTCCAAATGAGTTGAAATTTTGCACACTCCTTAATGTGCTCATATCATCACACTCCTGCAAATTTCAGCCCCATCCAATCATCTATGTGAGCACAAGGTCAAATATTTGATTATGTTAATATTTTCAGGTTGTGAAGCAAGTATATTTTATATTGCTTCATGAATTCTAAGAAATTACTAGATTGTGATCCTACCCAAATAACATCATTCCACCAAATCTGGGACCAATTCATCGAGCCAATATTTCTCTAGGATTTTTTCAAGTTTCTGGACTGAGAGAATAGCTGTGAAGGAAGTACCATTTTGGTGAATCCAATTGGTATGAAATTTTTACAGCACCTTTATCTGTCCAAATCACTAAGTCTTGCCAAATTTGAGCTCACGTGGACACACCATTTGAGTGCATCATCTTGATCCATTTTCTGGACCATCTGGGTCAGTTGCAAAGTAACTATGTTAAACCTTGATCCAAATCTTCTCAAAGTTAACAGGATTATAGTCGTTCCTAAGCCGACCACCCTAGACAAACTCTTTGGCTCCAGTAAAGTTCCCGTTGATCACCAGTGCATGGCCAAGTTTACTGCAGTAAACTTCAGACGATGATTACCATTAAACCATGGCATCCCAGATCCAACCATGGCCTCATCAATGCTCTATCTTGGAAGGACTATCAGCTAGACAATGTTTTGGGTGCTGTAGAGCATTGAATGCCACAGTTCACATGGTGACTACGACGATGGCATGCCTGTGCATGCGCTCTGTGCGCAGTGGCCGCATCCAGGGCGAAGTTTCTGCTTTGTCCGCTCCCCACTCATCGTCTTTGTGCGCGTGAGCATGTCCCTTGGCTTCTCGTCATCATCGCCGTTCCCCTCTCCCCCTCCCCCTCCATCTGCTTCCTCACCGACGCTCGCCGACGCACGCCCACGGGAGCACAATGCCCGACAGGGCATTAATGGCGATTGGCTCTTCTTCCTCTGCTCCCCCCTTGGCGCCTGCTGCTCCGTGACCTTCGCCCGCTCCCCCTCGTCGTGTTCCTGTACCCGCCCGTGCTTGCTGAGCCTTGCCAGAGCATCCATCACAAGTAAAGTGTCCAAGTCTCCATGATGAATAAGCATAGATGCAACAATTGGAGGCAAGCGACAATGAACAAGATATATCATGTGAGAGGCATGAACATATATGTCATCAACCCAAGAAAGCGAGTAAGAGTGGAGCATGGGTGATGCGACAAAGCAAGCAATCATAGTGATCAAGTCAAGCAAGCTAGTAGTGCGAAGATGCAACATACTAGAAGGGATCATGGCAAGCATGTCATGGGTGCAAATAGTGTGCATGAATAATTCACATGACATAGCACAAGCATGAAAGGAAGATATGAGCAAAGTAGGTTCATGGTGTTGGCAAGAAGTCCTATGTAAATAGCAATGGAACTTCATGACTCTCCCAACACAACAAGCAACAATAGCATGAGGCACAAAGAAATCATGGCAATAGCTACAAGGATCTCCACTAAGCATGCAAATACACATAGGAGTAGCATAATGGTGAATCATGGGTAGATGCAAGCAAGGGTCACAATTGCATGGCAAAATCATGTAAAGAGGCATAGCATGCAAAGTGAACACGATAGTATGGGCATAAGGTAACAAGTGATATATAGCCCATAGCCGTGTGAGAGCCAAGTAAAAGAGATGCGTGTAGTCCTTGCGCTAAGGGAAAAGGTGGGAATGATAATCCACGGGATCCCAAATCATCGTTGCTCTCAAGAGCTCGTTTCGTCAACTATTGGGATTGATAGGTTGACGAGTATACATGAGTACCTACACAAAACAAAGGCAAAGGAAAAATTGTGTGTGCGTTGTATATGTACACATCATCCATCATGATGCGCACGTGCATGTGTTGGTTAGCACAAAATAGCCAATGCTCAAATAAATGAGATGCGTGATATAGAAACATGTCATCCATCATGATAGGTTTGTTGTTATGTATAGCATAATGGAGACTCAAGTTGTGTAATGCATCATGGGAAATATCTAGAGCATTTTTATGCGTGGAATGCATATCGTGCAAGCAATTATGAGAATCATGCAAAGTATGGAATGCGTCAAAATCTCCTAATATATATGAGGAAACTATGGGGGTCTCCTCATGAGGATTAATTGGAACATCACATGGAGAATATTGACAACATCCAAAACAATGCATATTTGGTTCTAAGTGATCATGGCATGGAATAGTAGATGAATTGCGCAAATCATGTAAAGGAAGCTTAGCAATATCATCACAAGAAAAACAAAAGCCAATGACCATCATCTCGTCATGTATGCCATAAGTGCAAATGGGATTTATTTTAATGGGGCATGCATAATTACTATGTTGAGATTGAAATGGTGCAGTATGGGATATCTCACTCATAGCATATGACAAGTTTAAAGGATTGTCGAACATGATGTGACCTAAAGAATTTTCACATGATATCCTATGGAGCATAGCATCACAACTAGGTAAATCAACATGCTCATCATCATATTCATCATAAATGGGTGGCATATCTAAGCATGTAGAAGACATAGTATGTGGTGAATCCATAAGGTGATCATCATCATGCAAGCAATCATTTGGAAGATAGTCCACTAGTGGGACAAGAGAAGTACCATCACCTAGGTTACCTTTGGAGCATCGCTCATGTGTTGTAGGTGAGGTGTCGAAGACCAAGTCGTGGTCAACTTTATCTTGATGGAACCATGTGGGGGGTGCATCATCGTCCACCATGGCCATCATCGTCTCCATTGGAGGTATGGGCTCGTCGAGGATAGGCATGTCGTCTTGTAGGAGACCTAGCAGCAAAGAAGAAAACACACTCCGAGTAGAGGTTAAGTTGTTAGAAATCATAGTGGCCTCACATGCCGTGTCAACTACCTCACTCACTAAGTGTTGTGGCTCACTCACTCCCTCTTGGATGCTCTCACTCATATGGTTGGTGGAGTCACCCAAATGGCTCTCAAGCTCACATAGGATGTGTGGCATGCTCTCATGTGTGGGACTAGTGGTGGTCACACTCATCCTCTCGTAGAAAATGCACTCAATGTCATATATGGTGGAGTCACTCATCTCACTCATGGGGTGGTGGCTCTCCTCACATGGCAATTGGGTCATCTCATGATATGTGGGTGTCGGAGAGATGTAGGTGCAAACGTCTCCATGCTCAATCATGTCGTAGTCGTAACCGTGGATGAAGGCCGAAGATGGCACATTATCACTCTCCTCTAAGACCAAAGATAAGGTCTCATGTGCGGTCTCGTAGCTTGACTCGGAGTATGAGTCCAATATGGGCGCCGTCTTCATGTTGTTGAAGAAGTTCATGCTCATCGCCCTAGTCGAAGGGGATGGCCCTTGCTCGAACTTCTTATCACCGTCTTGTTGTTGGAGGCCCATATGATGTGGCACCCCGTAGCTCATCTCCACGACCGAAGGGAAATTCCCATGCTCAGCCATCTTTCTTGAGGGGCTTCTGATACGGAGTATCCTACGGTCATCCCCATGGACCTACCATCATCTCATCAAGAGCCAAGAGGACCCATGACACGAGCACGAGCTAGAGCTCTCGAGAACGAGGTGACGTCCTTCCTTAGTGATACCACATATGATCCTCTCGAGACATGGCTACTACCTAAGTCCGAGATGTTGTGCATGATTAGGTACCAAGAGGACCCTCCCGAAGATGCACGTGAAGACGGACAAGCCCCCAAGTTCATGGATGAAGAGAACCGACAAAAGGAGTCAAGAACAACTCCCAGGCCCCGGACATCCGGCCCCAGCCCCGGATGTCCGGCTCCTCCCGAAGGCCCGGACATCCGGCCCGATGCCCGGACGTCCGGCCCCGTCTATCTGCGCACAGTAAAAGGCCGAAGCCCATGTACCCTTTCACCCCCTAGACTATATATACTCTCCTCCTACCTACGTTTTAGGGTTAGCAAAGGATTAGCTCATATTTTGTGTGAGAGCTTTGCTCATCCACTTGGTTACCTTCTCCTCGGAGATCGTGCCTCCTTGGAGAAGATCCCCCAAGAGGATTCAAGACCCCTTCACGGGAAGAACCTCAAGACCTCCTCACGGAGAAGATTGTGCAACTTGTATCATCCTTAGTTGACCGTGGAGCATGTATCTCTTATGTGTTTGAGGATCTAGCATATGTGTGACTATTTCTTGTTGGTTTTAGTGATTCTCTCGTGTTTCTCCTCGTGATTTCCCCCTCGTGTTCCTCATGTTCTTCGCGGGATCCGCTCCTTTCGTGAAAGATCGGCCCCTAGGGTTTCCATCCTACATCATCTTGGTATCTAGAGTCACGTTGATCACGATTTCGGAGCCTCCCCATTGTGTTTCTAGCCTTGTTTTGTTGTTTTTGTCCCTAATTTGAAAATTCCCCACAAAAATAGCCCCAAATATTTTTTGTGATTCATTGGTGTGATGAAGTTTTGTTGGATTTGATCCGTGATTTCATGTGTTGCAGGTAGATCTAGCTTTCCATCCACTTTTCCCCAATTTCCATCCACAAATTTCCGCGAATTTTGCCCAGATTTCACCTCTCCACGCGAAGATCTTCGATTTCGTCCATGGATCCAGAGCCCGGACATCCGGTCATCAAGCCCGGACATCCGGCCCTTGGCAGCAACATCTCCATCCACCGCCCCATTTTATGTCCATATTTCGCCAAATTTTGTTCCGGTGCCCACATACACTTCCTCATACCACCACCACTTCCTCATAGCACCGCCATATACCACATACACCACCATCGCTACCAAATCCGACAATTTTGTCCCGTTTTGTCTTGAGAATTTGAGTTGCGGTTCCGTGTCCTATTGTGTTTCGGCTATTTAGGTACGGTTCGACATCAACATCACCGCCGCTCATCTTCGCCACGGACACATCATCAACAACAACCATCTCAACTATATCATCTTGGTATTCGTGCCACCATTTTGACACCATACCATAAGCAAGAACCGGTAACCTCATTTTGGTTTAGTGATACATCATTCTTGCCATTACATTGATAGCCATCATAGCCTTACTCTTTTGCGTCGCTTACCCATCGAGACTAGCCTTTGAGTATTGCTGGCAACGTGACTTGTGCACATTAGTGATCATACTTCCCATAGCATACATACATATCATTGGTGCATATCTTGGTATCATCTCTTATGTCACAAGGTTGTCATCACATACACAATTGCTATCTTGGTTCGTGAAGCATTGCATGAGAAAAGAGCTCAAACAACAACGAGCCAAACAAGCTTTTAATCAAGAAGGGAAAGATAAGAAAAGAGCTTTTAAGCAAGAACCATAGCATCATACAACATTAAGATTGTCATACTAGATCATCTTGGATCATATCATCGAAACACCATACATAGAGCATACTTGGGATAGAAGTCATTGCATTTTTGCTTAGTAGGTTGTGCACAAGTCTTCGTATCCGCCTATTGTGCAATCGTGCTAGCGTCTCTCTAGTGTTGTGCAACAAGAGAATTTTTGTGGATTCCACATTTTGGCTCATCCTTGGTTGCGCAACCCCACTTATCTCTTTGCGTGTGTGTTTCCGTGTACCTTATTTTGCTTGGTCTACTTGTTGCATTGCAAACTTGCGGATCTTTTCCAACATTATTGAAGCTCACTAACAATTGCATCAAATTTTGTGCCACCATCCTAACCAAGCTCCACCATAAGCTTTTACTTGTGTAGGTGTGAGAAACCGACAAGAACTGGTACCAATTGTGCTATTTCCTTGTTCCACATTGGAGTGATCTTGATCCACCTTCAACTTTGGTCAAGGTACATTTGGTTTACGTTCTTCTCTGTCTACCACTCACATATTTTCCTTGGTATGATGGATAGGCCAAGTACTTCTACCAACCCACTCTTCATCGGGCAAGACAACGACATGAACTCCTACGCCACAAAAGAGCCACCTCTTTGGTGCACAACGTGCTTTGCATCAAGAGCAACAAGCAATGAGTGAATGAATCGACAACCTCAGCACCGACTTGCGAATCTCCGAGAAACGTACAAGAGACTACTTCGACCACAAGCTCGACGATCACAAGCAAGAGAATGATGCAATAATGGACGAGATTCGTGCTTTGTTGCTCAACCGCTCTTCTTCCACTTCGTCCTCATCAAGACGAAGCCGCTCAAGTCGACACTCCGACTTCACTCTCTCTGGCTCAAGTACACCGACATCGAACACTCTTCGACATGCCTCACGCAAAGATCATCAAGAAAGCCTCAATCCTCTACACGACAACAACTCTCAAGAGCACCGACACCATCAAAACCAAGCTAATTTGCACAAGCACAAGAATGGCAACGACAACGCCAACGGGAAGAGGAAGAGCGAGCACGCCTACACCAAGATGCACAAGATGCCGAGGCACAATGCCAAGAACAACAACTACGTGAAGCTCAAGAACTTGAGGCGCAGCGTGCCCTTCGAGATTCAAGTCACGCCGTCGCCACATGCAATCGCCATCGGCGTGAACAAGAAGAAGCACTTTGTGATGAAGTTCAAGAGAGGATTTACCAATCACGTGCGCATGGTCAAGTTCCTCAAGTTTGTCCTCGATCTCGACAAGCCCCTCCACAAGCTCCACAAGAACCCCAAGTTCACCAAGAGCATGAAGACAATGGAAATCCTCCACGACAAGAGCAACATGAGGTCGACAACCCTCCTCGCCAAGAGCAATACGAGTTTGACAATCCTCAACAACATGGGCGTCATCATCCTCGACCCCAACACAATGAAGAGCAACGCTACGGCAAGCTAAAGTTCTCCATGCCCAAGTTCAATGGAAGCAATGATCCCGAAGAGTACCTTTCATGGGCATTGAAGGTCGACAAAATCTTCCGCTTGCACAACTATGATGAAGAGAAGAAGATCGTGATGGCATCCCTTGAGTTCCAAGATTACGTCCTCATTTGGTGGGAACAAGTCATTGAGCGACGAGAAGCAAGAGGTGAACCACCCATCACTACTTGGACGCAAATGAAGGATGTCATGAGAGCATGCTTCGTGCCTACCTACTACAACCGCGACCTCTTCAAGAAACTGCAACTACTCAAGCAAGGAACCAAGAGCATTGAAGAGTACTACAAGGAAATGGAGATTGCAATGATACGAGTCAATGTCACGGAAGATGATGAGCAAACTATGGCACGTTTCTTGAATGGACTCAATCATCCTATCAAGAAGATTGCCGACTTCCAACCATACTCGAACCTCATCGAGCTAGTGCATCAAGCTACCAAAGCGGAACGTCAAGTGCAAGATGACTTCAAGTATGCCAAGTTCTCATCCAAGTCATACGGCTTCTCAAACACCCAAGCTTCAACGACTCCAACACCATCTACCAAGCCTTCTACAAGCAACATCGACAAGTCGAGTTACAAGAAAACTTCGACTGCTCTAAGTCATCCTACTACAAGCAACTTGAAGCGGATAGCTTCATCATCATCTACCCCGACCGACGAGACCGTCAAGACAAGTTCCTTCAAATGCTTCACATGCGGAGGCCGAGGCCACAAGTCCTTTGAGTGTACCAACAAGTGAACCATGAGCCTCAACGACGATGGTACATACGACTCCATGAGTGAAGGAGAAACGGAAGCGCTTGAGCAAGTCGCCATGCACCGGCAAGTGAATGATGAAGAGGAACAAGTCTTTCGTGATGAAAATTCAAGTCCCGCTCTCATTGTCTCCAAGGTCTTGACTCTTAAACGTCACCAAGAAGAAGACCAAAGATGCCATATCTTTCATACCAAGGCCGACATCAATGGAAGGTCCATCAAGGTCATCATCGATGCTGGGAGTTGTCATAACTTAGCAAGTGAAGAACTTTGCTCCAAGCTCCAATTTCCCAAGACGAAGCACCCACATCCCTACAAAGTTCAATGGCTTAGCGACTCCGGCACTATCCAAGTCGAGCATCGAGTACAAGTCTCCTTCAAAATTGGCGCTTACGAAGACACTTTGGAGTGTGATGTCATTCCAATGAACGTTTGCCACCTTTTTCTTTGTCGACCATGGCAATTTGATAGAGGTGTGATCCACAACGGCCGAACGAACCACAACATCTTCAAGATGAAAGGAAAGGAGTACGTACTTCACCCTATGTCTCCAAGCCAAGTGATCGCCGACAAGCAGGCCACCCATTGTGGAGAGAATGCTGAGAGAGTGAGCCACCAAAAAGAGAGTGAGCGCCACAAGCCCAAATCGAGTGCCTCCACGATGAGCGAAAAGAAGAACTTAGTTCTATTTGCCACCAAAAGTGAGATAAGAGGAGTGTGTGAGAACCCATCTAGTGTCCTACACTATGTACTTTTGTGCAAGGACGACGCACCAAAAGCTAACACCTCTCACGCTCTACCTTTAGTGTTGTCTTCTCTTTTGCAGGAATTCCAAGATGTTTTCCCCGACGAGCTACCTCCGGGACTACCGCCACTACGAGGCATCAAGCACCGCATCGACCTCATCCCCGGAGCACCTCTTCCGAACAAAGCTCCCTACCGAGTCAACCCCGAAGAAACCAAAGAAATACAAAGGCAAGTAAAGCATCTCATAGACCATGGACATGTGCGTGAAAGTTTGAGTCCTTGTGCTGTTCCGGTCATTCTTATGCCAAAACGAGATGGTAGCTTTTGCATGTGCTCCGATTGTAGAACTATCAATGCCATCACTGTTCGCTATACGTATCCCATTCCACGCCTTGATGATATGCTTGATGAAATTAGTGTTGCCACTATGTTTTCAAAAATTGATCTTAAAAGTGGTTACTATCAAATCCGCATACAATAGGGTGATGAATGGAAAATCGCTTTCAAAACAAAGTTTGGTTTGTATGAGTGGTTAGTCATGCCTATGGGTCTATCGGAAGCATCGGGTACTTTTATGCGTCTTATGAATCATGTCTTTCACCCCTACATTGGTGAGTTTGTTATGGTCATGTCACCCATGGGGCGCTTCTACTTTGATGATATCCTTGTTTATAGCAAATCTCTTAAAGATCATGTCACCCATGTCCGAACCGTTTTGCAAACTCTTCGAAAAGAGCGTCTCTATGCTAACATGGAAAAGTGCCTTTTTGGCATTGATAAGCTCGTTTTCTTGGGTTTTGTTGTTTCCTCTAAGGGTGTTCATGTTGATGACTCTAAGATCAATGCTATTAAAACTTGGCCACAACCAACCAACTTGCATCAAGTGCGTAGCTTCCTTGGTCTAGCCAGTTTCTACCGTAGATTTGTGAAGGACTTTAGCACCATAGCTTCACCTTTGCATGCTTTGAGCAAGAAAAATGCGCCTTTTGTTTGGGGACCATCCCAAGATACCTCTTTCAATGAGCTTAAGAATTTTCTTACTCATGCTCCCCTGCTTGCATACTCAACTTTGACAAACCCTTTTGTATTCATTGTGATTCTAGTGGTAATGGCATAGGAGGCGTGTTAACGCAGGAGAAGCGCCCCATAGCTTACTTTAGTGAGAAACTTTCCGGAGCGCAACTCAACTACCCCATCTATGACAAAAGTTATATGCTTTAGTGCGAGTTTTGCATGAATGGGAACATTATCTTTTCGCTCATGAATTTATCATTCATACCGGTCATGAAACGCTTAAATACCTTAAGGGTCAAACTAAGTTGAACAAGCATCATGCTAAGTGGTGTGGATTCATTGAGTCATTTCCTTATGTCATCAACTACATCAAAGGTAAGGAAAATGTTGTGGCGGACGCTCTTCTCGCATATGCATGCTTGTTACTCAACTTGAATTGGATGTCATTGGCTTTGAGCACATAAAATACTTGTATGCGCATGATCCAACTTTTGCTACTCCTTATGCCAAGTGTTTGACGCACACATCTCGGGAACGCTATTACATCAAAAATGGATATCTTATGAGAGGTAACAAGCTTTGCATCCCCGAGTCTTCTCTTCGTTTGTTGCTTTTGCTTCATACCGATCATGAAACGCTTAAATACCTTAAGGGTCAAACTAAGTTGATTAAGCGTCATGCTAAGTTGAGTAAATTCATTGAGTCTTTTCCTTATGTCATCAAGTACATCAAAGGTAAGGAAAATGTTGTGGCAGACACTCTTTCCCGCATATGCATGCTTGTTACTCAACTTGAATTGGATGTCATTGGCTTTGAGCACATAAAAGACTTGTATGTGCATGATCCAACTTTTGCTACTCCTTATGCCAAGTGTTTAACGCACACATCTTGGGAACGCTATTACATAAAAAATGGATATCTTATGAGAGGTAACAAGCTTTGCATCCCCGAGTCTTCTCTTCGTTTGTTGCTTTTGCAGGAATCTCATGGAGGAGGACTAATGGGACATTTTGGACGCGATAAGACTTTCGCTACGCTCTCCAAGAAATATTATTGGCCCAAGATGTTTCGCGACATCAACCGCTTCACCAACCGATGCTCTACATGTCACAAAGCTAAGTCTAAAGCTCAATCCCATGGCCTTCACATGCCTCTCCCAATTCCATATCAACCATGGGAAGATATTAGCATGGATTTTGTACTTGGATTGCCTAGAACTCAAAATGGAAAGGATTCGGTATTTGTTATTGTGGATCGATTCTCTAAGATGGCACATTTCACTCCTTGCAACAAGATAGACGATGCTTCACATGTTGCCAATATCTTTTGTAGGGAAATCTTACGACTACATGGAGTGCCAAAGACGATCGTCTCAGACCGCGACGTCAAGTTCTTGAGTTACTTTTGGAAGACCCTATGCGCCAAGCTCGGAATCAAGCTACTCTTCTCCACGGCGTACCATCCACAAACCGACGGCCAAACGAAGGTGACCAACTACACACTCTCTGCTCTACTTCACGTGCTCATCAAGAAGAACATCAAGGAGTGGGAGGAGTGTCTACCTATTGCTAAGTTCACCTACAACCACGCAAGACACTCAACCGGCATGTCCCCCTTCGAGGTCGTCTACGGATTCAACCCTTTGTCCCCATTGGACATTCTTCCTCTACCACTACAAGAGCACATCAATATGGACGCAAGTGCATGTGTGAACCATCTCAAGAAGGTGCATGAAGATACAAGGCACACCATCGAGCGCCACGTACAACGACTTGCGACCAAGCTCAACATCAACAAGCACCCCATGGTGTTCAACATTGGAGATCTTGTGTGGCTACACCTTCACAAGGACCGGTTCCCCAACGAACGTAAGTCCAAACTTCGACCACGAGTGCATGGACCCTTCCAGGTGCTTGAATGCTACAACAACAACGCCTACAAGATCGACATTCCACGTGACAAGTACTCCGTGAGCGACATCTTCAACGTCAAAGATCTCTCGCCTTACCATGGTGATGAGGATTTCGATCCGAGGTCGGATCTTCCCCAATGGAGGGGAGATGATGCGGAGCATCCTACGGTCATCCCCATGGACCTACCATTGTCTCATCAAGAGCCAGGAGGACCCATGACACGAGCATGAGCTAGAGCTCTTGAGAACGAGGTGACCACCTTCCTTAGTGATATCACATATGATCCTCTTGAGACATGGCTACTACCTAAGTCCGAGATGTTGTGCATGATTATGTAACAAGAGGACCCTCCCGAAGATGCACGTGAAGACGGACAAGCCCCCAAGTTCACGGATGAAGAGAACCGACGGAAGGAGTCAAGAACAACTCCCAGGCCCCGAACATCCGGCCGTTACCTCGGACATCCGGCCCCTGGTAGTGTCAACAGCAGCAAGGAGCCAGCGGCCAAGTCCACCAGGCCCGGACATCCGGTGACTGACCCGGAAATCCGGCCTCCCACCTGGATATCCGGACACCACCGATCCAGAAGACAGAAGAGGCGCCCCGTCAGCCCGGACATCTGGCCCCAGCCCCGGACGTCCGGCTCCTCCCGAAGGCCCGGACATCCGGCCCGACGCCCAGACGTCCGGACCCGTCTGTCTGCGCACAGTAAAGGGCCGAAGCCCATGTACCCTTTCACCCCCTAGACTATATATGCTCTCCTCCTACCTACGTTTTTGGGTTAGCAAAGGATTAGCTCATATTTTGTGTGAGAGCTTTGCTCATCCACTTGGTTACCTTCTCCTCGGAGATCGCACCTCCTCGGAGAAGATCCCCCAAGCGGTTTCAAGACCCCTTCACGGGAAGAACCCCAAGACCTCCTCACGGAGAAGATCGTGCTACTTGTATCATCCTTAGTTGATCGTGGACCACGTATCTCTTATGTGTTTGAGGATCTAGCATATGTGTGACTATTTCTTGTTGGTTTTAGTGATTATCTCGTGTTTCCCCTCGTGATTTCCCTCGTTTCCCCCCTCGAGTTCCTCATGTTCTTTGCGGGATCCGCTCCTTTCGTGAAAGATCGGCCCCTAGGGTTTCCATCCTACATCAGCTTTCGAAGATGGAAGTGTCTCCCTTTGATGCGGAGCATCCCAAGATCATCCCCATGCACCTACCTATGTCTCCCACAACACCACTTGGACCAATGACAAGGGCACAAGCAAAAGCTATCGAAGATAAGGCGAACTCGCTCCTCTCCGAACTACCACTTCCTATACATGAGACATGGCTACTACCTCAAGCGGAAACACTATGCGTGATGAGGTACTTGGAGGAGAGCCACGGAGCAGCTACACCCATCGACAAGGCGACGAGGACACCAAGCGCCAAGGTCATGAAGAAGGAAGGCCAACGAAGCTACAGCCACCGGACGACCGGTCGAGATCGAACGTCCGGAGCCTGAAGTCCCAGCCAAGCCCCCCAGCGAGTGGACGTCCGGCTCGGACCGGACGATCGGTGTCACAGCACCTGAGCCAAATTAGCGGAAGACCGACGCCACCGGACGACCGGCGACCGGACGACCGGCGAACTCCAGAAATCCGGTGCCCAATCACCCGAGCCAGAACCCAGCAGAAGTCCGGAAGCCACCGGACGTCCGGACGGCCATGAGCCACCGGACGACCGCTACCCACCGGACGTCCAGTACTTGTCTGCGCACAGGATTTGGGCCCGAGGCCCATGTACGCCCTCACTTCGTCCCCTTTTGCACCAAGACTATAAATAGACCTCCTACTCCTCCTAGCTAGGGTTAGCATTGTGATAGCTCATATTAGAGATAGAGCCTCGCTCATCCACATCGGATCTACTCCTTGAGAGAGACCGCGGCCCCTCTACGGAGAAGATCCCCTTGGATTCAAGACCCCCTTTTGGGTGGCCCCATCAAGACCTCCTTTCGAGAAGAACCGGTTACCGTGTATCGTCCCTTGTTGATCGTGGATCATGTATCTCCCTTTGTGTTCATGGATCTAGCACATGTGTGATCATACTTGTTGGTTTGAGTGTTTCTCTTGTGTTCCCCTTTGTGATTTCCCCTCATGTTTCCCCTCGTGTTCTTCATGTTCATCGCGGGACCCGCTCCTTTCATGAAAGATCGGCCATCCAGGGTTCCACCCTACATCATCTTGGTATCAGAGCCAGGTTGATCATGATTTCGGAGCCTCCCCATTGTGTTTCTAGCTTTGCTTTTGTTGATTTTGTCCCTAATTCGAGAAGTCCCCACAAAAATGGCCCTAATTTTTTTTTTGTGAATTGTTGGTGTGATGAAATTTTGTTGGATTCGATCAGTGGATTTGCTTTGCCTTGAGTGGATCCAACTTTCCCCTTCATCTCCACCTTTTCCATCCACTAAATCGCCCAGATTCGACGGATTTTGACCTCTCCTTGAAGAACCCTAGTTGTTCATCCCGTGCCCGATTTTCGCCCAGGCACCGGACGTCCGTCAGCTACCGGACGACCGTAACCACCGGACGTCCGCAAAACCCTGATGAAACTGAATTTCCACCCCCCGAAATTGCAACCACCGCCCCACTTCCGCATACAGATCCCCATACCACCACCACTTTCCGCAACCACCATTGCTTACTTGTTTCGCACGCCGATATGTTTTGCCACTTTGCGCTTTGAGAATTTGAGTTGGGGTTCCGTGTCCTATTGTGTTTCGGCTATTTAGGTACGATTCAACATCAACATCACCACCGCTCGTCTTTGCCACGGACCTGTCATCAACAACGACCACTTCTCCTTTTGGTCACCGTCATCCGTTCTTGCTTAGGACGAGGAACCAAAGAACGGTAACCTCATTTTGGTATTGTGATACATCATTCTTGCCATTACATTGATAACCATCATAGCCTTACCTTTTGCGTCGCTTACCCATCGAGACTAGCCTTTGAGTATTGCCGGCAACGTGACTTGTGCACATTAGTGATCATACTTCCCATAGCATACATACATATTATTGGTGCATATCATCTCTTGTGTCACAAAGTGTCATCGCATACTCAATTACTATCTTGGTTCGTGAAGCATTGCATGAGAAAAGAGCTCAAACACAAAGAGCCAAACAATCTTTTAAGCAAAATGGAAAGATAAGCAAAGAGCTTTTAAGCAAGAACCATAGCATCATACAACATTAAGATTGTCATACTAGATCATCTTGGATCATATCATCGAAATACCATACATAGAGCATGCTTGGGATAGAAGTCGTTGCATTTTTGCTTAGTAGGTTGTGCAAAAGTCTTCATATCCGCCTATTGTGCAATTGTGCTAGTGTCTCTCTGGTGTTGTGCAACAAGAGCATTTTTGTGGACTCTACATTTTGGCTCATCCTTGGTTGCACGACCCCATTTCATCTCTTTGCGTGTGGTTTCCGTGTACCTTATTTTGCTTGGTCAACTTGTTGCATTGCAAATTTATGAATCTTTTCCAACATTATTGAAGCTCACTAACAATTGCATCAAATTTTGTGCCACCATCCTAACCAAGCTCCACCATAAGCTTTTACTTGTGTAGGTGTGAGAAACCGACAAGAATTGGTACCAATTTTGCTATTTCCTTGTTACACATTGGAGTGATCTTGATCCACCTTCAACTTTGGTCAAGGTACATTTGGTATACGTTCTTCTCTTTCTACCACTCAAATATTTCCCTTGGAATGATGGATAGGCCAAGTACTTCTACCAACCCACTCTTCATCGGGCAAGATGATGACATGAACTCGTACGTCACAAAGAGCCACCTCTTTGGTGCACAACATGCTTTGCATCAAGAGCAACAAGCAATGAGCGAACGCATCGACAACCCCGCCACCGACTTGCGACTCTCCGAGCAACGTACAAGAGATTACTTCGACCACAAGCTCAATGACTACAAGCAAGAGAATGACGCAAGAATGGATGTGATTCATGCTTTGTTGCTTAACCGCTCTTCTTCCACTTCGTCCTCATCAAGACGGAGCCGCTCAAGTCGACACTCCGACTACACTATCTCCGGCTCAAGTACACTGACATCGAATACTCTTCGTCGTGCCGCGCGCCAAGATCGTCAAGCCAACCGCAACCCTCTACACGACAACAACTCTCAAGAACAATGACATTGTCAAAACCAAGCTACCTTTGCACAAGCACGAGAACGACAATGACAACGCTAACACGAAGAGGAAGAGCGAGCACGCCTACACCAACAAGCACAAGATGCCGAGGCACAACGTCAAGAGCAACAATTGCGAGAAGCTCAAGCACTTGAGGCGCAACAAGCCCTCCGAGAATCAAGTCGAGCCGTAGCCAACCGAGGCCGACAAGCTCGTGAACATCAAGAGGCACTTCGCGAAGAAGTTCAAGAACGTATATATCAAGCTCGCGTGCATCGTCAAGCTCGACAAGTTCCTCCACAAGCTCGCCAAGAACATCAAGTTCAATAAGATCAAGAAGACAATGGAAATCCTCCACGGCAAGAGCAAGTTGTGAGAGATGATCCTCCTCGTCAAGGACGTCATCATCCCCGACCCGAACACAATGAAGAGCAACGCTACGGCAAGCTAATGTTCACCATGCCCAAGTTCAATGGAAGAAATGATCCCGAAGAGTACCTTTCATGGGCATTGAAGGTCTACAAAATCTTCCGCTTGCACAACTATGAACAAGAGAAGAAGATCGCGATGGCATCCCTTGATTTCCAAGACTATGTCCTCATTTGGTGCGAACAAGTCATTGAGCACAGAGAGGCAAAAGGTGAACCACCCATCGCTACTTGGGCGCAAATGAAGGATGTCATGAGAGTACGCTTCGTGCCTACCTACTACAACCGCGACCTTTTCAAGAAACTACAACTCCTCAAGGAAGGAACCAAGAGCGTTGAAGAGTACTACAAGGAAATGGAGATTGCAATGATACGAGCCAATGTCATGGAAGATGATGAGCAAACTATGGCACGTTTCTTGAATGGACTCAATCATCCCATCAAGAAGATCGCCGACTTCCAACCATACTCGAACCTCATCGACCTAGTGCATCAAGCTACCAAAGCAGAACGTCAAGTGCAAGATGACTTCAAGTATGCCAAGTTCTCATCCAAGTCCTATGGTTTCTCCAACACCCAAGCTTCAAAGACTCCAACACCTTCTACATCAACCAAGCTTTCTAGAAGCAACATCGACAAGTCAAGTTACAGGAAAGCTTCGGCAACCTCAAGTCATCCTCCTACAACGAGCAACTTCAAGCCGAGAGCTTCATCATCATCTACCCCAACCGATGAGACCGTCAAGACAAGTTCCTTCAAATGCTTCACATGCGGAGGCCGAGGTCACAAGTCCTTTGAGTGTACCAACAAGCGGACCATGATCCTCAATGACGATGGTACATACGATTCCATGAGTGAAGGAGAAACGGAAGCACTTGAGCAAGTCGCCATGCACCGGCAAGTGAATGATGAAGAGGAACAAGTATTTTGTGATGAAGATTCAAGTCCCGCTCTCGTTGTCTCCAAGGTCTTGACCCTTTAACATCACCAAGAAGAAGACCAGAGATGCCAAATATTCCATACCAAGGCCGGCATCAATGGAAGGTCCGTCAAGGTCATCATCGATGGAGGGAGTTGTCAAAACTTAGCAAGTGAAGAACTTTGCTCCAAGATCCAATTGCCAAGACGAAGCACCCACATCCGTACAAAGTTCAATGGCTAAGCGACTCTGGCACTATTCAAGTCGAGCATAGAGTGCAAATCTCCTTCAAAATCGGAGCTTACAAAGACACTTTGGAGTCTGAAGTCGTTCCAATGATAGTTTGCCACCTTCTTCTTGGTTGACCATGGCAATTTGATAGAGGTGTCACCCACAACGGCCGAACGAACCACTACATCTTCAAAATGAAATGAAAGGAGTACGTACTTCGCCCTATGTCTCCAAGCCAAGTGATCGCCGACAAGCAAGCCACCCATCGTGGAGAGAATAGTGAGAGAGCGAACCACCAAAAAGAGAGTGAGCGCCACAAGCCCAAATTGAGTGCCTCCACAATTAGCGAAAAGAAGAATTTAGTTCTATTTGCCACCAAAAGTGAGATAAGAGAAGTGTGTGAGAACCCAGCTAGTGTCATGCACTATGTCCTTTTGTGAAAGGATGATGCACCAAAAGCTAACAACCTCTCACACTCTACCTTTAGTATTGTCTTATCTTTTGCAGGAATTCCAAGATGTTTTCCCCAACGAGCTACCTCTGGGACTACCTCCACTACGAGGCAACGAGCACCGCATCGACCTCATCCCCGGAGCACCACTTCCGAACAAAGCTCCCTACCGCGTCAACCCCGAAGAAACCAAAGAAATACAAAGGCAAGTAAAACATCTCATAGATCATGGACATGTGTGTGAAAGTTTGAGTCCTTGTGCCGTTTCGTTCATTCTTGTGCCAAAAAGACACGGTAGCTTTCGCATGTGTTCCAATTGTAGACCTATCAATGCTATCACCGTTCGCTATAGGTATCACATTCCACGCCTTGATGATATGCTTGATGAACTTAGTGGTGCCACTATATTTTCCAAAATTGACCTTAAAATTGGTTACTATCAAATCTGCATACAAGAGGGTGATGAATGGAAAACCGCTTTCAAAACAAAGTTTGGTTTGTATGAGTGGTTGGTCATGCCTATGGGTTTATCGGAAGCACCGGGTACTTTCATGCGTCTTATGAATTATGTGTTTCGGCCTTACATTGGTGAGTTTGTTGTGGTCTTCTTCGATGATATACTTATTTATAGCAAATCTCTTAAAGATCATGTCACCCATGTTCGAACCGTTTTGCAAACTCTTCGAAAAGGGCATCTCTATGCTAACATATAAAAGTGCCTTTCTGGTGTTGACAAGCTCGTTTTCTTGGGTTTTGTTGTTTCCTCTAAGGGTGTTCATGTTGATTACTCTAAGATCAACTATTAAAAATTGGCCACAACCAACCAACTTGCATCAAGTGAGTAGCTTCCTTGGTTTAGCCAATTTCTACCATACATTTTTGAAGGACTTTAACACCATTGCTTCACCTTTGCATGCTTTGAGCAAGAAAAATGCGCCTTTTTTTTGGGGACCATCCCAAGATACCGCTTTCAATGAGTTTAAGAATTTGCTTACTCATGGTCCTGTGCTTGCATTATCCAACTTTGACAAACCCTTTGAGATTCATTGCGATGCTAGTGGTAATGGCATAGGAGGTGTGTTAATGCAAGAGAAGCGCCCCATAGCTTACTTTAGTGAGAAACTTTTTGGAGCGCAACTCAATTACCCCATCTATGACAAAGAGTTATATGCTTTAGTGCGAGTTTTGCATGAATGGGAACATTATCTTCGCCCTCATGAATTTATCATTCATACCGATCATGAAACGCTTAAATACCTTAAGGGTCAAACTAAGTTGAACAAGCGTCATGCTAAGTGGAGTTAATTCATTGAGTCATTTCCTTATGTCATCAAGTACATCAAAGGTAAGGAAAATGTTGTGGCGGATGCTCTTTCCCGCATATGCATGCTTGTTACTCAACTTGAATTGGATGTTATTGGCTTTGAGCACATAAAAGACTTATATGCGAATGCTCCTACTTTTGCTATTCCTTATGCCAAGTGTTTGACGCATACCTCTTGGGAACTCTATTACCTCAAAGATGGATATCAACTAACAAACTTTGCATCCCCGAGTCTTCTCTTCATTTGTTGCTTTTGCAGGAATCTCATGGAGGACTTATAGGACATTTTGGACGTGACAAGACTTTTGCTACGCTCTCCAAGAACTATTATTGGCCCAAGATGTTTCGCAACGTCAAGCGCTTCAACAACCGATGCTCTACATGTCGCAAAGCTAAGTCTAAAGCTCAATCCCATGGCCTTCACATGCCTCTCCCAATTCCATATCATCCATGGGAAGATATTATGGATTTTGTACTTGGATTGCCTAGAACTAGAAATGGAAAGGATTCGATATTTGTCGTTGTGGACCGATTCTCTAAGATGGCACATTTCATTCCTTGCAACAAGATAGACGATGCTTCACATGCTGCCCATATCTTTTGTAGGGAAATACTTCGTCTACATGGAGTGCCAAAGACGATAGTCTCGGACCGCGACGTCAAGTTCCTAAGTGTTCGCACACGAACACGTCACCGTGTACCTCCAACGCCGAGGGTGATGCACCGCAGCTCACACCGAAGGAGACCCGTCCGGAAGCACGGTACGCAAGCAATCCAGCTGGTGCTTTTCAGGACCCAAAACCCCACGCGCCCGGGAGGGACCCCGTTTGGACGTGCGGAGGCTATGGGCTGCCCTAGGTCGGTTCGCCCGCCCCTAGAGCCTTGAGGATCGCTGCCCTTCAACACGAAGAACGAACGAAGTACGAGAGAGAAAGAACAAAGGAGGGATGTAAAACTAGGGTAAAAAGTAGATGTGTTTTGCGATTGTGTGTTGTTATTCAATCAGCCGTCACCCCTTACATATATATGAGGCGGCTGGACTTCCCGTACAAGAAAAGGACTCAAATCCCATCCAAAACATCAAAAGATAACCTAACTCGGACTACGAGGGCCGGAACTTCCGGTCAGCCCGGAACTTCCGGGCTGAAATTACATCAAGTAGCCCTCTTGCACTAAATGTGCAGGTCGCATACTACTTCGGATGACGATGGTCCCAAAAGCAAAGTTGTAGATCTTGCAATGGACAAAAACTCTTCAGTTGATCACTTTTTTCATCCGACGTCATCTTGATGTCGAAATCGGCCCCGCAAATCTGCAAATAATGTTAAAATTCCAGTTTTCGGGGCGCACCGCGTGCAAACTTTCAGTTTAGCCCGGAACCTCCCCGAAAGTTTTGCCCGGAACTTCCGGGGCAAACTTATGCAGCACACTGTTTTGGCTCTAACTTTTGCATACGAACTCCGATTTAGACGTTTTTATATCAAAATCAATCGTCTCGACGAGACAAAGACAATTCGTGTAGAAACATTACTCATATGAGTCCAGCTTGGGGGCATAATCAGCTGAATAGTGTTCTGAATGCAAAATCTCAGTACTTCAAACACAACTTCGGCCTTAGAGATTAGCTCAGATGGCTACGGCCCAAATATCAAAGTTTCTCCTTTTGACGATACGAAACTTTCTCACTTTGAACACTTTTCCATTTGAAGCCTTCTTAATTATGTTTTTGACCATGCCAAAATCTGGTGTCAACACATGCCCCCCTGTTTTTCGGCAAAACTTGCGTGCCGAAAAATAACCTGCATGATGCTTTTCCTAAGGACGATGTCAACACTCCACCGGCCATTTTATGTGCTTAGGGTGATAATTTCTATATCGGCCATGTTTAACTTCTTGTTTACATCATACCCTGGAACCGATTACCACCAATCGGCTTTAAAGAGATGCGAATGAACCTATTCCTCGTAGCACTAAGGAAATCAAACTCTGAGAGGTCACGCCCTGTTAAGCAAGTAACATCCGGATGATTCCAATCCACCGATGCATTGGCCAAAGCAACACAAGCCGAATTATCCGCGTGAATGACTTCTACCTCATCATCGACCCACTGTATTAAGAATTGATGCATGGTAGATGGCACACATTGGTTAGCATAAAACCAATCGCGGCCTAATATAACATTATAGTTACCTTGCACCTCGGCGATGAATAATGTGGTGGCCAAAGTTTTGCTTCCCACGGTGAGTTCCATGCACATCACACCTTTGGCCTCTGTCTTTTCTTTACCCTCAAATCCATTAAGTACCATATTGGTCTTCATCAATGCATCATTATCTAATCCCAACTTCTTGAAGACCAAGTAGGGCATAAGATTTACCACAACACCACCATCAACGAGCATCCTAGCAACCGGCGATCCGTTAATATGACCTTTGAGGTACAATGGCTTCAAGTGTTTCACCGGTTCTTTTGGCTTCTCGAAGATAGCATTATTTGGACCAAAATCTAGTTGAGCCACATCCCCTTCTTCACCTATAGCACGAAACTCGGCAGGTAAGTAATACACCATATTAATATCCATACCTTCCCAAACCGGCGTAGAGTCGTAATCCACCATCGCATCTTCATCCCCCAATGTGTATATTAGGCTCAAAGTTTCCTCAATTGAAGGGGATTTTTCAGGTGGTGTGGACGATGTAATAGGGGTCGCATCATCCTCTTTTGGTGGTGAAGGTGTTGCTACAGCTAATGTAGAAGCATCTGTGTTTTGTTTTTGTTTAGGACTCCACACTTGTTTTGTGAGTGCCATGGGCCGAATTTCACTTAACAATTCGTCCCTTTGCCTCTCCTCTTTGTGCTCTACTTTCTCGTGGTTCCTCATGCGTTGTAATCTCCTTTTCATGGTCTTGGTTAAACCGGGAGGACACCACTTAGGTTGAGTATATTTGGGATCCCTTGGTTTGGCCTTGCTTGTGCTCTCCTCATGATCACTAACCATGGAACCCTGCTGAACAATAACAATATCACCATTAGAAGTAGCCAGATTACCAACAACCGGCTTTTCGATCTCCTTTTGCTTGTCGCATTCTGAAATTCCCGCATTAGATGACTTAACACGCCACACTTTTTTATTGGCCTTACTTGGAGAAATTTTTGTTGGCCGATTAGCACCATAGCTCAAACGGCCTTGTGTGGGATAATAAAGGCTCTCGCGAGCAGGCCTTCTAGGTGCTGCCCAGCCCATATGGAAAGCATAAGGAGCCATTGGGGGCTTGCCCCCATCCTCCACTGAAGCCTCTCATGTAATATGGCGCATAGGAGGGTTGTGACATCCATGGTGTCGGTGCCCATGACCCATATGGCCTTGCATATTGTCGAAACTCTTGCTCCGGAGGCAATCTTGAACGCTTTGAATGTGATGGCCGATTAGAGCTAGAACCGGCCGCTTGACTTGCATATTTGGATAGCAACATATTAAAAGTTGGCTTGATTCTCTTGTTCTTAGTTTCATTCTTTTTCCACTTGCCAACTTCTGAATTCTTGGGCTTGATCAATTTAACATGAGCATCCTCTTGTACTTGTGGTTGCCCCCCGAGTGTAGCATTTTTTATAGTGATCTTCAACACTTCCTTACCATCGGGTTGCTTCTCAAGCACAATCTTTCTTCCCAAGACCTTGTCGCCCTCCTTGCTATTCCTGGGTTCACCAATAAGAACATTATATTTATTAGCGGATTCGGCTATGTTAGGCCGAATTAACATTTTTTCCCTTCCAAGTCTATGGTGTTTATGGGGAAGGGCTGCTTATCAACTTGCATCTCAGCAAAATTCAATCGTCCGTCATTAATGGCTGATTGTATCTGTCATCGAAAAACATTGCAATTATTAGTAGCATGAGAAAATGAATTATGGTACTTGCAATAAGCACGCCGTTTCAGCTCTTCAAATGGCGGTATGGTGTGTGATATTCTAATCATCTTATCTAGCAAGAGAGCATCAAATATTTTATCACACTTTGATATATCAAAAGTAAACCTCATCTCCTCATCACGATTCTTGCGAATCGGCTTAAGAGCATTGCACATATAGGGTTTGGCCTTTGAGGACCAAACAAATTCAGTAGTATAGACATCAACCTCATCGTCCGAATTATCATCATTGTGTTCAATCATATGCATTCTTGGATGATCGGTTGTTGGCCTATGTACCTCTTTACTTCGACTCTCTTGGGCCAAAGCTTTTTGTAAGACTTGATTAATGCTCAAAACTCATAACTTTCTAGCCTCTCTTTAATGTGAGTTTTCAAACCATTAAGAACAAGATCCGCCAAGTCTCTCTTAGTTATCACTAAGCCATAACATCGGTTTTTTATATCTCTAAATCTCTTGACATAATCGGTGACCGATTCATCATGTTTTTGCCTAACCGATGTAAGATGTGACAACTTAAGCTCATTATCGCCGCTATAAAAGTGATCATGAAACTTTTGCTCTAATTGCAACCATAAGAGAATTGAACCATGTGGTAAAGCAGCAAACCATGAAAATGTAGTGCCAGTTAAAGACAGGGGAAATAAACGCACTTTCAACTCTTCTATGGAACCCGCTTCACCCAACTGTGCTAGATACCGACTCACATGCTCCCAAGTCGTTTTCGTACCCTCACCACTAAATTTAACAAAATCAGAAACCTTATAACCTTGAGGGGTAAGAAATTGCATCGAAGTGTTCAGGATAAGGCTTTTGGTACACACGACTCTTTACTTTCGGCTCGTTTCCGAAAGTTTCTAGAAACATCTTATGCAAATCCTCCTGTAATTTAGCTAAAATTGGATCCGAGGTAGATGACGATGTTTGTGGCAATGACATAGGAGCAACCTGAGTACTAGCTATTGGTGCCACTTGTGAGATGGGCGCCGAACCATAATTCGGCGGGAGACCAAACATGCTTGCGCCTATGGGTGGTGTGACAAAGTGATTCGGCGTTGACGCCGAATTGGGCACACTCATAATAGGATTAGGGTATGTAGGTGTAGCCACAAGCTGGTTGGTTTGTGCAGGGTAAATATTCAACGGCATATTATATTGTTGTTGCATAGATGGTGCCGATGAAATAGGTAAAATTGGACTAAGGTTTTCGGATATACCAACAATACCATTAGATGATGGAGGCATATTTTTCTGAGCATTAGCACTAGCCACAAAAGAATTTTATGCCATCACACTACCCTTACTAACAAGACTTTCAATCACATCCACTTGGTCTGGAGAAAAAACTTTACTCACAGTGATCACATCTTGTTCGTCGATGAGGGGAGGAAAATTGACGTTTCCAGCCGGAGTGATGTTGCCTTGACGGTCCTTCTTGAAACTTGAAAGAAACGCTTCCAAATCCTCCTCCTCGCGCTTCTTCTTGAGCACCTCAAAAGCCTCTTCACGCTGCTTCTTGCGTGCTTTGTAGGCTTGGCGATGTTCATCCGATAGTTCATCAAGACCGGGCTTAATGATGTTATCGGCATCAACTTCTGAGGGCTTGGGGAGATTAGACATGGTTGATGATGATTCTTGATTTTTCGTCCCCAGCGGAGTTGCCAAAAAGTGTGTTCGCACACGAACACGTCACCGTGTACCTCCAACGCCGAGGGTGATGCACCCAGCTCACGCCGAAGGAGACCCATCCGGAAGCACAGTACGCAAGAAATCCGACGGGTGCTTTTCAGGACCCGAAACCCCACGCGCCCGGGAGGGACCCCGTCTGGATGTGCGGCGGCTATGGGCTTCCCTAGGTCGGTTCGCCCGCCCCTAGAGCCTCGAGGATCGCTGCCCTTCAACACGAAGAACAAATGAAGAACGAGAGAGAAAGAACAAAGGAGGGATGTAAAACTAGGGTAAAAAGTAGATGTGTTTTGCGATTGTGTGTTGTTATTCAATCGGCCGTCACCCCTTACATATATATGAGGCGGCTGAACTTCCCGTACAGGAAAAGGACTCAAATCCCATCCAAAACATCAAAAGATAACCTAACTCGGACTACGAGGGCCGGAACTTCCGGTCAGCCTGAAACTTCTGGGCTGAAATTACATCAAGTAGCCCTCTTGCACTGAATCTGCAGGTCGCATACTACTTCGGATGACGATGGTCCCAAAAGCAAAGTTTTAGATCTTGCAATGGACAAAAACTCTTCAGTTGATCACTTTTTTCATCCGACGTCATCTTGATGTCGAAATCGGCCCCACAAATCTGCAAATAATGTTAAAATTCCAGTTTTCGGGGCGCACCGCGTGCAAACTTTCGGTTTAGCCCGGAACCTCCCCGAAAGTTTTGCCCGGAACTTCCGGGGCAAACTTATGCAGCACACTGTTTTGGCTCTAACTTTTGCATACGAACTCTGATTTAGATGTTTTTATATCAAAATCAATCGCTCAACGAGACGAAGACAATTCATGTAGAAACATTACTCATATGAGTCCAGCTTGGGGGCATAATCAGCTGAATAGTGTTCTGAATGCAAAATCTCAGTACTTCAAACACAACTTCGGCCTTTGAGATTAGCTCGGATGGCTACGGCTCAAATATCAAAGTTTCTCCTTTTGACGATACGGAACTTTCTCACTCTGAGCACTTTTCCATTTGAAGCCTTCTTAATTATGTTTTTGACCATGCCAAAATCTGGTGTCAACACTAAGCTACTTTTGAAAAACCTTATGTGCTAAGCTCGGAATCAAGCTACTCTTCTCCACAGCTTACCACCCACAAACCGACGGCCAAACGGAGGTGACCAACCACACACTCGCCGCTCTACTTCGCGTGCTAATCAAGAAGAACATCAAGGAGGGGCAGGAGTGTCTACCTATCGCCGAGTTCGCCTACAACCGTGCAAGACACTCAACTACCGGCAAGTCCCCCTTCGAGGTGATAGAGGCAAAGGTGTCCCATCTTTCGATGAGATGGTGGCTATCGTTTTGGAGGAAGTCGACTTTGACGATCCGACTACGAACGTGTGAGGACGTCGCGCCTTAGCAATCGCTAAACCAACTCCGAGTGGTTATTGACAACGCCGGAGCACGATCAACCTGACCACGAAGGTCTGTTTCCTGCAGGCAAACGAAGAACAAGCAAGAAACTAAGATTGCAATCTGGATATTGCGAATATAAGAGGAAAGATTTATTGATCAAAGGTGGGGTTCTGTGATGCCTTTGTCTGGTCGTTGAACACAAACGAAGTACGCGAAGTTGTAGCTATGGCGAACTTTAATCTAAACAAAACCCAAAGTCTAAACGACGCCCTAAGGGATGTATATATGGAGGGGGGGATTTCGTAGCCCTTGGAGGAGGGGTCCGAAACCAACACTAACTCTTGTTTCCCCACACATACAGACTCTAAAAACAGCCCATACTTAATTATTTCGAAAATACATGGGCCTAGCCCCATAATAAGGTGACACGGCACCTATAATAGCCTCTGGACGAAATTTATGAAGTGTCATCTTGTATATTTCGTCCAAGGCTTCATGCACTCCTTATGGTGGCTTCAAAGTCCTGAAATCATCATTTGTAACTCTGTTCTTTATCCCCTTGCGCGTGCCATCATCTCCATGCTTGGTCTTGCTCTAGTGTTCATCCCTCTTATTCATGCCAGGCCCTTCATTTGTAAGCAAAACAAATATATCCAATTTAGGCAGCATCATATTCTCATGAACATTAGAATCATTACTAAGAAACAATAGTACCTAATAATTTAATTGGCGTGCGCGAGCTCTAGTAATTGGTCCAGTATGTATAGCAGCAAGGGCTATGGGTGTAACAATGGTATTGATGTCCTCATCACGAGGTCGTCTACGGATTCAACCCATTGTCCCCATTGGACATTCTTCATCTACCACTACAAGAGCGCATCAATATCGACGCAAGTGCATGTGTGAACCATATCAAGAAGGTGCATGAAGATACAAGGCACACCATCGAGTGCCGAGTACAACGACTTGCGACCAAGCTCAACATCAACAAGCACCCCATGGTATTCAACATTGGTGATATTGTGTGGCTACACCTTCGCAAGGATCGTTTCCCCACCGAATGCAAGTCCAAACTTCTACCACGAGCGGACGGACCCTTCAAGGTGCTTGCACGCTACAACAACAACTCTTACAAGATCGACCTCCACGCGACAAGTACAGCGTGAGCGACGTCTTCAACGTCAAGGATCTCTCGCCCTACCATGGTGATGAAGAATTCGATCCGAGGTCGGATCTTTCCCAAGGAAGGGGAGATGATGCGGAGCATCCCAAGATCATCCCCATGGACCTACCTACGTCTCCCATAACACCACTTGGACCAATGACAAGGGCACGAGCAAAAGCTATCAAAGATAAGGTGAACTCGCTCCTCTCCGAACTACCACTTCCTATACATGAGACATGGGTACTACCTCAAGCGGAAACACTATGCATGATCAGGTACTTGGAGGAGAGCCATGAAGCAGCTACCCCATCGGACAAGGCGACGAGGACACCAAGCGCCAAGGTCATGGAGAAGGAAGGCCAATAAAGCTACAACCACCGGACGACTGGTCGGGACCGGACGTCCGGAGCCTGAAGTCCCAGCGGAGCCCCAGCGAGCGGACGTCCGGCCCGGACCGAACAACCGGTGTCACAACACCCGAGCCAAATCAGCGGAAGACCGGTGCCACCGGACGACCAGCCAACTCCGGAAATCCGGTGCCTAATCACCCGAGCCAGAACCAGCGGAAGTCCGGAAGCCACCAGACGTCTGGACGACGATGAGCCATCGGACGATCGCTACCCACCGGACGTCTGGTACCTGTCCGCGCACAGGATTCGGGCCCGAGGCCCATGTACCCCCTCATTTCATCCCCTTTTGCACTAAGACTATAAATAGACCTCCTACTCCTCCTAGCTAGGGTTAGTGTTGTGATAGCTCATATTAGAGATAGAGCCTTGCTCATCCACATCGGATCTACTCCTTGAGAGAGACCGCGACCCCTCTACGGAGAAGATCCCCTTGGATTCAAGACCCCCTTTTGGGTGGCCCCATCAAGACCTCCTTTGGAGAAGAACCGGTTACCGTGTATCGTGCTTGTTGATCGTGGATCATGTATCTCCCTTTGTGTTCATGGATCTAGCACATGTGTGATCATACTTGTTGGTTTGAGTGTTTCTCTTGTGTTCCCCTTTGTGATTTCCCCTCGTGTTCTTCGTGTTCATCGCGGGACCCGCTCCTTTCGTGAAAGATCGGCCATCTAGGGTTCCACTCTACATCACCCTCACTTGTAGGTGGTCGCCTTGGACTTGATGAAGTTGTTATAGGCGTACTCATGGGAAGTAGGCGAAATGCCGTACATCCAAAGGCGAAGATGCCTTGATAGCACTTGGCGAAGATGCCGAAGTGGTGGTGGTAGCTGTAGCTCCGTATTGGTGGTGCTCGTCTCGCGGTCTTCTCTTTTTCTCATGATGCTTGGACTTGGCGTGAAGTAGGGCTTGTTGGGACTTGTACATTTGTGCTTGGCGAGCATCTTCATGATGATGGTGTCATTATCGTGCTTGAGCTCGATGGCGTTTGTCGTCATCGTGCACATGATGTTTGGAGGTGACTTGCCCTTCATGACGATGTGGATCACGAACATGATGGTGGTCGCCATGGAGATGTGGACGTGGATGACTTGTGCTTGCATCGTGTGGGCGCTCCGAAGATGATCGACTTGCTCGCCGCCGCCTTGAGGATGATGAAGGGGAAGAACGGTTGATCAACAAGGTCCGAATCTCCTCCATCCTTGCATCTTGCTCCTCCTTTTGTGCGGAAAACTTGTTGTCGAAGTAGTCCCTTCTTCTAGCTTCGGAATGTTAACTCGGTGGCGATGTTGTTGATGACTTGCATTGCTCGTTGTAGTCCGAAGTGGGGAGTGTTGGTGTTGGAGTTGTGCACGCCGTTGTTGTTGTCAAAGACCGGAGATGAAATGCCTTTCCTATCCATCACAAGACTCGAGCAAATATGAGTGGGAGAAAGAGAAGAACTATACCAAATGTACCTTGACCGATGTTGAAGATGGATCAATGATCACTCAATAATGTAACAAGGAAATAGCACAATTTGTACCGATCTTGTCAATTTCTCACACCTACACAAATAAGGCTTATGGTGGAGCTCGGTGAGGATAGTGACACAAAATATTTGATGTAAAATGTTAGCAAGAGTCAATAATGTTGAAAAAGATTCACAAATTCACAAGTGATACAAGTAGACTAATAGCAATGAATGGCACACAGAAACACACACACACACACAGATAGATAAATGGGGCCACGCAACTAAGGATGAGCACAAAATGTGGAATCCACGGAAAACACTCGTGTTGCACAACTCAAGAGAGACGCTAGCACGATTGCTCAATAGACGGATACGACACTTGTGCACAACCTATAATATGCAAAATGTATGAGCTTTCTATCCCAAGTATGCTATATATGTATGGTTCCCGGTGTTTCTCTCAAGATGATCCAAGATGATCGGATATGACAATATTATGTGCAATGTGGTATGATGCTATGGCACTTGCTTACAAGCTTCTTTGCTCTTTCTCTTTTGCTTAAAAGCTTTATTCATTTTTTTGGTGTATGGCCACAATGCGGAATGCACAAACCAAGATAGCGATTAGGTATATCCGGGAGAAAATTTGAGGCACACGAGATGATATGATACCAATATGATATGGTATGTATGCTGGGTGGTGTAGATCACTAATGTGCACAAGTAACGTTGCCGGCAATTCTCAAATTGCTAGTCTCGATAGGCAAGTGACGCAAAATGGGCTAGGGGTTATCAATGCAATGGCAAGGGGAATATACAATGGAGGGATACCACGATACCAAGATGATACCGATATGGAGGGTACCGTCAAGGGTTTCTCGTTTGTAAGCCACAAACGGATGATGGTGAAGTGGTCAATGTCGATGACGACCTCATGGAAATGATGAGTGGCGGTGATCTTGATGGAGATACCAAGATTATGGAGACTCGTCCCTAAGTAGCCGAAACACCTTAGGAAACGGAAAAAACCGCGAACTCAAAATCTCAAATGACAAATGTCAAATGGTGGTAGCGGAATGCGGTGGTGGTGTTGCGGAAGCTCAATGGGATTGCGGAAATGCAATGATGGGTTATGCGAGTAGGCAATGCGGAAGTGGAGGTTATGGGGTTATGTGAGTCGGAGTGGAAGGTCACCATCCCTAGGTAGCCGAAACACCTTAGGAGACACAACTCATAACTCAAACAAAATTGAGTTAAGTTGGGGGTGGCGGAAGTGTATGGTGGGTAATCCTATGCGGTAGTGGTGGTGGTGGTTGATGAAGAAGCAACCGTCCCTAAGTAGCCGAAACACCTTAGGAGACTCGAATCACTACTCAAGCAACCACTAATGCTATATGGATAAAAATGGGTTAGGTCGCGGAAGTCGGGAGTGGAGTAGCGGATGATGCAGTGGAAGCCCTAGGCAAAGATGCCAAAGTTCCAAAAATTTAATGCAGTCAAATGATGTTGGTAGTATTTTTGTGGGAAGGGGGATGTCAAGAGCTTCAAAACGAGCTAAATAACATAAAAATCGGAGTTCAGATGAATTAGTTATGGCCGAAACAAGAATCAACCGAAGTTGATATCTACAGGTATCGGACGTCCGTAAATGGACGGATGTCCGGTCGCCGGACGTCCAGTCGGGCTCGGAAATCCGCTAATTTTGTTTTGTTGGCCGGTTCCGGTCGTCTGGTGGATGACGAACGTCCTGTGCTTCATGGGGGTCCGGACGTCCGTAAAAACGCCGGTTGTCCGGTGGGTCGGGGTCAACGCGAAATTTCAGATCCGGGACGCGATTTTTGGTGGAAATTGGGGATTTTGGGGTCAAAATTGAGGAGATTTCGTTGATGAAAGATGGGGAAACTTGGGGAAATGCTAGATCCACTCTAAACCAAGCAAATCCATGTATCAAATCCAACAAAACTTCATCACACCAACAAATCACAAAAAAAATTGGGGCTATTTTTGGTGGGAATTTTAGAAATTGGGGAAGAACACAACAAAATGAAGCTAGAAAACAAAGAGGGGAGGCTCCAAAATCGTGATCAACGTGGCTCATGATACCAAGATGATGTAGGGTGGAACCCTGGATGGTCGATCTTTCACGAAAGGACCGGATCCCGCAAAGAACACGAAGAACACGAGGGAAAACACGAGGGGAAACACGAGAGAATCACTCAAACCGATGAGATGTAGTCACAAATATGCTAGATCCTCGAAACACGAGAGGAGATACAAGATCCACGATCAACAAAGGACGATACAAAGGGTATCCGGTTCTTCTCCATGAGGAGGTCTTGAGTTCTTCCCGTGAAGGGGTCTTGAATCCACTTGGGTGATCTTCTCTGAGGAGAAGGTAACCAAGTGGATGAGCAAAGCTCTCTCACAAAATGAGATAATCCTTTGCTAACGCTAACTAGGCGGAGGTGGAGGAGTATATATAGTCTAGGACCACGAAGGGGTAAGTGAGGGTGAAGGGGTACATGGGCTCGGCCCGATACACCGTGCGCAGACAGGCGTCAGGCATCCGACGGGTACCGACGTCCGGTGGCTCGCGAGGGTCCGGTCGTCCGGTACGTGTTGGACATCCGACATTTTGGCTCTAGATGGGAGTAGTCGGACGTCCGGTCGCTGGAGGGGGTCAAGACGTTCGGTCTCGGTCGGTCGTCCGGTCGCTGTAGACTTGGCCTGTAGTCGATCTGGCACGTGGGATCTCCAGGCATCGGATGTCCGGTAAGGGTCGGTCGTCCGGTGGCTGTGACTTCCTGTCAGCCCGTTCTCTTGTTCCTCGCACTTGGTGTACTCACCATCTTGTCCATGGTCTTCCTCTTGGTTCCTGGTCATGCATAGCACATATGTTTGAGGTAGTAGCCATGTCTCATATGTGGGAAGTGACGGTTCGGAGAGGAGCGAGTTCACCTTGCGTCCAATGGCGAATAGTCGAGGTCTCATCTTATGTATCCTTGGGTCATGGGGAGTCGTCGAAGTGGACATGGGGATGATCGTAGGATGCTCTGCATTGATAAGTTTCCAATCTATCTACTTTTCGAAACACTTTTGCTCTTGTTTTGGACTCTAACTTGCATGATTTGAATGGAACTAACCCGGACTGACGCTGTTTTCAGCAGAATTGCCATGGTGTTATTTTTGTGCAGAAATAAAAGTTCCTGGAATGACCTGAAAATCAATGGAGAATATTTTTGGAATATATAAAAATACTGGCAAAGGAATCAAGGCCAGGGGCCCACACCTTGTCCAAGAGGGTGGGGGCGCGCCTACCCCCCCCCCCCCGGGCGCGCCCCCTACCTCGTGGGCCCCCTGGTGCTCCACCGACCTCAACTCCAACTCCATATATTCACGTTTGGGGAGAAAAAAAATAAGAGAGAATGATTCATCGCGTTTTACGATACAGAGCCGCCGCCAAGCCCTAATCTCTCTCGGGAGGGCTGATCTAGAGTCTGTTCGGGGCTCCGGAGAGGGGAATCCACCACCATCGTCATCATCAACCTTCCTCCATCACCAATTTCATGATGCTCACTGCCCTGCGTGAGTAATTCCATCGTAGGCTTGCTGAACGGTCATGGGTTGGATGAGATTTATCATGTAATCGAGTTAGTTTTGTTAGGATTTGATCCCTAGTATCCATTATGTTCTGGGATTGATGTTTCTATGACTTTGCTATGCCTAACGCTTGTCACTAGGGCCCGAGTGCCATGATTTTAGATCAGAACCTATTATGTTTTCATGAATATATGAGAGTTCTTGATCCTATCTTGCAAGTCTATAGTCACCTATTATGTGTTATGATCCGTTAACCCCGAAGTGGCAATAATCGGGATACTTACCGGTGATGACCGTAGTTTGAGGAGTTCATGTATTCACTATGTGTTAATGCTTTGGTCCGGTACTCTATTAAAAGGAGGCCTTAATATCCCTTAGTTTCCAATAGGACCCCGCTGCCATGGGAGGGTAGGACAAAAGATGTCATGCAAGTTCTTTTCCATAAGCACGTATGACTATGTTCGGAATACATGCCTACATTACATTGATGAACTGGAGCTAGTTCCGTGTCACCCTATGTTATAACTATTGCATGAGGAATCACATCCGACATAATTATCCATCACTGATCCATTGCCTATGAGCTTTTCATATATTGATCTTCGCTTATTTACTTTTCCGTTGCTACCGTTACAATCACTATAAAACCAAAACTGCTACCGTTACTTTTCCACCGTTACCGCTACTATCATATTACTTTGCTGCATATACTAAGTTTCCAGGTGTGGTTGAATTGACAACTCAGCTGCTAATAGTTGAGAATATTCTTTGACTCCCCTTGTGTCGAATCAATAAATTTGTGTTGAATACTCTACCCTAGAAAACGGTTGCGATCCCCTATTCTTGTGGGTTATCAAGACTGTTTTCTGGCAGCAACTTCTGGCGCCGTTGCCGGGGAGCATAGCTCTATTCTTTGAGTCACTTGGGATTTATATCTGCTGATCACTATGAAGAACTTGAAAGATAAAAGAACCAAGATTTTTCCCTCAACTACGAGGGGATGTAAGGAACTGCCATCTAGCTCTGCACTTGATTCACCTTCTGTTTTGAGTAAACTTGCGACACCTACACCTGCTATTCATTCTGATATGTCGCATGTTATTGATGATGCCACTTCTGCTTTGCATGATACTTATGATGAAACTACTTCTATGCTTGATAACATTGTGCCACTAGGTGAATTTCTTAATGAACAACTTGGTAGGGTTAGAGAGAATGAAATTATTGAAACTGATAATATTGATGAAAGTGATGATGAATATTCTCCCCCTAGATATGAATTGTCTGTTGTGCCTGAGGGCTATGTTATGGATGAAGAAACTGCTAGAGACTTTTTAGCTTGCAATGATAGATTTGATCTTAAGAAATTATTAGCTAAGCTTAAAGAAAAGTCTTTGAATGCTAGAATGAAATATGACCCTGCTTTTGCTACTTCACATATCTTTATTACTGATAAGGATTATGATTTCTCTGTCGATCCCGAGTTAATTACTTTGGTTGAATCTGATCCTTTCTATGGCTATGAATCTGAAACTGTTGTGGCACATCTTACTAAATTAAATGATATAGCCACCCTGTTTACTCATGATGAGAAAACTCGCTATTACTTTATCCTTAAGTTGTTTCCGTTCTCATTAATGGGTGATGCTAAAACATGGTTTAATTCTCTTGATCCAGGTTGTGAGCATAGTCCCCAGGATATGATTTATTACTTCTCTGCTAAATATTTCCCCGCTCATAAGAAACAAGCTGCCTTAAGGGAAATATATAATTTTGTGCAAATTGAAGAAGAGAGTCTCCCACAAGCTTGGGGGAGGCTTCTCCAATTACTTAATGCTTTGCCTGATCATCCTCTCAAGAAAAATGAAATACTTGATATCTTTTATAATGGTCTAACCGATGCTTCCAGAGACTACCTGAATAGTTGTGCTAGTTGTGTTTTCAGGGAAAGAACTGTTGATCAAGCTGAATTGCTATTGAATAATATGTTGACTAATGAAAATAATTGGGTACTTCCTGAACCAACTCGTAAGCCAACTCCGAAGAAAAGGGGTATTCTATTTCTCAGTCCTGAAGATATGCAAGAGGCAAAGAAATCTATGAAAGAAAAAGGCATTAAAGCTGTAGATGTTAACAATTTACCACCTATTGAAGAGATACATGGTCTTGATAACCCGACACAGGTAGTAAAGGTAAATTCTCTCTATAGATTTGATGAAGGTGATATTCCTCGTAATAAGTCTGCTAGCCAATGCTTAGATGAGTTTGACAATTTTATTGTTAAACAAGAAAACTTCAATGCTTATGTTTAGACAATTGAAACGCAATGCTGATATGCTTGAACACTTGAGTGATTATATGTCTAGAGTTAAAGGTGAACTTAAACTTATTAGTAAACATGCTTCTATGGTTACCACTCAAGTAGAACAAGTACTTAAGGCTCAGAATGATTTGCTCAATGAATTAAATAATAAGAAAAATGATAATGCTGTTAGAGTTATGACTAGAGGGGGTAAAATGACTCAGGAACCTTTGTATCCTGAGGGCCACCCTAAGATAATTAAACAAGATTCTCAAAGAATTAATGTTGATGCATCTAGTCCTTCTAAGAAGAAGAAAAAGAAAAATGATAGGACTTTGCATGCTTCTAGTGAACCTATTGTTGACACACCTGAGAATCCCAATGATATTTCTATTTCTGATGCTGAAACACAATCTGGTAATGAACATCAACCTAGTGATAATGTTAATGATAATGTTCATGTTGATCCTCAACCTAGCAATAACTATGATGTAGAGATTGAACCTGCTGTTGATCTTGATAACTCACAATCAAAGAATCAATGTTATGATAAGAGAGACTTTGTTGCTAGGAAGCATGTTAAAGAAGGAGAACCATGGGTTCAGAAACCCATGCCTTTTCCTCCTAAACCATCCAAGAAAAAGGATGATGAGGATTTTGAGCGCTTTGCTGAAATGATTAGACCTATCTTTTTGTGTATGCGTTTGACTGATATGCTTAAAATGAACCCTTATGCTAAGTACATGAAGGATATTGTTACTAATAAAAGAAAGATACCAGAAGCTGAAATTTCCACCATGCTTGCTCATTACACTTTTAAGGGTGGAATACCAAAGAAACTTGGATATCCAGGAGTACCAACTATACCATGCTCCATTAAAAGAAACTATGTTAAAAGTGCTTTATGTGATCTTGGAGCCGGTGTTAGTGTTATGCCTCTCTCTTTATATCATAGACTTGATTTGAATAAGTTGACACCTACTGAAATATCTTTGAAAATGGCTGATAAATCAACTGCTATACCTATCGGTATTTGTGAGGATGTGTCTGTTGTGGTTGCAAACGTTACTATTTTAACGGACTTTGTTATTCTTGATATTCCCGAGGACGATAGTATGTCGATTATCCTTGGTAGACCCTTTTTGAATACTGCAGGGGTTGTTATTGATTGCAACAAAGACAATGTCACTTTTCATGTTAATTGTAATGAGCAGATGATAAACTTTCCGAGGAAACAACTTCAAGTCCACTGTATCAATTCTATTGGAAATTTTTCAACAATCGTTATTGGAGGTTTTGAATTTCCTTTTCCTACTGCCAAGAAGAAATATGATATTCTTATTGTTGGGGATGTGGATATCCCAGTTGAGGTAACCTAGTGTTATTCGAAATTTCTCCGGTTTCGTGCGATTCGGAATGAGTTTGTTAACAAGACTTGATCAACCTTGTTAATGGACTCCTTTTGATGAGCATGAGATGGATGAAGTTAGAAAGCACAACCTTTTGTACCCTCTTTTTACTTTCTGTTATTTATATTAAATAAAACAAAAATAGTATTTTCTGTCTATTTTCTGAATTATCCTTGCAATAAAAAATACCCCGAAAATAAAAGTTCTCCAAATGCCCTGAAAATTTAATATGATTTTTTCCAGAATATTTAAGAATTATTGGCACTGAGAAAACACCAGGGGGCCTCACCATGTGCCCACGAGGGTGGAGGGCGCGCCCCTACCTCGTGGACCCCATGTGGGTCCCCTCCACTTATTCTTGCACCCACACACTTCATCTTCCTCCAGAAAAATCATCCACCAGCTCAAACCCGAGTTCTAGCTCATCTTGCTACCATTTTCGATCTCCTTGCTCAAAGCTCCATTCACAAAACTGCTTTGGGGGATTGTTCTTCGGTATATGACTCCTCCAATGGTCCAATTAGTTTTTGTTCTAGTGCTTTATTTGTTGCAAATTTTTGCTGCTTAGGTGACCCCGTTTTTGAGCTCGCATGTCAAATTTATGTGGTCAAAAGTAGTTTTAATGCATGATATAGCCTCTAGGCACTTGTAGGAGTCGTTGCTATCAATTTTGTTGAGTTTGGTTCACTTTTATTTAAGTTACTAAAAATTTCAGACATTTTCAGAAAAAGATGAAGAGATTTTTAAGGGACTCATCGAGCCGAAGCTCGAAGGATAAGCAAAGTGAAGAAAATAAGAAGCTCAAGTATAATCTCCCTCGTACTGCGGAGGTTCGGCCGTGTGAATGGCCTTGTGATGAGTTCTTGAGAGAAGCCGGGATTTATGAATATTTTTATTATTTGGCTGAGAATGCAGGCCTCACCGACTTCCTCGACGACCAATGCGAACAGTATCTCTTACTCACCATTATTTTTGTGCAAAATTTTCATTTCCATGCTAGGAGATCACCACCTTCCGTGGAATTTTATTTATATGACGAGCATAAGGAGATGTCACTTTATGATTTTTGCCGGGTTTGTAGGATACCCTTTGAGGGCAGCATAGAGGAACCACATCGTAATGATGTGAGGGATTTATTGATACAATTGCTATAGGGGAAACGAGGAAAGTTTCTGATGCAAGAATCACTAGCATACATTTTCCTGTTCTACGTTACTTTGCAATATTTGCTAGTAGATGCTTAATTGGTCGCGGGAACTGTGGAAATCTTAGTGCCCCTGATATTTTTATTTTGCGCCATGCTTTGTTTCGTGATACCACTTTCAGTTTAGGCACTATTGTTGCTAAACGGTTAATTCTAAACCGTACAAAGGGTTCCGTCTTAGGAGGCATCTTTGCCTCGCGCCTTGCTGCACACTTTCACATACCTATTAGGCATTATGAGAAAGAGGAAAAGTTGACGCCTCATATTTCCCTAGATTATAAGAGCATGGTAGTGCATGATTTTATTGTTAAGAATAAGAAGAAGATGCTTAACTATAGACAAATGTTTGGTAAGAATCACTTTGAGACTATTACCTTGCCTGCTCCCTCTTTGTTCAACATATTTTCTGGCATGTACCTTGTTTTGCCAGAGGCCGTTCAGGCATACTAGAGCCTGACATCAGCTCCACGGCCAGAGCCACTATCTGATCCTCACTGTCAGTCTGTTTATCAGTGGGACCTAGAGGAGATCGCCAACCAGTGGCACCCCGAAGACCCTCCTCAGTACACCAAAGAGGGCAGTTTTGATCCATGGGCATAGACCAACTTAGGCCAAAAGCCTAAGCTTGGGAGAGTACGTATTTTTCACCGACATTACATTCATGTTCACACACTCATGCCAGTTGTCGGTGCTCACACTTTTTCATTGTATAATCCATGCTAGTTTATTTTCTTTTTAAGCTTTCTTCTTGTGTGTTTGAAAAACCTTAAGAAAAACCAAAAAAATTAGTTGTAGCTTTTAGTTAGTTTACTTTCCATGCTTGTAGTAGTAGTAATTAAAAAGAAAACCCAAAAAGGTTTCTCGTTCTTCTTTTGCTTGTTGGGAGCTTTCCCGTGTAAATAGTTTTATTTCCTTTCTTTTCCTTGGGGGTCGAGAGGAGAAGACCATGATGAAAATGTTGAGTGGCTCTCATATGCATTATTGTCGATGTAAAAAAGAGCCATACTACCTTGTCTTCCCCTTGAATTGAATGCTTGCAGATTCCAGCTTAGTCCAATGCACGTGCACTATTATTATTATCCACACCATTCGATCGTGCAAGTGAAAGGCAATAATGACGATATATGATGGACTGATTGAGATGAGAAAAACTGGTATGAACTCGACCTATCTTGTTTTGTAAATATGATTAGTTGATCAATCCTGATTCAGCCTATTATGAATGAAACATGTTTGCAATGACAATTAGAGATTATAGTTGCCCATGCCATGTGTCGGTGTCAAAACCGGCGGATCTCGGGTAGGGGGTCCCGAACTGTGCGTCTAGGCCGGATGGTAACAGGAGGCAAGGGACACGAAGTTTTACCCAGGTTCGGGCCCTCTTGATGGAGGTAAAACCCTACATCCTGCTTGATTAATATTGATGATATGGGTAGTACAAGAGTAGATCTACCACGAGATCGGAGAGGCTAAACCCTAGAAGCTAGCCTATGGTATGATTGTTGTTTTGTATGTTGTCTATTCTATCGACTAGCCTGACCCTGGTTTATATAATGCACCAGAGGCCTAGGTTAACAAGAGTCCTAGCCGAATACACCGGTGGGGAGAAGTCCTTGTCTTGATCGCCAAGTCTTTGTGGAATCTTCCTTGTATGCGGCAGCTGTCCGAACTGGCCCATGAGTATACGGCCATGGGGGGCCCTGGCCCAATCTAATAGATCGAGAGACGACGTGGTGAGTACCCCCTAGTCCAGGACACCGTCAGTAGCCCCCCTGAACCGGTCTTCAAGTTAGGGACGCTCCTCGATTCTTCCGAACTGTTCTTCATCTTCGGTCGTCGGTCTTGAAAACTGGTTCAACAAATCTTCTTTATCTTCGATCTTGAGGATCGCCGAAATGCATTCGACGAGTTTACACGTCGGGTATCCGAGGAGCCCCTTTAAGTTTCCGGCCTTTACCAATGCCTTGTTATCTTTATGCCACACCTCGGGTTTGAAGTTGTTCCCGGGCGGCAGCGTCCTCTTGTGTCCGAGCTCCAACGCCGGACTGTATTCAAGGTATCTTTTGCAACCGAGCACCAACGCCGGACCGCTTCCCAGCTCTAACGCGGGAATGTATCCGAGCTCCAACGCCGGACTATGTATTCGAGCTCCAACGCCGGACTGTATATCCGAGCTCCAATGCCGGACTGTATCCGAGCTCCAACGCCGGACTATATCCGAGGTGTCGTAAATCACCTTGGTTCAAAGAAGTTTGAAGGAGTTTAGCCGAGCTTAATGCCGGAAATGCCCTCTATGGAGCCAGCCACTAGCGCCCGAGCTTTATGCCGAGCTGCTTCCGAGGTGGTGCACCACCCTGAATGTGGGCCGATTTTTGTGAATATTTTTTATTGGTGCAATTTATTCTCTGCCGAGATATATAGCCAGTAGCCCTCAAGGTGTGTATCGGTCTAAAACCTGAGATGCACCTGAAGGATGACGTAAGACCGCTGATCCTAGTAGCCGCTGAGACTCAGGTTGATTTGCAAAATCGGCCTGAGGATCAAGTCCAAGCTTGGCAGAATACTTCGGGACACTAAAAGCGGCGTGCTCAGTCCTCGAGACTCAGGTTGGGTGCGGCCGACCAACATGAGGATCAAAATCTCCTCGGAAACAATATTTGCACATAAAATTTTCTGCATTGGACATGCAATGCAGTAGCCCCCGAGACACTGGTCGGGTGGTAACACCAGATCAGGGGATCAATGTGCCCTTTTAATATTTGCAAATAATAAGCCCGAAGCCCAGTAGCCCCCGAGCCTTAATGCGGGCACGGGTGGCCGAATTAAGGATCAATATCCATAGTAAAATCACAAATTATGTGTAATGACTCTATGTATCCAAGTACTTTATGCCATTAATGCTCGGATCCGCATTGTACAAAACTTTGTTGACCGACCATCGGCTTCCACCTCCTCGGCCAGTAGCCGAGGAGTGTTTGTCCTACTTTATAAAGCCTTTATGAGGCCAAAGATTTACAACAAACAAGGCAATCTGGCCATACGGTTTTATAAACAAAGGTACGCAGAGAGTTATATTACTGTTTAATAGAAGAAATGTCTTCCAAAGAAAATAGTCCCGCTATCGGTTCCTTTCTTTGGGTTGTCATGCTAAGCATGATCATTAAACCTCAGCTCTAATGTAAGAGCAAAATATTGAGGATTTAGTTTGGGAGGCCAGTTAATAGCCCCCGGTAGTGTTCGGCGACAGTCGGGATCAAGCCGTAAACACTTCGGCCAATGTTATGAACGGCCCATCATTTAACATAGTCATCGGATTGCTGACCAGTTTACGCTTATTGTGAAAGTCAGTTTTCGGATTTCTCCACTGAGGTGCTTAACCATGTGAGCTGGAAGCACAATCGCAGTGGTTCTCCCTTTGCACGCCTAGCCGAACAAAACGGAACGTAGGAAGCAAGTGCAAGAGCCGGGCAACCCAACTATTGACCGATGACACAATTCGAAACCGATGCATATATAGCAATATCTGAGAATGTTTTTGCCGAATCCCTAAATGTGTCCGGTGTTGCACTGTGAGACTAATGCTGGAAAAGCACAAATAGTTTAAAAGTGCCAAAAAGCTTGGAAAACCAAGAAACGTCAGTAAAAACATGACGTCCGAACAATATCAAGTGTTCGGTGCCAATCCGAAAGTTGGTCTTAGAAAAAAGAAGTGCTTCTATCGTGCTTTAACATGATACATCCTATCTCAAGACTTCGAGCGGGTCAGCCTACGGCTTCAACCTCCTATCCCGAGGGCGGAGTACTTCTCATCAGGCCAGTTTAGCAAACTAAACTCTAGCGGCTTCGAGAGAGAAATTAGGCTCCCCGGCTAGTGACCGCACACTCGTGTCGAAAAAAGGAGTGATAAATAATAATAAAACTTTGCAACGACTAAGAAGAAGAACACTTATTATAAAACGGCTCAAATAAACTTAAGAGCCCCCAAGTGACTTGGGTAGAAGAATGATTGCATGTACCGAAGTACTTATATCATATCTATGTTCAACCAAACTTTAAACGCGTCTTAACCGACCGTCAGCTTCTCCCTCTTCGGTCAAGGACCGAGAAGTGTTATGTACTCCTTCGGTCGAGAATATCGACGGTGTTTCCAATAACCAGGCAATCAGGCCATAAGGCTGTAACAGACAAAGCGTGCTCAGGGAACTTATGCTATATTACCGTGAAAGTGTAAGAAGCATCTTCGAAGAAAATAGTACCCCCACCGATACCTTTCTTCGGTGCTCATTGTTATTATGAGACTTGTGTAATAGATTTTTTGTACTCATGAGTTCCGTTGTGTGCCGACCATCATTGAAAACTATAAGAGCGCTAGCTTTCGGCTTCACCCAGTCTGAGGTCCGGCTCGGGCGACCCGATCGTGACAATCGCAGAGGTGCTCCCTTTACTCCCTAGCCGAACAATCGGGAACGTAGGGGTAAACACAGGAGCGAGGCAACCCAGCTTGCAAATCGCTTAAGTCAATATGGTGTATATTGTGGCGTAATACACGAACAAGGAACGAAGCCGTACAAGTATAATCGTATGCAAGTGGAAAAGCTTCATGAAGGAAGCCCCCAAATGAATTGGGTATTTGAATTTATGCGTCACAAACAAAGTTTGGACAAGGAAATTTTTTACAAGCAACTTTTTTCCAAAAAAGTATAATGCTTGGTCGAACCGAACACAAGTTAGAAATTAAAGCTTTGAGCATGAAAGCGACTTAGCTGGTTAATGTGTTCGGTATTGATGACGCAGTCCGAGCTTGATGCGGGGCAAGGTTCCATCCCCCAAGCTGGTCCCGAGGTGGCGGAGCGGAGAGCTCGACACGCCGAAGTGGTGACATAGCACGGTCAATGCAGACCGGCAGAGTGACGCCGAAGTCCCCGGATCATTTTCCTGTGCACAAAAAATAGTGCAAACTGGAGATAATAGTAATAATGATAATTAAAAAAATGTTGCATAATAAATAATTTATGCAAAGTGAGGAATAGAAGAAATATGGCCTGGCGCCGAAGTCAATGTCGATGCAGGGCGTCGGCGTGATGTAGTAAAGGCGTGGCAAAGCCTGAATTCACAGGTCGGTCCAAGCTCCGGATGCGGCGTTCGCCGGACTATGTACGGAAACTGATCGAACTACCACGCGACCGTCGTTGATGCGGTCACCATTTGAAAGACCCGTGTACATATCATGGACAAACCAGAGTAATAATTCCTTGGGAAAAATGAACCCAAACAAGCAAAAAATACTAGGATTAATAGCACCTGGTTTATTTGTTGTAGCAATCCGAAGGAAGGTGATTCCCAAAATTGGGACTCGCTCCGCACACCCATTGCCTGATGGGCGATAAAACGACGGCATGGCAATGCTGGTAAAGGTTGACTTGCCGAGGCAAAGCCCTCGGCCCAGCTAACGTGATGGAGCTGGTCGGCTAGTGACGCCGAAGTGTCCGGAGTAGGTTGATGAAGAGATGGCGAAGCCCCCGGTCCAGCCGAGATGTCGAAGCCTCAACGTCAGCCGATGAGTCGAAGTAGGTCGGCGTGATGGACACCAGCTTGAAGAAGCAATAGTGCGGCCCTGTCGATGCAGGTCGTGACGTGGGCGATGCCGGTTTGATGAAGCGACCGTGCGGCGATGCCGGTATGCCCGCTCCGTGTAATCCGTGGGGCGGCGATGTTGATGATGATTTATCCTTCGTGATGCCGGACTCTTGTTTGGCTTGCCGAGATGATGATCCGAAGAAGTTGAGCTCGGCTAAAGTGACGACGTGTCTAGCGCAGGTCGGCAGCCGTGGAGTAATATTGCCGGACTGGTTTGACACCAGCATGATGTTGAAGATCATGTTCAAAAGATTTTAAAGTTAGTGGGATGTGTTCGGGAACAAAACACAATACCCCACACAAAACTTCCTTCAAAAGGGATGTCCGAAATCCTATTCATAAAAAAGATGAACTCGGGTCAGATTCGTTTTCGCGTAGAAAACAGATCCAAAAAGTGATGCACTAATCGGAAGGTTCCCGGAGTTTGGACGGTTGGATCGAGCTGAAATTTTGAGAGGTGGTAGATATAGGAATTCCGCAGCCGATCAACGGTTGGATCTTCCAAAGGACGTCCGAACTAGAAGCTGGACAACACGCCCTAAACTCATCCAAATTCCCATCCAGATTTGACAGGGCTCCGGTATATCGTGGATTGCCAGAGATTCCTCCATCGGAACTCCACGAAATTTTCCAGGGTTGTTATAGACTCAATTCCGCACAATTCACCAAAACGATAGTCAAAGCGATACTCGAGGAGGTGGTGGCGGCAGATACGAGTTCGCTGTCCAAAAAAAAACAGCACGGTTGCTTGAGAGCAATGTTGACGTTGAGCCCCCGAGCTCCATAGATGATTGATCCGTGATCTTGATAGAGATCGGAGTTGATGTTTGATGAAGGCCCTCGTCCGAACATGGTGATCCGAACACGGGGCGCAATTCTTGGTCGAACCAAGGTGAACAGTCGAACTGGTGACGAAGACGCCGAAGTCGCAGTTGATCTGCAGGCGAACCATCGATCCTTTTGTCGATCACAGAGCAGAACTCTCAATGAAAGCACCAATGTCGGTGTCAAAACCGGCGGATCTCGGGTAGGGGGTCCCGAACTGTGCGTCTAGGCCGGATGGTAACAGGAGGCAAGGGACACGAAGTTTTACCCAGGTTCGGGCCCTCTTGATGGAGGTAAAACCCTACGTCCTGCTTGATTAATATTGATGATATGGGTAGTACAAGAGTAGATCTACCACGAGATCGGAGAGGCTAAACCCTAGAAGCTAGCCTATGGTATGATTGTTGTTCTGTATGTTGTCTATTCTATCGACTAGCCTGACCCTGGTTTATATAATGCATGAGAGGCCTAGGTTAACAAGAGTCCTAGCCGAATACACCGGTGGGGAGAAGTCCTTGTCTTGATCGCCAAGTCTTTGTGGAATCTTCCTTGTATGCGGCAGCTGTCTGAACTAGCCCATGAGTATACGGCCATGGGGGGCCCCGGCCCAATCTAATAGATCGGGAGACGACGTGGTGAGTACCCCCTAATCCAGGACACCGTCACCATGCTTAATTTGCTAGGAGTTTATAATGGTTTACCTTGCGTGTCAACATGCTATTAAAATGGTTGTGATATGGTATGATAGGGTGGTATCCTCCTTTGAATGATTCAAGTGGCTTGACTTGGCACATGTTCACGCATGTAGTTGAAACAAAATCAACATAGCCTCCACGACATTTATGTTCATGGTGATTTATATCCTACTCATGCTTGCATTCAGTGTTGATTAATTTTAATGCATGTTCATGGCTGTTGTCGCTCTCTAGCTGGTCGCTTCCCAGTCTCTTTCTAGCCTTCACTTGTACTAAGCGGGAATACTACTTGTGCATCCAACTCCATAAATGCCAAAAGGTATTCCATATGAGTCCACAATACCTTCCTATATGCGGTATCTACCTGCCGTTTCAAGTAAATTTATATGTGCCAAACTCTAAACCTTCAAATAAAAATTCTGTTTTATATGCTCGAATAGCTCATGTATCAACTAGGGCTGTCTGTATCTTCCATGCTAGGCGGGTTATTTTCAAGAGGAGTGGACTCCGCTCCTCACTCACGAGAAAATGGCTGGTCACCGGGATGCCCAGTCCCATGCTAAAATCAAATCAAAATAATTGCAAACAAAACTCCCCCAGGATTGTTGTTAGTTGGAGGCACCCGTTGTTTCGGGCAAGCCATGCATTAATGCTTGTTGGTGGTGGGGGAGTATAAACTTTACCATTCTGCTTGGGAACCGCCTATAATGTGTGTAGCATGGAAGATATCGAGATCTCTCGGTTGTTATGTTGACAATGAAAGTATATCGCTCAAAATATTATTTATTCATCTCTATTTCAAAACCGAGCTTTGGCATCGCTACATATCCCTATTCCCCTCTGCGAAGGGCCTATCTATTTACTTTTATGTTGAGTCATCACCCTCTTATTAAAAAGAACCAGTTGGAGAGCACCGCTTTGATTTGCATGTATTATTGTTAGTTTACATTGAGTATGACTTGACTGGATCTCTTTTACCATGAATTACAATTTCCAGTCAGCCCTTGATCTTCAGGGGTGCTCTGCATTTATGTTTTGCGGTCTCAAAAAGGGCTAGCGAGATACCATCTTGTTATATCATATTATGTTTGTTTTGAGAAAGTGTTGTCATCTGAGATTTATTATTATTGCTCGCTAGTTGATTATGCCATTGATATGAGTAGACATGAGACCTAAATGTTATTATGAATATGGTTAGTTCATAATCTTTGCTAAAAACTTGAATGCTGGCTTTACATATTTACAACAACAAGAGCAAACATAGTTTGTAAAAGTTTTTCTTTATCACTTTCAGTTTGTCAACTGAATTGCTTGAGGACAAGCAAAAGTTTAAGCTTGGGGGAGTTGATACGTCTCCAACATATCTACTTTTCCAAACACTTTTTCCCTTGTTTTGGACTCTAACTTGCATGATTTGAATGGAACTAACCCGGACTGACACTGTTTTCAGCAGAATTGCCATGGTGTTATTTTTGTGCAGAAATAAAAGTTCTTGGAATGACTTGACAATCAACGGAGAATATTTTTGGAATATATAAAAAATACTAGCGAAAGAATCAAGAACAGGGGGCCCACACCCTGTCCACGAGGGTGGGGGCGCGCCTGCCCCTGGGCGTGCCCCTACCTCGCGGGCCCCCTGCTGCTCCACCGACCTCAACTCCAACTCCATATATTCACGTTCGGGGAGAAAAAAATTAGTGTTTTACAATACAGAACCACTGCCAAGCCCTAATCTCTCTTGGGAGGGCTGATCTGGAGTCCGTTCGGGGCTCCATAGAGGGGAATCCGTTGCCATCGTCATCATCAACCTTCCTCCATCACCAATTTCATGATGCTCACCACCGTGCATGAGTAATTCCATCGTAGGCTTGCTGGACGGTCATGGGTTGGATGAGATTTATCATGTAATCGAGTTAGTTTTGTGATAGAGGCAAAGGTGTCCCGTCTTTCGATGAGATGGTGGCTATCATTTAGAGGAAGTCGACTTTGACGATCCGACTACGAACGTGCGAGGACGTCGCGCCTTAGCAATCGCTAAACCAACTCCGAGGGGTTATTGACCATGCCAGAGCATGATCAACCTGACCACGAGGGCCTGTTTCCTGCGAGCAAACGAAGAACAAGCAAGAAACTGAGATTGCAATCTGGATATTGAGAATATAAGATGAAAGTTTTATTGATCAAGGTGGGGTTCTGTGACGTCTTGGTCTGGTCGTTGGACACAAACGAAGTACGCGAAGTTGCAGCTATGGCGAACTTTTAATCTAAACAAAACCCAAAGTCTAAATGATGCCCTCAGGGTTGTATATATGGAGGAGAGAGGGGGAATTTTGTGGCCCTTGGTGGAGGGGTCCGAAACCAACCCTAACTCTTGTTTCCCCACACATACGGACTCTAAAAACAGCCTATACTTAAGTATTTCGAAAATACATGGGCCCGCCCAATAATAAGGTGACACAGCACCTAGAATAGCCTCTGGACGAAATTTATGAAGTGGCATCTTGTATATTTCGTCCCATGCTTCATGCACTCATTATGGTGGCTTCAGAGTCCTGGAATCAACACTTGTAACTTCGTTCTTGTTCCCCTTGCGCATGCCATCATCTCCATGATTGAACTTGCTCCAAGGTTCATATTTCTTGTCCAAGCTAGGCCCTTCATTTGTAAGCAAAACAAATGTATCCAACTTAGGCAGCATCATATTCACATGAACATTAGAATCGTTACCAAGAAACGAATGTACCTGATAATTCAATTAGCGTGCGCGAGCTCTAGTAATTGGTCCAGTATGTACAGCAGCAGGTGCTGTGGGTGTAACAATGGTTTTGATGTCCTCATCATCCTCCCCTTCTTGAAATGAAGTCGTCCTCGACGAAAGTTCATCGTCCTCACCCAAATAAGGCTTCAAATTTGCAATGTTAAATGTGGGACTAACCCCAAAATCTGCAGGCAGCTCAAGTTTTTATGCATTATCATTTATTTTTTCTAACACCTTAAAAGGACCATCAGCACGTGGCATTAGCTTTGATTTGCGCAAACTACGAAATCTATCCCTACGCAAATGTAACCAAACAAGATCTCCAGGTGCAAACACAACATGTTTTCTACCCTTATCTCCAGCAAGTTTATATTTAGCATTCATACGCTCAATATTTTCCTTAGTTAACTCATGCATTTTTAAAATCAATTCAGCATGTTCTTTAGCATCAAAATTAACCTTCTCCAAAGATGGAAGAGGCAACAAATCAATTGGTGCACGAGGTAGGAAACCATACACAATTTCAAAAGGGCACATCTTAGTAGTAGAATGCAATGAACGATTATAAGCAAATTCAATATGAGGCAAGCATTCTTCCCACATTTTCTTGTTATTCTTCAAAACAGCCCTAAGCATAGTAGACAATGTTCTATTGACTACTTCAGTTTGTCCATCAGTTTGGGGGTGACAAGTAGTACTAAAAAGCAGTTTAGTCACCAACTTAGCCCATAAACATCTCCAAAAGTGGCTAAGAAATTTAGTATCACGATCTGAAACAATAGTATTTGGCACACCATGCAAGCGAATAATTTCACGAAAGAACAAATCCGCAACATTAATAGCATCATCGCTTTTATGACATGGTATAAAGTGTGCCATTTTTGAGAACCTATCCACGACAACAAATATGCTATCCCTCCCCTTCTTTGTTCGAGGTAAACCTAAAACAAAGTCCATAGATATATCCTCCCAAGGAATACTAGGTATAGGCAAAGGCATATATAAACCATGAGGATTGAGTCGTGACTTAGCTTTTTGACATGTAGTGCAGCGAGCAACAAAACGCTCAACATCCCGTCTCATCTTTGGCCAAAAGAAATGTGTAGCAAGTATATCCTCCGTCTTCTTGACGCCAAAGTGTCCCATTAATCCTCCTCCATGCGCCTCCTGCAACAACAAAAGACGAACAGAGCTAGCTGGAATGCATAGCTTGTTAGCACGAAACACAAATCCATCATTAAGAACGAACTTGTTCCAAGTTCTCCCTTCCTTACAATTCTGCAATACATCTTTAAATTCAGCATCATGCACATATTGATCTTTGATGGTCTCCAAACCAAATATTTTAAAGTCAAGTTGTGAAAGCATAGTATAACGACGAGACAATGCATCAGCAATAACATTTTCTTTACCCTTCTTGTGTTTAATGACATAAGGAAAAGTCTCAATGAATTCAACCCATTTAGCATGTCTACGGTTCAGTTTTGCTTGACTTTTAATGTGTTTCAAAGATTCATGATCAGAATGTATAACAAATTCCTTGGGCTATAAATAATGTTGCTATGTTTCTAAGGTCCGAACAAGAGCATATAATTCTTTATCATAAGTAGAATAGTTTAGACTAGGCCCACTCAATTTTTCAGAAAAGTATGCAACAGGTTTGCCATCTTGTAATAACACACCTCCTAATCCAATTCCACTACCATCACATTCAAGCTCAAAAGTCTTATTAAAATTAGGAAGTTGGAGTAAAGGAGCATGTGTCAACTTATCTTTCAATACCGTGAAGGCTTCTTCCTATGCGGTACCCCAAACAAAAGGCACATCCTTCTTTGTAAGCTCGTTGAGAGGTGCAGCAGTGCTGCTGAAATCTCTCACAAAACGCCTATAGAAACCAGCGAGGCCAAGGAAACTCCTCACTTGTGTGACCGTTTTGGGCTGCAGCCAACTCTCAATAGCTTCAATCTTGGCTTTATCAACTTCAATTCCCTGTGGAGTAACAACATAGCCAAGAAAAGATACTCGGTTGGTGCAAAAAGTGCACTTTCCAAGGTTACCAAACAAACGTGCATCACGTAGAGCAATACAAACAACACGTAAATGTTCCAAATGTTCCTCCAAAATTTGCTATAAATCAATATGTCATCAAAGTAAACTACCACAAATCGTCCAATGAAAGCACGTAAAACTTCGTTCATTAACCTCATGAAAGTACTAGGTGCATTAGTTAACCCAAAAGGCATGACTAACCACTCATATAATCCAAACTTAGTTTTAAATGTTGTTTTCCATTCATCTCCCAATTTCATGCGAATTTGATGGTATCCACTATGCAAATCAACTTTGGAGAATATTGTAGAGCCACTCAATTCATCAAGCATATCATCTAGCCTAGGAATAGGATGACGATAACGGATAGTAATATTATTAATGCCTCTACAATCAATGCACATACGCGACGTGCCATCCTTTTTTGGCACTAAAATGATAGGAACAGCACAAGGACTAAGGGTTTCGTGTATATAACCTTTGTCGAGCAGTTCTTGTACTTGACGCATAATCTCCTTCGTCTCCGCTGGATTGGTACGGTATGGTGCACGGTTGGGTAATGATGCACCGGGAATTAAGTCAATTTGATGCTCAACCCCTCGAATAGGTGGTAATCCCGGTGGCACGTCTTCTGGAAAGACGTCAGCGAACTCCTGCAAAATGTTAGTGACAGCAGGAGGCAAAGAGGAAGGCGCGTCCTCGAATGAAAATAATGCCTCTTTGCGCACAAAAGCATAGCAAATAGATTTGCTGAAATCTAGATCATCAATATCAGATTTTGTGGCAAGTAAACATGCACTTTTCAATTTAATTTCAGAAGCAACACTAGATGGTTTATTATTAGGTTTCATTTGTTGCTCAAATTCTTTTGCCACAATCTGATTTTCACTCTTATTTATCTCCTGTTTTGTTTTATTAGCTCTATTAATATCATCTTTCAAAATGGATTCAGGAGTCATAGGAAGCAAAGTAATATTTTTATCCTTATGAACAAGAGTATACTGATTGTTGCTACCATGGTGTACAGAATTTTTATCAAATTGCCATGGTCTACCAAGTAATAAGGAACATGCTTGCATAGGTACCACATCACAATCAACATAATCAGCATATGTAGAGATACTAAAATGCACACGAACAATACGTGTTACCTTAACCTTGCCGCTGTTGTTGAACCATTGGATGTAGTAAGGATGTGGATGTGGTCTTGTGGAGAGAGATAGCTTCTCCACCATCTCCATGCTAGCCAAGTTATTACAGCTCCCTCCATCTATGATGACGCGAACAGAACGTTCCTTCACAACTCCCTTTGTTTGGAACAAATTATGCCTCTGATTTTGCTCAGCTTGTGTGACCTGCACACTCAAAACACGTTGAGCAACTAAACATTCATACCTGTCAGCATCTTTAGGAGCCATGTATTGCGTCTCATGATCAGAATCATCTCCATCGTGTTCTTCACGTGTAATAAGAGCCAAAGTCTCCTCATCATAGTCACTAGCGGACTCATACCCACCATCCTCAGTAGCAATCATCACACGCTGAGATTGGCATTCTCTCGCAAAATGTCCTCTTACCTTACAACGACGACAAATAATATCACTTGTGTGCCCTGTTGATGCCATGGAAGAAGAAGAGCTCTGCGCAGGTCCGACAGGTGTGCTCTTGGCAGATAGTGGTGGTTGTGCCTGCTTTCTTGTATCACGGCTGGAGGTGGCACTTGATGGAGGTGCTGGTGGAGTGGAAGTAGAGGATGCACGTGGTGTCCATGATGAAGATCGACCTGCAGAAAAGTTAGTTCGCGCCAATGCCTGTCGATCCTGCACTTCACGTTCAGCTTTACAAGCAAGATGGAATAAACGAGTTATATTAGTATACTCCTTATACTCTAGAATGGTCTGAATTTCTCTATTTAATCCACCCATAAAACGTGCAAGCATATCTTCATTCTCCTCAACAATACCACATCTAATCATGCCAGTTTGTAATTCCTGATAATATTCTTCTACATAATTTTTTCCTTGTCTTAAGCGCTGCAATTTTTGAAGTAATTCACGTTGATAATATGGTGGAACCCAACGAGTACGCATAGCAGTTTTCAAAGCAGCCCAAGTAGCTGGAATAGGATATAATCTACAATGTTCAGACCACCAAACACATGCAAAGCTAGTGAAAGCACAAACATCAGCAGGAACACGTCTCTCCTCAGGATATTGTAAACATGTAAATTGTTGTTCAGTTTCTAACTCCCAAGTAAGATATATATCAGGAACATATCTACCCTCAAATGGTGGAATATTCAATTTTAGTTTAGGGAGATGGTCATGTTCTCGTACCTGAGGGTGAGCCCTACCATTGCCATTATTTGCATGTGGACGACCTAGTGGTTGCGGTGCTGGTGGTGGCACGTAGTTCTGATTTTGATCAACCTCATCCTCGTAATCTCCCGCAAAATCATCCTCCTCCGCATCAACAGCAGGAGCCACAGAAGTATCAACAGCAGCACCAACAGTTTGGCCAGGTGCAAGTGGGAGACGGCTCGCTCGGTGGAGGGCTGTTTCGCGATGTGGAGGTAGTCGTTGTTGTTGTTGTTGTAGATGTGCGTTAGGTGCAGCCGGTGGTGGTGGTGGAAGACGCGCGAGCAATTCATTAAACCTGTTATCGAGCTTTGTTTCGAACGTCTTCTCCATGCCATCTATCTTCTCCATGGCCTCTTCAAATCTGTTTAGCACATCTTGCACCTGTCCACTCATCATTTGCTGAAATTTATCATGCAACTCCTTATTCGTCATGTTCTCCCAGTCAGTCTTGTCGGCTTGTGATCCTGCCATGGTTAGCAACAATAGAAACACACAAGAATATGATCCTACAGAATACTAACAAGAGGTGGTGGTGGTGGTGTCACAAATCCGTCAAGCAAATCTCAAATTCTTACCAGTTCTTACCCAGCAGCAGGTGGTGATTGGCAACCGTCATAGTCAAAACTCTCAAAGCTTGGATAGAGCGATTACCAGGGAGAGTCAAACGCACGACGTAGATGTATGTGGAGCTGGGAAGGCTTATAATATGATAGCAAAAAGGGTCAGCAATAATCAATTCAGAGATGCAAAGTTGAATAAATGCTCAACGACGGTACTGTGCTGGTCCTAGGCTAGACCGTGCTAGAGACGCGAGCCTAGAACACTAACAAAATCACGGCGCTGCACTTAAAGAAGGGAGGAGCACGCTCTGATTGTTTTTCTTTTTTTTCACTTTTCTTTGCACTTTTTTCCTCTTTTTTTTTGCTCCGCAACAAATTTTTTCAAAAAAGTCTACAAATGGTCTAAAAACTGCCTAGCCAGAATTTTCCAGACTTAGGTTTTTTTGAGTTTGGAACTATTTTTCTTCTGCGGATGGCTCGAAAGTTGGGGAGTCCTACTCTGTCACGACTCGGAGTATCGCGTGATCTAGAACTCGAAAATAAAGCAACAAATACTGGACTCGGACTGGTGGCGGAGATGAATCTGGTGGAATCTCGGATTGGTGGCGGCGATGAATCTGGTGGAAATTGGACTGGTGGCGGATATATGTTGCAGGTGGACTCGGATTGGCGTGATGGTGGCGGATATGTGGTGGCGTATATGGACTCGGATTGGTGGTGAATATGTGGTGGTGAATATGGCAATGACGATGAAGTTGGTGTGGTGGTGGTATATGGCAGCAGCAATGATGATGATGCGGTGGTGATATATGGCTGCGGCGACGTGACAACCTGTGAACAGAACTCGAAACTCTAAAGGACTAGACGCTAAGACCAGCAACTTGACACGACGATGTAACCGCAAATTCAACAAAGCAAATACAGAAAAGATTATGCAAAGGCTTAGATTGGTTCGGATAGGATGAACTAACCCTAATTTTTTTTGGCTTTTTCGTGGACTATAGGTACGAAGAACAGACTCGATCTAAACTACGAAAAACTGTAAAATCTCACCGAGCAACCTGGAAATCTGATACCACTTGATAGAGGCGAAGGTGTCCCGTCTTTAGATGAGATGGTGGCTATCGTTTAGAGGAAGTCGACTTTGACGATCCGACTACGAACGTGCGAGGACGTCGCACCTTAGCAATCGCTAAACCAGATCCGAGGGGTTATTGACCATGCCGGAGCACGATCAACCTGACCACGAGGGCCTGTTTCCTGCGAGCAAACGAAGAACAAGCAAGAAACTGAGATTGCAATTTGGATATTGCGAATATAAGATGAAAGCTTTATTGATCAAGGTGGGGTTCTGTGACGTCTTGGTCTGGTCGTTGGACACAAACAAAGTACGCGAAGTTGCAGCTATGGCGAACTTTTAATCTAAACAAAACCCAAAGTCTAAATGATGCCCTAAGGGCTGTATATATGGAGGAGAGAGGGGGAATTTCGTGGCCCTTGGTGGAGGGGTCCGAAACCAACCCTAACTCTTGTTTCCCCACACATACGGACTCTAAAAACAGCATATACTTAAGTATTTCGAAAATACATGGGCCTGGCCCAATAATAAGGTGACACAACACCTAGAATAGGCTCTAGACGAAATTTATGAAATGGCATATTGTATATTTCGTCCCATGCTTCATGCACTCATTATGGTGGCTTCGGAGTCCTGGAATCATCACTTGTAACTCCGTTCTTGTTCCCCTTGCGCATGCCATCATCTCCATGCTTGAACTTGCTCCAAGGTTCATCTTTCTTGTCCAAGCTAGGCCCTTCATTTGTAAGAAAAACAAATGTATCCAACTTAGGCAGCATCATATTCACATGAACATTGGAATCGTTACCAAGAAACAAAAATACCTGATAATTCAATTGGCGTGCGCGAGCTCTAGTAATTGGTCCAGTATGTACAGCAGCAGGGGCTGTGGGTGTAACAATGGTATTGATGTCCTCATCATTTTGTCAGGTTTTGATCCCTAGTATCCATTTTGTTCTGAGATTGATGTTTCTATGACTTTGCTATGCTTAATGCTTGTCACTAGGGCCCGAGTGCCATGATTTCAGATCTGAACCTATTATGTTTTCATGAATATATGAGAGTTCTTGATCCTATCTTGCAAGTCTATAGTCACCTATTATGTGTTATGATTTGTTAACCCCGAAGTGACAATAATCGGGATACTTACCGGTGATGACCGTAGTTTGAGGAGTTCATGTATTCACTATGTGTTAATGCTTTGGTCCGGTACTCTATTAAAAGGAGGCCTTAATATCCCTTAGTTTCCAATAGGACCCCGCTGCCACGGGAGGGTAGGACAAAAGATGTCATGCAAGTTCTTTTCCATACACACGTATGACTATATTCAGAATACATGCCTACATTACATTGATGAACTGGAGCTAGTTCTGTGTCACCCTATGTTATAACTATTGCATGAGGAATCGCATCCTACATAATTATCCACCACTGATCCATTGCCTACGAGCTTTTCATATATTGATCTTCGCTTATTTACTTTTCCGTTGCTACTGTTACAATCACTATAAAACCAAAACTGCTACCGTTACTTTTGCCACCGTTACCGCTACTATCATATTTGCTACTAAATACTTTGCTGTAGATATTAGGTTTCCAGGTGTGGTTGAATTGACAACTCTGCTGCTAATTCTTGAGAATATTCTTTGGCTCCCCTTGTGTCGAATCAATAAATTTGTGTTGAATACTCTACCCTCGAAAACTGTTGCAATCCCCTATACTTGTGGGTTATCACGCATCGACTTGTGTGTCCATTTTTGGGCCACGACCAACTCTCAATAGCTTCAATCTTGGCTTTAAAAACTTCAATGCCCTGTGGAGTAACAAAATAGCCAAGAAAAGATACTCGGACGGTGCAAAAGGTGCACTTCGCGAGGTTACCAAACAAACTTGCATCACGTCGAGCAATAAAAACAACATGTAAATGTTCCAAATGTTTCTTCAAAGATCTGCTATAAGTCAGTATATCATCAAAATAGACTACCACAAATCTGCCAATGAAAGCACGTAAAACTTCGTTCATTATTAGTCTAATGAAAGTACTAGCTGCATTAGTTAACCCAAAAGGCATGACTAACCACTCATATAATCCGAAATTAGTTTTAAATGATGTTTTCCATTAAACGTCCAATTTCATACGAATTCAATGGTATCCACTATGCAAATCAACTTTGTAGAAAATAGTAGAGCCACTTAATTCATCAAGCATATCATCTAGCCTAAGAATAGGATGACGATAACGAATAGTAATATTATTGATGTCTCTACAATCAACACACATACACGATGTACTGATGACCAACAAGTATAGGGGATCAATCGTAGTCCTTTCGATAAGTAAGAGTGCCGAACCCAACGAGGAGTAGAAGGAAACTGTAAGTGGTTTTCAGCAAGGTATTTTCTGCAAGCACTGAAATAGTCGGTAACAGGTAGTTTGATAGCAAGATAATTTGTAGCGGACAAGTAACAGTAACAGTAAATAAAGTGTAGCAAGGTAGCCCAATCCTTTTGTGGCAAAGGACAGGCCAAAACGGTCTCTTATAATAAGCAAAGCATTCTTGAGGGCACACGGGAATTTCATCTAGTCACTTCCATCTTGTTGGTTTGATTCGCGTTCGCTACTTTGATAATTTGATATGTGGGTGGACCGGTGCTTGGGTGATGTTCTTACTTGGAAAAACCTCTCAGTTATGATTAACCCCCTCGCAAGCATCCGCAACTATGACTAAAGTATTAAGATAAAATCTAACCATAGCATTAAATGTTTGTATCCAAATCGGTCCCTTACGAAGTAGCACATAAACTAGGGTTTAAGATTCTATCACTCTAGCAACCTATCATCTAATAAATACTCCACAATGCATTCCCTTAGGCCCGAAGATGGTGATGTGCCATGTGGTCGACGTTCACATGACACCACTAAGGGAATCACAACATACATATCATCAAAATATCGAAGACATATCAAGTTCACATGATTACTTGCAACATGACTTCTCCCGTGACCTCAACAACAAAAGTAACTACTCACAAATGATATTCATGCTCAAGATCAGAGGGGTAGTGAATAGCATAATGGATCTGAACATATAGTCTTCCACCAAATAAACCATATAGTAATCAACTACAAGATGTAATCAACACTATTACTTACCCATGGGTACCAATCTGAGGTTCCGGTACAAAGATTGAACACAAGAGATGAACTAGAGTTTGAGAGGAGATGGTGTTGTTGAAGATGTTGATGAAGATTGCCCTCCCAAAGATGAGAGGGTTATTGGTGATGACGATGGCTTCGATTTCCACCTCCGGGAGGGAAGTTCCCCCGGAGAAATTGCTCCGCCTGAGGGCAAAAGTGCTCCTTCCCAAGTTCCGCCTCGAGACGGCGGCGCTCCGTCCCGAAGTCATCTCCTAATTTTTTCTAGGTCAAAATGACTTATATACCAGAAGATGGGCACCGAAGGTGGGCCGGGCTGGCCACAACCCACCAGGGCGCGCTTGGGGGGCTTGGCGCTGTCGATGTCAAAACTGGCGGATCTCGGGTAGGGGGTCTCGAATTGTGCGTCTAAGGTCGATGGTAATAGGAGACGTGGGACACAATGTTTACCCAGGTTCGGGCCCTCTTGATGGAGGTAATACCCTACTTCCTGCTTGATTGATCTTGATGAATATGAGGATTACAAGAGTTGATCTACCACGAGATCGTAATGGTTAAACCGTAGATGTCTAGCCTGTATGATTGTGATTGCCTCTACGGACTAAACCCTCCGGTTTATATAGACACGGAGGGGCCTAGAGTTGTACAGAGTCGGTTTACAGAGGAAGGAATCTTCATATCTGAATGCCAAGCTTGCCTTCCACGCAAAGGAGAGTCCCATCTGGACACGGGAGGAAGTCTTCTGTCTTGTATCTTCATAGCCCATCAGTCTGACCCACATCACATAGCTCGGACGCCCGAGGACCCCTTAATCCAGGACTCCCTCAGTAGCCCCCAAACCAGACTTCAATGATGATGTTTCAGGTGCGCTGATAGTCTTCGGCATTGCAAGGCGGGTTCTTCCTCTGAATACTTCAAAGCGTCTGATCCGAAGAATTATACTCGGCTTTCCATTTAATGTTGTACCCATTGGCTTCTGCGCCTCCATTGCTTCGGCTTCCATGTGCCAAGCGAACACGAAAGGTCAGATTATTTTTGCACATAACACCCTGGCCATGTAAGAAAGGCGTATATTTAAGTGGATTCGATCTTAGATGCCATCTCACACCAGGCGGAAAATCCTTAGAGTTTGCTAGGAGAAACCATTCCAACATGGCTAGCGTTCCCAGTTCTTTCTCCCGCCCCCATGGCTCCGAAAAAGGCGATTGGGAGAAATGTTCAGTATCCCATGACTAGCTGAGTAAGCTTCAAACGCAGGGGTTCCTTCCCCCCCCCCCCCCCCCCCCCCCCGCGGATCTAGACCCCGTTCGGGTCGGGCAGGATTAACCTCCTTTACAGGCGAAGCCCTGGCGGAAAACTTCCCTAATCCAACCAGGGGGGAATGAGTGTGCTTCATATCCTTCTTAATAAGAGGCGTCAGGTTTCCAATCCATCGTTTCCTCCGAGGTCTACTGGAGTACTACGGCTTCCAACTGCACAACTCCAGCCTCCATCCTACATATCGCGGGTTTTGTCGCTCTTTGCGAGCTATTCCTGGGCTACGAAGCCCACTTTGACTTATGGGGGAAACTTTTTTGCCTTGTCCCTCATACCCAAAAGGGATCCGTATTCAAGGTGGGCGGCACCGAGATATGGCACATAGCTCGGACCGGATACTTGTCCGGTACGCCGAAGAAGGTATCCGAAGAATGGCCCTCGGAGTAGTTTTATATTGAAGATGTTGCTCTCCCCGACCCAGTCTGAATGGGCCTTCCCAAATTTTCTCCATTGAGGAAACGCCATAGCTGACGTCCTCGGAACCTCGAGGAGGAAGACAACTCAGAAGTCCAACAACTACTGGGCAAGATAAGGACACTTGCCCAGTCCGGATTATCAATAATCGAGGTAATGGCAACTTCCATAATGCGAGGTGTTCAGCTACTCCAATTCAGAGGGCTTCCTATGTGGCACTACAATGGGGAAGATGACGCCTCATGCTGCGGACGGAAGGATGCGGACACCCATGCCGCCCTGGCCACAATATTGGTCGATCTGTATAAAGGGGAGAAAGAGGAGTTTACTCATCTTAAGCGCCAAGAGGGATTCTCCATGTACAATCCCCCTAGCTGGGTGAGTTTTAATCCCACCTCCTTACTCAATCCTTTCCCCGAGTCATGTTTAATTGACATTTACCTTAATAGGAATGGCGGAAGGCCATAGCGGAGATTTATAGTCCCGCTCCACAACCGGAGGACCATAACCTGGACCTTGATCCAATTCGGACATATTTGTAGAACTCAAAGAGGGAGTCTTCTACCAGGCGAGCTATGATGGCACAGAATTTGCCATCATGGACGATTATCCTGGCCTCCTTCCTGCCTTACATGTAAGTAACCAGGGGACATCTCCTCTAAAAGAGCTTCCTCATTATGCCTCACCCACCGCACTGTCTCGTGGTCCAAAGGGGAGGTGCTCGGCGCGTCATACCGCACCAGAGGCGTCTCATAAGAGAGCGGTGCCTACACCTTGCGGGTCTTCAAAGAGGAAGGAAAATGACAACACGACCAAGCCTTCATCAAAGAGGTATGGCTTTAAATATGCCCCCTGGTAGTCACATCGAACCGTGACATTGTCCACTGTGTTTTATCAGGAAGAGTGTTCGTCGGACTATGTCTGGGGATCCTGCCGGTCGCGCCTCCATCAGTCAGGTTCCAGACCCTGCCTCTAGGGCGGGGGCTGACATGGGAGCGACGCCGGATTGTCCTCCTTCAGAGGATTCGGACAATATATTCGTCACGAACTCTGAAGTGGAGAGTGCCATGAATCATCGGCGCCGGAGGGTCGCTCTTCGCGACCTTGGCTTTACTAAAGAGGCGTTCAATCTTCAGCTCAGCTGATGCGTACATCCCAGCTGCTCGGGACGGGCTTGCTAGAGCCACTGACCAGCATTTGAAAGATATGCGGGTAAGTACGCATTGTACAGATCTAGTAATCATGTACCAGTAGCCCCTGAGACTTGAAACAGTTGAAACAACTGATTTAAGGATCATTGTATAATTAGGTACTCACAGAGAAGAACAACATGTTGTCTCATGAGCTGGAAAAGTGCTGGACTCAGCTAGGTGTTGTTACCGCCGAACTGGAGAAGTCCAAGGAGGCACCACCTGGTAATGTTCCCCTCCATCCAGAAAAAGTATAATCATGTACCAGTAATGTGAATACTACTGTGTTTTCCGATGATAGGATCAGCAGATCAACTGAAAGAGGAACTAAAAATCGTGCAGGCGGGTAAACAAGAGGCTGAAAGGCACCTGGCCGCAGGCGAACGTGTGCTGACACGAGTCAGGGATGATAAGAACAAGCTGCAGTGTTCCCATACCCTGCTGGGCGAAGATCTAAAAGATGTATCCAGCTAGCTAACGTCGTAAAGGAAAATAGGAGGCTACGAGGCAGCGTATTCAATATGCTTTTGAACTTACCTCCGTGTAATTCAGTGGAAAAAATGAGCTGACAGATTTATGTCTGCAGGTATGCTGACTGGTCATCCCGAAGAGGAAATGTTCGAATCTCAAGGCGATCTGCTGCAAGAGCTGTCGCAAGTGCACGAGCGAGCTCGGCAAGCAATGCGGAGCGTTGCCAAGGCTTTGTGGCCATCCGCCTCTCCTCCAGGAAGTATGGAGGAGCTTGTGAGGCTATTCTAGGGAGCTTAGCGGCGCTTTTGATTATGGAAGATATCGGCTTGCCGAGAAGGTGCGCGAGAGGCCTGGGCCATGGTAAAAACATGGTACACCAAGCTTGATCCGAATCATATGGCCCAGGTCGGACCTCCGGGGTCAGATGGACAAGAAATTCCAGTTAGTTTTGTATATGACCAAGTAAAGATAGCCGCCAAGTTTTCCTAATAGGATTGTAAGCTAGACAGCCTGTTAGACGGCATAGAGGAAGAAGTTTTTGAGTCCAAGTGACTATGTACTTCAATTGACAAATTTGTCCCTAGCCGGATTGTAAAACGATTGTCATGAAAGACCTTTTCGCTTCGACCTCCGGACCCGAAGGTGCGGAGTGTTTCTGAATACCGGAGCGGCAATATAGACCGGGGTATGCGTGGAAACTAGGCATAGGGGTCATAGTTGCTTGAACAAACAAGTTGTGTCCGTCTAGCTATGTTATATTACTTGTTGATTATAAGAAACATCTTCCAGGGAGAATAGTTCCGTTAAGGGTTCCTTTCCCTGGGTGAACATGCGTTAGTATGCATGCTCGAACTGTGATTGAAGAATCGCAGTATACGTAACATCTGGGGGTTCATAGTGGAATTAGGGTCTAACATCTTTAGTCCACCGACCGAATATTCCCTTAAGAATGCTAGATTTCGGCTTTACCCAGTCTGAGGTACAAGTCCGGATGACCCGGCTATAAAAATCACAGAGGTGCTCCCTTTATGCCGTGGCCGAACAAATGGGAACATAGGGCATAACCACAGTGATGCAGAGCATCCTACGGTCATCCCCATGGACCTACCATCGTCTCACGAAGGGCCAAGAGGACCTATGACTCGAGCTAGAGCTAGAGCTCTCGAGACCGAGTTGACTTCTCTCCTTAGTGATATTACAAGTGATGCTCTCGAGATATGGCAACTACCTAAGTCCGAGATGTTGTGCATGGTTAGGTACCAAGAGGACCCTCCCGAAGTTGCACGTGAAGACGGACAAGCCACCAAGTCCACGAATGAAGAGGAACGCCGAAAGGAGAAGAAGGCATCTCCAGGGCCCGGACATCCGGCCCCAAGCCCGGACATCCGGCCGCTGGAGACATGAGCTACAGCCGCTGGACATCTACAGGCCCCGGACGTCCTGCCCCAGCCCGGACATCCGGCCCGGCCCAAAAATCCGGCCCCAACGCCCGTATATCCGGAAAAACTGCAACAGAGGACAGAAGAGAACCCTCGCCAGCCCGGACATCCGGCCTTCCGCGAATGCCCGGACATCCGGCCCGATGCCCGGACGTCCGGCCCCGTATGTCTCCGCACAGTAAAGGGCCGAGGCCCATGTACCCTTTCACCCCCTAGACTATAAATACTCTCCTCCTACCTACGCTTGAGGGTTAGCAAAGGATTAGCTCATATTTTGTGTGAGAGCTTTGCTCATCCACTTGGTTACCTTCTCCTCGGAGATCGCGCCTCCTCGGAGAAGATCCACCAAGCGGATTCAAGACCCCTTCATGGGAAGAACCTCAAGACCTCCTCACGGAGAAGATCGTGCTACTTGTGTCGTCCTTAGTTGACCGTGGATCATGTATCTCTTATGTGTTTGAGGATCTAGCATATGTGTGACTATTTCTTGTTGGTTTTAGCGATTCTCTTGTGTTTCCCCTCGTGATTTCCCTCGTTTCCCCCTCGTGTTCCTCGTGTTCTTCACGGGATCCTCTCCTTTCGTAAAATATCGGCCCCTAGGGTTCCTACGCTACATCATCTTGGTATCATGAGCCACGTTGATCATAATTTCAGAGCCTCTCCGTTGTGTTTCTAGCCTTGTTTTTGTTGATTTTGTCTCTAATTCAAAAATTCCCCACAAAAATAGCCCCAATTTTTTTGTGATTTGTTGGTCTGATGAAGTTTTGTTGGATTTGATCCGTGGACTTCGTGTGTTGCAGGTAGATCTAGCTCTTCCCCACTTTTTCCCCATTTTCCTTCCACAAATTCCTCTGAATTTTGCCCGGATTTACTACCTTCCACGTGGAGTTCATCCGGATCCTGAGCCTGGACATCCGGCCCGACAGCCCGGACATCAAGCACCCCGGACATCCGGCCATCAAGCCCGGACATCCGGCCCCTGGCGGCAACATCTCCATCCACCACCCCGTTTCCCGTCCATATTTCACCAAATTTTGTTTCGGTGCCCACATACACTTCCGCATACCACCACCACTTCCGCATAGCACCGCCATATACCACATACACCACCATCGTTTACCAGTACCAACTCCGACAATTTTTTCACGTTTTGCTTTGAGAATTTGAGTTACAGTTCTGTGTCCTATTGTGTTTCGGCTATTTAGGTACGGTTCGACATCAACATCATCGCCGCTCATCTTTGCCATGGACGCGTTATCAACTACGACCATCTCAGCTATATCATCTTGGTATTCATCCCACCATTTTGACAACATGTCGTAAGCAAGAAGCGGTAAACTCATCTTGGTATAGTGATACATCATTCTTGCCATTACATTGATAGCCATCATAGCCTTACTCTTTTGCATCGCTTACCCATCGAGACTAGCCTTTGAGTATTGCAAGCAACGTGACTTGTGCACATTAGTGATCATACTTCCCATAGCATACATACATATCATTGGTGCATATCTTGGTATCATCTCTTGTGTCACAAGGTTGCCATTGTATACACAATTGCTATCTTGGTTCGTGAAGCATTGCATGAGAAAAGAGCTCAAACAACAAAGATCCAAACAAGCTTTTAAGCAAAAGGGAAAGATAAGCAAAGAACTTTTAAGCAAGAACCATAGCATCATACAACATTAAGATTGTCATACCAGATATCTTGGATCATATCATCGAAACACCATACATAGAGCATACTTGGGATAGAATTCGTTGCATTTTTTCTTAGTAGGTTGTGCACAAGTCTTCGTATCTGCCTATTGTGCAATCGTGCTAGCGTCTCTCTAGTGTTGTGCAATAAGAGCATTTTCGTGGATTCCACATTTTGGCTCATCCTTGGTTGCACGACCCACTTATCTCTTTGCGTGTGTGTTTCTGTGTACCTTATTTTGCTTGGTCTACTTGTTGCATTGCAAACTTGCGAATCTTTTCCAACATTATTGAAGCTCACTAACAATTGCATCAAATTTTGTGCCACCATCCTAACCGAGCTCCACCATAAGCTTTTACTTGTGTACGTGTGAGAAACCGACAAGAATTGGTACCAATTGTGCTATTTCCTTGTTCCACATTGGAGTGATCATTGATCCACCTTCAACTTTGGTCAAGGTACATTTGGTATACGTTCTTCTCTTTCTACCACTCACATATTTATCTTGGAATGATGGATAGGCCAAGTACTTCTACCAACCCAATCTTCATCGGGCAAGACGACGACATGAACTCCTACGTCACAAAGAGCGACCTCTTTGGTGCACAACGTGCTTTGCATCAGAGCAACAAGCAATTAGTGAACGCATCGACAACCTCGCCACCGACTTGCAACTCTCCGAGCAACGTACAAGAGACTACTTCAACCACAAGTTCGATGATCACAAGCAAGAGAATGATGCAATAATGGACGAGATTCATGCTTTGTTGCTCAACCGCTCTTCTTCCACTTCATCCTCATCAAGACGGAGCCGCTCAAGTCGACACTCCGACTTCACTCTCTCCGGTTCAAGTACACCGACATGGAACACTCTTCGACGTGCCGCGCGCAATGATCGTCAAGCAAGACTCAATCCTCTACACGACAACGACTCTCAAGAGCACCGACACCGTCAAAACCAATCTACCTTTGCGCAAGCATGAGAACGTCAACGACAACGCCAATGGGAAGAGGAAGAGCGAGCACGCCTACACCAAGATGCACAAGATGTCGAGGCACAATGCCAAGAACAACAACTACGTGAAGCTCAAGCACTTGAGGTGCAGTGTGCCCTTTGAGATTCAAGTCACGCCATCTCCACACGCAATCGCCATCGGCGTGAACAAGAAGAAGCACTCCGCGAAGAGTTCAAGAGAGGATTTACCAATCACGTGCGCATCGTCAAGTTCCTCAAGTTCATCCTCGAGCTCGACAAGCCCCTCCACAAGCTCCACAAGAACCCCAAGTTCACCAAGGGCATGAAGACAATGGAAATCCTCCACAACAAGAACAACATGAGGTCGACAACCCTCCTCGCCAAGAGCAACACGAGTTTGACAATCCTCAACAACATGGGCGTCATCATCCTCGACCCCAACACACTGAAGAGCAATGCGACGGTAAGCTAAAGTTCACCATGCCCAAGTTCAATGGAAGCAATGAGTCCTGAAGAGTACCTTTAATGGGCATTGAAGGTCGACAAAATCTTCCGTTTGCACAACTATGAAGAAGAGAAGAAGATCCCGATGGCATCCCTTGAGTTCCAAGACTATGTCCTCATTTGGTGGGAACAAGTCATTGAGCACCGTGAGGCAAGCGCTGAACCACCCATTACTACTTGGGCGCAAATGAAGGATGTCATGAGAGCACGCTTCATGCCTACCTACTACAACCGCGACCTCTTCAAGAAACTCCAACTACTCAAGCAAGGAACCAAGAGCGTTGAAGAGTACCACAAGGAGATGGAGATTGCAATGATATGAGCTAATGTCACGGAAGATGATGAGCAGAATATGGCACGTTTCTTGAATGGACTCAATCATCCCATCAAGAAGATCGCCGACTTCCAACCATACTTGAACCTCATCGAGCTAGTGCATCAAGCTACCAAAGCAGAACGTCAAGTGCAAGAAGACTTCAAGTATGCCAAGTTCTCATCCAAGTCATACAGCTTCTCCAACACCCAAGCTTCAACGACTCGAACACCGTCTACCTCAACCAAGCCTTCTACAAGCAACGTCAACAAGTCGAGTTACAAGAAAACTTCGACAACTCCAAGTCATCCTCCTACAACGAGCAACTTCAAGCCGAGAGCTTCATCATCATCTACCCCAACCGATGAGACTGTGAAGACAAGTTCCTTCAAATGCTTCACATGCGGAGGCCGAGGCCACAAGTCCTTTGAGTGTACCAACAAGTGAACCATGATCCTCAACGACGATGGTACTAAGGCTCCATGAGCGAAGGAGAAACGGAAGCACTTGAGCAAGTCGCCATGCATCGGCAAGTGAACGATGAAGAGGAACAAGTCTTTTGTGATGAAGATTCAAGTCCCGCTCTTGTTGTCTCCAAGGTCTTGACCCTTCAACATCACCAAGAAGAAGACCAAAGATGCCATATCTTTCATACCAAGGCCGGCATCAATGGAAGGTCCGTCAAGGTCATCATCGATGGAGGGAGTTGTCATAACTTAGGAAGTGAAGAACTTTGCTCCAAGCTCCAACAGCCCAAGACGAAGCACCCACATCTCTACAATGTTCAATGGCTAAGCGACTCCGGCACTATTCAAGTCGAGCATCGAGTACAAGTCTCCTTCAAGGTTGGCGCTTATGAAGACACTTTGGAGTGTGATGTCGTTCCAATGACCGTTTGCCAACTTCTTCTTGGTCGACCATGGCAATTTGATAGAGGTGTGATCCACAACGGCCGAACGAACCACTACATCTTCAAGATGAAAGGAAAGGAGTACGTACTTCGCCCTATGTCTCCAAGCCAAGTGATCACCGACAAGCAAGCCACCCATCGTGGAGAGAATGGTGAGAGAGTGATACACCAAAAAGAGAGTGAGTGCCACAAGCCCAAATCAAGTGCCTCCACGATGAGCGAAATGAAGAACTTAGTTCTATTTGCCACCAAAAGTGAGATAAGAGAAGTGTGTGAGAACCTATCTAGTGTCCTACACTATGTCCTTTTGTGCAAGGACGACGCACCAAAAGCTAACACCTCTCACGCTCTACCTTTAGTGTTGTCTTATCTTTTGTAGGAATTCCAAGATGTTTTCCCCGATGAGCTACCTTCGGGACTACCACCACTACGAGGCATCGAGCACCGCATTGACCTCATCCCCGGAGCACGTCTTTCGAACAAAGCTCCCTACCGAGTCAGCCCCGGCGAAACCAAAGAAATACAAAGGCAAGTAAAGCATCTCATAGACCATGGACATGTGCGTGAAAGTTTGAGTCCTTGTGCCGTTCCGGTCATTCTTGTGCCAAAACGAGACGGTAGCTTTCGCATGTGCTCCGATTGTAGACCTATCAATGCTATCACCGTTTGCTATAGGTATCCCATTCCACGCCTTGATGATATGCTTGATGAACTTAGTGGTGCCACTATATTTTCTAAAATTGATCTTAAAAGTGGTTACTATCAAATCCGCATACAAGAGGGTGATGAATGGAAAACCGCTTTCAAAACAAAGTTTGGTTTGTATGAGTGGTTAGTCATGCCTATGGGTCTTTTGGAAGCACTGGGGACTTTTATGCGTCTTATGAATCATGTCTTTCGCCCTTACATTGGTGAGTTTGTTGTGGTCTACTTCGATGATATCCTTGTTTATAGCAAATCTCTTAAAGATCATGTCACCCATGTCCCAACCGTTTTGCAAACTCTTCAAAAAGAGCGTCTCTATGCTAACATGGGAAAGTGCCTTTTTGGCGTTGATAAGCTCGTTTTCTTGGGTTTTGTCGTTTCCTCTAAGGGTGTTCATGTTGATTACTCCAAGATCAATGCTATTAAAACTTGGCCACAACCAAACAACTTGCATCAAGTGCGTAGCTTCCTTGGTTTAGCTGGTTTCTACCGTAGATTTGTGATGGACTTTAGCACGATTGGTTCACCTTTGCATGCTTTGAGCAAAAAAATGCGCCTTTTGTTTGGGGACCATCCCAAGACACCGCTTTCAATGAGCTTAAGAATTTGCTTACTCATGATCCCGTGCTTGCATTACCCAACTTTGACAAACCCTTTGAGATTCATTGTCATGCTAGTGGTAAGGGCATAGGAGGTGTGTTAACGCAAGAGAAGCTCCCCATAGCTTACTTTAGTGAGAAACTTTCCGGAGCGCAACTCAATTACCCCATCTATGACAAAGAGTTATATGCTTGAGTGCGAGTTTTGCATGAATGGGAACACTATCTTAGCCCTCATGAATTTATCGTTCATACCGATCATGAAACGCTTAAATACCTTAAGGGTCAAACCAAGTTGCACAAGTGTCATGCTAAGTGGAGTGAATTCACTGAGTCTTTTCCTTATGTCATCAAGTACATCAAAGGTAATGAAAATGTTGTGGCGGACGCTCTTTCCCGCGTATGCATGCTTGTTACTAAACTTGAATTGCATGTGATTGGCTTTGCGCACATAAAAGACTTGTATGCGCATGATCCCGCTTTTGCTATTCCTTATGCCAAGTGTTTGACGCATACACCTCGGGAACGCTATTACATCAAAGATGGATATCTTATGAGAGCTAAGAAACTTTGCATGCCCGAGTCTTCTCTTCATTTGTTGCTTTTGCAGGGATCTCATGGAGGAGGACTAATGGGACATTTTGGACGCGATAACACTTTTGCTATGCTCTCCAAGAACTATTATTGGCCTAAGATGTTTCGTGACATCAACCACTTCACCAACCGATGCTCTACATGTCGCAAAGCTAAGTCTAAAGCTCAATCCCATGGCCTTTACATGCCTCTCCCAACTCCATATCAACCATGGGGAGATATTAGCATGGATTTTGTACTTGGTTTGCCTAGAACTAGAAATGGAAAGGATTCAGTATTTGTTGTTGTGGACCGTTTCTCTAAGATGGCACATTTCATTCCTTGCAACAAGATAGATGATGCTTCACATGTTGCGAATCTATTTTGTAGGGACATATTGCATCTACATGGAGTGCCAAAGACGATTGTCTCGGACCGCGACGTCAAGTTCCTAAGCTACTTCTGGAAGACCCTATGCACCAAGCTCGGAATCAAGCTACTCTTCTCCACGACTTACCATCCTCAAACCAACAGCCAAATGGAGGTGACCAACCGCACACTCTCCGCTCTATTTCGAGTGCTAATAAAGAAGAACATCAAGGAGTGGGAGGAGTGTCTACCTATTGCCAAGTTCGCCTACAACCGCGCACGACACTCAACTACCGGCAAGTCCCCCTTCGAGGTCATCTACGGATTCAACCCATTGCCACCTTTGGACATTCTCCCGCTACCACTACTAGAGCGCATCAATATGGACGCAAGTGCACGTTTGAACCATCTCAAGAATGTGCATGAAGATACAAGGCAAACCATCGAGCGCCAAGTACAATGACTTGCAACCAAGCGCAACATCAAGAAGCACCCCATGGTATTCAACATTGGAGATCTTGTGTGGCTACACCTTCGCAAGGACCACTTCCCCCACGAACGCAAGTTCAAACTTTGACCATGAGCGGACGGACCCTTCAAGGTGCTTGAACGCTACAACAACAACGCCTACAAGATCGACCTCCCGCGCGACAAGTACTCTGTGAGCGACATCCTCAACGTCAAGGATCTCCTGCCGTACCATGGTGATGAGGATTTTGATCCGAGGTCGGATCTTCCCCAAGGGAGCGGAGATGATGCGGAGCATCCTACGCTCATCCCCATGGACCTAGCATCGTCTCACGAAGTGCCAAGAGGACCTATGACTCGAGCTAGTGCTAGAGCTCTCGAGACCGAGGTGACTTCTCTCCGTAGTGATATTACGAGTGACTCTCTCGAGACATGGCTACTACCTAAGTCCGAGATGTTGTGCATGGTTAGGTACCAAGAGGACCCTCTCGAAGTTGCACATGAAGACGGAGAAGCCACCAAGTCCACGGATAAAGAGGAACGCCGAAAGGAGAAGAAGGCATCTCCAGGGCCCGGACATCCGGCCCCGAGCCCCGACATCCGGCCGCTGGAGACATCAGCTACAGCCGCCTTCTAGCCGCTAGACATCTACAGGCCCCGGACGTCTGACCTGACCCGGAAATCCAGCCCCTAGGCCCGGATATCCGGACAAGCTGCTACAGAGGACAGAAGAGAACCCCTGCCAGCCCAGACATTCGGCCTTCCGCGAACGCCCGGACCTCCGGCCTGACACCCGGACGTCCGGCCCCGTCTGTCTGCGCACACTAAAGGGCCGAGGCCCATGTACCCTTTCACCCCCTAGACTATAAATACTCTTGTCCTACCTATGTTTTAGGTTTAGCAAAGTATTAGCTCATATTTTGTGTGAGAGATTTGCTCATCCACTTGGTTACCTTCTTCTCGGAGATCGCGCCTCCTCGGAGAAGATCCCCCAAGCGGTTTCAAGACCCCTTCACGGGAAGAACCTCAAGACCTCCTCACAGAGAAGATCGTGCTACTTGTATCATCCTTAGTTGACTGTGGATCATGTATCTCTTATGTGTTTGAGGATCTAGCATATGTGTGACTACTTCTTGTTGGTTTTAGTGATTCTCTCATGTTTCCCCTCGTGATTTCCCTCGTTTTCGCCCTCGTGTTCCTCGTGTTCTTTGCGGGATCCGCTCCTTTCGTGAAAGATAAGCCCCTAGGGTTCCTACCCTACATCACACAGGAGCCAGGCAACCCAGCTTGGCAAAAACTTAAGTCATAACGGGGCATATAATGGCGAAGAAAAGGTACATATGAGGAAAGGACACATATGTGATGAGCTTGATGCTCGGAAAATAATAATAAGCTTCTGTAAAAGAAGCCCCCAGGTATTATGAGCGTATACATTTAAGGATGTGTATGTCATAGGTGTGCGGTTTAGCCACACAAGAGCTATAGAGTTGGAGAAAAAATTAAAGAGAGAGAAAATGGAAACAAAGGGAGAAGAAGACGAACAAAGAGTGTGGCTCTAGGCGTAGAATCTTCGGAGTCTGGCAGCATTCCACGGGTTCGGCTCTAAGCGATTGTTTGATGCATCACGTAGGCGGCACGCTCCTCTAGTGAGAAGTTCATCTATGATGAAGGGACCCTCCCACTTGGGCTTGAGTTTGTCCTTTTTCTTTTCTGGCAAGCGTAGGACGAGCTCACCAACATTATAAGTCTTGGCCCGCACTTCTCTTCTTTGGTATCTATGAGCCTGTTGTTGATAGAATGCAGAACAGGCTATTGCAACGTCACGCTGCTCCTCCATGGCATCTAGACTGTCCTGCTGATCTAGCTTGGCCTCTCTCTCTTCATACATGCGCACTCGAGGTGAGTCATGAATGATGTCGCAGGGCAAAACGGCCTCTGCACCGTACACCATGAAGAATGGTGTGTATCTGGTAGTGCGATTGGGCATGGTCCACAACCCCCAGAGTACGGAGTCACGCTCCTCAACCCAGTGCTTGTCTGATTCTTTCAAAGACCGCACTAGTCTAGGCTTAATGCCGCTCATGATAAGACCATTAGCTCGTTAGACTTGACCGTTTGTTTGTGGGTGATAGACGGAGGCATAATCGAGCTTAATGCCCAGGTTAGCACACCAGGTTTTCACTTCATCGACTGTGAAATTGGAGACGTTATCGGTGATGATGTTGTGTGGGACACCATAACGATGCACGACGCCGGATATAAAGTCTATCACTGGTTCGGCTTCGGCCATTTTAACTGGTTTGGCCTCTATCCACTTGGTGAATTTATTTACCATGACCATTAGATATTTTTTCTTATGGCTTCCTCCTTTAAGGGGTCCGACCATATCAAGTCCCCAGACTGCGAAAGGCCAAGTAATGGGGATTGTTTACAGGGCGGTAGGCGGCATATGGCTTTGATTGGCGAAAAGCTGGCATCCGACACAATGTTGGACAAGGTCCTATGCATCTGCTCAGGCCGTTGGCCAAAAGAAACATGTACGGAAGGCCTTACTTACGAGGGCCCGAGCTGCGGTGTGGTGACCGTCGAGACCAGCATGGATTTCGGCCAGGAGCTGCCGTCCCTCTTCTTCGGAGATACATCTTTGAAGGACTCCAGTAGCGCTTTTCTTGTAGAGCTCTTTGTCACGGACCTTGTAGGCTTTCGAGCACCGAACAATACAGCGAGCCTCATTCTGATCCTCAGGGAGCTCTCGCCTATTAAGGTAGGCCAAGAATGGTTCGGTCCATGGGGCAATTACTGCCATTATTAGATGGGCCGATGGTGTTATTTGGGTGGTTGAGCCCCCGATGATATTAGTATTGTGTTCTGAATCTGGGGGTATAATCGGATCCGGACTGGTGTTGTTGCTCTCAACCTGCCACACCACAGATGGCTTGAAGAGCCTTTCCAGAAAGATGTTAGGCGGGATGGGGTCACGCTTGGCGCCCATGCGAGCAAGGACATCCACCGCTTGATTACTTTCTCGAGCCACATGATGAAACTAGAGTCCCTTGAACCGAGATGATATTTTAAGTATGGCGTTACGGTAGGCCACCATCTTCGGATTTTTGGCGTCGAAGTCTCCATTTATTTGGGATATTGTGAGATTTGAATCCCCGCGCACCTCCAGGCGTTGTATGCCCATGGAGGCAGCCATCCGAAGACCGTGCAATAAGGCCTCGTATTCGGCTGCATTGTTGGAGTCTGTGTATAATATTTGGAGTACGTACTGGACTGTGTCTCCAGTGGGGGACATTAAGACGACACCCACTCCTACGCCGGCCAACATTTTAGAGCCATCGAAGTGCATGACCCAGTTGGAATATGTGCCGTACGCTTTAGGAGTTCGGCCTTTGTCCATTCAGCGATGAAGTCGGCCAATACTCGGGATTTAATGGCTCGGCGTGGTTTGTATGTTATATCGAATGGCAGGAGCTCAATGGCCCACTTGGCAATCCGGCCCATAGCATCGCGGTTGTTTATTATGTCATTGAGTGGTACTTCGGAAGCCACCGTGATTGAGCACTCTTGGAAGTTGTGTCGTAGCTTCCGGGATGCCATGAAGACCGCATATGCTATCTTTTGGGAATGAGGGTATCGGGATTTGCATGGTGTGAGGACAGTGGATACGTGGTATACCGATTTCTGAAGTGGGAATTTGTGCCCGTCCTCCTCTCGCTCAATGATGAGCACCGCGCTCACCACCTGGTGTGTTCCAGAGATGTATACTAACATCGGTTCACCAACGTTCTGCGCGGTCAGGATTGGGTTGCTCACTAAAAGAGCCTTTATTTCTTCTAGTCCGGCCGTTGTCGCATCCGTCCGCTCGAAGTGGTCGGTGCATCCAAGGCAATAAAGTGGCAATGCTTTTTATTCTAGTCTGGAGATAAAGCGGCTTAAAGCTGCCATGCATCCGACTAGTTTTTGGACATGTTTAAGGTTTGTTGGTGTAGCCAATTGTGACAACGCTCGGATTTTGGCTGGATTTGCCTCAATTCCTCTATTGGAAACGATGAAGCCCAACAATTTTCCAGTGGGAACGCCGAAAACACACTTTTCCGGATTGAGCTTGATGTCATATGTCCGGAGGTTGTTGAATGTGAGACGTGGGTCGTCTATTAATGGCTCGACGTGCCTAGTCTTGATGACGACGTCATCCACATATGCCTCAACTGTCTTGCCAATTTGTTTCTCCAGGCATGTTTGAATCATGCGTTGGTAGGTGCGCCATGTTTTTAAGACCGAAGGGCATAGTGTTGAAGCAGAAAGGTAAGCATGGGGTAATGAATGCCGTTGCGGCTTGATCGGACTCCTTCATTTTTATTTGATGGTATCCGGAGTATGCGTCGAGGAAACACAGTGAGTCGTGTCCTGAAGTTGCATCAATAATCTGATCGATGCGGGGGAGGGGGAAGGGATCCTTAGGGCAGGCCTTGTTGAGGTCTTTGAAATCGATGCACAACTGCCAGGATTTATCCTTCTTTGGCACCATCACCAGGTTTGCTAGCCTGTCCGAGTATTTTATTTCTCTGATGAATCCGGCCTCGATTAACTGGGCTAGCTCCTCCCCATAGCTTGTCGTTTGGGTTCGAAAAAGCGCCACAGTGTTTGCTTGACCGGCTTATATCCCTACAATATATTGAGGCTGTGTTCGGCCAGCCTGTATGGGATTCCTGGCATATCAGAAGGGTGGCGGGCGAATATGTCCTAGTTTTTGCGCAGGAACGCTTGTAGTGCGGCGTCAACCATTGGTTCTAGTTGTGCCCCGATGGAAGCTGTCTTCTTGGGGTCTGTCGGGTGGACTTGAAATTTGACTATTTCATCTGCTGGTTTAAAGGAGGAGGATTTGGGCCGCTTATCAAGGATTACGTTGTCCCTATCCACCGTGGAGCGTAGTGTAGTTAACTCTTCGGATGCGAGGGCCTCCGACAGTGCCTCGATGGCCAGGGATGCAGTTTTGTTTTCGGTGCGGAGGGCTATGTCCGGATCACTGGCGAGAGTGATAATACTGTTGGGCCCGGGCATCTTGAGCTTCATATATCCGTAATGAGGTATATCTTGAAAGCGTGTGAATGCATCTCGCCCCAACAGGGCGTGATATTCACTGTTGAAAGGGGCCACTTGGAAGGTTATCTCTTTGGATTGATAGTTCTCCGGCATGCCGAATACTATGTCGAGTGTAATTTTCCCAACGCATCGCGCCTCCCGACTAGGAATGATTCCTCGGAAGGTCGTATTACTTTTCTCGATGCGGCTCCTGTCTATTTCCATTTTATTGAGTGTGTCCTCGTAGATGAGGTTTAGTCCGCTGCCGCCGTCCATGAGCACTTTAGTGAGCCGAAAGCCATCCACAATTGGATTGAGGACCAAGGCGGCTGGTGCCCGGACTAACTGAAATTTTGGTTCGTCACTAGCGTTGAAGGTTATGGCCGTGTCGTTCCAAGGGTTTATTGTTGCGACTTGGCAGACTTCGACGAGGTCGCGGAGTGCCCTCTTGCGCCGATTGTTTGAAGTGAAAGTCTCGAAGACCGTCAATACTCTGAGGCGGTCGTCCTCCGGGGGGTGCTTCTCTGAGGTGTTTTTGGTGAGGATATCCTCGCCGCTCTTGGCCACTTGCCGGAGTATCCAACATGCTCTAAGGCTGTGGGTTGGTACGGTATCCGGTGTCGTGTGTATTTTGCATGGCCTATCGAGCCATCCCTCCAGAATGGTTCCGCGTCCCATAATGGGCTTAGCTTTCTTCACTATGGGGTCGGGTGCCCCGTGAGGGGCATCCTTTTTGCTCACCAGAGGGGTTGAGTGGAGACCGGTGGTTCCCAGCGAGCTGTCTAAGTTTTCCAGGCGCTTTCCTTTACGCAGTACTTCTGTACTATGGTTGCCAAGTCAGCAAAGTATAATACGCGACGGCGTTTGATGGCGTTGAGGATTCCTTTGTTCGTGCAATTATTGCAGAATACTGAAATCACGTCCTCGTCGCGGCAATCTTAAATCTTGTCTTTGACAAGGAGAAATCTGGCCCAAAAGTGATGGACTGTTTCCTGAGACTGTTGTCGTACGTACATGAGGTTGCATATATCCAGAGGGCCAAAAAAATTTGGCGAATGTTGCTTGTGGTGGGTGGGTGGCTTTAAATCAGATCCCTGACCCAATTTGGAGTCCAGAGTTTGAAAAACTTCCGAGCTTATTAGTTCGGGCTCCGGGATGTTAAGTGATTTTCCAGGCTTGACGCCCGATTCTAGGTTCGGAGGCAGACAGGTATCCGTCTCTTCGAGCTCGGAAATCCGAACATAGCTCATCCTCAACACAAGGGAAAAGTTGTTGTTTTGCTCCTCTACGACCGCTATCTGATGGGTGATCGGCGGAGATTTGATTTCTCTCTGATCGGGTTTAAGCCCAATCTGATCGTAGTCTGTAGCGACCCCCATGGTGGCGATGCGATCCAGGAGTTCGTTTAAAGACGATAACTCTGCCGGATCCATCCGTTTGGAGTATTCGAAGTCAACACAAAGACGGTTTTCGATGACCTGAGAAGTCATCATCAGCTTGTCGGCCGAACGGGCGATCATGGTAAAGCCGCCCAGCCAGAGGGTTTGGCCTGAGGCCAGGGCTCCTCCAGAGGTGATACTGTCCTTGATGACAAGGCGCACCATCAATCCTGTCTTCGACGTCACAGCGGAACTCTCAATGAAAGCACCAATGTCGGTGTCAAAACCGACGAATCTCGGGTAGGGGGTCCTGAACTGTGTGTCTAAGGTCGATGGTAACAGGAGACGAGGGACACAATGTTTACCCAGGTTCGGGCCCTCTTGATGGAGGTAATACCCTACTTCCTGCTTGATTGATCTTGATGAATATGAGGATTACAAGAGTTGATATACCACAAGATCGTAATGGCTAAACCCTAGATGTCTAGCCTGTATGATTGTGATTGCCTCTACGGACTAAACCCTCCGGTTTATATAGACACCAGAGGGGCCTAGGGTTGTACATAGTCGGTTTACAGAGGAAGGAATCTTCATATCTGAATGCCAAGCTTGCCTTCCACGCAAAGGAGAGTCCCATCCGGACACGGGAGGAAGTCTTCTATCATGTATCTTCACGGCCCATCAGTCTGGCCCACGTCACATAGCTCGGACGCCCGAGGACCCCTTAATCCAGGACTCCCTCAGGCGCGCCCTGGTGTCTTGTGGTCACTAGGCAGCCCCCTCCGGTAGTTATTTGCTACAGTATTTTTTTATATATTCCAAAATAATTCTCTGTAAATTTTCAACTCATTTGGAGATGTGCAGAATACGTGCCGTGAAGTAGCTATTTTAGGTCCAGAATTCCAGCTGCCAGTATTTTCCCACTTTGTGTAAACCTTGCATATTATGGGAGAAAAGGCATTAGAATTAGTCCATAAAGCATTATTATGCATAAAAACATTATAAATAATAGTAGGAAAACATGATGCAAAATGGACGTATCAACTTCCCCAAGCTTAGACCTCGCTTGTCCTCAAGCGAAAAACCGATATTGAAAAACGTGCCCACATGCTTAGAGAGACATGTGTCAATAAAAAACAAAATGCAGATATAGTAGCTTCATGCTTATTATTATAACAACAACAAACTTTATCATAAAACTTTATCATCATATAACTTCTCATGAACAAGTAACAATTCATCACATCATCGAAGTAAAAGCATAAACTCTATTGAAAACCAACAAACTATGTTCTCAGTCAACTTTGCAACTACAATTCATCATATTTTCAAGAAGGGACTCGTATCAGAGCCTTTTGGCAAGTGCACATACTCAACCATCATTTATTATTCTATGATTGCTAACACTCATCTTATACACATGAGCAAAAAGTATCAACCGGACACATAGAAAGATAGGGGCTTAAATTTTTGCCTCCCAACTTATTCACCTCAAGGGTGATGTCAACAATAATAACTCATGCTCACTCATATCCAACTGGATATATGTGCATAGATCTTTCCCCACCACATGATGCTTGCAAAAAGAGAAAATAAAAAGGAAGAGGGAAGAATACTTTGACTCTTGCATGAAATTAAATACATAATGTAAAAGATAGGCCCTTCGCAGAGGTAAGTAGAGGTTGTCATGCGCTTTTTGGTTTGTATGCTCAATGTCTTAGTGCAAAAGAGTGTCATGTTATATTGCCCCTTATGATAGCAACCTTTATTATGCTGTCTGTCACTTTTATTACTTTGCCATCACAAGTGCGCACAACGCTCAATTTTCTATTACACTAAATGATCCAACACATTTAGAAGCAATTTTTATTGCCTTTTTGCACTGATGACAACTTACTTGAAGGGTCTTACTCAATACATAGGTTGGTATGGTGGACTCTCAAAATATGATTTTGGGGTTTATGGTTTTTGGATGCACAAGTAGTATCTCTACTTAGTGCAGAATTTTGGCTAGCAAAGATATTGAGCAAGCACCACATGTTGAAGGATCTAAGACAGTATAACTTCTGTGTGAATATGAACAAACATAAATCATTACGTTGTCTTCCTTGTCCAACGTCAACAATTTTGGCATATAATATTTTGATGGGGGATCACAATAATAAAATATTTCCAAGATAGTGTATTTGCATGTGAATCTTCTCTTCACTTATTAATTCATTCATGAATTGCATCATTGACCAGTGCTATGTTTGTCAATCTCCAATACATTTTACCACTTATACTTTTCCTTATGTGATGTCATTACTTAACATAAGATTAGCATATAATCTTTTTCATTATTTTCTTTTATTTTGATTGAGACAAAAAATTAAAGAAGCAAAACTCAAACTAAACTTTATTATATAACTCTCACTTGATTACATAGATAGATGCATCACGAAACAAAGACTCGAAAATAAACCATGCCAAACTTTTATTCAACTAATTCAAAAGATAACTAAAGATCGAACTAACATAAAGTAAAGGTGATGAAAGTGATGGTGATACGATACCGGGGCATCTCCCCCAAGCTTGGCACAAGCCAAGGGGAGTGCCCATACCCATGTATTTAAATCTCCTTTGATGGGGAAGATGATAATGGTGGTGGTGATGAGGTAGTAGTGTCACACTTCAGGCTCAATAGGTACTCCAATCGACGAATGATGCTCCGGAGGACAATGATTTTCTCTTGCAACAAAATATTTTCGCGAGTGAGGTATTTATTCTGAACACGAGCCATTTCAAAGGCCCTAAAAGCTTCAATTTCAGTAGGATTAGATGGTTGTAATATGATTGAAGGATATCCTCTTCTTCCTCTATTAGCATGGTCTACCCTCCTGCTTGATCATGATCTCCCGCAGATACCTTGCCCTTGTACTCCTTGGTGGCTTCTTTTGGTCATTCTCTTTTGAGTTCCATCTTCATTAGCCAAGCATCTTCTTTTAAGTTGTTGGGGGAGGGAGAAGACATGATCCCTGCATCGCTAGATCTGACAGAAAAGCACCCCAAAACAAGAAGAGAAGATTTCTCTATGATGCGGTGGTCAATACGTTCGAGGGAAATATAAAGATTTTTTTATGTTGGGAGACAAGCAAACGGGAGGAAAACAGAGCCGAGAAGGTTCCTGAGGTGGGCACAAACCACCTGGGCACGCCAGGCAAGGCAGGCGCGCCCTGGTGCATCGTGCCCTCCTCAGTTGCCTTCCTAGTTGTTTCTTATTTTCCTAATTTTTGTATTATTCAAAAACTGACAGAAAATATTTTTGCGGATTTTTTGGAGTTCGTTTACTTACCGTATCATGTACCTCCTCTTTTTCAGGGTTCTGGAGTGTTCTGGATGGTTTCTTTTATCTGTTCCTCCGGTGTCATGGCTTGAATAGTATTGCTTTTAATATTAATTGGCGTACCTAATATATAGTGCTTAATTCTTTTCCCATTGACTACCTTCGGATTAGTGCCCTTGGCATTATTCATCTTATTAGCTCCAGAACGGTAAACCTCTTTGATAATGTAAGGCCCTTCCCATTTGGAGAGAAATTTTCCTGCAAAGAATCTAAAACGAGAGTTGTACAAAAGAACATATTCTCCAACTTTGAATTCCCTCTTTTGGATTCTTTTGTCATGCCACCTTTTAACTTTTTCTTTGAATAGTTTGGTATTTTCATAAGGTTGGGTTCTCCATTCATCTAGTGAGGTATTATCAAATAACCTCTTTTCACTAGCAAGTTTGAAATTATAGTTGAGTTCTTTAATTACCCAATATGCTTTATGTTCTAACTCAAGAGGCAAATGACAAGCTTTTCCATAAACCATTTTATAAGGAGACATACCCATAGGATTTTTATAAGCTGTTATGCAATCCCAAAGTGCAACATTCATACGTCTCCAACGTATCTATAATTTTTGATTGTTTCATGCTATTATATTGTCTATTTTGTATGTTTTATATGCATTATTATGCTATTTTATATTAATTTTGGTACTAACCTATTAACCTAGAGCCCAGTGTCAGTTCCTGCCTTTTCCTTGTTTTAGAGTTCCACAGAAAAGGAATATCAAATGGAGTCCAAACAGAATGTAACTTTCGCGATGATTTTTCTTGGACCATAAGACATCCAAAGGACTTGGAGTACACGTCCGAGAAGCAACGAGGCGGCCACAAGGATGGAGGGCGCGCCCAGGGGGTAGGGCGCAATCCCCACCCTTATGGACCCCTCATGACTCCACTGACCTATTTCTTCTGCCTATATATTCTCAAATATTCCCAATCCAACCAGGAGAGCCACGAAAACACTTTTCCACCGCCACAAGCTTCTGTACCCGTGAGATCTCATCTAGGGGCCTGTTCCGGCGTCCTGTCGGAGGGGAATTCGATCTAGGAGGGCTTCTACATCAACACCATTGCCCTTCCGATGAAGCGTGAGTAGTTTACCACAGACCTACGGGTCCATAGCTAGCAACTAGATGGCTTCTTCTCTCACTTTGATTCTCAATACCATATTCTCCTCGATGTTCTTGGAGATCTATTCGATGTAATACTCTTTTTGCGTTGTGTTTGCTGAGATCCGATTAATTGTGGATTTATGATCAGCTTATCTATGAATATTATTTGAATCTCCTCTGAATTCTTATATGCATGATTTGATATCTTTGCAAGTCTCTTCGAACTATCGATTTGGTTTGGCCAACTAGATTGGTTTTTCTTGCAATGGGAGAATTTTCTTGGGTTCAATCTTGCGGTGCTTGATCCTAATGATAGAAGGGGAACCGACACGGATTGTATTGTTGCCATAGAGGATAAAAAATATGGGATTTACATCATAATGCTTGAGTTTATTCCTCTACATCATGTCATCTTACTTAATGCGTTACTCTGTTGTTCATGAACTTAATACTCTAGATGCAGGCAGGAGTTGGTCGATGTGTGGAGTAATAGTAGTAGATGCGGGCAGGAGTCGGTCTACTTGATACAGATGTGATGCCTATATTCATGACCATTACCTTAGATATCATCATAACTTTCCACTTTTTATATCAATTGCTCGGTAGTAATTTGATTCACCCACCGTAATATTTTCTATCTTGAGAGAAGCCTCTAGTGAAACCTATGGTCCCCGGGTCCACTTTCCATCATATAAGTTTCCGATCTACAATTTTACTTTCCTATTTACTTCCTTTGCAATCTTTTACTTTCCGTTCCATAAACCAAAAGTACCAAAAATATTACTTTACTGTTTATCCATCTCTATCAGATCTCACTTTGCAAATAACCGTGAAGGGATTAACAACTCCTTTATCGCATTGGGTGCAAGTTGGTGTTTGTTTCAGCAGGTATTCGGTGACTTGTGCGTTGTCTCCTACTGGATTGATACCTTGGTTCTCAAAACTGAGGGAAATACTTACTCTACTTTGCTGCATCACCCTTTCCTCTTCAAAGGAAAAACCAACGCAAGCTCAAGGAGTAGCAAACATCTAATTTCTTAGACCAATTCTTTCGGGACCTATTTACAGTTTTTTGTAGTATTAATTTTATTTGTTTATTGCTAAGTTCAACTTCACCACTAGATTGAGGATGGTAGGGTGATGTAATTATATGGTTAACATCGTATTTAGCAAGCATTTTACGGAAAGCACCATGAATAAAGTGTAAACCAACATCAGTCATTAAATATCTAGGGACTTCAAACCTTGGGAAAATAACTTCTTGAAGCATTTTAATGGAAGTGTTGTGATCAATACTACTGGTTGGAATATCTTCTACACACTTACTAATATAATCAACAACAACCAAAATATGAGTACACCCATTAGAGGATGGAAAAGGTCCCATATAATCAGAACCCCAAACATCAAATGGTTCAACAGCGAGTGAATAATTCATAGGCATTTCATGATGGTTACCGATATTACCAATTGTTTGACATTCATCACAAGATAAGACAAACTTATGGGCATCTTGGAAGAGAGTAGGCTAATAAAAACCAGATTACAATATCTTGTGAGCATTTCTATCTCCCGCATGATGTCCTCCATAAGCTTCAGAATGACATTTCCGTAGGATTTCCTCCTGTTAATGCTCAGGTACACTACGCCTAATAATACCATCTACTCCTTTATAAAGATGTGGGTCATCCCAAAAGTAATGTCTTAAATCATAGAAGGTTTTTTTTCTTTTGTTGGTACCTGAAACTGGGTGGTATATATTTAGCAACAATATAATTAGCATAGTTAGCATACCAAGGTCTGCTGTGAGAAACATTTATTGTGACACCCTGGTTTTTGCCTTTTTCCTTTTTCTGGATTTATTGCACTTTTGAATTGAATTTGAGTTTTGAATCAACTCATTTGGACTTAATCACATGGGCATTTCTTTGATTTTCACCCAAGTGACTCATCTCACCTCTGAACCCATGCCTTGCACTCTAACATATCCAAATATGACCGTGGGAATATTTTTATTAAATGAAAAATATTTAATTTCTCTCTGACATAACACTTCAGTCACTTCTATTCCAAAGCAACCCTGATTTTTCTTGCCCACAAAAATCTAAGAAAATTCCTGAATATTCTATGGACCTTGACACAACTCCTTGTGCAAAAATATTTCATGGTTATTTGGAATATTTTTGCTACACAGAATCTTTCCCATTCTAGTCAGAAAATGCATGTTGTGAAGGAAGTGCATTTTTTGCTTGATCCTCTGGAGCTTAAATTTTTAGGGCTTCATTACCTTCCTAAGAAAACCTTAACCTCCAAAGATCAGCCCTAAACTCCTTCTAGAACCTATTTAAGTATTGCTCACAAGTTTCTGTCCAGAAACTTGCTCCCTCTCTCATGTCTATCTCGGTCGGCCTGGCAGTATCCCATTCACATTCCTTAACCCCTCACTGCATGAACTACACGACAGACATGCTTTGCGCAGCTCAGGCCGCGTGATGCCAGAGTTCACGCGGTGACCGCGTGAGCACAAGGCCCCTGGCATACGGTCGACACACTCTACGTCGCGCCAACGCCTCTTTTTTGCTCGTGCACGCGTTGGAGCTCGCTCTAGCCTACCACACGGCGCCACCACCCTCGACTCATCGCTCTTGACCTCTTCCTGCCACTCGCCGACCCTGGAGTTCGCTGCAGTGAGCACAAGCACGACGAGGCCAAGTGCACAGTGCGCCCGTGCCCCTGTGCTCGTCTCCACCTGCGTCCTGTGCTCATCTGCGTCCTCATGCAGTGGCTGCGTGAGCCATGGAGCCTTTCTGTTGTAGGGTGAAACCCTAAGATGGATCTTTTCACACTTGGAGGGGGAAAAGGAGATGAACAACAAGAACACAAAGAGGAAAATCACTCCAACAATACCCAATTACACATCCCCTAGAATAGCAAACACAAGATCCACAAGTTCAAAAACACAATCAAAGGAATGATACAATGATAAGGTTCTACCCACTCCTAGGAGATGAGCTCTTGAAGGTAGTCTTCTCCTTGTGGAGATCTTGAAATCCACAAGGATTCTTCCCTAAGGGGTCTTGATCCACAAGAGGGAAGAAGGAGCAAAGCTCACAAATATCTCATCTTATACTTTGCTATCCCTAAACATAACCCTAGGTACGGAATATATAGGGTTGGGGTCGAAGTGGATGGAGAGGGGCTCAAATAGGTGATCACAGTCGTCCATCCTAGAGAGCCTGTGCGCACGGGGTTAGTGGGACCCGTGCGCATGGGGGTCTCGTGGGCACGGTACACGCCCGTGCGCACGGGGTGCCTCAGCGCCAACTCCTTGGTTAGTCCATGGGCACGGGGTCTCGAGGGCCCGTGTGCACGGGGTCGCCTAGGACTTCCTGTCCAGCTGCGGTTTGGCTTGTTCTTGATCCTTGGTGGCTTGGGTCACTTATTCTTGGACTTGGTGGTGCTCCTTAGATGCTTGATGATGTTCCTCTTAATACCTAATGAGGTATATATATTTTGGTGAGGTAGCAACCAAGTTCCATTTGTATCCATATGCAAGTCAAGTAGGAAGGAGTTCACCTCGGTCTCCAATGCACGTGCTCTAGCTCTTGTCATAGGTCTACGTGGGGATTGATGTGTTGATGTAGAGTCCATGGGGATGATGGAAGGATGCTCCGCATCATCTCCCCCCCCCTGGGAGAGATCCATCCACGGATCGTGATATTTATCACCATGGTACTTGGCCAAGTCTTTGACATTGAAGATGTCCCTTATGTTGTACTTGTCGCATGGGATATCAATCTTGTAAGCGTTGTTGTTGTTGTAGCGTGCGAGCACCTTGAATGGTCCGTCAGCTCGTGGTAGTAGCTTTGACTTGCGCTCATTGGGGAAGCGGTCTTTGTGAAGATGAAGCCATACAAGATTGCCCGATTGGAACACCATTGGTGTCTTGTTGATGTTGAGCTTGGTGGCGATGCGGTGTACTTGACGCTCGATTGTTGCCCTTGTATCTTCATACATCTTCTTGAGAAAACTTTCCCTTGCACTAGCATCCATGTTTGTGTGTTCTTAGAGCAGAAGAGGTAGAATGTCCAATGGGGACAATGGGTTGAAGACGTAGACAATCTCGAAGGGGGACTTGCCAGTGGTAGTGTGTCGAGCTCGATTGCATGCGTACTCGGCGATTGGTTCCAAAAGTAGCTTAAGAACTTGACGTCGCGGTCCGACACAATGGTCCTTGGCACTCCATGCAACCTCAAGATTTCCCTACAAAAAATATTATCAATATGTGAAGCATCGTCTATCTTGTTGCATGGTATGAAATGTCCCATTTTTCAGAATCGGTCCACAACAACAAAGACGGGATCCTTTCCATTGTGAGTTCTAGGTAAACCAAGCACGAAATCAATACTAATATCCTCCCATGGTTGTTATGGAATTGGAAGGGGCATATGTAAACCATGAGATTGGGCTTTGGACTTAGCTTTGCGACATGTAGAGCATTTGTTGGTGAAGCGTGCCATGTCGCGGAACATCTTTGGCCAAAATACTTGAAGGAGAGTGTGGCGAAGGTCTTGTCGCGTCCAAAATGTCCCATGAGTCCACCTCTGTGAGCCTCTTGCAAAAGCAACAAACGAAGAGAAGAATCAGCTATACAAAGTTTGTTATCATGCATAAGGTAGCCATCTTTGAGATCAAAGTTCTCCCAACAAGTATGAGTACGACATTTGGCATAAGGAAGTTCAAAAGAAGGATCATTCGCATAAAGATCTATAATATGCTCAAAGCCAATAACATTCAACTCTAGTTGAGTAACAAGCATGCATATGCAGGAAAGAGGATCCGCCATAACATTTTATTTGCCCTTAATGTACTTGATCACATAAGGAAAAGACTCAATAAATTCACTCCATTTAGCATGCCATTTATTCAACTTAGTTTGACCTTTTAGGTACTTAAGTGTTTCATGATCGGTATGTATGAAAAATTCATGTGGGTGAAGATAATGCTCCCAAACATGCAATACTCGCACTAAAGCATACAATTCTTTATCATATATAGGATAATTAAGTTGAGCACCGGAAAGTTTTTCGCTAAAATATGCAACGGCTCGCTTTTCTTGCATCAAAACTCCACTAATACCATGACCGCTAGCATCACAATGAACCTCAAAAGTTTTGGTGAAATCGGGTAAAGCAAGAATTGGGGCATGTGTAAGCAAAGATTTGAGCTCATCAAAAGCGGTAGATTGAGTTGGTCCCCAAAGAAAAGGTGCATTTTCTTACTCAAGGCATGCAACGGTGTGGCAATACTGCTAAAGTCTTTCACAAAGCAACGATAAAAAAATGCTAGACCAAGAAAACAACGCACTTGTTGCAAATTAGTGGGTTGAGGCCAAGTTGTAATTGCTTCAATTTTAGACTCATCTACATGAACTCCCTTGGAAGACACAACAAAGCCCAAGAAAACGATCTTGTCAACACAAAAGGTGCATTTATCCATATTAGCATAGAGACGTTCTTTTCTAAGCATTTGCAAAACTGCTCTAATATGATTCACATGCTCTTTGAGGGATTTGCTAAACACAAGAATGTCGTCAAAGTAGACCACAACAAACACACCAATGTAAGGGCGAAGCACATAATGCATGAGACACATGAAAGTACTGGGTGCTTCTGATAAACCCATAGGCATAACTAACCACGCATACAACCCAAACTTTGTTTTGAAAGAGGTTTTCCATTCATCACCCTCTTGTATGCGGATTTGATAGTAACCACTTTTAATATCAATTTTTTGAGAAAATAGTGGCATCGCTAAGCTCATCTAGCATATCATCAAGGCGTGGAATGGGATGCCTATATCGAACGATTATAGCATTGATAGGTCTACAATCGGAATACATTCGAAAGCTACCGTCTCATTTGGCACAAGAAGGACCGATACGGCACAAGGACTCAAACTTTCACGCACATGTCCATGGTCTATGAGATGTTGGACTTGCACTTGTATTTCTTTGGTTTCTTCGGGGTTGACATGGTATGGTGCTTTGTTTGGAAGGGGTGCACCGGGGATGAGGGCCACGTAGAGGAGGAAGACCGAGAGGTAGCTCATCGAGGAAGACATCCTTGAATTCCTGCAACAAATTAGACAACACTATAGGAAGAGGATTAGAAGTGTTAGTCATTGCCACCTCATCTTTGCATAGTAGGACATAGTAGATGACACTCGATGGGTTCTCACACACTTCTCTCATCTCTCTTTTTGTGGCTAGGAGGACTAAGTTTTTCTCTCTTGGTGAAGAGTCGCTCAATTTTGGCTTGTGGCGCTCATTTTCTTTTTGGTGGTTCACTCTCTCACTAGGCTCTCCTCGGTGTGCGGTTGCTTGCTTGTCAGTGATCACTTGGCTTGGAGACATAGGTCGTAGCACATACTCTGTTCCCTTCATCTTGAAGCTATAATGGTTTGTTCTCCCATTGTGGATAACACCGCGGTCTCCAAGGTCTTCCCAATAGGAGATGGCACACGGTCATGGGAAGTACGTCACACTCAATGGTGTCCTCATAGGCGCCGATCTTGAATGAAACGTGCATAGTGTGCTCCACTTGAATTGTGCCGGAGTCGCTTAGTCATTGAACTTTGTAGGGGTGAGGGTGCTTCTTCTTGACCAATTGCACCTTGCAACATAGCTCTTCACTTGGCAAGTTATGGCAACTCCCTCCGTCGATGATGGCTTTCACGGAGCGCCCATTGATGCTGGCCTTGGTGTGGAAGATGTAACACCGTTGGTCTTTGTCTTATTGGTGTTGAAGCGTCAAGACCTTGGAGACCACGAGAGCGGGACTTAAATCGTTGTCACAATAGACTTGAGCATCTTCTTCGTCGTTCACTTGGCGGTGCATGGCGACATGCTCGATAGCTTCCATCTCGTCTTCGCTCATGGAGTCGTACGTGCCATCATCATTGGCGATCATGGTTCGCTTGTTGATGCATTGGAAAGTCTTGTGTCCACAGCCACCACATGTGAAGCACTTGATTGAACTTGTCTTGGCAGGATCGTCCGGTGGTGCCAAAGAAGAATCTTGTTCTTGTAGTTGCTTGCCGGAGGACGAGATGAGGAAGGGGTCGCTTGCTTGAAACTTGACTTATCGCCGGTACTTGGTGATGCTCTAGTCGAGGTAGGAGGTGTTGAAATCAAAATAGGTGTAGCTTGAGTGTATGAGCCGTAGGTCTTGGATGAGTACTTGGCGTACTTGAAATCTTCTTGTACTTGTTGTTCCGCCTTGGTCGCTTGATGAACTAGCTCGATAAGGTTGGAGTAAGGCTGGAAATCGACAATCTTCCATATTGGGTGGTTGAGGCCGTTCAAGAAGCGTGCCATTGTTTGCTCATCATCTTCTTTGACATTGGCTCATGGCAATCTCCATTTCTTGATAGTATTCTTCAATCATCTTCGTGCCTTGCTTGAGGAGTTGCAACTTCTTGAAGAGATCTCGTGTGTAGTGTGTAGGCACGAAGCGTGCTCGCATGACGTCCTTCATTTGTGTCCATGTCGTGATGGGTGGATCGTCCTTTTCGCAACGTCGCTCGATCACTTGTTCCCACCAAATGAGGACATAGTCTTGAAACTCGAGGGATGTGTCATGGATTTGTCACGACAGATGTCCTTCGTGTCAGGACTTAGTCGTGAGGCCTACGCATCTATGTAGTAGCTTGAACGGGTTGGTCGGAATCAAGAGACACGGGGTTTTACCCAGGTTTGGCCCCTCACGGTGGAGGTAAAAGCATACATCCTGCTTCATTGATATTGATCATGGTGATGCTCACGATTACAAGGGTGCTATCTCGCTACCTCTATCGAGAGGTATTGATTTGTATGTCTCAACTTGTGAAACTTGTCCCTCTTGGGGTGCCCTGCCCCTCCTTATATAAGTTGAAGGGGCGACTTACATAACTAGTCCTAATAGAATTAGGATTACTCTATTACAAGTGGAGTCCTAGTCTTGCTTCCTTTATAAGGGAATATTCCTTATGCCTTTTCTCTTAAGCCGGCCCACAATAACATAAGTCGGCCTTCCCATGAGCCACCTTCTGGGCCACCGGGTCTTGTCGTTCCTCTAACCCGCCTGCCGGGTCACCAATGAGTCACCAGGCCCGGCCGAGTCATTAGTGAGTGGAGAGATCCCAGCGGGTCACTTAGTGAGTCACCAATTCAGGGCGGGTCACTAGTGAATCGCCAAGTCCGACCGGGTCATACTTTCGTCTGGGTCATACCGCGGGGTATATCCCTGACATTAGCCCCCAGTTTAATTTGGATTTATCCATGTTAAAATGATCCTGCAAAATAAACACAAGAACAAATTTGACAGGTTGTGCTCTGGGTTAAAAAAATTTCTGAGCCGACACCTGATCATCCTTAAGTCCTTGTCATTTCCTTCTCCTGGAAAAGTCCGGGTTAATAGGCCAGCTTCATAATCAATTTGCTGACATTGATTTCTCACAGAAAAATATTATGAAGAATAATTCATTTGATTCAACTCCCAATGCTTAACAAAAATATTGGTCTTGAAATACTCATCTGATTTTTAGCCGGCTTGAAGATGTAGAACTTGCCGGTCATTGCTAAAATTGCCGGTTTGTAAATATTGATGGCACCGTGTCATAATTGCTGCTAACATCTAGCTTGAAAATGTACCTCATATATGCATATCACTTGTAGCCCCCAAGTCTTAAGAAGGGAGCGCGGTAACAACTTAAGAGTTGCTTCAATATAAATGTTGCAACCTTGAAAAAATCCAGATTGTTCATCTCAATCACTAGTCAAAACAGAATATTCCACATATGTAGCCCCCAAGTGTCCGTTTGTCATGCTTGCAGCAACCTGGGACTTGTAATTGCCTTATACTCATGAAAACTTCAACCAGTGTAGCCCCCAAGAGCCAGCTCAGTAAGATAATACTGAGCTGGGACTTTATATATACTTCATTTGAAAATAAAATCATATGATGTAGCCATCATCGTAGGGCTTGAACCCATGCCCACAAGGTTAAGAGCCTTGTGCTTTACCAACTGAGCAATGGACCCTTCAATATAATAGATTTAACTTGTTACCTTGAATTTTTAATAGGAGCAATTAGTAGCCCCCAAGGGCCGGCTCATCACGATGTGATGAGTTGGGTCTTCAACGAGGCAAGTAAGAAATGACCTTGCATTAGCCCCCAAGTGTCATGGTGCATGCTTACAGTGACATGAGACTTCCATATTTGGTATAATCATGATTTGAATAATGTAGCCCCCAAGTGCCAAGTCGTAAGCTTACAGCTACTCGGGACTCCTTCCATTGTAGAATAAATCATATCCATTGATAAAATAATAGCCATTGCGCTGAAGCGACTTTGAAAACATCAATCATAATACTGGTTATTGATAACCATAATAAAAATCCAGCCATGTTGGCTATTCAAGATTTGAATAATATAATCCGGTATGAAAACCTCAATCATATATCATCATGACAATCCAGCCAAGTTTGGCTATTAAAGATTTGAATACCTTATCAGTTGACAAGTAAATCCGTAGTTTAAATACTCAGTGGCTCTTGGCCGATGGTGACTTAATGCGCATCCATTATAATCCGGGATTTTTGTAACCCGGCGGCTTATAGCCTTTGTGAAAATCAATAATTTATAACCCTTTTGAAACACCAATTTCAACTTTTGATGATGGTCTTGAACTTAATCATTTATGTAAATCATAGCTCTGTAAATCCTGCACAGAGTGGAAACAACATATGCCCTGGCGACTTAACATCAGAAGCCAGGGCGGGTAACAACCCAAACATAATATAGTATTATGCAATTATGGAAAAGACTAGCATTAAGGCCATTCAAGCCTAAACATACTGGTAACTTTAAAGTTAAAAGCGAGGGCAGGCTATCAAACCTCGCATATTCATATAACCAGGAAAACATACCTGTAGGATCGATTTATACTGCCGGCTTACTTTGCCATATCCAGTGAAGGTAACAATCCAATGATTTATAAGCGCATAATTCCAATGGCGCAATTCAAAATATACTGGCGACTTAACGTCCAAAGCCCGGGCGGGTTATCAAACCTCTCATATTCATTCAACAACTAAAAATATACCTGGAAGATTGGCTCAAATTGCGGGCTTACATCCCCACATCCAGTGAGGGTGTCCATCCCAAGGATTTATAAGCGCACAATTCCAATGGCGCAATCCAAATATATACTAGCGACTTAATGTCCAAAGCCAGGCCGGGTTAATAAACGCCGGGTAAATTCATATATGAACCATAAGGCATCATAGCCCTCATCGGTTTTCAACCATGTATTAACATGTCACCACAGATGAACCTCAAAAAAATGTTCAAATCAAATATAAATCAAAAGACAAAAACAAGGCTTTCATAGGCTGCCAAACCTTCAAGTCAAGTGCTTTCGAAGGGCCACACAGCCGCTGAGTTAAACCTTCATGCAACCTTATAAGTCGGTCCTCACATGACCAATCATCGTTTTAACTTTGACAAGTTCAGGGTCTGTATAGGATTGACTGTCAAAAGTACGGCGAGTCATTCTAGTCAATCCGGGAGGAGTGGCAGACTTAAAAAGGCAGTATAACCCGGGTTTTTAGGTGAATACACCTGGCTTCCAAGCCTATTACAAATTCTTGGGAAGAATTCAAGACGATTCTATTGAGGTCTCGTCTTATCAAGAAGCCATGTGACCGTAAAATGAAGAAGCAAACTTGTGCATGCAAGATATATGGAGAAATAGGACACACCCATGAGGAACACAGGGATGGAAACCCTCATTGTGAAGAACATCACCCAAAGGAAGAATGCCCCACTAGGAAGGTGACTTGCTTCTTGTGTGAAGGAACTACTCATTACCCAACTTAGTGCCCAATTTACCCCAAGGTACAAGAGATTACCAAGTAGTAGAAGAAGCCAAGAACCCAAAGATCAGACACCCTCCCCAAGAAGCCCAAAGACTTACCAGAAGTTATTTGTTTTCGTTGCAGAGAAGCAGGACATTATGCTACAAAATGTCCTGACAAGATGAAAGTTGGAGCCGAGTAGTTGGAGTTTTGATATTGGTAGTAAGTTTAGTAGGAAGCAAATTTATTTTCATGATTACAATGAGTTGAGATATGTAATGGATGTCTCAGAGATTGGAATGAATTCGTGCATCAATAAAATTAATGAGCCATGATTTAATATGTTGAATTGTATGAGTTATTACTTTACAAACACATATGTTGATCATTTTCGAGGATATGAGAAATATGGTCTATGGATGAAATTGTGCACTTTATTTAAGGGTGGTTGTCGCTGTCAAAACCGGCGGATCTCGGGTAGGGGGTCCCGAACTGTGCGTCTAAGGCAGATGGTAACAGGAGGCAGGGGACACGATGTTTTACCCAGATTCGGGCCCTCTTGATGGAGGTAATGTTGGGGAACGTAGTAATTTCAAAAAAATTCCTACGCACACGCAAGACCATGGTGATGCACAGCAGCGAGAGGGGAGAGTGTTGTCTACGTACCCTCGTAGACCGAAGCGGAAGCGTTGACGCAACGTAGAGGAAGTAGTCATACGTCTTCCCGATCCGACCGATCCAAGCACCGTTACTCCGGCACCTCCGAGTTCTTGGCACACGTTCAGCTCGATGACGATCCCCGGGCTCCGATCCAGCAAAGCGTCGGGGAGGAGTTCCGTCAGCACGACGGCGTGGTGACGATCTTGATGTTCTACCGTCGCAGGGCTTCGCCTAAGCACTGCAACAATATGATCGAGGTGGAATATGGTGGAGGGGGGCACCGCAGACGGCTAAGGAACGATCACGAAGATCAACTTGTGTGTCTATGGGGTGCCCCCTGCCCCCGTATATAAAGGAGTGGAGGAGGGGAGGGTCGGCCCTCTCTATGGCGCGCCCTAGGGGAGTCCTACTCCCACCGGGAGTAGGATTCCCCCTTTCCTAGTCCAACTAGGAGTCCTTCCATGTAGTAGGAGTAGGAAACAAGGAAGGGGCGCAGCCCTTCCCCCTAGTCCAATTCGGACTAGGCCTTGGGGGGGCACGCGGCCTGCCCTAGGCAGCCCCTCTCTCTTTCCCGTATGGCCCAATAAGGCCCAATACTTCTCCCCGCGAATTCCCGTAACTCTCCGGTACTCCGAAAAATACCCGAATCACTCGGAACCTTTCTGATGTCCGAATATAGTCGTCCAATATATCGATCTTTACGTCTCGACCATTTCGAGACTCCTTGTCATGTCCCCGATCTCATCCGGGACTCCGAACTCCTCCGGTACATCAAAACTCATAAACTCATAATATAACTGTCATCGAAACCTTAAGCGTGCGGACCCTACGGTTCGAGAACAATGTAGACATGACCGAGACACGTCTCCGGTCAATAACCAATAGCGGGACCTGGATGCCCATATTGGCTCCTACATATTCTACAAAGATCTTTATCGGTCAGACCGCATAACAACATATGTTGTTCCCTTTGTCATCGGTATGTTGCTTGCCCGAGATTCGATCGTCGGCATCCAATACCTAGTTCAATCTCGTTACCGGCAAGTCTCTTTACTCGTTCCGTAATACATCATCTCGCAACTAACTCATTAGTTGCATTGCTTGCAAGGCTTAAGTGATGTGCATTACCGAGAGGGCCCAGAGATACCTCTCCGACAATCGGAGTGACAAATCCTAATCTCGAAATACGCCAACCCAACATGTACCTTTGGAGACACCTGTAGAGCTCCTTTATAATCACCCAGTTACGTTGTGACGTTTGGTAGCACACAAAGTGTTCCTCTGGCAAACGGGAGTTGCATAATCTCATAGTCATAGGAACATGTATAAGTCATGAAGAAAGCAATAGCAACATACTAAACGATCGGGTGCTAAGCTAATGGAATGGGTCATGTCAATCAGATCATTCAACTAATGATGTGATCCCGTTAATCAAATAACAACTCTTTGTCCATGGTTAGGAAACATAACCATCTTTGATTAACGAGCTAGTCAAGTAGAGGCATACTAGTGACACTTTGTTTGTCTATGTATTCACACAAGTATTATGTTTCCGGTTAATACAATTCTAGCATGAATAATAAACATTTATCATGATATAAGAAAATAAATAATAACTTTATTATTGCCTCTAGGGCATATTTCCTTCAGTCTCCCACTTGCACTAGAGTCAATAATCTAGTTCACATCGCCATGTGATTTAACAGCAATAGTTCACATCACCATGTGATTAACACCCATAGTTCACATCGATATGTGATCAACACCCAATGGGTTTACTAGAGTCAGTAATCTAGTTCACATCGCTATGTGATTAACACCCAAGGAGTACTAAGGTGTGATCATGTTTTGCTTGTGAGATAATTTTAGTCAACGGGTCTGTCACATTCAGATCCGTATGTATTTTGCAAATTTCTATGTCAACAATACTCTGCATGGAGCTACTCTAGCTAATTGCTCCCACTTTCAATATGTATCCAGATTGAGACTTAGAGTCATCTGGATTAGTGTCAAAACTTGCATCGACGTAACTCTTTGCGATGAACCTTATTGTCACCTCCATAATCGAGAAACACATCCTTATTCCACTAAGGATGATTTTTTACCGCTGTCCAGTGATCTACTCCTAGATCACTATTGTACTCCCTTGCTAAACACAGTGTAGGGTATACAATAGATCTGGTACACAGCATGGCTTACTTTATAGAACCTATGGCCAAGGCATAGGGAATGACTTTCATTCTCTTTCTATCTTCTGTCGTGGTCGGGTTTTGAGTCTTACTCAATTTCACACCTTGTAACACAGCTTTGGCTGTTCCATTTTGAACTACTTCAAAATCTTGTCAAGGTATGTACTCATTGAAAAAACTTATCAAGCGTTTCGATCTATCTCTATAGATCTTGATGCTCAATATGTAAGCAGTTTCACTGAGGTCTTTTTTTGAAAAACTCCTTTCAAACACTCCTTTATGCTTTGCAGAATAATTCTACATTATTTCCGATCAATAATATGTCATTCACATATACTTATCAGAAATGCTGTAGTGCTCCCACTCACTTTCTTGTAAATACAGGTTTCACCATAAGTCTGTATAAAACTATATGCTTTGATCAACTTATCAAAGCGTGTATTCCAACTCCGAGATGCTTGCACCAGTCCATAGATGGATCGCTGGAGCTTGCATATTTTGTTAACACCTTTAGGATTGACAAAACCTTCTGGTTGCATCATATACAACTCTTCTTTAATAAATCCATTTAAGGAATGCAGTTTTGTTTATCCATTTGCCAGATTTCATAAAATGCGGCAATTGCTAACATGATTCGAACAGACTTAAGCATAGATACGAGTGAGAAACTCTCATCGTAGTCAACACCTTGAACTTGTCGAAAACCTTTTGCGATAATTCTAGCTTTGTAGATAGTAACACTACTATCAGCGTCCGTCTTCCTCTTGAAGATCCACTTATTCTCAATTGCTTGCCGATCATCGGGCAAGTCAACCAAATTCCATACTTTGTTCTCATACATGGATCCCATCTCAGATTTCATGGCCTCAAGCCATTTTGCGGAATCTGGGCTCACCATCACTTCTTCATAGTTCGTAGGCTCATCATGATCTAGTAGCATGACTTCCAGAATAGGATTACCGTACCACTCTAGTGCAGATCTCACTCTGGTTTACCTACGAGGTTCGGTAGTAACTTGATCTGAAGTTACATGATCATCATCATTAGCTTCCTCACTAATTGGTGTAGTAGTCACAGGAACAGGTTTCTGTGATGAACTACTTTCCAATAAGGGAGCAGGTACAGTTACCTCATCAAGTTCTACTTTCCTCCCACTCACTTCTTTCGAGAGAAACTCCTTCTCTAGAAAGGATCCATTCTTAGCAATGAATGCCTTGCCTTCGGATCTGTTATAGAAGGTGTACCCAACTGTCTCCTTTGGGTATCCTATGAAGACACATTTCTCCGATTTGGGTTTGAGCTTATCAGGATGAAACTTTTTCATATAAGCATCGCAACCCCAAACTTTTAAGAAATGACAACTTTGGTTTCTTGCCAAACCACAGTTCAGATTGTGTCGTTTCAACGGACTTAGATGGTGCCCTTTTTAACGTGAATGCAGCTGTCTCTAATGCATAATCCCAAAACGATAGTGGTAGATTAGTAAGAGACATCATAGTTCGCACCATATCTAATAAAGTACGGTTATGACGTTCGGACACACCATTATGCTGTGGTGTTCCAGGTGGCGTGAGTAGTGAAACTATTTCACATTGTTTTTAACTGAAGGCCAAACTCGTAACTCAAATACTCTTCTCTACGATCAGATCGTAGAAACTTTTATTTCTTTGTTACGATGATTTTTCACTTCACTCTGAAATTCTTTGAACTTTTCAAATGTTTCAGACTTATGTTTCATCAAGTAGATATACCCATATCTGCTCAAATCATCTGTGAAGGTCAGAAAATAACGATACCCGCCGTGAGCCTCAACACTCATCGGATCACATACATCAGTATGTATTATTTCCAATAAGTCAGTTGCTCGCTCCATTGTTCCGGAGAACGGAGTCTTAGTCATCTTGCCCATAAGGCATGGTTCGCAAGCATCAAGTGATTCATAATCAAGTGATTCCAAAATCCCATCAGCATGGAGTTTCTTCATGCGCTTTACACCAATATGACCTAAACGGCAGTGCCACAAATAAGTTACACTATCATTATTAACTTTGCATCTTTTGGTTTCAATATTATGATTATGTGTATCACTACGATCGAGATCCAATGAACTATTTTCATTGGGTGTGTAACCAAATAAGGTTTTATTCATGTAAACAGAACAACAATTATTCTCTAACTTAAATGAATAACCGTATTGCAATAAACATGATCAAATCATATTCATGCTCAACGCAAACACCAAATAACACTTATTTAGGTTCAACACTAATCCCGAAAGTATAGGGAGTGTGCAATGATGATCATATCAATCTTGGAACTACTTCCAACACACATCGTCACTTCACCCTTAACTAGTTTCTGTTCATTCTGCAAGTCCCGTTTCGAGTTACTACTCTTAGCAACTGAACCAGTATCAAATACCGAGGGGTTGCTACGAACACTAGTAAAATACACATTAATAATCTGTATATCAAATATACCTTTGTTCACTTTGCCATCCTTCTTATCCGCCAAATACTTGGGGCAGTTCCGCTTCCAGTGACCAATCCCTTTGCAGTAGAAGCACTTAGTCTCAGGCTTAGGACCAGACTTGGGCTTCTTCACTTGAGCAACAACTTGCTTGCTGTTCTTCTTGAAGTTCCCCTTCTTCCCTTTGCCCTTTTATTGAAACTAGTGATCTTGACTACCATCAACACTTGATGCTCTTTCTTGATTTCTACCTTCATCGATTTCATCATTATGAAAAGCTCGGGAGTCGTTTTCGTTATCCCTTGCATACTATAGTTCATCACGAAGTCCTACTAACTTGGTGATGGTGACTAGAGAATTCTGTCAATCACTATCTTATCTGGAAGATTAACTCCCACTTGATTCAAGCGATTGTAGTACCCAGACAATCTGAGCACATGCTCACTAGTTGAGCGATTCTCCTCCATCTTTTGGCTATAGAACTTGTTGGAGACTTCATATCTCTCAACTCGGGTATTTGCTTGAAATATTAACTTCAACTCCTGGAACATCTCATATGCACCATGATGTTCAAAACGTCTTTGAAGTCCCGATTCTAAGCCATTAAGCATGGTGCACTAAACTATCAAGTAGTCATCATATTGAGCTAGCCAAACGTTCATAACATCTGCATCTGCTCCTGCAATAGGTCCGTCACCTAGCGGTGCATCAAGGACATAATTCTTCTATGCAGCAATGAGGATAAACCTCAGATCACGGATCCAATCCGCATCATTGCTACTAACATCTTTCAACACAATTTTCTCTAGGAACATATCAAAATAAACACAGGGAAGCAACAGCGCAAGCTATTGATCTACAACATAATTTGCAAAATACTACCAGGACTAAGTTCATGATAAATTTAAGTTCAATTTAATCATATTACTTAAGAACTCCCACTTAGATAGACATCCCTCTAATCCTCTAAGTGATCACGTGATCCAAATCAACTAAACCATGTCCGATCATCACGTGAGATGGAGTAGTTTCATTGGTGAACATCAGTATGTTGATCATATCTACTATATGATTCACGCTCGACCTTTCGGTCTCCGTGTTCCGAGGCCATATCTGTATATGCTTGGCTCGTCAAGTATAACCTGAGTATTCCGCGTGTGCAACTATTTTGCACCAGTTGTATTTGAACGTAGAGCCTATCACACCCGATCATCACGTGGTGTCTCAGCACGAAGAACTTTCGCAACGGTGCATACTCAGGGAGAACACTTCTAGATAATTAGTGAGAGATCATCTTAAAATGCTACCGTCAAACTAAGCAAAAATAAGATGTATAAAAGATAAACATCACATGCAATCAAAATATGTGACATGATATGGCCATCATCATCTTGTGCCTTTGATCTCCATCTCCAAAGCATCGTCATGATTTCCATCGTCACCGGCATGACACCATGATCTCCATCATCTTGATCTATATCAATATGTCGTCACATGGTCGTCTCGCCAACTATTGCTCTTGCAACTATTGCTATCGCATAGTGATAAAGTAAAGCAATTATTTGGCGCTTGCATCTTATGCAATAAAGAGACAACCATAAGGCTTTTGCCAGTTGCCGATAACTTCAACAAAACATGATCATCTCATACAACAACTTATATCTCATCACGTTTTGACCATATCACATCACAACATGCCCTGCAAAAACAAGTTAGACGTCCTCTACTTTGTTGTTGCAAGTTTTACGTGGCTGCTACGGGCTTAAGCAAGAACCAATCTTACCTACGCATCAAAACCACAACGATAGTTTGTCAAGTTGATGCCATTTTAACCTTTGCAAGGACCGGGCGTAGCCACACTCAGTTCAACTAAAGTTGGAGAAACAATCACCCGCAAGCCACCTATGTGCAAAGCACGTCGGGAGAACCGGTCTCGCGTAAGCGTACGCGTAATGTCGGTCCGGGCCGCTTCATCCAACAATACCGCCGAACCAAAGTATGACATGCTGGTAGGCAGTATGACTTATATCGCCCACAACTCACTTGTGTTCTACTCGTGCATATAACATCAAACCATAAAACCTAGGCTCGGATGCCACTGTTGGGGAACGTAGTAATTTCAAAAAAATTCCTACGCACACGCAAGATCATGGTGATGCACAGCAATGAGAGGGGAGAGTGTTGTCTACGTACCCTCGTAGACCGAAGCGGAAGCGTTGATGCAACGTAGAGGAAGTAGTCATACGTCTTCCCGATCCGACCGATCCAAGCACCGTTACTCCGGCACCTCCGAGTTCTTGGCACACGTTCAGCTCGATGACGATCCCCGGGCTCCGATCCAGCAAAGCGTCGGGGAGGAGTTCGGTCAGCACGACGGCGTGGTGACGATCTTGATGTTCTACCATCGCAGGGCTTCGCCTAAGCACTGCAACAATATGATCGAGGTGGAATATGGTGGAGGGGGGCACCGCAGACGGCTAAGGAACGATCACGAAGATCAACTTGTGTGTCTATGGGGTGCCCCCTGCCCCCGTATATAAAGGAGTGGAGGAGGGGAGGGCCGGCCCTCTCTATGGCGCACCCTAGGGGAGTCCTACTCCCACCGGGAGTAGGATTCCCCCTTTCCTAGTCCAACTAGGAGTCCTTCCATGTAGTAGGAGTAGGAAACAAGGAAGGGGCGCAGCCCCTCCCCCTAGTCCGATTCGGACTAGGCCTTGGGGGGCGCGCGGCCTGCCCTAGGCAGCCCCCCTCTCTTTCCCGTATGGCCCAATAAGGCCCAATACTTCTCCCGGCGAATTCCCGTAACTCTCCGGTACTCTGAAAAATACCCGAATCACTCGGAACCTTTCCGATGTCCGAATATAGTCGTCCAATATATCGATCTTTACGTCTCGACCATTTCGAGACTCCTCGTCATGTCCCGATCTCATCCCGGACTCCGAACTCCTTCGGTACATCAAAACTCATAAACTCATAATATAACTGTCATCGAAACCTTAAGCGTGCGGACCCTACGGTTCGAGAACAATGTAGACATGACCGTGACACGTCTCCGGTCAATAACCAATAGTGGGACCTGGATGCCCATATTGGCTCCTACATATTCTACGAAGATCTTTATCGGTCAGACCGCATAACAACATACGTTGTTCCCTTTGTCATCGGTATGTTACTTGCCCGAGATTCGATCGTCGGTATCCAATACCTAGTTCAATCTCGTTACCGGCAAGTCTCTTTACTCGTTCCGTAATACATCATCTCGCAACTAACTCATTAGTTGCATTGCTTGCAAGGCTTAAGTGATGTGCATTACCGAGAGGGCCCAGAGATACCTCTCCGACAATCGGAGTGACAAATCCTAATCTCGAAATACGCCAACCCAACATGTACCTTTGGAGACACCTGTAGAGCTCCTTTATAATCACCCAGTTACTTTGTGACGTTTGGTAGCACACAAAGTGTTCCTCTGGCAAACGGGAGTTGCATAATCTCATAGTCATAGGAACATGTATAAGTCATGAAGAAAGCAATAGCAACATACTAAACGATCGGGTGCTAAGCTAATGGAATGGGTCATGTCAATCAGATCATTCAACTAATGATGTGATCCCGTTAATCAAATAACAACTCTTTGTCCATGGTTAGGAAACATAACCATCTTTGATTAACGAGCTAGTCAAGTAGAGGCATACTAGTGACACTTTGTTTGTCTATGTATTCACACAAGTATTATGTTTCCGGTTAATACAATTCTAGCATGAATAATAAACATTTATCATGATATAAGGAAATAAATAATAACTTTATTATTGCCTCTAGGGCATATTTCCTTCAGGTAAAACCCTACGTCCTGCTTGATTTATTCTTGATGATATGATTATTACAAGAGTTGATCTACCCCGAGATCGGAGAGGCTAAACCCTAGAAGCTACCCTATGGTATGATTGTATGTTGTCCTATGGACTAAAACCCTCCGGTTTATATAGACACCGGAGGGGGCTAGGGTTACACAAGCTCGGTTACAAAGGAGGAGATATACATATCCGTATTGCCTAGCTTGCCTTCCACGCCAAGTATCTTCATAGTCCAACAGTCCGGCAAAAGGATATAGTCCGGCTGTCCAGAGACCCCCTAATCCAGGACTCCCTCAGTAGCCCCTGAACTAGGCTTCAATGACGATGAGTCCGGCGCGCAGTGTTGTCTTCGGCATTGCAAGGCGGGTTCCTCCTCCGAATACACCACGTAAGAATTTGAATACAAGGATAGTGTCCAACCCTGCAAAATAAGTTCCACATACCACCGTAGAGAGAATAATATTTCCACAAATCTAATCTGCTGACACGTTTTGGCCACGTGACATTATGCCATGGCCCGGTGATTATTCGAACCGTTTCCTTTAACTAGCCACGCACATAACGCGAGGCAGTTTCTTGACACGTCTTGTCAAAGCAGAGATCGTGTCCCCCTTATTACGGGATTCTCATCAATACGGGCGTGGGTAACCCAACCGCGCCATCGATCACGGCGCTTGGGGGATAAGCGAGTTTTACCAGGCTAGTGGGGGCGCATAGTTTCGGCCGCCCTTATAAAGGGACAAGGTTTACCTTTTTCTACCCACGCCTTCTTCCTCCTTGCTCATCCATTCTTGCGCACTCGAGCTCCAACACCCAAGTCCACATCCTTCCCCTCAACCTTCTCCAAACATGTCCGGAGCGGGAGGAAAATGGATGGCTTCCTCCGTTACGGAGGGACATATCAAGAAGCTGCGCGGAGCCGGATACTTAGCCGCAAATATCGCGCATCGGCTGCCCGCTGCGGGGCAGATCGTCCCTACCCCGGAACCTCACGAGAGGGTAGTTTTCCTCCACCACTTCCTCCACGGACTGGGGTTTCCCCTCCATCCATTCGTCCGTGGTCTCATGTTCTACTACGAGCTGGACTTCCATGATCTGGCCCCAAACTTCATCCTCAACATTTCGGCGTTCATCCTCCTGTGTGAGGCTTTCCTCCGCATCCGGCCCCACTTCGGCCTGTGGCTGAAGACCTTCAATATCAAGTCGAAGGTGGTGGGAGGCCAACAAGCAGAATGCGGCGGAGCCATGGTGGGCAAGATGCCCAATGTTATATGGCTCGAAGGCTCCTTCATGGAGACCATAAAGGGGTGGCAATCGGCGTGGTTCTACATCACCGAGCCGCGCGACACCAACTGGGTGGCAGCCCCCGAGTTTCGATCCGGAATCCCCACGCGGCTCACCTCCTGGAAAGAGAAGGGCCTGTCCTGGGGTTCATCGGTGGAGCTGGACGGACTCCAGAAATGTATCCGGAATATGGCAAGCAAAAAGCTCAAGCTTGTCAACATAGTCCAGGTCATGCTCATCCGTCGGATCCTCTCGTGTCAACAACGGGACTTCAAGTTGTGGGAGTTCGACCCGGCCCAGCACCAAACTCTGAGTGAGCTCTCCGACACGACACATAAGGACATCTGGAGGGTGCTGTTCAAGGGCGCCGAGGTCCCTCCCTCTCTCACCGAGGACCGCGGGCTAAGCGCGAAGCGCCCAGCGCATTCAGTGAGTTCTATACATCCGGTAGGATATTTTATTTCCCCTAGCTTAATCATGTGCGGGGTCTGAGCTCCATGCCTTTGACAGGACTGGGTGGAGATGTCGGGGCAGATTAACTGTCCGGCCTGAAAGTGCGTTATATCGACTAGAGGGGGGTGAATAGGCGATTTTTATGAAAGTCTTCAGAACATGGGAGTTTTGAAGACAAACGATAAAATTAAACCTATTACCATGCAGCGGAAGGTAGGCTACACTAGGCAAACCATAGTCAAGTATTCAATGAAGTGAAAGCACAAAGACTAATAGCAGCTAGGTAGTAAGGATCAGGTAGGAAGATATTGTGAAGCCAAACAGAACACGCAGTCACTCAGTGAAGACAAATGATAGAGCAAACATACAATGACTTCACAAGGAGTAACAGTAAGTAAAGTCAAGTGAAGATGAAACCAGTGACTCGTTGAAGACAATGATTTGTTGGACCAGTTCCAGTTGCTGTGACAACTGTACGTCTGGTTAGAGCGGCTAGGTATTTAAACCTTAGGACACACAGTCCCGGACACCCAGTCCTGAACACGCAGCTCAGGACACCCAGTCCTCACCGTATTCTCCTTGAGCTAAGATCACATAGACCTCGCCCAATCACTCTGGTAAGTCTTCAAGGTAGACTCCCAAACCTTCACAGACTTCGTTCACCAGTAATCCACAATGTCTCTTGGATGCTCAGAACGCGACGCCTAACCGGCTGGAGGATGCACAGTCCTCAAGTGTAATAAGTCTTCAGATCACACAGACAAGAAGACTTAAGTGATGCCCAATTCTCTCTGGCTCTGGTGGTTAGGGCTTTATCCTCGCAGGGAATTCTCTCTCAAAGGCTTCCAGGTGGGTTGCTCTCAAACGACAAAAGCCGTACTTTCAATCTGAGCAGCCAACCGTTTATGGTTGTAGGGGGTGGGCTATTTATAGCCACTTGGCAACCCGACCTGATTTGTCCGAAATGACCCTGGGTCACTAAGGAACTGACACGTGTCCCAACGGTCAGATTTCAAACTCACACGGCAACTTTACTTTGGCTACAAGCAAAGCTGACTTGTCCGACTCTGGACAAGATTCGCTCTCATAGTCTTCACTCGAAGACATAGGTTTTTGGTTTAGGCATCACTTCAGTCATTCTGACTGGTTCTCTTGGACCCCACTTAACAGTACGGTGGTTCCTATGACTCAACACAAAAGAAAAAGAACTACGAAAGATCTAAGTCTTCGAGCTCCATAGGCTTCATATCGTGTCTTCTCCTGTCATAGTCTTCAATGTGAATATCTTCGTATACCACCTTTAACTTCAATGTCTTCATAAAGTTTTAGGGGTCATGTCTGGTAGTAAAACCGAATCAATGAGGGACTTCTACCTGTGTTATCCTGCAATTCTCACAAACACATTAGTCCCTCAACTAGGTTTGTCGTCAATACTCCAAAACCAACTAGGGGTGGCACTAGATGCACTTACAATCTCCCCCTTTTTGGTGATTGATGACAAACTAGGTAAAGTTTTCAACGGGGAATATAATCTGTGAAATTGTAAAGGATAAGGAATTGTCTTCATAAGTTGCAAGGGCTCCCCCTGAAGATGTGCATATAAGTTAATTTGCTTTTGGAATGCAAATGCACATGGCAGGTTGTACTTGTGGAGATCCACTTCAGCTTATGATGACAATCCACTATGCATGTGAAAGTATATGAAGATAATGACATGCATAATGGAAAATGGAAGACTGCAGAATGATCTAAGTGCGGAATTTATCGTCGCACATGCGGAATTTATCTTCGCAAAACAAGGTGGCAAATAAGTAGCAGACGACCATCTAGTTTAAGTGTTACAACTCATAAGAACCAAATGTAGCAAAAAACAAGAGTTGTAAGCACGAAGCAAAATATAAGGCACCCGCCCATATGAACCCGCTTGAAGACTATCAATCTCATATGCTTCTCCCCCTTTTGTCAGTAATGACCAAAAAGGTTTGAAGACATAGAGCCTCTACTCGTTCCCATGAGGAGTAGGTGAAGTAGCAGGATTGTTGGTGTTGTTTGGCGGTGCAGAAGAGCTTGGAGGTGCTGAAGGATATGGCGGTGAAGTAGCATCGTCTTCTTCCTCAATAATTTTGGCAGTGACTGTGGCAGCAGAGGAAGAGAACTCAGAGTCTTCAAGGGATGGAGTTCCTAGCAGCACAGCCCTTCGAGGAGGTGTGGAGTCAAACTTGAATCTCTCAGTGAAGCCATCCTCTTGAAGATCTGCTTCAGAAAGCATCATCGTTAGCCCTTTCCATGTGCGGCGACAGGTTTCATGGGCAACGAACGCATTCTTGGTGGCAAGATTTCGACCAAGAGGCTTTTCATCTGACGCTTCAGCCAGTCATGATGCCTATCTTGTTTCTGATGTAGAGCCACAAGAAGCTCTCGGTCGTTGAGAACACGAGTGCGCTTCTTGGGTCTTGTAGCAGTGGCACTGCCAGTGGCTTCAGTTGAAGCAGGGTGTGGTGCACGTGTAGTGCCAGCCAAAGGATACACCCGAGAAACTGCTTCAACGCCTTCAACGTTCTGAGTAAAACTCTGATGTTCGGCATTCTGAAGACTTAGAGGTTGCTTGGCAGGCTCAGAATATATGGCTTCAGTAGACATGTCCACGTCAGGCAAGAAGATCCGATGGTTGCGGGATGAGGGCTGATACGAGATGGCGGAGTGTAGCTTGATCAGCCGCATGACCCAAGGGGCGTAGAACTTCAAACCAAACAGATCCATGCCGGATGCAGCAAGTTGGCGGATGAAGAAGTCCTGTGCATTGAAGCATTTGCCATGAAGTATATAGAAGACCAAAGTCTTCATTGCACCCTGAAGCTTGGCATTTGGAGAGTGCCCTTTGATAGGCCAGAGAGTTCGCCTGATGATGTGATAGATGGTTCTGGGCAGGTACTCAAGGTCTTCAACGAAGAACTCTGTGGGATACGCAGCATCTTGGGGCAATGGCTTCATCATGCTGAGCATTTGACTCATATTAGGTTCTGGTCGCTGAAAGATGCTCTCAATAGCTTCAGCATGCAGCTGACAGCCTTGCTCGAAGAGATCGCCAGGAGTGGGCAAGCCAGTGAGCTCAATGACGTCAAATGCATTGGCTTCGTGATGAACGTTGCCAGTCATCCACTCCAGGACCCAAGTCTTCGGATCTCTGCTATACCCTTTGATGTGAAGTGTGGCATAGAATTGTAGCAGCAGCTCTTCATTCCAATGTTCTTCATCAATAACAAACTGCAGCAGACCCACTTGCTTGAAGCAATCCAACGCTTCTTCTAGACAGGGCAGACCAGCTATAGCTTCAACATCAAGGCGCTTGTGTGGGAAGATGCGACCTTGGTTGTAAAGAATGCAAGAGTAATAGCTTCGCTGAGGATAGCTCCAGAACCGATCAGATGATATCCTTTCCCTTGAATAGGGGTTCCTGGAGCTATTGAAGAACGTGTTGTCTGCCCTGAAGCCATTGATGTTGAAGGAGCCAGGTGCTGATGCAGGACCTGGAAACCTTGGCAGTCTTGGGATTGGCTTCTGGACCTGAGGCCTGTGGTCAACATGATAGTTGAATTGGGGACCGGCAGTAGACTCAGGAACAGAAGTGGCAGGATCAGTGGCTTCGCTGTCTTCTGAAGCTTTTGCTGGGGAGGGATCCACATTAGCTTCGTTGTTGGTTGTGGCAGCCTCAAAATTTTCATCCTCCACTTGACTAGCTGGAGGGTCGGTTACAGGCACGTTCTCCTGGAGAACTGCTTCTTGGTGGAGCAGGGGAATGGGATCTTGTGGTACTTCTTCTTCTGCGGCTGATGCAGCCGGAATGTCTTCAGCATAGACTTGAGGCCTTGGACCTTTGCGAAGCCTGCGGAACGCAGATGACGCCTGTGGAGTTGGAGTGGGCTGGGCCTCATAGTCTTCTTCCTCTTGAGGGCGATCCGCCCATGATGCATCATGTGCAATTGGCGTCAGTGGACGACCAATGCTGATGAGTTCGCTGTTTTCTAACTGAGGAAGGGCTGCATCATCTTCTACATTGTCATGATGACCAATGTCTTCAGCAGCGATGGGATCAGCTGCTGGAATGTCTTCAGCTTCAGGAGCCTCTGTGGAAGCAGGCTCATGAACCGTCAGTTGACGTTCTGCGTCAGGATGAACCATAGAAATGGGTTCAACTATCAAGGGCTCTGTGGGAGCAGCCCGAGCTTTCTTGGTTTTTCGCTTTTTCTTGGTGGGGGCAGTAGGAGAGTCTTCAGAGTGTTTCCTCTTCCTGGCTTCAGCCTCAGCAGTTCTTGTCTTCTTGAGCTCTGAAGCTGTTGACCAGCTCTTTGGCTTCGAGCCAGTCATTCTTGTTGGGAAGACAATCGGAACTGCTTCTTGCCTTGGTGCATCAGATTCAGCCGTAGCAGGCTTCTTCTTCTTCTTTTCGGCCATTCTGGGGTCGATGCCAGGACGCTCAAGTGCTTTGCGCTTCTCAGCCTCATTATAGGCTTGCACACATCTGTCAGCCAGAGTCTTCATGCGCTCACGCGAACCCTGAGCTTCTGCACGCTTCTTCACAAAGGCTTCCTTGAGCTCGTGCATCATTGTCTTGAAGTTCTTCACTTCTTGCACGCTGAGCTTGGCCATATGCTTCTTGAACTGAGCCTTTTCATATTCAATCTTCTGCTTCAGTTCAACAATGCGCTGGGCAATAGCGAGTTCTGAAGCAATGGCGCCTTGGAAGGCGACACTGAGGCCAATAGGTAGCTGCAAATCTTCAAAGCTGATGTTTGGCGTGTCAAACCACTCGTCAATGAAGTTGTGGATGATGGTGACATCAAAGAGAGGCAGATCATTGAAGATTTCTGCTTCTTCTTTGCTCTTGATGAGTTGCTCAAGAGCGTGATCTGCAAGATCTTCATCACTTGATAGATCAATGTCGTCATTGCGCAGGATGGCAGCAGCTGTTAGCTCTTTGCCAGTGTGAGACAGAGGCATCTTGGCCTTCTAGGCTTGGAGACGCGTGATAAATCTTCAGACTGCACACTGTCTTCAGGAGGTGCAGTTGCCAATGGCTTCGCCCTTGAGATTTTCGGTGAAGAGGCAGGCTTTGAAGCTTTAGGCTTCTTCATCTTCTTTGGCTTCAGCACTACAGGAGCTTCTTCTGATTCAGAGTCAGCTGGAGGCTCATTCATTGCGGTCCCTTGAACTAAGATGCAGGTGATGAGGCCTTCAAGGTTGGCATAAGGACCGATGGCATTGGGTTCTGCTTCTCGTGTGCCATCTGCCCTTGGTGCTGAGGGACCAGGGTTGAAGTCTAACCCAAATTTCTTCTTGTTCTACTTCACTGAGTTTTGGGCAAACTGGAAGTTGCGCTTGAACAGATTGTCATCACGACACCATAGCAGTGACGACGAGTGTGCATCAGCAGGCTGTGGTCCACGGACCATGCATGGATAGAAGCCTTGAGCAATGGCTTCATCTCTGGACCTGGGTAGAAGATTCTTGAATAGCATGTCTCCCCACCGTCTCTTGATGGCGTTTTTCTCAGCATACTCCTGGGTCACAAATCTGTATTTGAACCATTGTTCTGCCCAATATCTTCGAATCCATTGGATTCGGGTCTTGCGCTGACTGTAATCCTCTTCAGGATCTGTCTTGTACATTTCTGAGAGTTCATCTGGCAGATCTCTGGAGGTCTCACCACGACTCTTTCTGCCACCCTTCCTTGCTGCCTTTTCTGAAGCCATAAACTTTAACTTGAAAGGCTTCAAGACGTTCAAAGGCTTCAAAGGCTTTCGTTTGCTGGACCAACAGGAACTGGCTTCGGGAGAATTAATGTGATGCTGTAAGAATTCTGCAAATGAATGCAGACTATGAGAACCAAAGGATTCTCCCACGGACATGTACCTGTGACAGCATTAAGGTGCGAGGGAAGGGGAAGAGGTCATATGCATTCTCAGAAGATTTTGAAGATAAATCAGTTTAGAAGACATTGACCTCATCGTGCGAAGACATTCACTCATAGATAAGAAGTTGGTTCCAGATTTGTACGAATCCACAGATCAGTACAAGTGAGGAATCTAACTACTTTGTGAAGCACAAGTGAATATTCTAGGCATGTTATGAGATGCAGTATGAGAGAGATCTAGCTTGTGTGAACAGAAACTGCTTGTGGTAGAGAGTGATAGATCAATAGGATCAACGGTGCTGTAAAAAGGGAGTTTTATTTACCACACTGAGAACTGCTAGACGGAGTGGGAGATGAGGCCGAGCAGTTCACTCTTCCGTGCCCTAACTTGGCGACGGAGGACACCTACGGTGACGGCGGAGAGGACGATGTCCGCGGTCGGCGTGAAGACGGCATCGAAGAGGTTGCGGCAGCGAAGCGCTTCGTCACCGGCGTCGTCGAGAGCTAGTGGTGGCGCTAGGGTTCGTGCGAGGGTGGAAGAAGAGATAATGACCGCGGTGAGTGTGTATTTATAGGCACAGGGGCGACACTGTGCTATTACACAGGTGCCCCTGGCGATTCGCATCTGAGGAACATGTGGCCAGTATGCGGAATTTTGGGGTTTGTTCCACGTCCCACGCATGCCTGGATTGTCGGGTGGTCGTTCCTACTTCTCCGGATTTCATGTGGAGGAATGAGCATTGAAAATGGACTTAATGGTTGTCTCTGTATCTTCTGCTGACAAGGACGCAGAGAAGACATTTGACAGTTTCAATAGAATGCATATGACTTGGAGAGATAGAGTTTGAGATAGAAAGCATAGAGAAGTTGGGGTCCGATCACATTCACTTAGTTCAAAAGATTCAACACGAAGACATAGCTATAAGTGAATGCTGTAGAGGACAGAACACTAGCATATATATATATATAATCAACATAGTGAAGATAATCATGAAAACATGTTGAGTTCGAAGCCAAACCAAATGTGAAGACATTGCAAGGTAATGCCATGAGTGAAACACTTCAAAATAGAACGTTTGGTGGTGGCATTACCCACCGTATAGGAAGTATTAGACCCAGACATGGCGCACAATTATCGTGGCGCTCCGAAGTCAAATTCCACATTAATGTATTCACACTTAGAATGTATGTCTTCATTGATTGAAGATATACCTCACTTCGTGTGTTGCACATCTAAGTCATCAATATGCATATGGGTTAGGATGTGTGCCTGGTCACAGGACATTTGAGGATTCCAGGATATTTAGCTCACACCGTAACTTGCAAAACCTCTTCTCATCCAAGGGCTTGGTGAAGATATCTGCCAATTGCTCTTCAGTGTTGACGTGTATGATATCAATGTCTTCCTTCACAACATGATCTCTGAGAAAGTGATGACGAATTTCAATGTGCTTTGTCTTTGAGTGCTGAACTGGGTTGTTGGCAATCTTGATGGCACTTTCGTTGTCGCAGTAAAGTGGCACTTGCTTCAGATGAATGCCATAGTCCTTGAGTGTTTGCTTCATCCACAGAAGCTGAGCGCAGCAAGATCCAGCAGCAATGTATTCAGATTCAGCAGTGGAGAGAGATACACAGTTCTGCTTCTTTGAAGACCAACATACAAGTGATCATCCCAGAAAGTGACATGTGCCTGATGTAGATTTGCGATCAACTTTGTCACCAGCATAATCAGCATCCGAGAATCCAACCAGATCAAACTCTGAGCCCTTTGGATACCATAATCCTAAAGTTGGGGTGTGAGCCAAATATCGAAGAATTCGCTTCACAGCTAAGTGATGCGACTCCTTTGGTGCCGCTTGAAATCAAGCACACATGCAAACACTAAGCATAATATCTGGCCTAGATGCACATAGATAAAGTAAAGAACCAATCATGGAGCGGTATACCTTTTGATCGAACTCTTTACCATTGTCGTCAGGACCCAGATGATGTTTGGCTGGCATTGGTGTTGTGAAGCCTTTGCAGTCTTGCATACCGAACTTCTTCAGGCAATCTTTGAGATACTTCTCTTGAGATATGAAGATGCCATTGCGTTGTCGTCGTATTTGAAGACCAAGGAAGAACTTCAGCTCCCCCATCATGGACATCTGATATTGTTCTTGCATCATATATCCAAACTCTTCACTGTACTTCTGATTGGTGCAGCCGAAGATAATGTCATCCACATATATTTGGCACACAAACAGTTCACCATCATATGTCTTCGTGAAAAGAGTGGGATCTAGGGAACCAGGTATGAAGCCTTTGCTCTTCAGGAAGTACTTGAGTGTGTCATGCCAGGCCCTAGGGGCTTGTTTGAGGCCATACAGTGCCTTGTTGAGCTTGCATACCATGTCAGGATGTTTTGGATTTTCAAAGCCAGGCGGTTGTGTAACATACACTTCTTCTTCAATCTTGCCATTGAGAAAGGCACTCTTCACATCCATTTGATATAGAAGTATGTTATGATGATTTGCATAGGCCAGCAGTATTCTTATGGCTTCAAGTCTAGCCACAGGAGCAAATGTTTCATCGAAGTCAATGCCTTCCACTTGAGTATATCCTTGAGCAACTAGACGAGCTTTGTTTCTGACAACTTGACCATGCTCATCTTGCGTGTTGCGGTATATCCATTTGGTGCCTATTATATTGTGCTTCCATGGATCAGGACGCTTAACCAGTTCCCATACATTATTCAGCTCAAACTGTTGAAGCTCTTCTTGCATAGCTTGAATCCATTCAGGTTCCATGAAGGCTTCTTCAACTTTCTTGGGTTCTGATATTGAGACGAATGTGAAGTGCCCACAGAAATTTGCTATCTGAGTTGCCCTTGAACGAGTGAGTGGACCAGGTGCATTGATGCTATCAATTATTCTTTCAATCTGCACTTCATTGGCAACGCGAGGATGTACAGGGCGAAGACTTTGCTCTTGTTGTTCATTGTCGTTGTTGGAAGGAATGTCTTCAGGCTGAGCATTGTCTTCATGTTGATCAGGTGCTGAAATGATAAGTTCTTCTTCAGGATGAGCTTCAAAAGGTATAATTTCTCCAGTTCCCATTAGCTTGATTGATTCACTGGATGGAACTTCATCTAGCACACTTGGCAGCTGCTCTCTTTGTGAGCCGTTGGTCTCATCGAACCGCACATCCACTGTTTCAACCACTTTGTAATGAAAGAGATTGAAGACTCTGTAGGAGTGCGAATCCTTTCCATATCCAAGCATAAAACCCTCATGTGCTTTTGGTGCAAATTTTGAGGTGTGATGTGGGTCCTTGATCCAGCACCTTGCGCCAAATACTCTGAAGTAACTGACATTTGGCTTTTTGCCAGTAAGGAGCTCATAAGATGTCTTGTTCAGTAGCTTGTGAAGATAAACACGATTGATTGTATGGCATGCAGTATCAATGGCTTCGAGCCAGAATTTTCTTAGGGTCTTGTATTCATCTAGCATCATTCTGGCCATCTCAATTAGTGTTCTGTTCTTGCGTTCGACGACGCCATTCTGCTGTGGCGTGTACGGGGCTGAGAATTCATGTGTGATGCCCAAGGTATCAAGATATGTATCAAGGCCAGTGTTCTTGAATTCAGTGCCATGGTCACTTTTGATGTGCTTTATCTTGGTGCCAAAATTGTTCATGGCTCGATTGGCGAAGCGTCTGAAGACATCCTGCACTTCAGTCTTGTAAAGGATTATGTGCACCCAAGTATATCTAGAATAATCATCAACAATAACGAAGCCATAGAGGCAAGCAGTAGTAGTTAGAGTTGAGTAATGAGTGGGACCGAAAAGATCCATGTGAAGCAGTTCGAAGGGTTGAGTAGTAGTCATGATTGTCTTCGAGGGATGTTTGGCCCTCGTCATCTTCCCTGCTTCACAGGCACCGCATAAGTGGTCTTTCTTGAACTTGACGCCCTCGATGCCTATGACATGCTTCTTCTTCGCATGGGTGTGGAGGTTCCTCATGCCAGCATTTCCAAGCCTCCGATGCCAGAGCCAGCATTCTGAAGCCTTTGCTAGAAGACATACTGCAAGCTGTGGCCCTGCTGAGAAATCTACCATGTACAAGTCATCTTTTCGATACCCTTCAAACACTAGAGACTTGTCAGATTCCATTAGTACAAGGCAACGATATTTTCCAAACATTACGATCATGTTCAAATCGCAAAGCATTGAGACAGACATTAAGTTGAAGCCAAGGGATTCAACAAGCATGACTTTATCCATGTATTGATCCCTTGAGATTGCAACTCTACCTAGACCCAATACCTTACTTTTACCAGTGTCAGCAAATGTGATGTGGCTCTTGTCGGATGGACGTAAGGTTGAGTTCATAAGAAGACTTCTTTTGCCAGTCATGTGATTTGTACACCCACTGTCAATAATCCATTCTGAAGACGCTGGTGTCATACCCTACAGTGCAGTTAGGGGGATAGGCTTCACCAAGAGCATTGTGAAGCAAAAACATTTGACGAACCAGTGGGTTATGAAAGCTTAGATCCAGGTTAGGACTAATAGGGAGAGTAGCAAGCGATTCAGGTACGAAGTACATAGTAAGACCATTTGGGCATTTGATCTTGCGCCCTACAAGATGTTTAAGGTCCCCAGCAATAGCGTCAGACGATTTTGGTTTTCTGCTGGAGACCTTTCCCTGCAAAAGAGAGTTAAGCCTTCTTAACCACCCACATCTTCAAGGGTGGCTTAGAAGCAATAAGTCTAAGTGCAGCATCTGAGAATTTTGGCTTTGAAGCCTTAGCAAACAGTCTTGCAGGTGGACAAAAGTACTCATAAGAATAAGCAGAATAGTTCTTGGTCTTATGAACATGGCGGTTTGATGAACCGCTCTCATATTCATATGCCTGAGTATGATTTTCCTGCAAAACATTTGCGTTAGTGCGACTCAGGTTAGTCCTCTGTCTGTATGAAGCCTTTGGACCGTATGAAGCCTTTGGTCTGAGGTTTGTCTTCTTCACGTGAGGTGTCATGATGACATTCACAAGAAGACTCTCCAGACACCTTTTCGGAACCCAGATCTTCTTCATAGGTGGTCCATTCCTGCAGTTAGTACCAATGTACCTGGCAAACACTTCACCATTCTGATTCTTAAACAGTATATAGTTTGCATCAAAGGATTCATCAATGATAATGGGGTTAGCACAAGTGAAGCCAGATAGATTGGATGGATCTGCTGAAGGTTCCTTTGCAGCAACCCACATAGTTTTGGGGTACTGCTCAGGTTTCCAGTAAGAGCCATCTGCATTCATTTTCCTTACGAACCCTACACCCTCTTTCCTAGGGTTTCGGTTCAGAATCTGCTTTTTCAGGAGATCACATAACGTCTGATGCCCTTTAAGACTTTTGTACATCCTTGTTTCAAGCAATGTCTTCAACCTAGCATTCTCATCAGCAATAGCGGTGGTCTCCTCAGTAGAGCGGTTAGTTACCGCATCAACAGTTGAAGATATTGCAACAGCAGTAGCAGTAGAACATTCAGCAACAGAAGTAGCATTATCACGCTCAATGCATTTAAGACATGGTGGTTCAAATCCTTCCTGAGCGGGACTATTTGGTGCGAAGTGACTCGTTTTCCGTTTGAAGATCTTCATGAACCGCTCTCAATTTCTCAAGATCTTGCTTCCTTTGAAGATAATCATAGGAAAGCTTTTCATGAGTTGTTGAGAGAGTTTCATGATGACTTTCAAGTTCCTGATACTTAACATGAAGATTTTTTATGTCTTCAATTAAGGATTCAGATCGAGTCATTTCAGCACCTAACAGATCATCGCTTCTGTCTAATAGTTTTTGAATATGTTCCATAGCTTTCTGTTGTTCAGTTGCAATTTTAGCAAGTGTTTTGTAGCTAGGTTTTGAACCACAATCAGAGTCATCGTCACTAGATGTTTGATAGTGAGTAGTGCGTGTGTTTACCTTGGCACCGCGTGCCATGAAGCAGTAGGTAGAAGCGGAGTAGTCCTTGTCATTTGCATCGATGTCGGTGATGAAGTCATTGTCTTCAGTGTTGAAGATGGACTTGGCAACGTATGCTGTAGCCAGACTTGCGACGCCTGAGTCGGATTCCTCCTTAGACTCCACCTCCGCCTCCTCAGAAGCAGACTCCTCCTCTGAATCCATTTCCTTGCCAATAAACGCACGTGCCTTGCCAGATGAGCTCTTCTTGTGTGATGAAGACTTTGAAGAAGACTTGGAAGAAGACTTTGAGTATTTCTTCTTCTTCTTCTTCTTGTCGTCAGAGTCATATTCCTTGCTCTTCTTCTTCTTTTTGTTCTCATTGTCCCACTGTGGACACTCAGAGATGAAGTGGCCAAGTTTCTTGCACTTGTGACATGTTTTCTTCTTGTAGTCATGAGCAGGAGCTTCATCATTCCTTGAACTTGATCGGGAAGACTTTCTGAAGCCTTTCTTCTTGGTGAATTTTTGGAACTTCTTGACAAGCATAGCAAGTTCCCTTCCAATGTCTTCAGGGTCATCAGAACTGCTTTCAGATTCTTCTTCAGATGAGGAGACAGCTTTCGCCTTCAAGGCACGAGTTCGCCCATAGTTTGGATCATAGATCTCTCTTTTCTCCGAAAGCTGAAACTCATGTGTGTTGAGCCTCTCAAGTATGTCAGACGGATCAAGTGTCTTGAAATCAGGATGTTCTTGAATCATCAGGGCCAGGATGTCAAACGAACTATCAAGTGATCTCAGCAGTGTCTTGACGACTTCGTGTTTGGTAATCTCAGTGGCGCCGAGGGCTTGAAGCTCATTTGTGATGTCAGTGAGTCGGTCAAATGTGTGCTGGACATTCTCATTGTCATTTCGCTTGAAGCGGTTGAAGAGGTTGCGAAGGACACTGATTCTCTGATCTCTCTGGGTTGAGATGCCTTCATTGACCTTGGAAAGCCAGTCCCAGACCAGCTTGGATGTCTTCAAAGCACTCACACGGCCATACTGTCCTTTGGTCAGATGACCACAGATGATATTCTTGGCAGTAGAGTCCAGTTGAACGAATTTCTTGACATCAGCAGCGGTGACACCTTCTCCAGCCTTGGGAACGCCGTTCTCGACGACATACCATAGGTCGACGTCAATGGCTTCAAGATGCATACGCATCTTATTCTTCCAGTAGGGATATTCAGTTCCATCGAAGACGGGGCACGCAGCGGAGACTTTAATTATCCCTGCAGTCGACATAGCTAAAACTCCAGGTGGTTAAACCGAATCACACAGAACAAGGGAGCACCTTGCTCTGATACCAATTGAAAGTGCGTTATATCGACTAGAGGGGGGGGGTGAATAGGCGATTTTTATGAAAGTCTTCAGAACATGGGAGTTTTGAAGACAAACGATAAAATTAAACCTATTACCATGCAGCGGAAGGTAGGCTACACTAGGCAAACCATAGTCAAGTATTCAATGAAGTGAAAGCACAAAGACTAATAGCAGCTAGGTAGTAAGGATCAGGTAGGAAGATATTGTGAAGCCAAACAGAACACGCAGTCACTCAGTGAAGACAAATGATAGAGCAAATATACAATGACTTCACAAGGAGTAACAGTAAGTAAAGTCAAGTGAAGATGAAACCAGTGACTCGTTGAAGACAATGATTTGTTGGACCAGTTCCAGTTGCTGTGACAACTGTACGTCTGGTTGGAGCGGCTAGGTATTTAAACCTTAGGACACACAGTCCCGGACACCCAGTCCTGAACACGCAGCTCAGGACACCCAGTCCTCACCGTATTCTCCTTGAGCTAAGATCACATAGACCTCGCCCAATCACTCTGGTAAGTCTTCAAGGTAGACTCCCAAACCTTCACAGACTTCGTTCACTGGCAATCCACAATGTATCTTGGATGCTCAGAACGCGACGCCTAACCGGCTGGAGGATGCACAGTCCTCAAGTGTAATAAGTCTTCAGATCACACAGACAAGAAGACTTAAGTGATGCCCAATTCTCTCTGGCTCTGGTGGTTAGGGCTTTATCCTCGCAGGGAATTCTCTCTCAAAGGCTTCGAGGTGGGTTGCTCTCAAACGACAAAAGCCGTACTTTCAATCTGAGCAGCCAACCGTTTATGGTTGTAGGGGGTGGGATATTTATGGCCACTTGGCAACCCGGCCTGATTTGTCCGAAATGACCCTGGGTCACTAAGGTACTGACACGTGTCCCAACGGTCAGATTTCAAAATCACACGGCAACTTTACTTTGGCTACAAGCAAAGCTGACTTGTCCGACTCTGGACAAGATTCGCTCTCATAGTCTTCACTCGAAGACATAGGTATTTGGGTTAGGCATCACTTCAGTCATTCTGACTGGTTCTCTTGGACCCCACTTAACAGTACGGTGGTTCCTATGACTCAACACAAAAGAAAAAGAACTACGAAAGATCTAAGTCTTCGAGCTCCATAGGCTTCATATCGTGTCTTCTCCTGTCATAGTCTTCAATGTGAATATCTTCATATACCACCTTTGACTTCAATGTCTTCATAAAGTTTTAGGGGTCATCTCTGGTAGTAAAACCGAATCAATGAGGGACTTCTACCTGTGTTATCCTGCAATTCTCACAAACACATTAGTCCCTCAACTAGGTTTGTCGTCAATACTCCAAAACCAACTAGGGGTGGCACTAGATGCACTTACACGGCCCCTCTGCCCGAAGACACTTCGGACGCTCTCCTGACGGAGATGCTGACTCCGGCTCCTTACAAGGTGCCGGAGAAGACCAAGAAGTCCAAGGGAACCCGAAAGAGTTCTCGACGCCAGGTGTTATCGGACTCATCGTCCGATAACTCCATGACGCACTCCTCCCCCGAAGACGAGGAGAAAGATGAAGATGCTCCCCCTCCAGTCGGGGGAGACAAGAAAAGGAAGGCCGCCCCAATCGGGGGGCGGGCGAAGGGTCCAAGAAGGGAAGGACTCTCCTTATGGAGTACTCCACCACTGCCGCCGAAGGCGAAGATGAGTGGCTGCTCAGGGCCAAGCCCCTGGCGAAGTCGTAAGTATTCGGATGCCAGAGTAATTCATAGCATATCTTTGTCGCACTACTTCTCCTAACACCAAATTATGATTATGCAGACCGCCACGAGCCCGTATCGGCGTATCGTCGGACGGCTCCCTGGGCTCGTCGGATATGGATAGCGATCCACTTCCGACCACCACCTCCCCTTGCCCTACGGACAACGCCAAGGTATTGTCTCAAGAGGCACCGGGTCGAGGGGAGACAGTCCCGGAGGCGCCTCGAGGCGACCTTCCGGATTCCGGGAGCAGAGGGAGCAAGGCTCCCGAGGGCTCCGAGTTCGGCCCTTAGCCAACACCGTGCCGAAACCTCCAGTGGTTCCGGACTCGGGTAGGCGGCCTCCTTCCAAAAGGGGCAAGACGCCTGTGCCGGTGACCTCTGTCCATCCAGAGGCACCGGACAATCTGCTGGGAGCGCTTCGCAGCGCTTCCATTGACGAAGAGCACCGCACTATTATGAGTGCGGTGGTCCAGAAGGTTCAGTCCGCCAAGAGTGGACTGACTGAAGCCTGTGCCAGCCTTCTAACAGGCTTTGAGGTAAGTATTTGAAATATAGGAAAAATATTACCGCATAGACAGTAGCCCCTGATGCTCTGTTCGGTGTTCACAAAGAAAAGCCGAATAGAGGGTCAAACAATACCGCAGGAGTTTAATATAAGTATGTCTATATGCGTATGCAGGCTTCGCTGCTGGCCTCTGCCGCACTGACTGTGGAGGTCGCAGCACTGAAGCAGGACCTCGAAGGGTCCAAGGAAGAGCTCGGCCTTGCCAAGAGGCAGCTCGAGGAGAACAAAGGTAAGCAGTACCTAGTCTATGGATATATATAAAAAGAATGCGATTGCAAAATGACAGGATCATCGTAAATTTGCCAGGGGCCACGACCGAGGTGGCGACCCTGAAGCAAGCGCTATCCGAGGCCGAAAACAAAGCGGCCAAGGAGCGCACCGAGCGGGAAAGGCATGAGGCACGGGTGGGCGAGGTGCAGCAGGAGCTCCACGCTCTCGTGACGAAGCACGAGGCGTTGGAGCTTGACTTGAAGATGCGAGAGTCCGAGCTTGCCACGGCCCTTGAGAGTGCAAAGAGTGCCAAGGCCGAAGCCCAAAAGGCCCTCCAGGAGATTGATGCGATGAAGAAGATAGCGGCGGGTAAGGCATTCTATATGCAAAGCAAGCATGTGAAAGTAAATTACTTGTTACTTACCCGAATCCGGAGCTCTCCAGGAGCATTCGCAGATTTGCCCCGCAGCGTGTCGGATGCCGCACAGTTTTACCAGGCTGAGGAGGGAAGCTCAACGGAGAAGCTGTTCTAGTCTCAGTATACTGGGACAGAACACCCGATGCCTTTGAGCGACCAGCTGAAGCAACTGGTCGAGCTACACAAGGCGGCCGAACAGGCCATGAAGGGCTTTATTGTCCGGATGTGGCCTGGCGACGCCCTTCCCAACAGCTACTTCGACCTGGTGAGGCGGCTTGTGGATGCCTGCCCATGGCTGGAAGTCATCAAGTGGTCCATCTGCATCGAAGGTGCACGCCGGGCTTTCGCCCGTGTGAAGGTGCAATGGGCCAAGATGGACGCCGAGAAGCTGGTGAAGGAAGGGCCGCCGCAGGGCAAGGAGCATCGCCACCCCGCGATGTACTATGAGGGTGTCCTGAAGGGTGCCCGTCTCGTAGCGGACGAGTGTGCCAAAGATGTAATATTTGAATGAACATGCTCGTGTAATCCTGTATTATGAAAACTTGTTCATATGTGCTATGCAACGCTTGTGTGAATTTAAAATATTACCTTCTGTTCGGCTGTTTATCAAATCTGAGAGATGGATAGTCGTCGGCTTCTGCCCCCACGCCACGAGTGTTGGGATGTTCGGGATAAACCTGAGCACTCTTGTTCCCATTGTTGGGTCCTTTGAGGGAGGTGCTCAGCACAACGAACAAGGCAATCGGACCATAATGCATTATCACTCTCACTTAGCCATAGAATTCTATAATTTTAAATTTCGGCGAAGCCCCTAGTATCCGGAAGGCCGAATTCGGGGCGCGATACACGCCTTAAGCCGGACAGGGCCGACTCCTCGCTCTAAGCGGCATAAGTCTTTAGGGACTTGAAACCTCTCGAACAGCGACCAGTCTCTCGCCTTATCATGACCGTCAGTTTTAGCTTTCTCTACTGAGGTGCTTAGCCCAGCAGAACCGGGGCACAATCACAGTAGTTCTCCTAGTGCTACCTTAGCCGATATAGCGGAACGTAAGGTACCAAAACATGGGAGCCGGGCAAACCCAACTATTGACCCAAGACATGATTCGGAGCTGATGCATATAATGCTATAAGTTCGGGGTGCCGCACTGTCAAAAGTGTTCGGACTTCTCACGCCGTATGATGGGGTATGCTTAAGCCTCTAGCGTATTGGCCGTACCAGAGTGTACGGGTGCTAGATGTCGTGAATGAACATATATATAAAAAGGAAGAATGCAACAACAGTCTTAATGCCATCCATTGTTTATTCAAAAAGGTGCGTTAAAGCAGAATGATACAAGTAGTGCGATAAGCCAAAAGTAGGACTGTTTGACATGTCCCTTCCAAGGGCAAGCTGAGGAATAGTATTAAAGCAAATATTTCACTCGTTATCGTAATCCACCTGGGAGTTTCGTGGTGTGATGTAGCTTTCTGCCTCCTTGGTTGTTGCATCATGTGTTCGGCAATCATGCTGCCGGACAGGGTTTCCAGAGATTAAAGTCCTGAAAGAGAAAAATAACAAAGCGGGAAGCCCCTAGTGTGCTTTAAGCCGCGACTTGGAGTGTGCCGTAGTCATGCCCCCCTCCCCACCTGTGCCCATGGTATTTTTAATGCATAATTATGTACGTGCGGCACGGATTTTGCCGCTTGGCTGGGACCGGGGTGGGGGCCGCATTGCTATGTGAGCTCGGAACGTGCCAGGTGGTCCAGTTGCCGATTACTCCGGGCGCGCTTGAAGGTGTCCGGGTCCTTAATCGCCGAACTAGTGGGTTGCCTTAAGAGGCTGCTTTGCGCTTCTGCTATGAGGGCCGCAGTGTGTTCCTCCGTGCGGAGAGAGTGCTCTGTGTTTGCATTGACTGTTATGACCCCCTGAGGTCCTGGCATCTTGAGCTTGAGATATGCATAATGTGGTACCGCATTGAATCTCGCGATGCGGTTCGCTCGAGTAGTGCATGGTAGCCACTGCGGAACGGGACTATGTCGAAGATTAACTCTTCGCTTCGGAAGTTATCCGGGGATTCGAAGACCACTTCCAGTGTGACTGAGCCTGTGCAATGGGCCTCTACACCTTGTATGACACCTTTAAAAGTCATTTTTGTGGGTTTGATCCTTGAGGGGTCTATACCCATTTTGCGCATTGTGTCCTGATAAAGCAGGTTCAGGCTGCTGCCGCCGTCCATTAGGACTCGAGTGAGGTGAAATCCGTCAATGATTGGGTCTAGGACCAGTGCGGCGAATCCGCCATGACAGATACTAGTGGGGTGGTACCTGCGATCGAAGGTGATCGGACAGGAGGACCATGGGTTGAACTTTGGGGTGACTGGCTCCAACGCATATATGTCCCTGAGTGCACGCTTCCGCTCCCTCTTGGGGATGTGGGTTGCCTATATCATGTTCACCATCCGCACTTGTGGGGGGAACCTCTTCTGTCCTTCGGTGATCGGCTGCCGGGGCTCCTCCTCGTCAACGCTATTTGACCCCTTATCTTTGTTTTCGGCATTTAACTTGTCGGCCTGCTTGAACACCCAACAATCCCTGTTGGTGTGGTTGGCTGGCTTGTCGGGGGTGCCGTGTATTTGGCATGAGCGATCGAGTATACGGTCCAAACTGGACGGGCCCGGAGTGCTTCTTTTGAATGACTTTTTCCGCTGACCGGGTTTAGAGCCTTTGAATCCGGCATTGACTGTCGTATCCTCGGTATTGTCGCTGTTAATGCGGCGCTTATGTTTGTTGCGGCGTGACCTGCCATTGCCGTCCTTGGTATCCGAAGTACCATGGTTCTTTGATATGTTATTACTGTGAGCCAGCCAGCTGTCTTCTCCCGCGCAAAAGCGGGTCATGAGTGTCGTGAGGGCTGCCATAGATTTCAGCTTTTCCTGACCAAGGTGCCTGGCTAGCCACTCGTCACGGATGTTGTGCTTGAAAGCTGCTAGGGCCTCTGCATCCGGATAGTCAACGATTTGATTTTTCTTTGTTAGGAACCGTGTCCAGAATTGCCTGGCCGATTCTTCTGGCTACTGGATTATGTGGCTCAAGTCATCGACATCTGGTGGTCACACATAAGTGCCCTGAAAGTTGTCGAGGAATGCGGCTTCCAGATCTTCCCAACAGCCAATGGACTCTGCTGGCAAGCTGTTGAGCCAATGCCGAGCTGGTCCTTTGAGCTTTAGTGGGAGGTATTTGATGGCGTGTAGGTCATCACCGCGGGCCATGTGGATGTGCAGGAGGAAATCCTTGATCCATACCACAGGATCTGTTGTGCCATCGTATGATTCAATATTTATGGGTTTGAAACCCTCTGGGATTTGATGATCCATTACTTCATCTGTGAAGCATAGGGGGTGTGCGGCGCCTCTGTACTGGGCTATGTCGCGACGCAACTCAAATGAGCCTTGCCCGCTGTGTTCATCCTGGCCGGACTTACTTTTACTTTAACCGGCGTGATGATTATCGTCTCACATAGTGGCGCGCCCTCGTGATCCGTAGATCGATCTTGCATGTTTTGCTTTGTCCTCCAATACGTCTCGCAGGTCTAGTGTATTTCCCCATGCCTTTTTATTTGAATGGCGTCGGGGTGCGGGCTGAGCTTTTGGCTGGAATGCCTCTCTGTCGCGGCCACAAGGTGGACGATCAGCCGTGTCATACGCCGGGGATGTAGGTTTCGGTGCTTCCTCCTCCAGTCGGGGTAGCAACCTGCACTTTGGGTAACTCTTGGAGGGGCGTTCGAGTTTATATTCCTCGGCCGCCAGGACTTCAGTCCATCTGTCAGCTAGCAAATCTTGATCAGCTTGAAGCTGCTGCTGCTTTTTCTTGAGGCTATTTGCCATGGCTATAAGTCGGCGCTTGAAGCGCTCTTGTTCGACGGGATCCTCTGGCACGACGAATTCGTCATCGTCGAGGCTTGTCTCGTCTTCGGAGGGAGGCATGTAATTATCATCCTCCGCCTCTCCATCTGCCGGCTCTCTTAGGAGGGCTGGCTCCTTCATCCTCCTGCTCTAAATCTTGCTGGAGGGGATTGTTGTTGTCTTCGGCACTGTCCGGAGTGCTATTATCTCCGGTGCCGGTATCACCACTTTTGCCTTGGCGGGACTTAGAGCGGCGCCGCTGACGCCGGCGCTTGGGTTGCTTCTTGGAGGGGTCATCCTCCGTTGTCTCATCGCCATTGCCTTCTTTGGGTGTATCCACCATGTATATATCGTATCATGAGGTGGCTGTCCAGTGCCCTGTGGGCAGTGGTTCCTCTTCGACTCCCGCATCGTCGTCCATACCATCGATGTCTACGGAGTCGAAGTCGAGCATGTCGGTTAAGTCATCGACAATGGCTACTAAGTGGGTGGTGGGTGGGCGGCGAATTTCTTCGTCATCCGCATCCCAATCCTGCCGGACGTAGTTCGGCCAGGACTCTCCTGACAAGGAGAGAGACCTTAATGATTTTAGTATGTCGCCAAAGGGCGAGTGCTGAAAAATATCCGCGGAGGTAAACTCCATGATCGGCGCCCAATCGGATTCGACAGGAACGGGCGCAGGCGGTTCGGAGTCCGTGGCCGGAGAAGGATCCGACAGTTTGGCAACACGGCTCTCGTGAAGGGTAAGGTCGATATTCGGCTCGATCGCTGCTGAGGATACGGCCTCCGGGACGGGGCCCATCCACCCGTCCATGGATGGCGCAACTGGCTCCGAATTGAGGCTCGGAGCGGCTGCCGGTGCGATCTCCTGAATACGGTCCGATGGTAGAGCTAAATCGTACTCATCATGACCGCGCGGCGCACAAAGCAGGGGCTCGAATCCGTCGAAGATCAAGTCTCCGCGGATATCGGCCGTGTAGTTTAAGCTTCCAAACCTGACCTGGTGGCCAGGGGCGTAACTTTCGATCTGCTCCAGATGGCCAAGCGAGTTGGCCCGCAGTGCGAAGCCGCCGAACACAAAGATCTGTCCGGGGAGAAAAGTCTCACCCTGGACTGCATCGCTATCGATGATCGTAGGAGCCATCAAGCCTAACGGCGACGACATAGAGGAACTCTCAATGAAAGCACCAATGTCAGTGTCAAAACTGGCGGATCTTGGGTAGGGGGTCCCGAACTGTGCGTCTAAGGCGGATGGTAATAGGAGGCAGGGGACACGATGTTTTACCCAGGTTCGGGCCCTCTTGATGGAGGTAAAACCCTACGTCCTGCTTGATTTATTCTTGATGATATGAGTATTACAAGAGTTGATCTACCCAGAGATCGGAGAGGCTAAACCCTAGAAGCTAGCCTATGGTATGATTGTATGTTGTCCTACGGACTAAAACCCTCCGGTTTATATAGACACCGGAGGGGGCTAGGGTTACACAAGGTCGGTTACAAAGGAGGAGATATACATATCTGTATTGCCTAGCTTGCCTTCCACGCCAAGTAGAGTCCCATCCGGACATGAGACGAAGTCTTCAATCTTGTATCTTCATAGTCCAACAGTCCGGCTATCCGGAGACCCCCTAATCCAGGACTCCCTCAGTGGTAGTACCCTGTGAGAACACTTGACCAATGGAAAGAAAAAAAGGATTATTCCACAGAGTGGAGTTATGAGTTATATTTTTGTTGGTTACCGCAAGGGTATTAAGGAATGGAGTACTATTGGATTTAAAGGAGGTCTAATGTTGGAACATGGAACAAGAGTAACTCCAACGATGAGTTAAAAAATTGTACAAGAGTTGAACTGGTCCCATAACACATAGGCCCAGGACTTGTAAATGAATAGATGTAACCTTGAGGAAGGAAGAAATTTGGAAGAAGCTGTGTTTTCATCAGCAGGCGTTTCTTAGGAGGATACGAAAACCCGAGAGTGGTGAAGTAACGATAGATGTTTTGTTCAGCTTGCAGAATTAATGGATATATCCGAACTCAGTTCGTCGACAAGAGAAATTCTGCAATGCTTGTGAGAATGACCAAGTGTTAGAAATGCGAGATTCGCTAAACCATATACAGGATAATGATCTGGGTGCGGAATGGATTGATCACCATACCGACTTACTCGTATCATTCGCTCTTGCTATTTGGAATGGTAAATCTGAGTGACTTAACCATAGTAGTGAGATGACGATCTCAAAACCTTGTTTAAACCCTATAATGGTAGGATGATTGATCCATGTACATGCAACCGCTGCCAAACGTAGGTTATATGGTGAGATTTCAGCCCCGACCATTTTCCTGCAGGAAAAACCATAAATTGCTGACCGCCATGAGATATCGATAGTTGTTTAGCATTGGCGACAGACCTATTATGCTAAGAAGACCCCATCTTGCAAGAACCTTACTATGATGAAAGTACACAAGAAATTGAGTTAAAGGTTATACCCCTATCGGAAGAACCTCAGTATTGGAGTTACTACGAAGAATATGAGAAGACCGACACCGTCAAGCCAAAGGATGGAGTACATGAATTTTGTCGGAACCATAGCCTTGCTTTTAAGTGTGGTAGCACCCCAGAACTCTTCGGTCGATGGATTTGCTAGAAGACCTTGAAACCCTAACCTTTTCTCTCTAGCCTCTTCGAATCTCGAGGATGAGATTCATTTTAAGTGTGGTAGGTTTGTAACATCCCAAAATTCTAAATTTTGGAATGTTATATTAAATAAATAGTTTTGATTGATTGTTTCTTTGTTGTGTGATTGACTGTGTGAAATTGAGTGGAATTTGAAACTATTTGAAAGTTGAATGAGAGGGAATGAAATGAATTTCCCAAACTTTCATCCTTGCATTTGACCTCAATGAATTCAAATTCAATTCAAACACAAAAACCTAGAGTGAAGATGACATGACTTCTTCCATTTGAAATGAAAAGGGTTTTTGAAAAGATTGGAATTCCATTTGAAAATATTTCATATTCAGAAACTTTATGCAACTCGATGATGTTCATGAGAGAAGATAAAATGACTTCTACAAATTTTATGAAATATGAGTTGGAAGTTTAAAAGAACCAAATTGAAAATTCATTTGAAGGTATTTCGAAACCCATTTTCAATTTGGCGTTATTTGGTTTTTATTCATATTATTTTTCTCCAGAAATAAAATATATGGAAAATAGGGTAACATGATTCCCTACAATATAAAAATGGATAAAAATAAATTTGAAATCATTTTGGTATTTAAAAATAATTTGTATTGGGTTTTATCGCAACAACATCACTTTTTGACTTTTGTGATTTTCTTTATAGATTACTTGAACTAGAAAATATGTTCATGTTTTAGGAATTTTTATTCTAAGTTTTTTTGATATACTATATGTCTACATAAATGTTTTATTTATTACTCTGTATTTTAGTTTTCTTTCGTCTGTTAAAAAGGCCGAAGCCATCGAGGCCCACCTCTCCTTCTCTCTCTCCCCGGCCCATCTCATCCGCAGCCCACTAGCCGCTGCGCCCAGCCCACCCGTGCAAGCGAACCGCTATGAGCCGGCCACCCGAACCCTCCCTCTCTAGCTAATCCCTCTATCTCCAACTAACCTCCTGACCCCACCTCTTCTCTTTCCCCTCACCCACGGCATAACACACCAGAACGCGTCTGGAGCACTGACGCTATTCTGATTCTCCCGGGATCGCGCTCTGCGTTTTCCCGTCGCCCAAGGACCGTGTCCTATATAAACCCCAAGCCCTCCTCTCTCAACCCCCTTTAAACCCTAGCTTGAGACCACCGCAAGAGCACACCATCGCCGTTTGGATCTCCGCCGACCATCAAAGCTTCCGACGACATTTCTAATGTCGGTGAGCGCCCTCGACACCTCTCCCTCCATCAGTCGACCTACCTTGTCGGCGCGCATTGTTTAGACATTATATTTTCCCCTGTAGACCACCGGAGAAGCTCACCCGAGCTCACGCGCCGTCATCTGAGCCACAGCACGCCCGAGCCCCGCCGTGCTCACTCCCACCTCGTCCAGTCTTCCCCGAGCTCTGTCTACACCTCCGCTGGGTTCGCCACACCTCGTCGCAACCAACCTACCCCGCCCCCGCGCCGGAGGACCGCCGGAGCCGCCTCCATCCTCAACACCAACGCCAACCACTGGAGCCGAAGCCCTTCACCGTCGCCGCACTCGCGTCGGACCTCCCTGAAGTTGAACTCCACCACCACCGGAACCCTCTTGCCCTGCTGCGTCCACCCGTCATCTCCACTGTCCCCTCGACCACCGGAGCCATCGCCTCGCCCACGCCCGAGCCGCCGCGGCGCTCAACTTTGGTAACCACCGCAGTAAACCACCAGGCCCTCCCGTCCATCTGATCTTCATTTTGCGGCGTAGATTAGATCTCGGTGAATGGTTAGGTTCTGTTTAAGTGGATCGATTTTATTTACGGTTTAGTTGGTTTAGATCGAACCGGTTCGTCGGTTACTTTTTAGTAAACTCGCACACATTGTTCTGTTAAGTATCGCCCGAGCGTAGTTTAGTTACGGATCGCATACCACTTTGTCCCAATAGCAATAGGCCACGAGCTAGCGCCAATTTGTTTTATTTTTTGTTATTTTTGTTTCTGTTTTTAAAAATAGAAAAGTTTCAATCTTAGATATTCAATATCTTTTATGTTTTAGATCCAAATTGAGTGATTCGTTTTGCTCCTGGTCACTAGGACTTTTTCCTATCCAGTAGAATATTGTGATTTATTTTTAGTTTATTTTAAATTAGGGTTTTAGTCAAAACAGTACTCTTTTAGTTCTAGTTTTGTTTTAGCCTTTTCTTTATAGTTTTAATTGTTTTTAAATTATTTCTTTTTTCACGTTTGACAAATTTAGTTTTGTTTCTGTTATTTAACAGTAGAAAGTTTTACTTTTATTTTTACAAAATTATTTTCATTAGTTTCGTATGAAAAATTGTATAATACATAGTTAGAGTTTTATAAAATCTTTTTATTTGTTTATTTTTGCTACTAAGAGTTTATGAAAAATACTTTCTGTTAAATTAGTTATTTTACATTTTCTTTTTTGTTAATTCATTACTTTAGAGCTTTATTTTCCTATTAAGTTTTATGTAGGACAACAACTATTTTTATTGTTCGTAGTAAAGTCTTAGACTTTTCTTTAGTAGTTTTTCTCGCAGTTTTTTAAGTCCTTTGGATTTTATTTGGGTTTTATTATTTGACTTCTTTGTTTTTTATTGATAATTATGATTTCTAAAGATTGCTTGCTAGAATGATTGCTTATGTGAATACAATGTTTGACTTAATAGATTTTCAACGGAGTGACGAATAGTTCTATCAAGTTATTTCTGAGAGTGTTATTATGTTCATCAACTAATACCAGGCAAGTTCACTTTGACCATCTTATTCATACCTATGTTTTTATTGCATTTAGTGTCACCATTCATGATCCCTCCAATAGTGTTATTGACTTCTTGTAGTTGAGTAGAATGCATGAGGTAGGAACCCATCTCCCTGTTATCAAGCCCGGGACGTTATGTAGTTTAAATGCTACGCTATAGTAGACGGGGTTGATATGAGTGCTCGGGGGTGGTGTGAGTATGAAGGACCCCCTACGTCAATGACGACAACTTCATGATGGCATCGGCAAGGACTGCATCTTCAGAACCTCGGGACTTCAAGACCTCAAGATTTTGAGACTCGAGACAATAATTCAATACAAACTACTGGGTGAAGGACGAATTTGATGGGCACTCTGGAGCAACCAGTGGATGGCCGGGATGCATGGAGAAGCGCCATGACATCTTGCGGAAAGCTTCACACCCAGACTCAAAGAGACAGAAGAATACTTCATGCCTGGAAGCTTACCTGTGCAACCGCAACTCACTATGGGCTCTGGCTTGGTTGACCTAGTGGTGACTCTGGCTAGGACGGTGCTAGCAGATGTAGAACTACGGTAGGATTGGATGAGCACCGGACAACGGTCAGAGGAACTCTTCGGAAGACCATGTTTCGATCATCCTGTGCTCAAACATCATGAAGTGTGAGGATGAAAAGGGAGGGATCGGATCTTGCAGGTAAAGTGTACAAACCTCTGCAGAGGGATAAAACCTAATCGATTAGCCATGTCCTCGGTTACGGACAACTTGAGTCTCTTGACTTGGATCTATCTCAGAACTCTCGACATTGGACTGATAACTTAATTGTGGGCAACTTATGATGTTTGGGGTTATGAGACATCGGTTGGCGGAACCATGTCATGATAGAAAACTCCATAGTACAGACTCCTGATATTCCTTTGTTGTAGGGAAAATAAAATTAGCTTTTACGCAAAAACCTCAAACACAGAACCACAAAGCCATATTGCATATAGAATAGGTTATCATCGATTTTCTGTTATTGTGATCTTGCCGGTACATTCAATGTACTGACCTACACGGCTGCAACATATCATGTTGCAGATATTTCTTCCGACGAGTAAGATTATGGTACATGGTTACGGTCTACACTCAACTTGCCTATGGCGTTGATGGGACTCCACACCTGATTGTTTGTTTTCACTGAGACTTACGAGGTATATATCAGTTTTACGTTATGTATACATGTGATTGCACTTTGATATATACATTGATGTACTGTGTGTGCTAGCATACTGATCCAGGGATGGGATAGATATACAGAGGCTTGACCGTTTGAGGTCGGGTCACTACACCCCCTTGACTTTCCCCCGATGCCAACACCTCTTATAAATCCCAAAACCTCAGAAATATACTTAGATCAGGAGTTCTGCCATTGCAAGCCTTTGTAGCCACGAAAAACCAATTGGGAGCCCGTTCCGACACCCTGGCGGAGGGGAAAACCATCACTGGTGGCCATCTTCATCATCCCGGCGGTCTCCATGACGAGGAGTGAGTAGTTCACCCTCGAGGCTAAGGGTATGTACCAGTAGTTATGTGTTTGATCTCTCTCTCTCGTGTTCTTGATTTGGCACGATCTTGATGTACCGCGAGCTTTCTTACTATATTTGAACCGTATGGTGTTTTTCCCCCTCTATCTTCTTGTGATGAATTGATTTTTACCTTTGAGGTTTCATTATTATCGGATCGAATATTATTATGGATTTAAGAACACTTGATGTATGTCTTGCATGGGATACCCATGGTGACAATGGGGTGTTCTATTGATTCACTTGATGTATGTTTTGGCACTCAACTTGCGGATTCCCAAGGTGACATTGGGGTAATCTATGCATAGGGGTTGATGCACGTTTTCGTCCTTGTTTCTCCAGTAGGAATCTTGGGGCACTCTTTGAGGTTCTTTGTGTTGGATTGAATATTATGAATCTAAAGTTGTTTGATGCATATTGTATAATTGACCCACGGATACTTGTGGTGAAATTGGAGTATCGACGTGACATTAGGGTTGATTGATGTGTATCATATGATGTTATTTTACTACGAACTCTAGGGCTATTTGTGACACTTATAGGAATAGCTCAATGGATTGATTGGAAAGAATAACTTTGAGGTGGTTTTGTGCCCTACAAACAATTTCTTCTTATGTTCTCCGCGATAGGAACTTTGGAGTGACTTTTGTCACATGTCAAGGGATTGCCATATGATCTAATTATGTTATCATTGTTGAGAGAACTTGCAGTAGTGAAAGTATGAACTCTAGGCCTTGTTTTCAAGCATTGCAATACCGTTTTCACTCACTTTTACTACTTGCTACCTTGCTATTTTTATATTTTCAGATTACAAAAACCTGTCTATCCATATTACACGTATATCACCATATCTTCGCCGAACTAGTGCACCTATACAATTTACCATTGTATTGGGTGTGTAAGGGACACAAGAGACTCTTTGTTATTTGGTTGCAAGGTTGTTTGAGAGAGACCATCTTCATCCTACACCTCCCACGGATTGATAAACCTTAGGTCATCCACTTGAGGGAAATTTGCTACTGTCCTACAATACTCTGCGCTTGGAGGCCAAACACGAGTCTACAAGAAGAAGGTTCATAGTAGGCATCAAGATCTTTTCCGGCGCCGTTGCCGGGGAGGTTTTTGCTTGAAGGTATATCTTTAGATCTTGCAACTGAATCTTTCTGTTTCTTGTTTTATCACAAGTTTAGTCTATAAAAGAAAACTACAAAAAATGGAATTGAGGTTGCGTCATATGCTTCATCTTTTAAATGTCTTTCGTGAAATGATGGAAAGGAAAATTGTGCTCAGGTGTTAGAGGAAGAAGTCAATAAAATGTTTGACACTAAATATTTGAATGATGAGCATGGTTGCAATGTTGTTAGTATGAGTTCTTTGAATATCCATGATGCCAACGATATGCAAAGCCAGAAGCTTGGGGATGCTATGTTTGATGAAGATGATATTTTTTGTCCCCCAAGTTTTGATGAGCAAATTTATTATTATGATAGCATACCTCCTATTTATGATGATTATGTTGATGAAAGTGGATTTAGTGATGAATCCACTATTTCGAAACAGGTTTCAATTGATTATGAGAACAAAGTTGCTATCTATGATGATTATTGTGATGACATGTATGATATAAAGAATAATGATAACCATGAAACGTGTCATCGTTATTTTCATTTTCAATTTGATTATGCCTCACATGATAGTTATTTTTTTGAGTTTGCTCCCACTACTATGAATGAGAAGAATTTTGCTTATGTGGAGAGTAATAAAGTTTTTGTGCATGTGAATCATGAAAAGAATGCTTTTATGTGATGTTTATATTGTTGAATTCATTCAAGATGCTACTGAAAATTATTATGAGAGAGGAACATATGCTTCTACATATATCAATAGGGCCATTTGCATTTCTGCCCCTAACTCGAACCACCTACTCAGATTTGCCCCTAATTTCAAAGCATGCTCAAATTTGCCCCTCTACCGTTAAGTCACTACTCAGAAATGCCCTTCCGTCCAGTCAAAGGCCTTTGACCGTCAAAGGCCCATGTGTACTGTAGCATACGGAAAGTGCTACAGTATTGGACGGAAAGTTCTACAGTACTGTACGGAAGGGCATTTCTGAGTAGTGACTTAACGGCGGAGGGGCAAATTTGAGCATGCTTCAAAATTAGGGGCAAATCTGAGTAGTGGGTTCGAGTTAGGGGCACATATGTAAATGTCCCATCTCAATAATATCAAGTTTCCTCTATACATGTTGAAAATCTTGAAGTTTTGCTTGCTTTACCTTTCTACGCAAGTTGATTCTTGTTTCGGTAAGTTGTTTCCTCACAAAATCCCTATGCATAGGAAGTGTGGTAGACTTAAATGTGCTAGTCATATTCTTCATGATGCTCCCGTTATGTTTCAGTTCTTATCTTTTATGTGAGCATCATTGAGATCATCATGCCTAGCTAGAAAGGCATTAAAGAGAAGTGCTTGTTGGGAGTCAACCCAATATTTATACCTACTATTTTGGTGTGTTCACATGATTATGCTACTGTTGTAATCATGTTTTATAGCTTTTGTTTCAATAAAGTGCCAAGTAAGACCTTTGGGATGGTCTATCGTGATAGTTGATTTGATCTTGTTGAAAAATAGAAACTTTTGGACCTAGTAAAATAATTTCAACTTTTTACAGGAGCATGGTAAAATACTGATTCTTTTTGTAAGAGACTTATATACAAATTTTCTAGACTTTCCTAATTTTTTAGAAGTTTTGGAGTTACGGAAGTATGCAAAGTTTCAGATTACTACAGATTGTTCTGTTTTTTGACAGATTCTGTTTTTCATGTGTTGTTTGCTTATTTTGATGAATCTATGAGTAGTATCGGAGGATATGAACTATGGAGAAGTTGGAATACAGTAGATATAACACCAATATGAATTTAGAATAAGTTCACAACAGTACCTAGGTGTTAATTTGCTTTATTATACTAACGGAGCTTACGAGTTTTCTTTTGAGTTTTCTGTTGTGAAGTTTTCAAGTTTTGGGTAAAGTTTTGATGGACTACGGAATAAGGAGCGGAAAGAGACTAAGCTTGGTGATAGAGGTGGGGGTATCCCGAAGTTTCAATGAGATAGCTATCGTTTTCTGTGGGAGTTGACCTTGAGGATCCGACTATGAACGTGCGAGACGTCGTGCCTTAGAAATCGCTAAAGCAACTTTTGAGGGGTTATTGGCCACGCTGGAGCACGATCAACCTGACCACGAGGGTCTATTTACTTTAAGCAAATGAAGCACAAGAAGGAAACTAAGATTGCCATCTAGATATTGCGAATATAAGATAAAAGCTTTGTTGATCAAGGTGGGGTTCTGTGACGCCTTGGTCTGGTCGTTGAACACAGACGAAATAGCGAAGTTGCAGCTATGGCGAACTTTTAATCTAAACAAAACCCAAAGTCTAAATGATGCCCTAAGGGTTGTATATATGTAGGAAAAAGGGGGGAATTGCGTGTCCCTTGGAGGAGGGGTCCGAAACCAACCCTTACTCTTGTTTCCCCACACATACGGACTCTAAAAACGGCCTATAATCAAGTATTTCAAAATTACATGGGCCTGGCCCAAAACTAAGGTGACGCAGCACCTAGAAAAGCCTCTGGACGAAATTTATAAAGTGGCATCTTGTATATTTCGTCCAAGGCTTCATGCACTCATTATGGTGGCTTCAAAGTCCTGGAATCATCACTTGTAACTCCATTCTTGTTCCCCTTGCGCATGCCATCATCTCCATGCTTGAACTTGCTCCAAGGTTCATCTTTCTTGTCCAAGATAGACCCTTCATTTCTAAGCAAAACAAATGTATCCAATTTAGGTAGCATCATATTCTCATGAACATTAGAATCGTTACCAAGAAATGAAAGTACCTGGTAATTGAATTGGCGTGCGCGAGCTCTTGTAATTGGTCCAGTATGTATAGCAGCAGGGGCTGTGGGTGTAACAATGATATTGATGTCCTCATCATCCTCCCCTTCTTGAAATGAAGTCCTTCTCGACGGAAGCTCATCTTCTTCACCCAAATAAGGCTTCAAATCTGCAATGTTAGAAGTGGGACTAACCCTAAAATCTACAGGCAGCTCAAGTTTATATGCATTATCATTTATTTTCTCTAAAGCCTTAAAAGGTCCATTAGCACGTGGCATTACTTTGATTTGTGCAAATTAGGAAATCTATCCTTAGGAAAATGTAACCAAACAAGATCTCCAGGAGCAAACACATGTTTTCTACCCTTATCTCTAGCAAGTTTATATTTAGCATTGATACACTCAATGTTTTCTTTAGTTAACTCATGCATTTTTAAAATCAATTCAGCACGTTGTTTAGCATCAAAATTAAACTTCTCTGAAGATGGAAGAAGCAACAAATCAATAGGTGCACGAGGTAGGAAACCATGCACAATTTCAAAAGGGAACACCTTAGTAGTAAAATGCAATGAACGATTATAAGCAAATTCAATATGAGGCACGCATTCTTCCCACGTTTTTTATTATTCTCCAAAACAGCCCTAAGCATAGTAGACAATGTTCTATTGACTATTTAGTTTGTCCATCCGTTTGGGGTGACAAGTAGTACTAAAAAGCAGTTTAGTCCCCAACTTAGCCCATAAACATCTGAAAAAATGGCTAAGAAATTTAGTGTCACGATCTGAAACAATAGTATTTGGCACACCATGCAAGCGAATAATTTCACGAAAGAACAAATCAGCAACATTAACAGCATCATCGCTTTTATGACATGGTATAAAGTGTGCCATTTTCGAGAATCTATCCAAAACAACAAATATGCTATCCCTCCCCTTATTTTTTCGAGGTAAACCTAAAACAAAGTCCATAGATATATCCTCCTGAGGAACACTAGGTACAAGCAAAGGCATATATAAACCACGAGGGTTGAGTCATGACTTAGCTTTTTGACATGTAGTGCAGCGAGCAACAAAATGCTCAACATCCCGTCTCATCTTTGGCTAAAAGAAATGTGTAGCAAGTACTTCCTCCGTCTTCTTCACGCCAAAGTGTCCCATTAATCCTACTCCATACGCCTCCTGCAAAAACAAAAGACGAACGGAGCTAGCTGGAATGCATAGCTTGTTAGCACGGAACACAAATCCATCATTTACGATGAACTTGTTCCACGTTCTTCCCTCTTTACAATTCTGCATTACATCTTTAAAATCAGCATCATCCACATATTAATCTTTGATGGTCTCCAAACCAAATATTTTGAAGTCAAGTTGTGAAAGCATAGTATAGCGACGAGACAATGCATCTGCAATAACATTTTCTTTACCCTTCTTGTGTTTAATGACATAAGGGAAAGTCTCAATGAATTCAACCCATTTTGCATGTCTACAATTCAGTTTAGCTTGACTTTAATATATTTCAAAGATTCATGATCAGAATGTATAAAAACTTCTTTGGGCCAGAAATAATGTTGCCATGTTTCTAAAGTCCGAACAAGAGCATATAATTCTTTATCATAAGTAGAATAATTTAGACTAGGCCCACTCAATTTTTCAGAAAAGTATGCAACAGGTTTGCCATCTTGTAATAACACACCTCCTAATCCAATTTCACTAGCATCCCATTCAAGCTCAAAAGTTTTATTAAAATCAGGAAGCTGGAGTAAAGGAACATGTGTCAACTTATATTTCAATACGGTGAAGGCTTCTTCCTATGCGGTACCCCAAACAAAAGGCACATCCTTCTTTGTAAGCTCATTGAGAGGTGCAGCAATGGTGTTGAAATGTCTCACAAAACGACTATAGAAACCACCGAGTCCAAGAAAACTCCTCACTTGTGTGACCATTTTGGGTTGCGGCCAACTCTCAATAGCATCAATCTTGGCTTTATCAACTTCAGTTCCCTGTGGAGTAATAACATAGCCAAGAAAAGATACTTGGTCGGTGCAAAAGGTGCACTTCCCAAGGTTACCAAACAAACGTGCATCACGTAAAGAAATAAAAACAACACATAAATGTTCCTCCAAAGATCTGCTATAAATCAGTATATCATCAAAATAGACTACCACAAATCATCCAATGTAAGCATGTAAAACTTCGTTCATTAATCTCATGAAAGTACTAGGTGCATTAGTTAACCCAAAAGGCATGACTAACCACTCATATAATCCAAACTTAATTTTAAATTTTGTTTTCCATTCATTCCCCAATTTCATACGAATTTGATGGTATCCACTACGCAAATCAACTTTGGAGAATATTGTAGAGCCACTCAATTCATCAAGCGTATCAACTAGCCTAGGAATAGGATGACGATAATGAATATTTATATTATTAATGCCTCTACAATCAACACACATACGCAATGTACCATCCTTTTTCAGCACTAGAATAATAGGAACAACACAAGGACTAAGGGATTCACGTATATAACCTTTGTCGAGTAGCTCCTAGACTTAACGCATAATCTCCTTCTTCTCCTCTGGATTGGTCCGGTATGGTGCACGGTTGAGTAGCCATGCACCAGGAATTAAGTCAATCTGATGCTCAATCCCTCGAATAGGTGGTAATCCCGACGGCACATCTTGTGGAAAGACGTCAACTAACTCCTGCAAATGTTCGTTACAACTGGAGGCAAAGAGAATGGCACGTCCTCGAATAAAAATAATGCCTCTCTGCAAACAAAAGCATAGCAAATAGATTTGCTAAAATCTAGCTCATCAATATCAGATTTGGTGGCAAATAAACATGCACATTTCAATTTAATTTCATAAGAAACACTAGATGGTTTATTATTAGACATCATTGTTGCTCAAATTCTTTTGCCACAATCTGATTTTCACTCTTAGTTTTCACCTGTTTTAAGGAACACGCTTGCATGGGTACCACATCATAATCAACATAATCAGCATATGTAGAGATACTAAAATGCACACGAACAGTACGTGTTACCTTAACCTTGCCGCAGTTGTTGAACCATTGGATGTAGTAAGGATGTGGATGTGGTTAAGGTAACACGTACCGTTCGTGTGCATTTTAGTATCTCTACATATGCTGATTATGTTGATTGTGATGTGGTACCTATGCAAGCATGTTCCTTATTATAGGTAGACCATGGCAATTTGATAAAAATTCTGTACACCATGGTAGAAACAATCAGTATACTCTTGTTCATAAGGACAAAAATATTACTTTGCTTCGTATGTCTCCTGGTTCCATTTTGAAAGATGATATTAATAGAGCTAATAAAGCAAAACAGGAGCAAAATAAGAGTGAAAATCAGATTGTGGCAAAAGAATTTGAGCAACAGATGAAGCCTAATAATAAACCATCTAGTGTTTCTTATGAAATTAAATTTAAATGTGCATGTTTATTTGCCACCAAATCTGATATTGATGAGCTAGATTTTAGCAAATCTGTTTGGTATGCTTTTGTTTGCAGAGAGGCATTATTTTCATTCGAGGACGTGCCTTCCTCTTTGCCCCCTGCTGTCACTAACATTTTGCAGGAGTTCGCTGACGTCTTTCCACAAGACGTGCCATCGGGATTACCATCTATTCGAGGGATTGAGCATTAGATTGACTTAATTCCGGGTGCATCGCTACCCAACCGTGCACCATACCGTACCAATCCCGAGGAGACGAAGGAGATTATGCGTCAAGTCCAGGAGCTACTCGACAAAGGTTATATACGCGAATCCCTTGGTCCTTGTGCTGTTCCTATTATTCTAGTGCTGAAAAAGGATGGTACATCGCGTATGTGTGTTGATTGTAGAGGCATTAATAATATAAATATTCGTTATCGTCATCCTATTCCTCGACTAGTTGATACGCTTGATGAATTGAGTGGCTCTACAATATTCTCCAAAGTTGATTTGCGTAGTGGATACCATCAAATTCGTATGAAATTGGGGAATGAATGGAAAACAACATTTAAAATTAAGTTTGGATTATATGAGTGGTTAGTCATGCCTTTTGGGTTAACTAATGCACCTAGTACTTTCATGAGATTAATGAACGAAGTTTTACATGCTTACATTGGACGATTTGTGGTAGTCTATTTTGATGATATACTGATTTATAGCAGATCTTTGGAGGAACATTTGGAACACTTACGTGCTATTTTTATTGCTCTACGTGCTGCACGTTTGTTTGGTAACCTTGGGAAGTGCACCTTCTGCACCGACCGAGTATCTTTTCTTGGCTATGTTGTTACTCCACAGGGAATTGAAGTTGATAAAGCCAATATTGAAGCTATTGAGAGTTGGCCCCAGCCCAAAACGGTCACACAAGTGAGGAATTTTCTTGGCCTCGCTGGATTCTATATGCGTTTTGTGAGAGATTTCAGCACCATTGCCGCACCTCTCAATGAGTTTACAAAGAAGGATGTGCCTTTTGTTTGGGGTACCACACAGGAAGAAGCCTTCACGGTATTGAAAGATAAGTTGACACATGCTCCTTTACTCCAACTTCCTGATTTTAATAAGACTTTTGAGCTTGAATGTGATGCTAGTGGAATTGGATTAGGAGGTGTGTTATTACAAGATGGCAAACCTGTTGCATACTTTTCTGAAAAATTGAGTGGGCCTAGTCTAAATTATTCTACTTATGATAAAGAATTATATGCTCTTGTTTGGACTTTAGAAACATGGCAACATTATTTATGTCCCAAAGAATTTGTTATACATTCTGATCATGAATCTTTGAAACATATTAAAAGTCAAGATACACTGAATCGTAGACATGCTAAATGGGTTGAATTCATTGAGACTTTCCCTTATGTCATAAAACACAAGAAGGGTAAAGAAAATGTTATTGTTGATGCTTTGTCTCATCGTTGTACTATGCTTTCACAACTCGACTTTAAAATATTTGGTTTGGAGACCATCAAAGATCAACATGTGGATGATGCTAAATTTAAAGATGTTTTGAAGAATAACACGAAAATGTGGGAAGAATGCTTGCCTCACATTGAATTTGCTTATAATCGTCCATTGCATTCTACTACTAAGATGTGCCCTTTTGAAATTGTGTATGGTTTCCTACCTCGTGCACCTATTGATTTGTTGCCTCTTCCATCTTCGGAGAAGGTTAATTTTGATGCTAAAGAACGTGCTGAATTGATTTTAAAAATGCATGAGTTAACTAAGGAAAACATTGAGCGTATGAATGCTAAATATAAACTTGCTGGAGATAAGGGTAGAAAACATGTTGTGTTTGCACCTGGAGATCTTGTTTGGTTACATTTGCTTAAGGATAGATTTCCTAATTTGTGCAAATCAAAGCTAATGCCACGTGCTGATGGTCCTTTTAAGGTGTTATAGAAAATAAATGATAATGCATATAAACTTGAGCTGCCTGCAGATTTTGGGGTTAGTCCCACTTTTAACATTGCAGATTTGAAGCCTTATTTGGGTGAGGAAGATGACCTTTCCTCGAGGACGACTTCATTTCAAGAAGGGGAGGATGATGAGGACATCAATACCATTGTTACACCCACATCCCCTGCTGCTATACATACTGGACCAATTACTAGAGCTCGCGCACGCCAATTGAATTATCAGGTACTTTCGTTTCTTGGTAACGATTCTAATGTTCATGAGAATATGATGCTGCCTAAATTTGATACATTTGTTTTGCTTACAAATGGAGGGCCTAGCTTGTACAAGAAAGATGAACCGTGGAGCAAGTTCAAGCATGGAGATGATGGCATGCGCAAGGGGATCAAGAACGGAGTTACAAGTGATGATTTCAGGACTTTGAAGCCACCATAAGGAGTACATGGAGCCTTGGACGAAATATACAAGATGCCACTTCATAAATTTCTTCCAGAGGCTATTCTAGGTGCTGTGTCACCTTATTATTGGGCCAGGCCCATGTATTTTCGAAATACGTAAGTATAGGCTGTTTTTAGAGTCCGTATGTGTGGGGAAACAAGAGTTAGGGTTGGTTTCGGACTCCTCCTCCAAGGGCCACGAAATTCCCCCCTCTTCCTCCATATATACAGCCCTTAGGGCATCATTTAGACTTTGGGTTTTGTTTAGATTACAAGTTCGTCATAGCTGCAACTTCACGTACTTCGTTTGTGTCCAATGACCAGACCAAGAAGTCACAGAACCCCACCTTGATCAATAAAGCTTTCATCTTATATTCGCAATATCCAGATTGCAATATTAGTTTCTTGCTTGTTCTTCGTTTGCTCGCAGGAAACAGACCCTCGTGGTCAGGTTGATCGTGCTCCGGCTTGGTCAATAACCCCTCGGAAGTTGGTTTAGCGATTGCTAAGGCACGACGTCTCGCACGTTCGTAGTCGGATCATCAAGGTCAACTCCCACAGAAAATGATAGCCACCATCTCATCGAAACATCGGGACACCCTCGCCTCTATCACGGGCTTTGGATCCATGGACGAACTCCGCGTGGAAAGTGGCAAATCAGGGCAAAATTCGGGGGATTTTGTGGATGGAAATTTGGGAAAAGATGGGGAAAAGCTAGATCTACCTGCAACACATGAAATCCGCGGATCATATCCAACAAAACTTCATCACAAAAAAATTGGGGGCAATTTTTATGGGGAATTTTTGAATTAGGGACAAAATCAAAAAAACAAGGCTAGAAAACACAACGGGGAGGCTCCGAAATCGTGATCAACGTGGCTCATGATACCAAGATGATATAGGGTGGAACCCTAGATGGCCGATCTTTCACGAAAGGAGCGGATCCCGCGAGGAACACGAAGAACACGAGGGGAAACACGAGAGAATCACTAAAACCAATAAGAACAATCACACATATGCTAGATCCTCGAAACACAAAGAGGTACAAGATCCATAGTCAACTAGGGACGATACAAGTAGCACGATCTTCTCCGTGAGGAGGTCTTGAGTTCTTCCCGTAAAGGGGTCTTGAATCCTCTTGGGGGATCTTCTCCGAGGAGGCGCGATCTCCGAGGAGAAGGTAACCAAGTGGATGACCAAAGCTCTCACACAAAATGAGCCAATCCTTTGCTAACCCTAGAAAGAGGGAGGAGGAGGAGTATATATAGTCTAGGTGGGTGAAGGGGTACATGGGCCTCGGCCCTTTACTATGTGCAGACAGATGGGGCTAGATGTTCGGGCGTCGGGCTAGATGTTCGGGCGTTCGCGAGGGGCTGGATGTCCGGGCTGGGGTGGCCGGATGTCCGGGCTGGCTTTGACGCTCTCTGGATGGAGGGTGCCGTATTTCCGGGTTTCTGGCCGGATATCGGGGCCGGGCCGGATGTCCAGGGCCTGTAGATACTTGGCGGTTGCGCAGCTATTGCTCCAGGGGCCGGATGTCCGCGGCCTGGGAGTTGTTCTTGACTCGTTCCGTCGTTCCTCTTCATCTGTGGTCCTGGTGGCTTGTCCGTCTTCACGTGTATCTTCGGGAGGGTCCTCTTGGTACGTAATCATGCACAACATCTCGGACTTAGGTAGTAGCCATGTCTTGAGTGGATCATATGTAATATCACTAAGGAAAGAAGTCACCTCGGTCTCGAGAGCTCTAGCTCTAGCTCGTGTCATAGGTCATCTTGGCACTTCGTGAGACGATGGTAGGTCCATGGGGATGATCGTAGGATGCTCCGCATCAGGCCTTGTGGTGAGAGATAGCTTCTCTACCATCTCCATGCTAGCCAAGTTGTTACAACTCCTCCATCTATGATGACATGAACAGAACATTCCTTCACAACTCCCTTCGTATGGAACAAATTATGCCTCCGATTTTGCTCATCTTGTGTAACCTACACACTCAAAACACGTTGAGCAACTAATCATTCATACCTGTCAGCATCTTCAGCAGCCATGTCTTGTGTCTCATGGTCAGAATCATCTCCACCGCGTTCTTCACTTGTAATAAGAGCCAAAGTCTCCTCATCATAGTCACTAGCGGACTCATACCAACCATCCTCAGTAACAATCATCACACGCTTAGATGGGCATTCTCTCGCATAATGACCTCCACCCTTGCAACGACGACAAATAATATCATGTGTTTGCCCTATTGATGCCATGGATGAAGAAGAGCTCTGTGCAGGCCCAGAAGGTGTGCTCTTGGCAGATAGTGGTGGTTGTGCCTGCTTTCTTGTATCACGGTTGGAGGTGGCAGCTGGCAGAGGTGCTAGTGTAGCAGAACGTGTGGAAGTAGAGGATGCACACGGTGTCCATGATGAAGGTCGACCTGCGGAGAAGTTAGTTCGCACCAATGTCTGTCGATCCTGCACTTCACGTTCAACTTTGCAAGCAAGATAGGATAAACGAGTGATATTATTATATTTCTTATACTCTAGAATGGTCTGAATCTCTTTATTTGAACCACCCATAAAACATGCAAGCATAGATTCATTATCCTCAACAATACCACATCTAATCATACTAGTTTGTAATTCCTAACAATATTCTTCTACAGAAGTTTTTCCTTGTCTAAACGCTGCAATTTTCTAAGAAATTCACGTTGATAATATGGTGGAACCCAGCGAGTACGCATAGCATTTTTCAAAGCAGCCCAAGTAGCTAGAATAGGATATAATCTACAATGTTCAGACCACCAAACACATGCAAAACTAGTGAAAGCACAAACAGCAACAGAAGCACGTCTCTCCTCAGGATATTGTAAACATGTAAAATGTTGTTCAGTTTCTAACTCCCAAGTAAGATATATATCAGGAACATATCTACCCTCAAATGGTGGAATATTCAATTTTAGTTTAGGAAGATGGTCATGATCTCGTACCTCAAGTGGTGGTGCAGCCCTATCGTTGCGATGATATGCATGAGGACGACCTGGCGGTGGTGGTGCTGGTGGTTGCACGCAGTTCTGATTTTGATCAACCTCATCCTTGTAATGGTCCTCCACCTCTGCAGTAGCAGCAGGAGTAGGAGCTACAGAAGCATCAATAGTAGGTACAGTGGCACCAGAATTTTGACCAGGCTCAAGGGGAATGCACAATGCTTGTCCCACTTGATTTGGAAGGAGATGTTGTTGTTGATGATGTAGAGGTGCGACAGGTGCTTCGGGCGGTGGTTGTGGAAGACACGCGAGTACTTCATTGAACTTGGCATCCAACTTGGTGTCAATTGTCTTCTCAACGTCATCAATCCTCTCCAGTGCCTTTCCGAAGGTGGCCATGATGTTTCCACCTATTGACTCAACATTTGTTGAAATTTATCATGAAGCTCCTTCTTCGTCATGTTCTCCCAGTCACTCTCGTCGGCTTGTGGTCCTGCCATGGTTAGCAGCAATAGAAACACACAAGAACATGATCCTACAGACTACTAGAAAGTGGTAGTGTGTCACAAATCTCAAATTCTTACCAGTTCTTACCAAGCGGCAGACAGTGATTGGAAACCGTTGTAGTCAAAACTCTCAAAGCTTGGATAGAGCGATCACTAGGGAGAGTCAAACGCACGTCGCAGATGTATGTGGAGCTAGAAAGGCTTATAATATGGTAGCAAAAAGGGTCAGCAATAATCAATTCAGAGATGCAAAGTTGAATAAATGCTCAACGACAGTACTGTGCTGGTCCTAGGCCAGACCATGCTAGAGATGCGAGCCTAGAGCACTAACAAAATCACGGCGCTGCACGTAAACAAGGGAGGAGCACACTCTAATTTTTTTCTCTTCTTTCACTTATTTCTCTCTCTTTTTTTGCTCCGCAACAATTTTTTTTGAAAAATTCTACAAATGGTCTAAAAACTGCCTAGCCAGAATTTTCTAGACTTAGTTTTTTTAAACTGGAACTATTTTTCTACTTCGGATGGCACGGAAATTGGGGAGTCCTACTCTGTCACGACTCGGAGTATGGCATGATCTGGAAATCAAAAACAGAGACATAAATACTGGACTCGGACTAGGACTGGTGGCGGAGATGAATCTGGTGGAAACTCGGATTGGTGGCGGAGATGAATCTGGTGGAAACTCGGACTGGTGGCAGATATATGTAGGGCGGTGGAACACGGACTAGTGGCGAATCTGTGATGGAGGTGGACTCGTATTAGCGTGATGGCGGTGGATATGTGGTATATGGCAGTGGTGATGATGATGGTGGTATATGGCAGTAGTGATGACGATGGTGGTATATGGCAGCGGTGACGATGATGGTGGTATATGGCAGCGGTGATGATGATGATGTGGCCGCCGCGTGACAACTTGTGAACAGAACTCAAAAATCTAAAGGACTAGACACTAAGAACAGCAACTAGACACGATGATGCAACCGTAAATTCAACAATGCAAAACCCTAAAAATATTATGCAAAGGCTCAGATTGGTTTCGATATGATGAACTAACCCTAATTTTTTGGCTTTTTCGTGGACTGTAGGTATGAAGAACAAACTCGATCTAAACTACCAAAAACTATAGAATCTCACAGAGCAACCTGGAAATCTGATACCACTTGATAGAGGCGAGGGTGTCCCGAAGTTTCTTTGAGATAGCTATCATTTTCTGTGGGAGTTGATCTTGACGATCCGACTATGAACGTGCGAGACATCGCGCCTTAGCAATTGCTAAACCAACTTTCGAGGAGTTATTGATCACGCCGAAGCACAATCAACCTGACCACGAGGGTCTATTTCCTGCAAGCAAACGAAGAACAAGCAAGAAACTAAGATTTCAATCTGGATATTGCGAATATAAGATGAAAGCTTTATAAATCAACATGGGGTTCTGTGACGCCTTGGTCTGGTCGTTGAACACAAACGAAGTACGCAAAGTTGCAGCTATGGCGAACTTTTAATCTAAACAAAACCCAAAGTCTAAACGATGCCCTAAGGGCTGCATATATGGAGGAAAGAGGGAGGAATTTCCTGGCCCTTGGAGGAAGGGTCCGAAACCAACCCTAACTCTTGTTTCCCCACACATACGGACTCTAAAAACAACCTATAATCAAGTATTTTGAAATTACATGGGCCTGGCCCAAAAGTAAGGTGACGCAGCACCTACAATAGCCTCTGGATGAAATTTATGAAGTGGCATCTTGCATATTTCGTCCAAGGCTTCATGCACTCATTGTGGTTGCTTCAAAGTCCTGGAATCATCACTTGTAACTCCGCTCTTGTTCCCATTGCGCATGCCATCATCTCCATGCTTGAACTTGCTCCAAGGTTCATCTTTCTTGTCCAAGCTAGGCCCTTCATTTGTAAGCAAAACAAATGTATCCAATTTAGGTAGCATCATATTCCCATGAACATTAGAATCATTACCAAGAAACGAAAGTACCTGGTAATTCAATTGGCGTGCGCGAGCTCTAGTAATTGGTCTAGTATGTATAGCAACAGGGGTTGTGGGTGTAACAATGGTATTGATGTCCTCATCACTTGGGGATGCCCAAGGCACCCCAAGGTAATATTCAAGGACAACAAAGCATCTAAGCTTGGGCATGGCCCAGATGGCATCCGCTCTTTCGTCTTCATTCATCGGTAACCTTACTTGGAGCTATATTTTTATTCTCCACATGATATGTGTTTTGCTTAGAGCGACATTTTATTTTTATTAGGTTTTGCTAGATGTTTGGGTAAAATACTTAAGATCTACATTTTCTTTATGAGAGAGAGTCTTTACATAGCTACTAAATTATTTGACTACTCATTAATCTTCACTTATATCTTTTTGGAGTAATTTGTCATTTACTCCCGTGCTTCACTTATATCCCATGAGTAAATGGTTGAATAAATTGAATATCATAAATCTGAATTTATATATGTTTCATATGCTTATAGCATGGGGAGTAATGACTTCACATATAAGAAGTAGAGGTGGTAAATTTATTAAAAGTTAGCAAACATAGTATTGGTCACTTGAACAATTCATGAAAGAATATTGAAGGAAGAGATGTTTCACATATAAATATACTATCTTGGACATATTCTATGATTGTGTGCCCCATTAATTATTTTCAAACTTGATCAAATTTGTTTAAGTTGGACAAGCAAGACAACTTAATGAGTTATGATTGGGTATATTTATATAGAAGTTATATTGTAATGGATCCTCCAGCATGTGGTGCTTGCTTTTTAGAATCTTTTGCTGACCAAAATTTCTGTACTAAGCGGGAATACTGCTTTTACATCCAAAATCCTTGAACCAAGTTTCTTCCATGAGTGTCCACCATATCTACCTATATGTGGTATTTACCTACCGTTCCAAGTAAATTTGCATGTGCCAAACTCTAAACATTCAAATAATAATATGTTTTGTATGCCCGAATCGCTCATGTAGCGACTAGGGGTTGTCTGTATCTTCCATGCTAGGTGGGTTATTCTCACGATGAGAGGACTCCGCTCATCATTCATGAGAAAATGGCTGGTAACCGGGATGCCCAGTTCCATGCTCAAATGAAATCAAAATATAATTGCAAACAAAACTCCCCCAGGATTGTTGATAGTTGGATGGTACCCGTTGTTTCGGACCAGCCGTGGAATGTGCTTGTTGGTGGTGGGGGAGTAAAAACTTTACCATTCTGTTTGGGAACCGCCTATAATGTGTCTAGCATGGATGATAGTGAGAACCCTTGGTTTTTATGTTGACAATGAAAGCTTACCTCTCAAAATTATGTCCATCCTTGTTTTAGAAGCTTCAAGCTCTGGCACCTCTGCGAATCTCTGCTTCCCTCTACGAAGGGCCTATCTTTTACTTTTATGCAAGAGTCAGTAGTATTCCTTCTCATTCCAACCTTCTCTTTAGTTCGCAAGCATCATGTGATGGGGAAAGATCTAAGCATATATGGCCATTCAAATATATTTGATCAGGAATTATTATTGTTGACAATTATCTATATGATAAGTAAATTGGGAGGCAAAACATTAAGCTCCTATCTTTCTTTGTGTTCAATGGATGCTATTAGTTCTAAAAATATGCTTTGAGTGGTAGAAATCATGGAAGACTATATGATAGTTGAGTATGTGGGATTTGCTTAATCAAAGCTCTTACATAGACCCTTCCTGAAAGTAAGATGAATTGCGATTGTTTGATGACTGAGAGCATAATTTGTTAGTTTTCAAGAAATTTTATGGTCTATGCTCTAACACGTGAATAGCTTGTTACTTGATAATGAGAAGCTTTATGATATGAGCTACTGTTATGATATATAATGATGCTATAAAAAGTGATTGAAATTATCATTGATCAAACTTGTGCACTTGTGTGACGCCCCGAGACCGTTGCGCCAGGTGTCTTCCGATGTTTCGTTCTTGTTGCCTTGTCTTTTGCTTGCATGTCGCATCTTGTCATGTCATCATGTGCATTGCATCATCATGTTTTTGAAACATGCATCCGTTCCGGCCTCCTCGTTCTCTCCGTTGTCCGTTCTGAGCCCAGACACACTTGCACGCGCCCGCGGCATGTCCGAAATATTATTTTATAAGTGGCCAGAAAATATTCTCGGAATGGGATGAAAGTTGGCGTGCGGTGTTTTTATGCTGTAGGTAGGCCGCCTGTCAATTTTCGTCGCATTCGGAGTTCGTTTGATGCCCCAACGGATAACTATAGCGGCAATATAGTCGGTCTAACGTCAGACATTTTCGGTCTCCGGAAATAGTCGCCGGGCCTATCTCTCTTCTCTTCTCTCAGCTCGAGCCCTTCTGCACAGCCCACGAGTTCCAACCAACCTCTCGCGCGCGCATCCGAAAAGCTGTCCCGGACCCGACCCGGACTGTCGCCACCGTTGTGTCCGGATCATCCCCAAACATCTACAAAACGTCCCTGTTTTGTTAATTGGACTTCCTACCCTATTTTTCTCGACCGCTCGATTTATTTGGAGGGACGGATTAGCCCCTAAATGTCTCACTCTTTCTTTATATATATACTCCTAGTGCTATTTGGACAAAATCCTAAAACCGAGGGCACTTGTCCCATCTTTCCCTTTTGGCCGCCACCACTCCCTCATCGGGATCCTCCCCGATCCACCCATCTCCTCTTCCTTGAATTCCCCATCTGGCCAATCCCGCATCCTCTCTGGTTCTCCATCCAACCAAACCGATTCATCCATCCAGCACAGCCGCGCTTGAGCGCTCCCGAGGCCGAGCTCCTCCAATGCCGTGCTGCCCCGGCGAACCTGCCAGCCAGCGACCCCGTCCTCAGGCCGGCCCCGTCGCGCCACCTCTTCCTTCCCTTCCTCCTCTGGTTCTTCTCCCTCTCACTCCCTCCACCTCTCTGTTTTCTCTCACAGGGAGAACACGATGCGCCGGCCTCCATGGATTTCGCACCGGAGTCCCCGACCGTGCCTCGTCCTGGATGCAGGAGCACGAGCTCCCTCCTCCTCGTTGCATGCATCGCTCGCCGAGCCGCAAGCCCCTGCGCCTCCCGGATCACCTGCGACCTTGGGTCGCCCCTGCTTCGTCCTCGCCACTGTTGGTGCTCCGGCCGCCGCCGTGGTCTCCAGCTATGCCCTCGCACCTGCCTCGCGACCTACAGCGCCGCCACGCCTCCGGTGAGATTGGACGTCCCCCGCCCGGATCCACCACCTGCTGCTGTCCTGGACCTCACGTCAACTGGATCCCGCGCTGCCACTTCCTTCCTCCTGCTGCTACGTTTTCTTCTCGAGGGAGACGAGCGCCCCGACCTGAAGCCGCGTCCCTGCCTCACGTTGACCTTGCCCTGCCTCCGCTCGATCTGCCTGCGAGGCCCAGCGCGCCCCTTCGCGGCCTGCCCAGCCTCCTCCTCTCCAGCTGGGCCGTGGCCCATGGTGAGGCCACCCCGGCGTTCTTTTTTTTCTTTCTCCGTTGGGCTTCCTGTCCAGTTTCGGCCCGCTTATGTTTTTTTTCAGCGTCTGCGAATTTAGCTAATTATCCAGAGTTGGCAGTTTTATAGAAAACCCCCTGTGGTTCATGCATATCATATCTCTCGAACTATGCATCGTATGTAAAAACTTAATATATGAAACTTGCTTAGAATTTTGTCTAGTTTAATAATATCCAGTTTTCATCCATGTTTAAAATGTTTAATATGATGTTTGGTTAAATTTGCCCCTATGCCATGTTAAAATGATTTATTTCATAACTAAATAACCGTAGCTCCAAACCTAACAAACTTTATATGTAAATGAGGTAGAATTTTGCCTAGTTTAACATGGTGTCTTTACTTTGCATGTTTAACAACTATAAACTATGGTTTAGGGCAGAACAGTACCAAACCTAATATATGCATATGGGGGTTTACCGGAATTGTTGTTCGTTGCTTCCGGCCTCATTTAAACTTGCCTAGATAGATAGTTTCACCTCTTGCCATGCTAACAACATTTAATATTGTTGAGTACATAAACGAGATCGAACTAAATAAGTAATGTGGTGTTCCGTCAATATGCAACGGAGTTGCATATTGAGCTCCACTTAATTTGTAGAATTGCTTGTGCACTTTGCCATGCCATGCCTCCTTAAATCGGACATGCATCATACTTGGTTGTGCATCATGCCATGTTCATGTGGTGGTTGTTTACTTCTTTCCGGTGTTGCTTCTTCGGGTTAGTTCCGATAATGTCGCGTTTGTGAGGAACCGTTCGACTTCGTCTGTTTGTCTTCTTCATGGACTCGTTCTTCTTCCTTGCGGGATTTCAGGCAAGATGACCATACCCTCGAAATCACTTCTATCTTTGCTTGCTAGATGCTCGCTCTTTTGCTATGCCGATGTTGCGATACCTACCACTTGCTTATCATGCCTCCCATATTGTTAAACCAAGCCTCTAACCCACCTTGTCCTAGCAAACCGTTGTTTGGCTATGTTACCGCTTTGCTCAGCCCCTCTTATAGCGTTGATAGTTGCAGGTGAAGATTGGAGCTTGTTCCATGTTTGGAACATGGATATTTTGTTGGGATATCACAATATCTCTTATTTAATTAATGCATCTATATACTTGGTAAAGGGTGGAAGGCTCGGCCTTATGCCTGGTGTTTTGTTCCACTCTTGCCGCCCTAGTTTCCGTCATATCGGTGTTATGTTCCCGGATTTTGCGTTCCTTACACGGTTGGGTTATAATGGGAACCCCTTGACAGTTCGCTTTGAATAAAACTCCTCCAGCAAGGCCCAACCTTGGTTTTACCTTTTGCGGTAACAACCTAGCCTTTTCCCTTGGGTTTCGCGGACTCAAGGGTCATCTTTTTTTTAACCCCCGGGGCCAGTGCTTCTCTAAGTGTTGGTCCGAAACGGGCAGCCTGCGGGGCCACCTCGGGGAAACTTGAGGGTTCGTTTTACTCGTAGCTTGACCTATCCGGTGTTGCCCTGAGAACGAGATATGTGCAGCTCCTATCAGGATTGTCGGCGCATCAGGCAGCTTTGCTGGACTTGTTTTACCATTGTCGAGGATGTCTTGTAACCGGGATGCCGAGCCTGATCGGATTGTCTTGAGAGAAGGAATATCCTTCGTTGACCGTGAGAGCTTGTGATGGGCTAAGTTGGGACACCCCTGCAGGGATTGATCTTTCGAAAGCCGTGCCCGCGGTTATGGGCAGATGGGAATTTGTTAATGTCCGATTGTAGATAACCTGAAACTTAACTTAATTAAAATGCACCGACCGCGTGTGTAACCGTGATGGTCTCTTCTCGGTGGAGTCCGGGAAGTGAACACGGTGTTGGAGTAATGCTTGACGTAGGTTGTTCTAGGATCACTTCTTGATCATAGTTGTTTGACCGTGCTTTTGCCTTCTCTTCTCGCTCTCATTTGCGTATGTTAGCCACCAAATATGCTAGTCGCTTGCTGCCGCTCCACCTCATACCTTTTACCCTACCTATAAGCTTAAATAGTCTTGATCACGAGGGTGTGAGATTGCTGAGTCCCCGTGACTCACAGATACTTACAAAACCAGCTTGCAGGTGCCGATGAAACCGTGTAGGTGACGCAACCAAGCTCAAGGAGGAGCTCATTGAAGATCGTGTTCGTTATGTTGTTCCGTTTCCAGTTGATCAGTAGTGGAGCCCAGTCGAGACGATCGGGGATCTGTGTAGCTTTTGGGGTAGTCTTCTTTTATTTTGGTTCCGTAGTCGGACCTTGATTGTATCTGGATGATGTAATGTTTTATTCATGTATGGTGTGAAGTGGCGATTGTAAGCCAACTATGTATCTCTTTCCCTTATGTATTACATGGGTTGTTTGCGCAGATTACCTCACTTGCGACATTGCTTTCAATGTGGTTATTCCTCTAAGTCGTGCTTCGACACGTAGGAGATATAGCCGCATCGAGGGCGTTACAAGTTGGTAATCAGAGCCTTCCCCGACCTTAGGAGCCCCTTGCTTGATCGAATCATTGGCGTTGTTGAGTCTAGAAAAATGTTTTGAGTTATTTAGGATTATATATATCCGTGAGTAGGATTCTTTTTACTCCTCAGTCCCTTCGTCGCTCTGGTGAGGCATCCTGACGTTGAGTTTTGACTCTTCTCTTCTCAAATTTCACTAAAAAAATTAGGATCACGCGGGTATCTTGGAATCGTTCCGATGGTTTTGTGACGAGAACATTGTTCTTGGTGCCTCCTGACATTTAGGGGTTGTGGCAGTGTCCTGGGGAGTTGAGCTCCGAGGTATTGTCGTCAGAATTTTATCATTGCAGTTCTGGAATACCTGAGCTTCGCCGACATCGAAAATCTCTTTTATGCAGTTGTTGGTGAGATAACCTCGACGCCACCCAGTACTGGGACGGGAGTTCGGGAGTATTGCCATAACTCGTATAACGGATGCTTTTCGAAGGTTGAGGTAAATGATTTCCAAAGGTTTCTTGGTTATGTGTTGAAGGATGGATACAACTGGATGTAGGATTTGCTAGTTTTGGGTGAGATATTATGCTTCCCCTGTATCCCCAACACCTGATTGCATAACCGGAAAATTTTGGGAGTTTATAAATGGGAATTCAAGTAGCTCTTAGGATATCTTTTCGGCAGATATATGATATGAAATTGGGGTTCGACGTCTAGTGGTCCGCCTATCCACGGTTGGTTTTACAGTGGTCTTGTTGTGTCTTAAAGAGTCCTTGGCTATGCTGACTCGGGGACGCTTCGTATGTCATGTGCATTGCCTTGTACATGATGGTGCTGTACAATCGAGCCTGTGTAGGCCCCACCATGAAAACTTCGGACGAAATCTCTATCATATGTTTGTTCTGGCTTATTCCGCAAGCCAATCCTTGGTTTCGTTTTGAGTTGTGGTATTCGAGTTGCTTCGAAGTCAAATGTTGATTCCATACCTTTCCTAATCGGCGTTCTCATACTCCGATGTGAATACTAATTCTTCATGATAATCGAGATTGCCATGTCAATCCTTTTTCAACCGGCGTGTCTCTCTTCAAGTGGATCCGATCATTTCAACACTCGCAAGATTCAATCTCAGTTTTTCATCAACGTTGTTTGTTTCATCCGTCTTCAAGTTGACTTTGTTTTCCCTCCCTCCCACCCTTTTTCTTCGAGGAATCAAATATCTTAATCAACTATCCATTTTATTCATGTTAAGTCTCTTCGTTCTTTTCAATCAACGTTTTACCCGGTGGTTCTCTTGAAGATGCTCTACAAGTTCATCATTCTTCATTCTTTTCCTTCTCCGGTGGATTCAAGTCAAGCTTTGTTGATCATATCCTTTTTCCTCGTTTCAATACTTTCTCATGCCGGTGCACCTCATATTCAGTCATTTCTCGCTATTCAATTCTTCCGGAGTGCTCAAGATATCCCGAAGATTCGTGCTTACACTCTGCTTTCGTTCAAGCTCTTTTCGAGGATGTTATCTCATTCAAGCCATTTAAATCCAACCGGTGGAATCTCTCTTGTCAAGCAATCGTTCTACGGTGTTTCTTTTGAGTGGGCCCTAACCCATAGGTCTTTTCCCGGGATCTTACCTGACTCTTCTTATTTTCCTGGAGCTTCTCAAATTGTTTTCAAATTTTGACGTAAGAATGATTTATCATCAGTCATATGCCTTCTCCAAGGTCTTTCACATTATTTTCATCGTTGGCTCAACCTCTTCGCTTTTGATTCTCCCGGAGTGTCTAAATAATTCATGGTGGTGTTTCTCATCGTCATTCTCTGCATTTGAAGACCAAAGAAGAGTTTTTCCTCCATATCTTGCTCCATTCTCGTCAAGATTCGTGGCTCTAGTTTGTTGCCATCCTCTCATAATTATTTTTGATTGTGAGAATTCTTTTCACCCATCCGGAGCAGTTCAAGAATCTTTTCAGTTTGATTCTCCGAAGCAAATCAATTCAGAATTATTCATTCTCAGCTTTCAGCTCTCTTTCTCTAAATCTTACCGGTGCATTGTTCAAATATCCTCTAATCTGCTCGTGGTCTCTTTGTTCTCATGTATCTAAGTTCTCTCAAGTATTCTGATTCATTCTCTAATCCTTCCCGGTGTTCCTTCATGTTTTATTCGTTCTTTTTCAATTCTTACGGTGGTTTTCCCAAGATTATATTCCATGGTTATCATATCAATTTATTCGTTGTTTCAACCCTTCCGGTGGTTCGTTGAAGACCTTCCCAAGTTGCGCAATATCTATCTTAATCCTTTTTTATGAGAATAAGTAGTATGTCATATCCATTTTTTGTCATCAATTAAATTGGTGAAGGATACGCATAAGGTATTTCTTATTCTTGCTTCACCCAAGTGATTAATTCCTTATTCTGGAGGCTCATCAAATTCTCGGTTTCATTTGTTTCATCTTTCTTTTCCAGATTTCCAAGCTTTTCCCCATTATCTCGTCGTGAAGCTCCTTCTAAATCATCGCAAGGCTTCACCTTGTGTTTTCAACTTCTCTTTCCTTTCGTTTGATCAGTCTTTTGTTGACCGGAGTTCTTCATGGAGGCTCTACATGATGGTTCATAAAGGATTCAATTCCTTTTCGAAGTGTTCATTGAGATTCTTTTCAGAGGAACTCAAGCTTTCTTCATCTTGCAATCCGGAGTGCAATTCTTTCTTCCGTATAATTGGAGGTGGTATTATGTCATTCTCGATAATTTGAGTTCATGTTCCATGATTCACATGTTGTTAAGAATGAGATATTTTAAACCCATCAATCTCGTCATTGGAGTTAACTTGGGTTATAGTTCACCTAAAGCCTTCCCTAAGGATTGTTGCTATTTATGGTGCTTATAAAGGACCCAAGTCTTTATTTTATCCTCCTGGTGAAATAGTTTTCTCATCCCCTTGTTCTTATCAATCCAATCTTGTTTTTCGTTAGTGGCGGAATTTCACCTCATAGTTATGAGATGTTTTCCATAAGCCCACAACAAGCTTACTCTTTTCGTTGTGTATTTTTTCCAACAACTCCGTTCGACCCTTCTCTTAAAGATGCCTTTTCAAGATCTTTTGTGGCAGAAGTTGGCATTTTCTTCTCCATTCTCCTATTTCAATTATCTATCTTCTATTCTTTTGTTCCGGAGGTATTGTGATGTTGCTCTTTTCAACCCATCATCTCGTTTTGTCAAAGATCATGTTCTTTTCATGCCTATCCATTTAACCGGAGTGTTGTGTCCTTTGATCAAGTTCTTTCATCTTATCAAGTCTTGCATCTCTTTTCAACCGGAGTGCTACCCAAATCGGTTCTTTTTTTCCTCTTTCTTAACGGAGTGCTTTCAACTTCGTTCTTCTCTGTTGCACTCTTTCTCCAATATGTTCATCATCTCAAGGTTCTTTGGTTTCACTCGTTTGTCAAAGAAGCAACTTAGTTTTACCTCTTCTCTTTCTCTTCCTTTTTCCCTCCGGTGCCATTCTAGATCTCAGGACGAGATCCTCTCGTAGTGGTGGAGTGTTGTGACGCCCCGAGACCGCTGCGCCAGGTGTCTTCCGGTGTTTCGTTGTTGTTGCCTTGTCTTTTGCTTGCGTGTCGCATCTTGTCATGTCATCATGTGCATTGCATCATCATGTTTTCGAAACTTGCATCCGTCCCGGCCTCCTCGTTCTCTCCGTTGTTCGTTCTGAGCCCAGGCACACTTGCACGCGCCCGCGGCATGTCCGAAATATTATTTTATAAGTGGCTGGAAAATGTTCTCGGAATGGGATGAAAGTTGGCGTGCGGTGTTTTTATGTTCTAGGTAGGCCGCCTGTCAATTTTCGTCGCATTCGGAGTTTGTTTGACGCCCCAACGGATAACTATAGTGGCAATATAGTCGGTCTAACGTCGGACGTTTTCGGTCTCCGAAAACAGTCGCCGGGCCTCTCTCTCTTCTCTTCTCTCAGCTCGAGCCCTTCTGCACAGCCCACGAGTTCCAACCGACCTCTCGCGCGCGCATCCGAAAAGCTGTCCCGGACCCGACCCGGACTGTCGCCACCGTTGTGTCTGGATCATCCCCAAACATCTACAAAACGTCTCTGTTTTGTTAATTGGACTTCCTACCCTATTTTTCTCGACCGCTCGATTTATTTGGAGGGACGTATTAGCCCCTAAATGTCTCCCTCTATATATATATATATATATATATATACACACTCCTAGTGCTATTTGGACAAAACCATAAAACCGAGGGCACTTGTCCCATCTTTCCCTTTTGGCCGCCACCACACCCTCATCGGGATCCTCCCCGATCCACCCACCTCCTCTTCCTTGAATTCCCCATCTGGCCAATCCCGCATCCTCTCTCGTTCTCCATCCAACCAAACCGATTCATCCATCCAGCACAACCGCACTTGAGCGCTCCCGAGGCCGAGCTCCTCCAACGCCACGCCGCCCCGGCGAACCTGCCAGCCGACGACCCCGTCCTCAGGCCGGCCTCGTCGCGCCACCTTTTCCTTCCCTTCCTCCTCTGGTTCTTCTCCCTCTCACTCCCTCCACCTCTCTGTTTTCTCTCACAGGGAGAACACGATGCGCCGGCCTCCATGGATTTCGCACCGAAGTCCCCGACCGCGCCTCGTCCTGGATGCAGGAGCACGAGCTCCCTCCTCCTCGTTGCACGCATCGCTCGCCGAGCCGCAAGCCCCTGCGCCGCCCGGATCACCTGCGACCTTGGGTCGCCCCTGCTTCGTCCTCGCCGTCGTTGGTGCTCTGGCCGCCGCCACCATGGTCTCCAGCTCCGCCCGCGCGCCTGCCTCGCGAACTGCAGCGCCGCCCCGCCTCTCGCGAGATTGGAAATCCCCCGCCCGGATCCACCGCCTACTGTCGTCCTGGACCTCACGTCAACTAGATCCCACGCCGCCGCTTCCTTCCTCCTGCTGCTGCGTTTTCTTCTCGAGGGAGACGAGCGCCCCGACCTGAAGCCGCGTCCCTACCTCGCGGTGACCTTGCCCTGCCTCCGCTCGATCTGCCTGCGAGGCCCAGCGCGCCCCTTCGCAGCCTGCCCAGCCTCCTCCTCTCCAGCTGGGCCGTGGCCCATGGTGAGGCCACCCCGGCGTTCTTTTTTTTTGTTTCTCCGTTGGGCTTCCTGTCCAGTTTCGGCCCGCTTATGTTTTTTTCAGCGTCTGCGAATTTAGCTAATTATCCAGAGTTGGCAGTTTTATAGAAAACCCCCTATGGTTCATGCATATCATATCTCTCAAACTATGCATCATATGTAAAAACTTAATATATGAAACTTGCTTAGAATTTTGTCTAGTTTAATAATATCCAGTTTTCATCCATGTTTAAAATGTTTAATATGATGTTTGGTTAAATTTGCACCTATGCCATGTTAAAATGATTTATTTCGTAACTAAATAACCGTAGCTCCAAACCTAACAAACTTTATATGTAAATGGGGTAGAATTTTGCCTAGTTTAACATGGTGTTGTTACTTTGAATGTTTAACAACTATAAAATATGGTTTAGGGCAGAACAGTACCAAACCTCATATATGCATATGGGGATTTACCGGAATTGATGTTCGTTGCTTCCGGCCTCATTTAAACTTGCCTAGATAGATAGTTTCATTATGCTTCACCTCTTGCCAGGCTAACAACATTTAATATTGTTGAGTACATTAACAAGATCGAACTAAATAAGTAATGTGGTGTTTCGTCAATATGCAACGGAGTTGCATATTGAGCTCCACTTAATTTGTAGAATTGCTTGTGCACTTTGCCATGCCATGCCTCCTTAAACCGGACATGCATCATACTTGGTTATGCATCATGCCATGTTCATGTGGTGGTTGTTTACTTCTTTCCGGTGTTGCTTCTTCGGGTTGGTTCCGATAACGTCGCGTTTGTGAGGAACCGTTCGACTTCGTCCGTTTGTCTTCTTCATGGACTCGTTCTTCTTCCTTGCGGGATTTCAGGCAAGATGACCATACCCTCGAAATCACTTCTATCTTTGCTTGCTAGATGCTCGCTCTTTTGCTATGCCGATGCTGTGATACCTACCACTTGCTTATCATGCCTCCCATATTGTTAAACCAAGCCTCTAACCCACCTTGTCCTAGCAAACCGTTGTTTGGCTATGTTACCGCTTTGCTCAGCCCCTCTTATAGCGTTGATAGTTGCAGGTGAAGGTTGGAGCTTGTTCCATGTTTGGAACATGGATATTTTGTTGGGATATCACAATATCTCTTATTTAATTAATGCATCTATATACTTGGTAAAGGGTGGAAGGCTCGGCCTTATGCCTGGTGTTTTGTTCCACTCTTGCCGCCCTAGTTTCCGTCATATCGGTGTTATGTTCCCGGATTTTGCGTTCCTTACATGGTTGGGTTATAATGGGAACCCCTTGACAGTTCGCTTTGAATAAAACTCCTCCAGCAAGGCCCAACCTTGGTTTTACCTTTTGCAGTAACAACCTAGCCTTTTCCCTTGGGTTTCGCGGACTCAAGGGTCATCTTTTTTTAACCCCCCGGGCCAGTGCTTCTCTAAGTGTTGGTCCGAAACGGGCAGCCTGCGGGGCCACCTCGGGGAAACTTGAGGGTTGGTTTTACTCGTAGCTTGACCTATCCGGTGTTGCCCTGAGAACGAGATATGTGCAGCTCCTATCGGGATTGTCGGCGCATCAAGCGGCTTTGCTGGACTTGTTTTACCATTGTCGAGGATGTCTTGTAACCGGGATGCCGAGCCTGATCGGATTGTCTTGGGAGAAGGAATATCCTTCGTTGACCGTGAGAGCTTGAGATGGGCTAAGTTGGGACACCCCTGTAGGGATTGATCTTTCGAAAGCCATGCCCGCGGTTATGGGCAGATGGGAATTTTTTAATGTCCGATTGTAGATAACCTAAAACTTAACTTAATTAAAATGCACCAACCGCGTGTGTAACCGTGATGGTCTCTTCTCGGCGGAGTCCGGGAAGTGAACACGGTGTTGGAGTAATGCTTGATGTAGGTTGTTCTAGGATCACTTCTTGATCATAGTTGTTCGACTATGCTTTTGCCTTCTCTTATCGCTCTCATTTGCGTATGTTAGCCACCAAATATGCTAGTCGCTTGCTGCCGCTCCACCTCATACCTTTTACCCTACCTATAAGCTTAAATAGTCTTGATCGCGAGGGTGTGAGATTGTTGAGTCCCCGTGACTCACAGATACTTCCAAAACCAGCTTGCAGGTGCCGATGAAACCGTGCAGGTGACGCAACCAAGCTCAAGGAGGAGCTCGTTGAAGATCGTGTTCGTTATGTTGTTTCGTTTCCAGTTGATCAGTGGTGGAGCCCAGTCGGGACGATCGGGGATCTGTGTAGCTTTTGGGGTAGTCTTCTTTTATTTTGGTTCCGTAGTCAGACCTTGATTGTATCTGGATGATGTAATGTTTTATTCATGTATGGTGTGAAGTGGCAATTGTAAGCCAACTATGTATCTCTTTCCCTTATGTATTACATGGGTTGTTTGCGAAGATTACCTCACTTGCGACATTGCTTTCAATGCGGTTATGCCTATAAGTCATGCTTCGACACGTAGGAGATATAGCCGCATCGAGGGCATTACAACTTGCTAGCATTCACACTTCATAAATTATTTCTTTTATCATTTACCTACTCAAGGAAGAGCAGGAATTAAGCTTGGGGATGCTGATACGTCTCCAACGTATCTATAATTTATGAAGTATTCATGCCATGTTTACAATAAATTTATATGATTTTGGTATGATTTGATTAGAACTAACCCGGACTGGCGTTGTTTTCAGCAGAACTACCGTGGTGTCGTTTTTTTGTGCAGAAATAAAAGTTCTCTGAACAAGCTGAAAATTTACGGAGAATGTTTTTGGAAAATATAAAAATGCTGGAACTAAAAGATATCAGAGAGGAGTCCCAAGGCAACCACAAGGGTGGGTGTAACATCCCATTTTTCCTAAATTAGGATGTTAATAGATCATTCATATGCGTATCATATCTTTAATTGCATTATTTGTCTTTCTGCAATATTCAAATCATTATGCAACAAAGGCAATTTATTGGAGCGGAGATAACATGATTTCTCCCCTATTTTAAAAATGTTCATAATGTGCAAAATATTATTTCCAGTTCATCTGATATGTTCTGGTAATTTTTGTGATCTTAAAAATATTTTATTTGATTGTTTTATTGCTGTTTGAGTGGCCTATTGCATCAAAATTATTTTACAAAATTGCATTAGTGTTGGAACTAGTGTTCCTGTAGTTTATAGCTGTAGAGCTATTTTGACTGTGTGTCTAGGTATTTTTATTTAGAATTTATATTGTGTATTTTATTTTATTTATTTTGTCCTGCTGCTGTCTTTATTTAAAAAAAACAGGGCCAGCCAGCCGGCCCATCGCCGCGGCCCAGCCAGCGCAGCAGCAGCACACAGCCGCAACCCGCTAAACCTAGCGAAGCGGTACGCCCGCACCGCTCGCCCGAACCGCACTCGACCCACTGCCCGCGTTCAGCCACTGACCGTGGACCCTGCGCCTGGTTCTCCTTCCTCCGGTCGGACGAACACGAGCGAAGCCGCACGCGCAGCCCGAGCCGAGCCCCGATCGATCTCGGGCACTGGTCGACCACGTGCACTGTAGGAACGCCGTACGCGAGCTAGACTCCTCCAGGAACCCTACCGAAGCCGTTTCCCCATCGCCCCTCGTCCACACGCCTCTGCTTGGCGATTTGGATCTCGCCAGGAGCTCCGCCGTCCACCGCCGTTCGCCGGAAGATTGCGCCGCCGTAAGAGCTCGTAAAGCCGGACCTCCTGCACCCCTCGAACCCCCACTCGATGAAGAACTCTTTTGACACCTCGAAGTACCCTGCAGAGCACCAGAACGCTGCCGCCACCAACGTCCGCCGCCGCCGGAGCACACCACCGTTCCCGTTTCCGTTAATGCCCGCAGAGGACGCCTCGCCGCCTTTGAGCACCACCACCGCCTCCGCCGCTCGACACCGCACCCGTCCGTCACCTCGCCTTCGCCGGAGACCCACCGGAGGAGCGCCGCCACCAACGCCCGAGACCGCCGTCGTTTTCCTCTGTTTTGGGTGAGCACACGCGCCCAGCCAATCGGATGCCGCCACTTGGCACCTTGCTACAGGACACGCACAGGAGTTCGCTACAGCGCTCAGGAGTTTTCTGTTGCTGTTTTATTTTTTTTCAGATTCTTCCTCTAACTTCAACTAGCTATATCTTTTAACCTATATGTCCAAATTAGGTAATTCTTTTTCCTATGATCTCACAAAAATCAGCACAATATCGCAGTACCAAATTTGCACATGTTTGCTCTGTTCAAATTTGAATTCGTTTGAATTTGAATTAAACCTTCCGGAGGCCGTAACTCTCAAACCGTTTATCGGAATCGAGTGATTCTTTTTGCGTTGTGACCGTAGTGCAATTTAGTTGCTTTTAAGATTCTGTTGTTGTGTTTTAAAATTGGTTTTGTTTCTGTTGGTTTTGTTTTGGTTCTATTCGTGTTCCGGTGATTGATTTGTTGAATTGTGTGAAACGTGTAGATTGTCCGGAGTGCAACGCGAGCTATTGTCAGGAGTGTGACTTTCTGAACCAGAACCAAGGCAAGTTACATGTTGATCATCCTTTACCTATTTTTTCTATGCATGTAGTTATATCACACTATGAATATATGCATGTATAGGAATACTATATTATTTTTGCTATGCTGTTGAGCTATATTCCCGTCTTTGCAAATCGTGGTAGTGGTACGTTGCTATGCTTTGTAGACGGGGCTGGTTCATGTATTCATTGAGTTTATGTGAGGATTATATATATTTAACAATTGAGTAGTAACTCAGGATTTAACTCACCTCTGGGCAGAAGTGGTATTGCTTGGTGTTGAGGGAAGGCATCATGGGGTCTTGCACCTTTTCTAAGGCCATGCGCCCATGAGAGTGCACCCTAAGTGGAATGCCGCCCAGGTTCAAAAAGATCAGATAGACTTAGTGACTAGTAGCTTCCATGTGCGGCCACTGGCTATATGGGCTCTGGCTTAGTTGATCAGTTGTTGGAACCCTTGCCCAGATAGTGTCGACAGATGTAGCATATGTAGGTGGGATGTGGCCGTCAGGTGGTTAAGGGAACCTCTTCTGAAAGACTTCGTCTCAATCTTCGGATTGGGTCCAGTGGGTAAAGCGTACAAAACTCTGCAGAGTATTAAAACTAATTATGATTAGTCGTGCCCCCGGTTACGGGTAAATTTGAGCGACTGTGCCATTACAGTTGTTGGATGATCTTGACAGATGTGACACTTAATAAATTTGTTGGGCAACTTAATAAAGGGTAGGTTGGAGTTGATTTTGCCAACTCAACCTTATGCATTTAATTGTAGTAATAAAAGAACTAAATAAAAATTTGACTATTAGGTAGTTATTAGGATAAAATCAGCTTTCTGCAAAATAAACCCCCAAGCCTTCCTTTGTTGTACTATGCATATACATGTAGGTCTGCTTTATTATTACTCATGTGTAACTTGCCAATACATTCCAAGTATTGACCTATATGGATGCAACGTCTCATGTTGCAGGATATTCAGACGAAGAGTAAGGTACCGTTAGGGTCGCGAGTCTGCACTCAGCATCGCCAGTGGGCTATGATGGGACTCATCGTTATTTTCTGCTACTTTCCGCTGTTTGATTGAATAAAGCTGGCCAAGTGCTATGCAAATTGTTTTATTTTATATATTTTGGATCATACGATGTAATAAATGATGCACTTGCTATTCTGGTATTCATCTATACTATGTGTGCTAGCGAGTTCGATCCAGGGACTAGCACAGTAAGCACAGAGACTCAAATCCTTCGAGGTTTGGTCGTTACAGTGGGGGCGCCCCCCTAGGGCGCGCCCCCTTGCCTTTTCCCCAACGCCAACACCTCTTATAAATCCCAAAAACCATAGAAATAAACCTAGACCAAGAGTTTCACCGTCGAAAGCCTCTGTAGCCACGAAAAATCAATCGGGAGCCCGTTTCAGCACCCTGCCGGAGGGGAAAACCATCACCGGTGGCCATCTTCATCATCCCGGCGATCTCCATGACGAGGAGGGAGTAGTTCACCCTCAAGGCTGAGGGTACGTACCAGTAGCTATGTGTTTGATCTCTCTCTCTCTCTCGTGTTCTTGATTTGGCATGATCTTAGTGTACCGCGGGCTTTGTTACTATAGTTGAATCATATGGTGTTTCTCCCCCTGTATCTTCTTGTGATGAATTGAGTTTTACCTTTGAGATTTCATTATTATCGGATTAAATATTATTATGGATTTGAGAACACTTGATGTACGTCTTGCGTGTGTTGATAATGGGGTGTTCTATTGATGCACTTGATGTATGTTTTGGCACTCAACTCGCGGATTCCCGAGGTGACATTGGGGTAATCTATGCATAGGGGTTGATGCACGTTTTCGTCCTTGTTTCTTCGGTAGGAATCTTGGGGCACTCTTTGAGGTTCTTTGTGTTGGATTGAATATTATGAATCTGAAGCTGTTTGATGCATATCGTATAATTGACCCACGGATACTTGTGGTGGTGTTGGAGTATCTAGGTGACATTAGGGTTGATTGATGTGTATCATATGGTGTTATTTTACTACGAACTCTAGGGTTGTTTGTGACCCTTATAGGAATAGCTCAATGGATTGATCGAAAAGAATAACTTTGAGGTGGTTTTATACCCTACAAACAATTTCTTCTTATGTTCTCCGTGATAGGAACTTTGGAGTGACTTTTGTCGCATGTCGAGGGATTGCCATATGATCTAATTATGTTATCATTGTTGATAGAACTTGCACTAGTGAAAGTATGAACTCTAGGCCTTGTTTTCAAGCATTGCAATACCGTTTTCGCTCACTGTAAGTGCATCTAGTGCCCCTTAGTGATTTTGGTGTATTGAAGACATATAGGTTAAGGGACTAATGTGTTTATGAGTGTACGCAGGTCTATAAGTCTATGAGGAGTTTGATATTTACAGAGAAAGTCGACCCCTAAAAATGAAGTTCTTCGTCTGAAGACTTTGGTATTCTGAAGACTTTCTGAAGACTTTGAAAGTGAAGAAAATGGTGTAACCTTGAAGACTTGGTATTCATTCGAGGAACATAAAGCGTGAAGACTTTTGTTTTCATAGTTTCATTTTCTCTTTCTTGAGTCATAGGAAACACCGTACTGTTAAAGGGGGTCGAGGAAATACTAAGGAAAAATTTCCATGTGATGCTCAACTCAAAATCCTACACCTACCAATCCCTTCGAGTGAAGCCATTAGAAATCTCATACAATCCAGTCATATTCTTCAGTGACAGAGACGAAGTTCTTCTGGTCTCTGAGGAATTTGTTCTGACTGAGGAGTTAGGAATTCGCCAGTGCGGATTTCCTACACAGTGAGGAACATGATAGCCCTGAGGATTTTGCTACTCAAAATTCCGACCATTGCTGTGCTATGCGCCAGCTGTCCCAAAATATCTATCCACCTAACAGTCATATCATTGAAGGGCATTTATGTCTTATCATGTCGGGCTGCTCCCTAGGCTATAAATATCTGCCCCCTACAACCACTAGCTGGTTGGCTGCTCCGAGAGAAACTAACACTTGTCATTTGAGAGCAACCCATCCTCCAAGGACTTTGAGCGAAAATCATCAAGTGAGGAAAAACCAAAAACCCAAACACCTACAAACCCCAAGTGATTGAGCATCACTGAAGAGATTGATCCTGCGTGGATCCGACACTTGTTACCTTTGAAGATTGTGCTTCTTCCAGACGGTTAGGCGTCATGGTCTAGAGCATCCAAGAGGAATTGTGGATCGCCGAGTGACCAAGTTTGTGAAGGTTTGGAAGTCACCTGAAGACTTACCACGAGTGATTGGACGAGGTCTGTGTGACCTTACTTCAAGGAGAATACGGTGAGGACTGGGTGTCCTGAGCTGCGTGTTCAGGACTGGGTGTCCAGGACTGTGTGTCCTCGAGTTTAAATACTCAGCCGCTCCAACCAGACGTACAACTGAGACAGAAGTTGGAACTGGTCTACCAAATCATTGTCTTCACCAAGCTTACTGGTTCTATTTCCTCAACTCTTTCATTTCCTCATAACTGTGTTGTGTGCTTGTTCATATCTGTGTTTGAAGACTTTGACTGAAGACTTTCTCAATTTCCTCAGTTCAATTTCTTCAGTCTATTTGTCTTCATCCTGTGTTATCCTGTGTTTACGCTTCTGTACCCTGTGCCTGTCTTCATTTCATCATGATGACTATGCTTGTATTCTGTTATGTTTACTTTTGAGTACTCATTCAGCTGCTGGTAGTTCTTCGCTAAGGAATTTCCTCACCAGCAAATTCCTCACTGAAGAATTTCATAAAAATCGCCTATTTACCCCCCTCTAGTCGATATAACGCATTTTCAATTGGTATCAGAGCAAGGTACTCCCTTGTTCTGTGTGATTTTGGTTTAACTGCCTAGAGTTTTAGTTATGTCGACCGCAGGTATGATCAAGGTTTCTGCTGGGTGTCCTACCTTTGATGGGACGGACTACCCCTACTGGAAGAATAAGATGCGAATGCATCTTGAAGCAATTGATAACAATCTCTGGTATGTTGTGGAAAATGGTGTTCCCTCAGTCACACCTTCTCTGAATGCTGCTGATGTGAAGAGATTCAAGCAATTCGACTCTCAAGCGAAGAATATCATATGTGGCCATATGAGCAAAGGACAGTATGGCAGAGTGAGTGCTTTGGAGACAGCGAAGCTTATCTGGGACAGGTTGTCCAAAGTGAATGAAGGAGTCTCAACTCAGCGTGACTCTCGTGTTGATGTTCTTCGCAATCTCTTCAACCGCTTCAAAAGACTCGACAATGAAAATGTTCAACAAACGTTCGATCGCCTCACTGACATCTCAAATGAGCTTCAAGCACTTGGTGCCACTGACATCACCGACCATGAGGTGGTGAAGAAATTGCTGAGATCGCTTGATTCCTCATTTGACACTCTGGCATTGATGATACAAGAACGTGCTGATTACAAGTCACTTTATCCCGCTGATATTCTCGAAAGGCTAAATACTCATGAGTTCCAACTTGCTGAAAAGAGAGATCTCTATGGTTCAAGCTATGGCAGAACACGTGTACTGAAGGCCAAGGCCATATCTGAGTCCGAAGATGAAGACTCTAGTAGCAGCCTTGGTGATCCTGAAGAACTAAGCCATGATCTGGCTCTGCTTGTGAAGAAGTTCCAAAAGTTCTCAAGACGTGGTCGCTTTGGGAGACCCTCAAGGAGCAGTGATTCCTCATCAAGTGACTACAAGAGGAGGCTCTGCCACATATGCAAGAAGCCTGTACATTACATTCAAGATTGTCCTCAATGGGAAAAGGAATCAAAGAAGAAGAAATACAAGGATTACAGTTCCGATGATGCGAAGAAAAAGAAGAAATCCACAAAATCCTCATCATCAAAATCCTCAAAGCCTTCATATCACAAGAAGAGCAGCTCCAAGAAGGCCAGGGTATTCATTGGCAAGGAAATGGACTCTGAGGCTGAATCTGAAGAAAATGAGGAAGAGGAGTCATCTGAGGAGTCCGAATCCGGAGTGGCAAGCCTAGCTCTCGCTACTGCATTCGTCAGCAAGTCTATCTTCAACACTGAAGAAAATAACCTCACCAACAAAGCTGATGAAGGGGATGATGACTACGCTCCCACCTACTGCTTCATGGCAAAGGGTGCCAAGGTACTCAAATATACCTCAACTGAATCAAGTGAGAATGAATCTGATGAAAATCTTAAGCCCAGCTATTCTAAACTTGCTAAGATTGCTGTAAAACAACAAAGGGCTTTAGAAAAGGTTCAAAACATGCTAGACAAAAGTGATGATATGTTGGGTGATGAATTGGATCGCACTAAAGCCCTAACTGAAAATCTTCAGAGATTTCAGACTAGGTTTGACAATCTTCAAAGTCATCATAACACTCTCTTATCCGATCATGAGAAGCTTTCTTATGAATTTCTTCAAAAAAGCAAGACCTTGAGAATCTAAGAGTGAGTTATGAAGATCTTCAGAAGGAGCGCGATTCATTACTTGCTCAACAAATCAGCGCTTCTCAGGAAGAATTTGTTCCTCCATGCTTGAAGTGCATTGAATGTGAATCTACTAATTCTTCACCTGAATGTTCAAATGCTGCTAATATTTCAAATTCTTCACATGCCTCTGCTATCACTAATTCCTCATCTGAGGACATTGCTAGTATCACTAACGATGCAGGACTGAAGGAATTGTACACGACAGGCAGGTACAAAAGCCTCAAAGGGCATCAGGCTCTTTGTGATGTGCTTAAAAAGCAGATCCTCAACAGGAACCCTAGGAAAGAGGGTATCGCCTTTGAGAGGAAACTCAATGCTGATGGTACATATTGGAAGTCTGAGCAGTACCCCAAAACTACATGGGTTGCTGCAAAGGGACCTCCAGTTGATCCATCTAACTTATCTGGATTTGCATGTGAATCTCCTCATTCTGATGATGAGTCAATTGACTCCAACTATAAACTGTTCAAAAATCAGAATGGTGAAGTATTTGCTAGATATGTTGGCACTAACTGCAGGAACGGCTCCCCTATGAAGAAAATCTGGGTTCCCAAAAGATGCCTTGAAAATCTTCAGGTGAATGTCATCATGATGCCACCTATGAAGAATAGGAACCCCAGATCAAATTTTTCATATGGACCAAATTCTTCATATGGATTCAAGTCCTTATACGGACCAAATTCCTCATATGGATCAAAGTCCTCATATGAACATCATCGTGCTAACCCGTCTGTTTCACAGGGAAGATCTAAGGATTATGGATATGTGCATTATTCTTCAAATCATTATGTCCATAATTCCTCGAAGAATTTCTCTGCATATTCTTATGCTTACTCTAACCCCTCTTATGTGAAACGAAATGGACTGGCTTCTATGCCATCCTTCTCGTATGGAGCTCACAGAATGATGAACTCTTTGCCACCCCTGTAGATGTGGGTGGTGAAGAAAAAGAATTAATCTCTTCCACAGGGTCAGGTCTCCAGACATACATAATCGTCTGAAGAATTTGCTGGAGACCTGAGTATGCCTGATAGGACGCAGGCTAATCATGAAGAAATGAACTTTCATTTCTCACGTCCTCATATTGCTTTATCAGTTCTTTTACTTGATGAAATTGATCTGATGAATTGATGTCATATTCTTCACTGATGAAGTATATGAGTTTGTAAGCTGCACTAATTCATCTGCAAGATGATCAACCCAAAGCCACTAAGTGGGTCCTCGATAGTGGATGTACAAACCACATGACTGGTGACAAGAATCTATTGATGGATGCTCCACTATCTCCGTCGCATCTGAAGCATATCATCTTTGCTGACAAAGGCAAAAGTCAGGTATTGGGTCTAGGTAAGGTTGCGATTACAAAGGATCGACACATGGACAAAGTCATGCTTGTTGAGTCCTTAGGATACAACCTTATGTCTGTCTCAATGCTTTGTGATCTTGATATGGTTGTTGTCTTTGGCAAGTACCGTTGTGTTGTGGTTATGGAAGCTGGCAATTCCAAAGTCTTCGAAGGCTTTAGGAGAGGAGACCTGTATATTGTTGATTTCTCTACAGGACCACAACCAGTCGTGTGCTTACTTGCAAAAGCTTCAGAAGGTTGGCTCTGGCATCGACGACTTGGTCATGCTGGCATGAGGAATTTGCACACGCTTGCGAAGAAGAAGCATGTCATTGGCATCGAGAATGTCAAATTCCTCAAGGATCACCTATGCAGAGCCTGTGAAGCTGGGAAGATGACCAAGGTCAAGCATCTAGCGAAGACTATCATGACCACCACTCGCCCATTTGAATTGCTTCACATGGATCTCTTTGGTCCTAATCATTATTCTGCTATTTCAAATGAAGCATCTCAATATGGCGTTGTTATTGTTGATGATTATTCTCGCTACACATGGATACACCTTGTTACTTACAAACATGAAGTGCATGAAGTCTTCAAACGATTTTCCTCGAGGGCTTCAACCAACTTTGGTGTGAAGATCAAGCACATCAGAAGTGACAATGGCACTGAGTTCAAGAATTCTGGTCTCGATGACTATCTTGATGAACTTGGTATTACTCATGAGTTATCTGCTCCTTATACTCCTCAGTAGAACGGCGTCGTGGAGCGCAAGAACAGGACTCTTGCTGAGATGGCTCGCACTATGCTTGATGAATACAAAATGCCTCGTCGTTTCTGGACTGAGGCAATTGATACTGCGTGCCACATCATCAACAGAGTATATCTTCACAAATTCTTCAAAAAGACTGCCTATGAACTCCTCACTGATAAGAAACCCAATGTAAGTTATTTCAAAGTCTTCGGTGCTAAATGTTGGATTAGAGATCCGCATCACAACTCAAAATTTTCACCGAAAGCACATGAAGGTTTTATGCTTGGTTACGGAAAGGACTCGCACACCTACAGAGTCTTCAACAACGTTCTTCACAAAGTTGTTGAAACTGTAGATGTGCGGTTCGATGAAACTAATGGCTCGCAAAGAGAGCACCTACCTACTGTGATAGATGAACCAGCACCTGAGGAAACTATCAAGTTCAAGGCTACTGAGGATGTCATTCCTACTGAAGAATCTGCTGAAGAATTCATTCCAGAACATGAAGAACGTCGAGCTAATGCACTTGAAGAAAATGGTGCTGAAGAAAACGCTGATCAAATTCTTCAACGACAACCAGCTCATCCTCGCATTGCAAAAGAAGTGCAAGTTGAAAAGATCATCAATGACATCAAAGCGCCAGGTCCTCTCACACGCTCAAAAGCTTCACATTTGTCTAACTTTTATGGGCACTATGCTTTTGTCTCTATTACAGAGCCCACTAAGGTAGATGAAGCATTTCTGGAGCCTGAGTGGATTCAGGCCATGCAAGAAGAATTACATCAGTTCAAGCTCAACAATGTCTGGGAACTGGTCAACGTCCAGATCCTCGCAAGCAAAATATCATCGGTACAAAAGTGGATCTACCGCAACAAGCAAGATGAAAATGGCCTTGTGGTGAGGAATAAGGCACGGCTTGTAGCTCAATGCTACACATAGGTTGAAGGAATTGATTTCGATGAAACTTTTGCACCTGTTGCTAGACTTGAGGCTATTTGCATATTACTTGCTTATGCTAACCATCATGATATCACTTTATATCAAATGGATGTGAAAAGTGCATTCCTCAATGGTAAGCTTGAGGAAGAAGTATATGTTGCTCAACCCCCAGGTTTTGAAGATCCAAAGAATCCTGACAAAGTCTTCAGACTCAACAAGGCCCTCTATGGCCTCAAGCAGGCCCACGGGCTTGGTATGATACTTTGAAGGAATTCCTCATGACGAAAGGCTTCAAACCCGGTTCACTCGACCCTACACTTTTCACTAAATCTTATGATGGTGAATTGTTTGTGTGCCAAATATATGTTGATGATATTATCTTTGGTTGTACTGACCAACTTTATAGTGATGAATTTGCCTATATGATGAGTGAAGAATATCAAATGTCTATGATTGGAGAGTTGAAATTCTTCTTAGGTCTTCAAATTCGTCAACAACGCAATGGCATATTCATATCTCAGGAGAAATACCTCAAGGATGTATTGAGGAAAATTCGGCATGCAAGATTGCAAAGGCGTCAAAATTCCTATGCCCACAAATGGCCATCTGTGCACTGATGAAAATGGTATTGACTTTGATCATAAGGTATACCACTCCATGATAGGTTCTTTATTGTACTTATGTGCTTCTAGGCCAGATATAATGCTTAGTGTTTGCATGTGTGCCCAATTTCAAGCTACACCGAAGGAATCACACCATAAGGCTGTGAAGCATATTCTTCGAGATTTAGCTCACACACCAACACTTGGATTATGGTACCCCAAGGGCTCGGCTTTTGATCTCATTGGATATTCTAACGGTGACTATGCTGGTGATCGTGTGGACCGCAAGTCAACATTTGGTACATGTCATTTCCTCGGACGATCTTTGGTCTGTTGGTCCTCAAAGAAACAGAACTGCGTATCACTATCTACTGCTGAAGCGGAGTACATTGCCGCTGGTTCTTGCTGTGCCCAATTGCTATGGATGAAGCAAACTCTCAAGGACTATGGAGTCAACATGAAGAATGTGCCTCTCTTCTGTGACAATGAGAGTGCCATCAAGATTGCTCACAACCCAGTTCAACACTCGAAGACAAAGCACATTCAGATTCGTCATCATTTTCTTCGTGATCATGTGTTGAAGGGCGACATTTCTATTGAGCATGTGAAGACTGAAGAACAGCTAGCCGATATCTTCACAAAGCCCTTGGATGAGAAGAGATTTAGCAAGTTGCGGTGTGAGCTAAATATCCTAGAATCTTCGAATGTTCTTTGAAAAGGACACTCATCCTAACACTAATGCAAAATTGATGACTTAGATGTGCAACACATGAAGAAACGTTTTTCTCCAACCAATGAAGAATAACACTCTTAGTGTGAAGAAATTAATGAAGAATTTGATTCTCAGAACCCTACGATAATTGTACGCAGTGTCTGAAATCATCATTCTTATACGGTGGATCACGCCACCACCAAAAGTTGAAATTCGTCAAATTATTCATATTCTTCAACTTTGCATAGTCTTCACTGGTTCCGTCGTTTTTCTTCATTGGCTATATATATATATGAGTTTATGTCCTCTACAGCATTCACTTATTGCTATTTCTTCAAGTTGGTTTTCTGCTAAGTGAATGTGATCGGACCCTTCCCCTCTATGCTATACTCAACCCAATCTGTTCACAAATTCTTCATGTGCGTTCTATTTGAAACTCGTTCAAAATCTTCACTGTGTTCTTGTCAGCTGAAGAAATTGCGAACGGAACTTTAAAACCTATCTTATCGAAATTTTCGGCTTTGCCGCTCAAACCGTTCCGCATCCCACAATACACTTATCCACTCACCCACGATCTAACACGATCTCCACCTCTCACTACGTGGGTGACACATGTCATGCTAATGAGAAGGGTCAGGGGCACGTTCGTCCAATTTCTTTGGGCGAGCAGTTTTTCACCGTGGCTATAAATACCCCGCCTTCCCTTCCTCACTTGTTTTACTCCGCTCGATCTCTCTCCAGCTCGAGCTTCTCAAACCCTAGCGCCACCGCTACTTCACCACCGCCGGTGAGGAAGAGCTTCACTGCCTCGACCTCGTCGCCTACGTACTCGTGCGGACCACGGAAATCTTCACTCCGCCGCCGCCGTAGCTGTCTTCCTCCGCCAAGTTAGGGTGTGGAAGATCTGCACAGACGAACTTCACATCTCCTCACTCCAGTTCGTCGTGTTCTTCGTCCAGGGTAATTAAAAGTTACTTTTACTACCCTCGTTGATTCGAATGATTATCTTCAAAATCTTCAAAGGTGTTTTTCTTCATAGATTCACACAGTAAACACCTCACAGGTCATCTATTCTTGATTCGTTTCTCTAAGCCATGTTTTTCTTCAAGATTCCTCAAATGTGTGGATTTTTAATCTACACATCTCTGGAACCTAAGACAAAGAACACTTACTGAAATTCTTCAAGACTCATCTGGTCAAATTCCTCTAACTTGCTCTTTTTACAAAACCTTCTGAGAATGCATATGACCTCTCCAAATTCCTCGCAACTATACTCTGTTCACAGGTACACATGTCAGCTGCTGAATCACTAGGTTCTCATCAACTTAACTCATTTGCAGTGTTCCTCAAAGAAAAGTTGCATACTTCTTCAGAGAATTCAATTGTTCAAATTCCTCAACTGAAGAAAATGGCTGATGGTAAGAAGCCACAAAGGGGAGGAAAGAGGCCTGAGGTAAATACAGCGTTTGAGATCCCTGATGAAATATATGCTGGGTACTGCACACCTACTGAGGAAACCAAGAATGAGCGCAAAGTGCGCATTCATAAGATAGAGAGGAGATGGGCAAGAGAGTGGAGGGAATACAGATATGTCACTCCTAAGTACATGAAGAAATTCGCACTCAATCCTCCATGCCCAAGACCTCCATTGGCACCTGGCCAAATCGCTGATCCCACCAGCCTCAAGCGCGGTGAGGACTATCCTGGTGAATGGGTCAAGCGCCAAGCCATGTTGGCTAAGCAAGCCAGAGAATAAGTGAGGAAATTCAATGAAGACTCTGCTGCTGCTGCTGCCTCTGCTAAGGCCTCTGCTGTCAAGCCAAAGAAGGCTATGTCAAAGAAGCCTGCGCGCAAGCCAAGTGCTTCACCAACAATGCCCTCAAGGCCAAGTTCCTCAGCAATGCCCTCACGGCCAGAATCCTCAAAGCCCTCACGGCCAATTCCTCATGCTGCTCCTGTTCCTCCAAAGTCCTCAGCTCCTCCGCCAAAGCCCTCAGCTGTTCCAACTAAATCCTCAGCACCTGTGCATCTCGCCTCGTGCCAAAGGACTGCAGGCATTTTCATTGCCTCAGGTGTCTCAGCCAGTTCCTCAGCTGCACCAAGTTCCTCAGCTAGCCCCTCACTGCTGAAGACAAAGGCCACTGCTGGACGAGGTCCTCGCCCAAGTCCTCAAAAGAAACAAGTCGCTTTCCAAGGACCGTCTGAAGAAGATGAAGCTAATGATGATGAACTTGCAGAAATCATTAGAGACAGGCAAGTCAGGGCTGCTAGAGCCAAAGGATCAGAGGTGCCACTGCTTTTGGATCCCAAGTTGATCCTCGACTACATTGACGTCTGGCACAAGGACCCCAACACTCCCTTGCCTGACTTCAAGCTGACTCCTGGCCAAAGTCACATGCTGACCCACTTCATTCAAGAAGAAAAGTGGAAATTTGAGAAGGCCAGGCAGATCAAGAAAGCGCAGTACAAGAAAGAGCGCTATCTGAAGAAAAACGTTGTCTCTATGACAACTGAAGAACTTATCACTATTTAGACTGAGATCAAGAAACTCAGTGATGACTTTGACGCATATCGCGCTGATTGGCTTGGAGCCAAGGTTCGTTTTGTGAAACTTGCGGATAACTTCACTTACAATGTTGCAGCCCCAACGCAACAGGAAATTCCTCAGGCTGAAGCATCTGCTCAGCCTACTGAAGAAAATGTCAGCACCACTGATGACAATCAGGCTGCTGAAGAAAATGTGAGTTCCAGGGATGATGACTGCATCCCAGCCACTGAAGAAATTGCCAGGGCACCCACTAGTGGTGTGCGTGAAGAAACTGAAGAACTTAGGGCAACTGCATCAGTTGTGCCTGAAGAAAATCAACCAGATTCCTCAGCTGCTCCTGCACCAACTTCAACTCCAATCCTTCCATCTGCATCGGATGTGAAGAAGACCAAGGCTGCAGAGAGTGCTGCAGTGAAGAAAAGGAAAGCATCAGCTGCTTCAGATTCTTCAGCTCCGAAGAAAATGAAGCCTATGACAAGTTCATTTGCAAATCCGATTGATGTTGTTCCCATCTCAACCAGGCCATCAAAGGACCTTGTTCCTTTTGATGAAGAATATGTGATCCCCAGCGGATCTGATGAAGAAACTCCTTCTGCTGCTTCGTCTGAACCGTTGGATGAAGAAATTGAAGTGGATGCGATCCCTTCAACACCTATCATCTCCTTGCCTATGCCTCAGTTCACAGCTGAAGAGGCTGGCGTTGAAGAAATGGAAGATGAAGATGTGGACATTGGCTGCTCCACACCCGTAATCAATGATGAATTCTGGGAAAGTCAGCATCCAAACTCACCAATGTTCACCCCTCTACAGCAAATTCCTCAGTCCCCCACACAAACTGTACATATGGGCTCTGAAGAAACTCATCCCACTGCATCTGTCCATGAGGAAATTCCAGCCACTAGCGCTGAAGAAACTACTGCTGCTGAACAACCAACGATGCAGACTATCACTGAGGAGGCACCAGAAATTCCTCAGCCTGAAGAACCTACGATTGAGATTCCTGAGGTCGTGATGCAACTCACTGACACTCCTCTGCCAAAGCCAAAGGACCCATTCTCACGCAAGCAAAAGTTCAAGGCTGATGATTTCTTCGGCGACCACGTATTCTTCGAAGAATACAACCCATATAACTCTGCTCGCATTAGGAAGAGGCGTTTCTGGACTGCTAGTCAAGCCAATTTCTATTCCTCAGTGTTGTTCAACAAGGAGAAGATCTTCTACCATGAGCATATTCCTCACGTGGATATGGAATCTCTGTCGTGCTTCGCACCAGTCCTCAGTGTTCTTCACGACGCAGGACTGCTAAACTTTTGCTCTGACATCTGCGATTGGAATGAAGAACTGGTTCTTCAATTCTATGCAACGCTGCACATCACTGGAGATGCCGAAGATGTGAATTCCTGGGTGTTGGACTGGATGTCTGAAAACACTCACTACACTGCACCAGCCTCTGAATTGCTTCGTGCTCTACCACTCAGTCCTCCCCTTGAAGAAGCTCGCTGCATCTACAGTGAACCTGACCTCACACATCATTACATGCAGGTGCTGATGAAACCTTTGAAGCCAGGTCAGGCACCAAGAACCAAATTCCTCATGAAGAAATTGATGTACGTGCCCAGAACTGTCTATCGTATTCTTATGAGGACAATCAGTCCAATCAAAGGCCACGAATCATCTAATGAGGAAATTGTTGGCATCATGAAGAATCTAGTATTCAACATTGTTCATGGCATTCCTGTCAATTATCAAGATTTCTTCATGAGGACTATGGCCAATGTTGCACTGTCTCCGTTTGAGCTGAAGCCTTATGCACCTTGGATTATGAGATTCCTCAGGATAAGGTCTTCACTCAACTACAAAGCTGATTTCCAGAATCACCTCAGCTACTTGCCCCCAATTGAAGTCCTCAAGCAGACATATTCCTCAGTTGATGGAAAGGGCAAGGCACCAGCTGTAATAGATGAAGGCATTCGTCCATTGGATGGTCAGTTTCGCAAAGCTGCATATTATTCCACCAATGACGACTCTGCCACACACGACTCTGCCAATGCACCCAAGTCCACTCCTCAAGCCACTGCTCCGTGCGTGATGACTGACCGTGAACTTCTACTTAGTCTTCACCAGAAGGTGGATCAAAATCACAAATGGGTTAAGCGTCAGTTTGGTTCACTTCTTCACAACATGACCACCACACACAATGCAGTGAAGAAAAACCACTACTACCTCCATCAAGTCTTCGGTCGCACCTGGGCAATCCTGTCACATCTGTATGGTGACGAAGATCTGAAGAACATGGGTCTCAAAGAAGATTTTGACTGGTCTGCACCTCCACCGAAGAAATTCAAGAAGGTCAAGGTTCCTTCTCTGGTGGCCAGCTCATATTCTTCATTGCGCGACACTCATGAAAATGAAGACTTGGACGACACTGCGGCAGGCCCTACTACAACAAACAACCCCAACAACGCTGGCGCTCCTTCATCAACTTAATATTCTTCAGGGGCGTTAGTCCTCATATTCGTTCCTTTTGGTCATTTGATGACAAAGGGGGAGAATTTTGAGTTAGTCTTCAAGCGGGTCTTTCTATATGGGTGTTTTTTTGTTAAGTTACAACTCTCGTTCTTCTGCGACTTTATTGGATCGAGTTGTAAACTTAAACCCGATGGTGCTCTCATACTCTTGATACGCTTTTTTGCATGCTTATTCCTCGTTAATATTATTGCACGCATGCTGAATTACATCAGTCACCATATTTCATCATGCATTTCAAATTCTTCATTGTTATATATCAAATGCGTGTATGAATTACAAGATATAGGGGGAGATCTCCATGATTCAACTCTTAAAGTGTGCATTGCTTCAAAAGAAAATTCCTCACTATGCACATCTTCAGGGGGAGTTCTTCTATATCTTGCAATCAAATTCCTCATTATTAGTAGTTACACTTCATATTTTTATCCCCGTTGAAAACTTAACCTATATTGTTATCAATCACCAAAAAGGGGGAGATTGTAAGTGCATCTAGTGCCCCTTGGTGATTTTGGTGTATTGAAGACTTATAGGTTAAGGGACTAATGTGTTTATGAGTGTACACAGGTCTATAAGTCTATGAGGAGTTTGATATTTACAGAGAAAGTCGACCCCTAAAAATGAAGTTCTTCGTCTGAAGACTTTGGTATTCTGAAGACTTTCTGAAGACTTTGAAAGTGAAGAAAATGGTGTAACCTTGAAGACTTGGTATTCATTTGAGGAACATAAAGCGTGAAGACTTTTGTTTTCATAGTTTCATTTTCTCTTTCTTGAGTCATAGGAAACACCGTACTGTTAAAGGGGGTCGAGGAAATACTAAGGAAAAATTTCCATGTGATGCTCAACTCAAAATCCTACACCTACCAATCCCTTCGAGTGAAGCCATTGGAAATCTCATACAATCCAGTCATATTCTTCAGTGACAGAGACGAAGTTCTTCTGGTCTCTGAGGAATTTGTTCTGACTGAGGAGTTAGGAATTCGCGAGTGCGGATTTCCTACATAGTGAGGAACATGATAGCCCTGAGGATTTTGCTACTCAAAATTCCGACCGTTGTTGTGCTATGCGCCAGCTGTCCCAAAATATCTATCCACCTAACGGTCATATCATTGAAGGGCATTTATGTCTTATCATGTCGGGCTGCTCCCTAGGCTATAAATAGCTGCCCCCTACAACCACTAGCTGGTTGGCTGCTCTGAGAGAAACTGACACTTGTCATTTGAGAGCAACCCATCCTCCAAGGACTTTGAGCGAAAATCATCAAGTGAGGAAAAACCAAAAACCCCAAACCCAAACACCGACAAACCCCAAGTGATTGAGCATCACTGAAGAGATTGATCCTGCGTGGATCCGACGCTTGTTACCTTTGAAGACTGTGCTTCTTCCAGACGGTTAGGCATCATGGTCTAGAGCATCCAAGAGTAATTGTGGATCGCCGAGTGACCAAGTTTGTGAAGGTTTGGAAGTCACCTGAAGACTTACCATGAGTGATTGGACGAGGTCTGTGTGACCTTAGTTCAAGGAGAATACGGTGGGGACTGGGTGTCCTGAGCTGCGTGTTCAGGACTGGGTGTCCGGGACTGTGTGTCCTCGAGTTTAAATACTCAGCCGCTCCAACCAGACGTACAACTGAGACAGCAGTTGGAACTGGTCTACCAAATCATTGTCTTCACCAAGCTTACTAGTTCTATTTCCTCAACTCTTTCATTTCCTCATAACTGTGGTGTGTGCTTGTTCATATCTGTGTTTGAAGACTTTGACTGAAGACTTTCTCAATTTCCTCAGTTCAATTTCTTCAGTCTGTTTGTCTTCATCTTGTGTTATCCTGTGTTTACGCTTCTGTATTCTGTGCCTGTCTTCATTTCATCATGATGACTATGCTTGTATTCTGTTATGTTTACTTTTGAGTACTCATTCCGCTGCTGGTAGTTCTTCGCTAAGGAATTTCCTCACCAGCAAATTCCTCAGTGAAGAATTTCATAAAAATCGCCTATTCACCCCCCCCCCTCTAGTCGATATAACACACTTTCACTCACTTTTACCACTTGCTACCTTGCTATTTTTATATTTTCATATTACAAAAGCCTATATCTACTATCCATATTACATGTATATCACAGTATCTTCGATGAACTAGTGCACCTATACAATTTACCATTGTATTGGGTGTGTTGGTACAAGAGACTCTTTGTTATTTGGTTGCAGGCTTGTTTGAGAGAGACCATCTTCATCCTATGCCTCCCAGGATTGATAAATCTTAGGTCACCCACTTGAGGGAAATTTGCTTCTGTCCTGCAAAACTCTGCGCTTGGAGGCCCAACACGAGTCTACAAGAAGGTTGCCTAGTAGACATCAGTGATCCCGTTATGAAATGACAACTCATGTCTATATTTAGGAAACCTTAACCATCTTTGATCAACGAGCTAGTCTAGTAGAGGCTTACTAGGGACACAGTGCAGTTTATGTATTCACACATGTATTTAAGTTTCCGATCAATATAATTCTAGCATGAATAATAAACCTTTATCATGAATAGGAAATATGATAATAACCAATTTATTATTGCTTCTAGGGCATATTTCCAACAGTCTCCCACCTACACTAGAGTCAATAATTTTGTTCACATCACCATGTGATTAACACCCAATGAGTTCTAGGGTTCGATCTTGTTTTGCTTATGAGAGAGGTTTTAGTTAATGGGTCTGCAACATTCAGATCTGTATGTACTTTGCAAATCTTTATGTCTACAATGCTCTGTATGGGGCTACTCTAGCTAACTGCTCCCACATTCAATACGTATCCGGATTGAGACTCAGAGTCATCCAGATCAGTGTCAAAGCTTGCATCGACGTAACCCTTTACGACAAACCCTTTATTACCTCCAGAACCGAGAAAAAATTCCTTAGTCCTCTTTAGGCACCTAAGGGTAATTTTGACCGATGTCTAGTGATCCACTCCTAGATCACCTTGTACCCCCTTGCCAGACTCATGGCAAGGGACACATCAGGACTAGTACATAGCATGGCATACATTATAGAGCCTATGGCTAAAGCATAGGGAACAACTTTCACCCTTTCTCTTTCTTCTGTATTGGTCGGGCCTTGAGTCTTACTCAACTTCACACCTTACAGTATAGGGAAAAAAATCTCCTTCTTTGACTGGTCCATTTTGAACGCCAAAATCTTGTCAAGGTATGTGCTCTGTGAAAGTCTTATCAGGTGTCTTGATCTATCTCCATAGATCTTCATGCCCAATATGTAAGCAGCTTTAACCAGGTCTTCCTTTGAATAACCCCTTTCATACAACCCTTTATGCTTTCCAGAAATTCTACATCATTTCCAATCAACAATATATCATCCACATATGTATGAAAAATGCTATAGAGCTCCCACTCACTTTCTTGTAAATACAAGCTTCTCCATAAGTTTGTATAAAACCAAAAGCTTTCATCACCTCATCAAAGCGTATATTCAAACTCCGAGATGCCTGCACCAGTCTGTAGATCACTACTAGGAAAAGGGCTAAAGATAGGATTGACACTAATGGCGCACCAGAGATGTGGTGCGCCACTACTATATACTAATGGCGCACCAGGTGGAGGTACGCCATTAGTGTGGAAGACACTAATGGCGCACCAGACAAAAGGTGCGCCACTAGTAACAATTTTTTTTCCATTTTTTCAAACATACTAATGGCGCATCCGGGCAAAGTGCGCCATTAGTGGTTAGAACTACTAATGGCGCACCAGCGACAATGTGCGCCAGTAATTTGTTTTTTTACTTTTTGGCAAAACTACTAATGGCGCACCGTTGCACAATGCGCCATTACTAGTTTAAACTAGTAATGGCGCACTGTGCAACGGTGCGCCATTAGTATAAAAATTATTTTTTTTACTTTTTTGCAAAACTACTAATGGCGCACTGCATTAGAAAATCGTGTGTCCTCTGGATTTACCGCACGTGAAATACCATGTGTGCATATGAACAATTGCATCATTTATCGGGACGAGCACGCGGAGTCTACCATATGTCCGGTGTGCGGCGTCACTCGATACAAGAAGAGGAAGAAAGCTCCTCGAAAATCGGTGTGGTACTTTCCGATCACTCCTCGTCTGCAGCGGTATTTCGCGGACCCTAAGGTAGCAAAGCTCCTGCGTTGGCACGCGGATAGGGAGGAGAAGAAGCGGGAAGATGACGGAAATGATCCGGAGATAAATAAAAACGACAAGATGCTGAGTCACCCTAAGGATGCGAGCCAGTGGTGAGGACACTCGATCTCGATCCCCCTCCACCGCCGCCGACGAGCACCCCCCCCCCCGCACCCTCCCCCGCTCCACCGCCGCCGCCGATGATATTTTCAAGTAACAAATTTGAACATATTTTTTAAAAAATTTATTACTGTTTTTATAAAAAAATATATTACTATTATGATTTAAACAAGTTTAAACATATTTAAACACAAACAAATATCAAACAGCATTTAAAATGCAAAAAAATAATATTGCGGAGCCTGGGAATCAAACCCAGGACCTCCTGGTGTGTGTGCTACGTGCTGACCAGTCGGGCTAGTGGGCGGGTTCTGATGTGGATTGGGTTAGGTGCAATATAACCTGTGCTCGAACTGTAATAAAAAAACATTCTAATGGCGCACCGTTGCGGGGTGCGCCATTGCTATCTAAAAAAAGATCTCTAATGGCGCACCGAGGAGTGGTGCTCCATTAGTAAGCTATCCTCCCTCTCCCTCGCCAGGTCCCCTTCGACCCTCTCTCCCTCACCACCAGATCCACTCGCGCGCTGCCCCGACCACGACGCCGCCGCCCCGACCCTCACCGCACCCCCACCCCCGCCGCCCCCGCACCCCCACCCCCGCCGCCCCGACCCTCGCCGGACTCCACACCCCCGCCGCCCCCGCGCCCCCGCGCCCCCACCCCCCCACCCCCGCCGCCCCGACCCTCGCGCTAGGGTTCCTCGCCCCGCCGCCCGCTCCTCTCCTCCACCTCGGACGAGCGAGCGCCTCTTCCGACCCCTGCAGCAGCCAGCGACCTCGGCCCCGACGCACGCGCCCACCCCGCCGGCCCCTGCCGTCCTCCGCCTCCGGTCTTCCCAGCAGCAGCCGACGAACCAAGGACGGTGCCATGACCATCGTCGCCACCTCCCGCCGTCTCTCCCTGCGCGTGGCCGGCGGCTGCTCTCCTTCGACGCGCTGCCCGTGGTGAGCCCCTCTTCCTTACTCACCTCCATGTTCCTTGTTCATCTCTCTGTTCCCTGTTCCTCTCTTGTCCATGCTGCTATTTACATGGATCAATGGATGTTGGATAGATGGATGTGTGTTGATGTTAGGTAGTAGATGGTTTGCTTGATGGTTGGTTGAATTGTGCTAGTTGCTTGCCAGATGGATGGACGAATGGTGTGAGTATGTGGACATCTTTTGCTACTATGAAGGGTCAGTGCTAGTGTAAAGGGTAGTAGTAATTCGTTCCCTTTTGCTTCTGCCTGGTGCTAATTTGCTGCTGTTAGCTTTGTGTGGCTTCTTATTATTCTCTAAATCGTTCTTCAAAGCAGGCTTTGCATCGCTTTAGGTAGTTTTCTCCATGTTTTATCAAGTGACATGTTAACAGCTTGCTAGTTTAGGATACATAATTAATGCCTTTAAATGGTGCACTCTATAAGTGCGTTTAAATATAACCTTGCTAGTTTAGGATACATAATTGCAGAGAAATAATCACATCAATGCCTTTAAATGGTGCACTCTATAAGAAATTAATAACCTAGCATCACAATTCAGAAATACTCCTGCTACTCATGTAGGTGCCGCATGAGTTTTTTTAGTTTTGTTACTGCTAGGTAGGTTGATAAGGAGAACTGCATATTTGACAGGCACAATGTCCTGTTTTTTTAGTAGGAGCACATTTTACATACAGTTTGGAGTACTAGCTCAGATACTGGTTCAGATTTTGATGTGCTTGCTTGTTACTGTAAGTGAGTTTATAATTGCATGAGAACTGAACGTTGTCAGGTATGTCAGATCTCCAAAATGATATATATATATACTTAGTTACCTATGTTATCTCTAATATGCTTAGTTTCCTATAGGTTAGCTTCATTTTACCTAAGTTGGCTCTAATATGCTAACTTAGAGCTTATATGCTTAGTTTCCTATAGGTTAGCTCCAAAATAACTTATGCTAGCACAAAATGATCAAGTTTACATAATAAGCTTATAGTCTTTTTCTTATTCTTCTTCTTTTCCAAAATGACATAGGTTAGCTTCATTTTACCTAAGTTGGCTCTAATATACTAACTTAGAGCTTATATGCTTAGTTTCCTATAGGTTAGCTCCAAAATAACTTATGTTAGCACAAAATGATCAAGTTTACATAATAAGCTTATAGTCTTCTTCTTATTCTTCTTCTTTTCCAAAATTCTTCTTATTCTTCTTCTAGTGTTCTTCTTCTTCTAGTATTCTTCTAGTCTTCTTCTTTTTCTTCTTCTAACTTCTTGTTTATCATTTTGCAGATTTGATTTAATTCATGGAAGCTTGCATGGATGGAGTGCTTCTTTTCCATTTGTGTTTTTATTTTGTATCAATGTGAAACTTTTGTGAATTGATGGATAACGGTGTTGGATGAACAATGTGAAACTTTTGTAATATGTAACGATGGAACTATGTGTTGGCTATGTATGTATATATGATGGAACTTGTGTGTTGGCTATGATTGTTATATGGATGCTTGTTGTATATATATGTGTTGGATATCTCATAGGTGAAATAGTGACCTGAGATTAAGAAAAAAAATTTAAAAAAATTGTTACTAATGGCGCACTACCATGTGGTGCGCCATTAGTATAGCAGACACTAGTGGCGCACCGTGAGCAAAACTAATGGCGCACTGCCTGGTGCGCCATTAGTATACCAGATACTAATGGCGCACCAGTGGTGCGCCATTAGTAAAAATTACTAGTGGCGTGCTACTAATGGCGCACCGGTGATGCGCCATTAGTAGGCAAAACCGGTGCGCCATTAGTAGGCCTTTTCCTAGTAGTGGATGAATCGCTGGAGCTTGTGTACCTTATTAGCATCCTTGATGCGGAGCATCCTATGGTCATCCCCATGGACCTACCATCGTCTCACGAAGTGCCAAGAGGACCTATGACACGAGGTAGAGCTAGAGCTCTCGAGACCGAGGTGACTTCCTTCCTTAGTGATATCACATATGATCCTCTCGAGACATGGCTACTACCTAAGTCCGGAATGTTGTGCATGATCAGGTACCAAGAGGACCCTCCCGAAGATGTACGTGAAGATGAACAAGTCCCCATGCTCATGGATGAAGAGAACCAATGGAAGGAGTCAAGAACAGCTTCCAGGCCCCGGACATCCGGCCCCTGGAGTAGCAGCTGCGCAGCTGCCAAATACCTATAGGCCCCGGACATTCGGCCCCAGCCCGGACATCCGGCCCGAAGCCCGGAAATCTGGCACCCTCCATCCAGAGAGTCAAGGCCAGACCCGACAGCCCGGACATCCGGCCACCCCAGCCCGGACATCCGGCCCCTCGTGAAAGCCCGAACATCCAGCCTCCCCTGTCTGCGTACAGTGTAAGGGTCGAGGCCCGTGTACCCCTTCGCCAACCTAGACTATATATAATCCTCCTCCTCCATCTTTCTAGGGTTAGCATTGGTTTAGCTCATACTTGAGGTAGAGCTTTGCTCATCCATACGGATCTACTCCTTGAGAGAGACCGCGACCCCTCTTCGGAGAAGATCCACGTTGGATTCAAGACCTCCTCACGGAGAAGACCCCCATCAAGACCGCCTCACAGAGAAGAACCGGTTACCCTTTGTATCGTCTCGTGTTGACTTTGGATTGTGTGATCTCTTTGTGTACCCGGATCTAGAATATGTGTTATCATTCTTATTGGTCTGAGTGATTCTCTCGTGTTTTCCCTCGTGTTTTCCCCTCGTGTTCTTCGTGTTCCTCGTTGGGATCCGCTCCTTTCGCGAAAGATCGGCCGAATAGGGTTCCACCCTACATCAATCCTTAGGATCGACAAAACCTTCTGGTTGCATCATATACAACTCTTCCTTAAGGAACCCGCTAAGGAACACTGTTTTGACATCCATATGCCAGATTTCATAATCATAGTATGCGGCAATTTTTAACATAATTCTAATAAACTTAGGCATCGCTATGGGTGAGAAAGTCTCATCCTAGTCAACTCCTTGAAATTGTTGAAAACCTTTTGTGACAAGTCAAGCTTTATAGACGGTGACATTACCATCAGCGTCTGTCTTCTTCTTAAAGATCCATTTATTCTCGATGGACGGTCAACGGGCAAGTCCCCCAAAGTCCATACTTTGTTCTCATACATGGATCCTATCACGGATTTCATGGCCTCAAGCTATTTGTTGGAATCTAGGCTCATCATTGCCTCTTCATAGTTCGTAGGTTCTCCATTATCTAACAACACGACTTCTAGGACGGGATTATCGTACCACTCTGGTGCGGAACATGTCCTGGTCGATCTACAAAGTTCAGTAGTAACTTGATACGAAGTTTCATGATCATCATCATTTGCTTCCTCTATGGTTGGTGTAGGCATCACGAGAACTACTTTTCATGATGTGCTACTCTCCAGTTCGAGAGAAGGTACAATAACCTCATCATGTTCTACTTTCCTCCCACTCACATATTTCGAGAGAAACTCCTTCACTAGAAAGGACCCATTTCAGCAACAAAAATCTAGCCCTCAGATCTGTGAGAAGGTATACCCAACGGTCTCTTTAGGGTATCCTATGAAGACCCATTTCTCCGCTTTGGGTTTGAGCTTATCAGGCTAAAGCCTCTTGACATAAACATCACATCCCCAAACTTTAAGAAATGACAGCTTAGTTTTGTTGCCAAATCACAACTCATAAGGTGTCGTCTCAACAGACTTGGACGGTGCCCTATTTAAAGTGAATGTGGTTGTCTCTAATGCATAACCCCAAAACAATAGGGGCAAATCGGTAAGAGGCATCAAAGAACACACCATATCCAATATAGTACAATTACGATGTTCAGATACACCATTACGTTGTGGTGTTCCAGGTGGCATGAGCTGTGAAACAATTCCACATTCTCTTAAATGCATACCAAATTCGTAACTCAAATATTCTCCTCCACGATCAGATGTAGAAACTTTATTTTCTTGTTACGATGATTCCCCACTTCATTCTGACATTACTTGATAGAGGCAAAGGTGTCCCGTCTTTCAATGAGATGATGGATATCGCTTTGGTGGAAGTCGACTTTGACAATCCGACTACGAATATGAGAGGACGTCGCGCCTTAGCAATCGCTAAACCAACTCCGAGAGGTTATTGACCACGCTGGAGCATGATCAACCTAACCACGAAGGTTTATTTCCTGCAAGCAAACTAAGAACAAGCAAGAAACTGATATTGCAATCTGGATATTGTGAATATAAGATGAAAGCTTTATTGATCAAGGTGGGGTTCTGTGACGTCTTGGTCTGGTCGTTGAACACAAACGAAGTACGCGAAGTTGCAGCTATGGCGAACTTTTAATCTAAACAAAACCCCAAAGTCTAAACGATGCCCTAAGGGTTGTATATATGGAGGAGAGAGGGGGAATTTCATGGCCCTTGGAGGAGGGATCCAAAACCAACCCTAACTCTTGTTTCCCCACACATACGAACTCTAAAACGGCCTATAATGAAGTATTTCGAAATTACATGGGCCTGGCCTAAAAATAAGGTGACGCGGCACCTAGGATAGCCTCTAGACGAAATTTATGAAGTGGCATCTTGTATATTTCATCCAAGGCTTCATGCACTCATTATGGTGGCTTTAAAGTCCTGGAATCATCACTTGTAACTTCGTTCTTGTTCCCCTTGCGCACGCCACCATCTCCATGCTTGAACTTGCTCCAAGGTTCATATTTCTTGCCCAAGATAGGCCCTTCATCTGTAAGCAAACCAAATGTATCCAATTTATCGGCATCATATTCTCATGAACATTAGAATCGTTACCAAGAAATGAAAGTACATGGTAATTTAATTGGCGTGCGCGAGCTCTAGTAATTGGTCCAGTATGTATAGCAGCAGGGGTTGTGGGTGTAACAATGGTATTGATGTCCTCATCATCCTCCCCTTCTTGAAATGAAGTCGTCCTCGACAGAAGCTCATCTTCATCGCCCAAATAAAGCTTCAAATCTGCAATGTTAAAAGTGATACTAACCCCATAATCTGCAGGCAGCTCAAGGTTATATTCATTATCATTTATTTTCTCTAACACCTTAAAAGGACCATCAGCACGTGGCATTATCTTCGATTTGCGCAAATTAGGAAATCTATCCTTTCGCAAATGTAACCAAACAAGATCTCCAGGTGCAAACACAACATGTTTTCTACCCTAATCTCTAGCAAGTTTATATTTAGCATGCATACGCTCAATGTTTTCCTTAGTTAACTCATGCATTTTTAAAATCAATTCAACACATTCTTTAGCATCAAAATTAACCTTCTCCGAAGATGGAAGAGGCAACAAATCAATAGGTGCATGAGGGAGGAAACCATACACAATTTCAAAAGGGCACATCTTAGTAGTAGAATGCAAGGAACGATTATAAGCAAATTCAATATGAAGCAAGCATTCTTCCCACGCTTTCTTATTATTCTCCAAAACATCCCTAAGCATAGTAGACAATGTTCTATTGATTATTTCAGTTTGTCCATCAGTTTGGGTGTGACAAGTAGTACTAAAAAGCAGTTTAGTCCCCAACTTAGCCCATAAACATCTCCAAAAGTGGCTAAGAACTTTAGTATCACGATCTGAAACAATAGTATTTGGCACACCATGCAAGCGAATAATTTCACGAAAGAACAAATCAGCAACATTAACAACGTCATCGCTTTTATGACATGGTATAAAGTGTGCCATTTTCGAGAATCTATCCACGACAACAAATATGCTATCCCTCCCCTTCTTTGTTCGAGGTAAACCTAAAACAAAGTCCATAGATATATCCTCCCCAGGAACACTAGGTACAGGTAAAGGCATATACAAACCATAAGGATTGAGTCGTGACTTAGCTTTCTGACATGTAGTGCAGCGAGCAACAAAACGCTCAACATCATGTCTCATCTTTGGCCAAAAGAAATGTGTAGCAAGTATGTCCTCTGGCTTCTTCACGCCAAAGTGTCCCATTAATCCTCCTCCATGCGCCTCGTGCAACAACAAAATACGAACGAAGTTAGCTGGAATGCATAGCTTGTTAGCACGGAACACAAATCCATCATTAATGACAAACTTGTTCCACGTTCTTCCTTCTTTACAATTCTGCATTACATCTTTAAAATCAGCACCATGCACATATTGATCTTTGATGGTCTCCAAACCAAATATTTTGAAATCAAGTTGTGAAAGCATAGTATAGTGACAAGACAATGCATCAGCAATAACATTTTCTTTACCCTTCTTGTGTTTAATGACATAAGGGAAAGTCTCAATGAATTCAACCCATTTAGCATGTTGATGATTCAGTTTAGCTTGACTTTTAATATGTTTCAGCGATTCATGATCATAATGTATAAAAAATTCTTTGGGACATAAATAATGTTGTCATGTTTCTAAAGTCCGAACAAGAGCATATAATTCTTTGTCATAAGTAGAATAATTCAGACTAGGCCCACCCAATTTTTCAGAAAAGTATGCAACAGGTTTTCCATCTTGTAATAACACACCTCCTAATCCAATTCCACTAGCATCACATTCAAGATCAAAAGTCTTATTACAATCTGGAAGTTGGAGTAAAGGAGCATGTGTCAACTTATCTTTCAATACCGTGAAGGCTTCTTCCTGTGTGGTACCCCAAACAAAAGGTACATCCTTCTTTGTAAGCTCATTGAGAGGTGCAGCAATGGTGCTGAAATCTCTCACAAAACTCCTATAGAATCCGGCGAGGCCAAGAAAACTCCTCACTTGTGTGACCGCTTTGGGCTGCCAACTCTCAATAGCTGCAATCTTGGCTTTATCAACTTCAATTCCCTGTGGAGTAACAACATAGCCAAGAAAAGATACTCGGTCAGTGCAGAAGGTGCACTTCCCAAGGTTACCAAACAAACTTGCATCACGTAGAGCAATAAAAATAGCACGTAAATATTCCAAATGTTCCTCAAAAGATCTGTTATAAATCAGTATATCATCAAAATAGACTACCACAAATCGTCCAATGAAAGCACGTAAAACTTCGTTCATTAATCCCATGAAAGTACTAGGTGCATTAGTAAACCCAAAAGGCATGACTTACCACTCATATAATCCAAACTTAGTTTTAAATGTTGTTTTCCATTCATCTCTCAATTTCATACGAATTTGATGGTATCCACTACGCAAATCAATTTTGGAGAATATTGTAGAGCCACTCAATTCATCAAGCATGTCATCTAGCCTAGGAATAGGATGACGATAACGAATAGTAATATTATTAATGCCTCTACAATCAACACACATATGCGACGTACCATCCTTTTTTGGCACTTTTATAATAGGAACAGCACAAGGACTAAGAGATTCGCGTATATATCGAGCAGCTCCTGTACTTGACGCATAATCTCCTTCGTCTCCTCTGGATTGGTACAGTATGGCGCATGGTAGGCAGCGAAGCACCGGGAATTAAGTCAATCTGATGCTCAATCCCTCGAATAGGTGGTAATCCCGGTGGCATGTCTTGTGGAAAGACATCAGCGAACTCCTGCAAAATGTTAGTGACAGCAGGAGGCAAAGAGGATGGTACATCCTCGAAAGAAAATAACGCCTATTTGCACACAAAAGCATAGCAAACAGATTTGCTGAAATCTAGATCATCAATATCATATTTGGTGGCAAGTAAACATGCACTTTTCAATTTAATTTCAGAAGCAACACTAGATGGTTTATTATTAGGCTTCATTTGTTGCTCAAATTCTTTTGCCACAATCTGATTTTCACTATTATGTTTCTCCTGTTTTGCTTTATTAGCTCTATTAATATCATCTTTCAAAATGGAATCATGAGACATAGGAAGCAAATTAATATTTTTGTCCTTATGAACAAGAGTATACTAATTTTTTTCTACCATGGTGTACAGAATTTTTATCAAATTTCCATGGTCTACCAAGTAATAAGGAACATGCTTGCGTAGGTACCACATCACAATTAACATAATCAGCATATGTAGAATACTAAAATGCACACGAACAGTACGTGTTACCTTAACCTTGCCACTGTTGTTGACCCATTGGATGTAGTAAGGATGTGGATGTGGTCTTGTGGTGAGAGATAGCTTCTCCACCATCTCCATGCTAGCCAAGTTGTTGCAGCTCCCTCCATCTATGATGACGTGAACAGAACGTTTCTTCACAACTCCCTTTTATGGAACAAATTATGCCTCTGATTTTGCTCAGCTTCTGTAACCTACACACTCAAAACACGTTGAGCAACTGAACATTCACACATGTCAGCATCTTCAGCAGCCATGTATTGCGTCTCATGATCAGAATCATCTCCACCGTGTTCTTCACTTGTAATAAGAGCCAAAGTCTCCTCATCATAGTCACTAGCGGACTCATACCCACCATCTTCACTAACAATCATCACACGCTTAGATGGGCATTGTCTCGCATAATGACCTCCACCCTTGCAACGACGACAAATAATATCATGTGTTTGCTCTGTTGATGCCATGGATGAAGAACTCTGTGCAGGCCCAAAAGGTGTGCTCTTGGTAGATAGTGGTGGTTGTGCCTGCGTTCTTGAATCATGGTTGGCGGTGGCAGCTAACGGAGGCACCGGTGCAGCAAAACGTGTGGAAGTAGAGGATGCACGCGGTGTCCATGATGAAGGTCGACCTGCAGAAAAGTTAGTTCGCGCCAATGCCTGTCTATCCTACACTTCACGTTCAGCTTTGCAAGGAAGATGGAATAATCGAGTAATATTGTTATATTCCTTATACTCTAGAATGGTATGAATTTCTCTATTTAATCCACCCATATAACGTGCAAGCATAGTGTGACGCCCAGATAATTAAGCCACAGTAACCCTCTACTAATGATTCCACGTCACCTCGATTACTATTGCTAATCCCACGTTAGTTCGAAACCGATTCAAATTCAAATTCAAAATTTAAGAAAACAATAAAAGTTCTCAAATATTAAAACTAAAATGTTCATCATATGGAAAATATTATTTTGGTAGTATTGGTGGTGAACCAACATTTTTGCAAAATGTCTAAGTGCCCTAAACTAATTTAAACGGTCGCTAAAGCAATTAAATTAAATGCTTTTAAGTTAAAAAACACTAAACTAATTTATTTTGGTTTCGAACTTGTTGTGGCAGTGTCCTAAATTTTTATACTATTTAGGTGTAAGTTTTATAAATTATAAAACTGTTTTTTTGAAATAAAAGAAAGTAGAGAAGTTATATATATATATATATAGTAAAAAAAAAAAGCAAAGCCCCCTTGTCCCCTGGGCTTGGCCCCACCAGGCCGGCCCAACCAGCCCAACTCCCCCTCCCCGGTTGTCTACCCTGTTCCCGCGACCGCATCGCTACAGGGGCAAGACCCCGCCGGATCACCTCGCCGGCATTTGCGCGAGAGGATAAGGCCTCCACTACCTCGACGCCCCGGGCTCCGCCCCCCCCCCCCCCCCCCCCCCCCCCCCCGCCTCCACGCGCCCACTTGTCCCCGCTCTCTCTCCCTCGTCTGCGCACGCCTCCCCTTCTCCAGATCCGCGGTGCCGACCGCACCACCGCCATGGCCGCCGTCGTCTACGCGCTCTAGCCGTCCCCTTCTCCTAGGACCGCACTAGGGGCTCAGCCTCGACCTCCTCGACGCCTCTGCCAAGCCACGCAGGCTGGGATGGTCCTACTGCACCGTCCCGACCACGTCTTCATCCTCGGCTCCGACGACCTCCGTCGCCCCGCTTCGCTGCTCCTGCACTACTAAGCCCCCCAACGGCCTTCGTCTGCCGCAACGTGAGCTTCCCCACCCCCTGGACTTCTCTTGCTCCATTCCCGTGAGCCGTAGGCGCGACTTTTCTTCGAGCCCTGCCAAATCCGCCGCCGCCCGCACCCGTCTACGTCGCCGCGTGCCCGAGACCTCGCCCCTCTGCTCCGACTGTGTCCCGCAGCCCCATGCGTACACGCAAACCCGTGCCCGCCTGTTGGCCTTCACGTGGCCTCGTCGCCGCCGACTGCATCGTTCGCACCTGCGCCGGCCACTGCTGCCTCGCGACGCTGCTACTCCTGCCGTGGCCCCAACCGCTCCGCCTCCCCTGCTGGGCGCACGCACGCGCTCGCGTAGGCTGGACCACCCCTCCCCGGCGCGGCTCGCGGCCTCTGCGTGCCCGCGCTGCCCGCACCCACGGCCGCACGCTGCAGCCGCTAACCGCCGCCACTGTCCTTCGTCGCCGCCGTCGACTGGGGGCGCCCGCCCACCAACCACCCCCGCCACCCGACGCAGCCTGCCGTCCCGCGTTCGAATGCGCCGTCCCGCGCCCCGAGCCACTGCCGGAATCAGCCGGACAGGCGACGCCGCCGCGCTCTGGCCTTAACTGTCACCGACAGTGGGCCCCAGGCCACTAACTAAGTGGTTAAGTTTAGTTAAAATAAAAATAAAAAATGCTAGCTGGCACTGAATCTATGACATGCGGGTCCTACTGGACCCGTTGACCAGTCAAAGGCTGACCAGTCAACTGCTGCATCAGCAATTGACTAGTCCCACCCGTCGGCTACTGGTCCACCTCTGGGTGCACCCAGCCCCTTTTTGCCTTTTGTTTAATTCGAATTTAGTAATTAAAACAATTTTAGAAAATGTTTTAACCTTTAGAAATTAATAGAAAATAATCCGTAACTCCGATGAAAATAATTTATATATAAAAAATGATCATAAAAATATGACGAATCCGAATACGCATTCCGTTCGTCCGCCGCACGTTCCTAGCACAACGAACGTGCAACTTTCCTCCTCCAGTCTGTCTATCCGAAAACGCGAAACACCGGGAACACATTCCCGGAGGTTTCCCCCCTTTGCCGGTGTCACCTAGTACTGCGTTATACCTTGATATAATATCATTTGGTATATGTGAATTGATCCTTTGCAATCGTGGTTCCGATCATATTTTCTCCTTGATTCCATTTCTCGAACTAATTAAAGCACTTGTCTTCTGCAGATCAATACACCTCTGCAACCACTATTATGTTCTACCTTCGAGTATTACCCCGTGGTATCTCGATAAAATCACAGAACCCTATTACTTCTGATGAGTTCTTCTTCAAGTATTATTTCTCACTCGTTCCGATTTTTCCCCGGGAGGGACACCGACAGTAAATCGAGTCCGTAATCCGATTCATTAACTATAAGTAATTTTCGTTGCTTATGAGTTTAATAATCCTTGAAGTCATTCCTAGCCCGATCGGCTATATCATTATCGTGCTAAAATTTGATTGTGCTACTTGGTCCTTCTTCTCGGAGCACAATTTTCGACAATGAGCTAATCTTACGTAAAACTTCCTCGTCATATCATTTCTCCTTGAACATCAAACTTGATTTCGAGTTTATGTCGTACCCTTGGTTCCCATAACCTTTCGTTTCATCATCACTTGACTTGATGGCATCGCCGACCGATTACATCTTCATGAAATCTCTCGACAACTGTGTCGTGATCATCATCGACATCCTAAGCTCTTCCAAGATATATATCGAATTCTTGATGGTTAATACCATCCTTGCCCCTCGATGATTCGTGTTATCATCGACCACTTTATTGCCTTCCGTTCAACACAAACTTGTTCGTGTTTTGTGTTATACCTTGAGATCCTTGCTACCTAGCAGTTGTTCTTCTTTACCTTGGAAGTATTACCATCTTTTATGTCAAGAAAGCTGTGAAAATTTCACCACCTCTTAAGAGATGTCGATATAGGTGATACTTCTTGCCATATCCGTTCATTCCTTGGTCCCCGTGTTGTTTCTAACCGGAAAACTGACAATTGAACTATGATGTGCGACTTAAAAACTTCTAGCAACCCTATTGCTTTGAAGTTAATGGTCAATTTTTCATTCTTAGACCATTGGTTACCGAATCACCATTTTAACATTGATCATGCTACCTAAGCACATATTTTGGGTGCAACTTTCAATCAATGTTTAACCGTGTATGTTTTCCTCGAGCATACATCATTATATCATTTGATCTGACAAATGTTATCTCCTTGTTCACATAATTGTGGAAATCCATCTTTTTTTAATCTTGATGAATTGTAGTTGAGTCCATCAGCCAACTCCTCATCTTCAACTTAGTTAATGATGGGCTCTTGTTTCGGAACTTGCTTCCACAGTTCATTTCCTGAGAATCTTACAATGTCATCCCGTCAATTTGTGTTACACATTTTCCTTCTCAGACATCCTGAGTCTGAGGTATTCTACCACCTATCAGATCCGAATCTCAGTCAGATATGATGGTTGGAACATATTTCTAAGAGTTTTAACATTGGTCTTTATATGGCATGGTAAGGTGATGTCATGCCAACACACCTGGACGAAGGACCTATTGTTATCGTTTCCGTTTTTGGCAAAGTTAGTCATTCTTCCGTGAGGAAATTGTAAGACTTATTCTATAAGTTGTTCCTGATGGATCCTTTGTTTTTCGAAAGTCTGATCTTCACCTGATGACCATGTCAATGCTATCTCGAAGCATGTCTATGATACTCCAGTTTTCAACAAGAACATTTGAAGCCCAATGCTAAATGTTTTCTGCTCAATTATCCAATCACTGTTGTATGGGTAATGGCATGAAATTTCTCTCCCCTACGTAAAGAGTTTCTACATTATATCCTGTCATGGATATCATGCACTACTTGTCCTTGGGAAGGATATATACCATTGAAATATGTGTATAAACACATTTTCCTTTCCATTGTTCTATTTAATCTGATAATCATATTTTCCTTTCCATTGGTTGGTTTAACATTGCTTTTGATCTATATGATCTAAGCAGTAATATTCTCCTGCCTATGTAAACATCTCGGTGTACAATTCTGTCAGCAAGACCCTGTTACTATTGTTGATGGCATTCCGGTAGCCACCGATGGACGAGAACTTTGCCTATTGGTCCGCCTCGTTCAACGAGCAGGAAAATGGTTCTTCGTCCCTCGCACTAGGCACCGACGTTGTTGCTGACATAATCGACAGGCTACCCTCTGACATACCTTGCTTGCATGATCATGCAAGACGTCTCCGCCCTTCCTACTTTTATCCCACATGGTGGGTCCATAACCCACAGTTCCACAGGATCGAAACCTAACTCTCCTGTAAACCCCCTGTTTCCAAAGTTATTCCTCACACTTGGCGTCGTATGTAATTCACGAGCCATCTTCCGTGTTATCATCAATCAAATATTAAACACAATACTTATTCGCGTTGCCCTGAAACCCCTTTCACCTTCTGTCTAGGCATTGAACGATTGCCTGGCTGCTTGAAACTTCTTATTGTACCTTTGAACTTTACTCTCGATGTGTTTTTTCAACTCGAGAGGTACTCATATGCTCATTCATGGATTAATCCTAGATTATTACCCTTATAAAATTCTGTCGTTGCCGATCTGCCCCATTACCTATTCGTAAGTACGATGGAACCCTCGAAGAAAGGATGACGACTTCATAATGATGACCTGAAGCAATGGGATCAAGACATCAATGTAATGGATCGATCTCTTCGAGAAGAGTAACCAAGACCGAGAAGAATCGTTGGAATTTCGTAACCTATTCTTCCCTCTTAAATCTCGGGACGAGATTTCTTGTAGTAGAAGAGAATTGTGACGCTCAGATAATTAAGCTACAGTAACCCTCTACTAATAATGCCACGTAACCTCGATTACTATTGCTAATCCCACGTTAGTTCGAAACCGATTCAAATTCAAATTCAAAATTTAAGCAAACAATAAAAGTTCTCAAATATTAAAACTAAAATGTTCATCATGTGGCAAATATTATTTTGATAGTATTGGTGGTGAACCAACATTTTTGCAAAATGTCTAAGTGCCCTAAATTAATTTAAACAGTGGCTAAAGCAATTAAATTAAATGCTTTTGAGTTAAAAAATGCTAAAATAATTTATTTTGGTTTCAAACTTGTTGTGGTAGTGTACAAAATTGTTATACTATTTAGGTCTAAGTTTTATAAATTATAAAACTGTTTTGCCTTTTTTGAAATAAAAGAAAGTAGAGAAGTTATATATATATAGTAAAAAAAGCGAGCCCCTTGTCCCCTAGGCTTGGCCCACCAGGTCAGCCCAACCAGCCCAAATCCCCCTCCCCGGTCGTCTACCCTATTCCTGCGACCGCATCGCTACAGGGGCGAGACCGCACCGGATCACCTTGCTGGCATCGCGCGAGAGGATAAGGCTTCCACTCCCTCGATGCCTCGGGATCCTCCCCCTGCTCCACTCGCCCACTTGTCCCCACTCTCTCTCTCTCGTCTGTGCTCGCCTCCCCTTCTCCAGATCCGTGGTGCCGACCGCACCGCCGCCATGGCCGCCGTCGTCTACGCGCACTACGCCGTCCCCTTCTCCTAGGACCGCACCAAAGGCTCAGCCTCAACCTCCTCGATGCCTCTGCCAAACCACGCAAGCTGGGACGGTCCTGCTGCACCGTCCTGACCACGTCTTCGTCCTCGGCTCCGACGACCACCGTCGCCCCGCTTTGCTGCTCCTGCGCTACTAAGCCCCCAAACGGCCTTCGTGTGCCGCAACGTGAGCTTCCCCCTGGCCTTCTCTTGCTACATTCCCGTGAGCCATAGGCGCGACTTTTCTTCGAGCCCGGCCGAATCTGCCGCCGCCCGCACCCGTCTACGTCGCGGCGCGCCCGAGCCCTCGCCCCTCTGCTCCGACTGCATTCCGCAGCCCCATGCGTCCACTCAGACCTATGCCCGCCTGTTGGCCTTCGCGTGGCCTCATCGCCACCGACTGCATCGCCCGCGCCTCCGCCGGCCACTACTGCCTCGCGGCGCTCCTGCTCCTGCCGCCGCCCCCAACCGCTCCACCTCCCCTGCTAGTCGCATGCACGCGCTCGCGCAGGCCTGACCGCCCCTCCCCGGCACGGCTCACGGCCTCTGCATGCCCGCACTGCCCGCACCCACGGCCGCATGCTGCAGCCGCTAACCGCCGCCACTGCCCTTCGTCACCGCCGTCGACTGGGGGCGCCCGCGCACCAACCACCCTGCCACCCGATGCAGCCTGCCGCCCATGTTCGAACACGCCATCTCGCGCCCCGAGCCGCTGTCGGAATTGGCCGGACAGGCGACGCCGCCGCGCTCCGGCTATCGCCGGCACTAACCCGTCGACGTGGCATCATTAGCCACTAACTAAAATCCTTAACGGTCACTGACAGTGGGCCCCAAGACACTAACTAAGCAGTTAAGTTTAGTTATAATAAAAATAAAAAAAGTTAGCTCACACTGAGTCTATGACATGCGGGTCCCACTGGACATGCTGACCACTGAAAGGCTGACCAGTCAACTGCTGCGTCAGCAGTTGATTGGCCCCACCCGTCGGCCACTGGTCCACCTGTGGGTGAACTGCACCGGGTGCACCCAGCCCCTTTCTGCCTTTTGTTTAATTTGAATTTAGTAATTAAAACAATTTTAGAAAATGTTTTAACCTTTAGAAATTAAAAGAAAATAATCCGTAACTGTGATGAAAATTATTTATATATGAAAAATGATCAAAAAAATATGACGAATCCGAATATGCATTTTGTTCGTCCGCCGCACGTTCCTAGCATAGCGAACATGCAACTTTCCCCCTCCGGTCTGTCTGTCCGAAAATGCGAAACACCGGGAACACATTCCCGGAGGTTTCCCTCCTTTGCCGGTGTCACCTAGAACTGCGTTAGGTCACCTCTAGCACCGCGTATTGCCATGTTATGCTTTGTGATGCTTTGATTGCTCTATTATTTATTGTGTTCCCCCTCCGTCACTTCTTTCCGGTAGACCCCAAGACCGATGTTGATACCCTTGTGATCGACTACATCAACAACGACCCCTCCTTCTTGCCAGAGCAACCAGGCAAGCAAACCCCCCCCTTGAGCATTCCGACATCGCCCATTTCTTTCCCTCTCATGCTTGCATTAGAACTGCTACTACTTTCTGTATGATCCTACTCTGATGCATAGCCTATTTTGTTACCTGCTTTCATACCTTACCTGCTTATTCTAAACTGCTTAGTATAGGTTGGTTAGTGATCCATCAGTGACCCCCACCTTGTCCTTGTTGCCCCTGCTTCATCATCGAAGACCCGATCAACGGGATCAAAGACCAGGCCCCGGCACCGCACATCACTTTCCCCTTTTGTTGCTCGACTCTGCAGAGTTACCATTAAGTGCCGAGGGTGGAACCTCATACCTCACTCCTAATGAGATGTCTGTAGTGTAGCTATCCGGTCGTGGTCATCGAGGGTGACTTCCTCCTTAACCACTTCCAATACGACTCTGTCGTGCAACCCCTCAAGTGTGAACCTCGAGGGTGGATCCTCTTATGTTCACCATGTTGATTACATCAAGTGGAATTCACCGGGGGTGATTCCTCGGGTTTTCCGCTTGGTGTTAGATACACAGTTACTATGGTTACTATGACTTTACACTAAACCATGTTACTAAAGACGGGTCGGCCCTGAGGGGTACCCACGCGAGCTTAATAGCGAGTGATGTGGAGTCGGGTTAACCTGGAAGGTGCCCGCGAGATACTTACGAGGCGTGGCCGGGCATTCTTAGCCCTTACTGCAAGTACTCGAGACGGGGCGACGGGATCACATCTTTCATGAGTCTCTGCTCGTGACCGCACTACCAACACACTAACGGTTTGGATATTTGATCCGAGGGGCCTCTGGTCTGATAGCACTAACCATCACGTGGGTATTGTATGGGCGTTCTACGTCATATGCATCAGCCGAAGCTTAATAGACGTCAGCGACTGAGCGGCGCGTGCCGGGTTGGACTGTTAAGCTCCTGCCTTTTTAAGGGGGTAGCTAGGTCTACTCACCGGCCGCCCACGCAATGTGTAGGAGTTCTCGGGGCGATGGCCCAAGCCCCCTGGGGGCATAGGTTTAGTCCGACGTGCTGACCTCTCTATTAAGCCTAGGTCGGGTTGCAGCGTATCGTTTGGCCGAGGTCGGGCATGACCCAGGAAAGTGTGTCCGGCTAGAGTTAATCGATCGTGGTGGGTAAGTTGGTGGACCCCTAAAGGGAAGAAAACATCTATCGATAGCCTGTCCTACAGTAACGGACACTTGGAATTGTATCACGATCGATACAACTAGAATTGGATACTTGAGATGAGAAATGGTTATGAGAAATGGATAGTATGGCTCTGGGATTGCTTTCTCGTAGGGAGTTGAGAAAGGATCTCTGGCCGAGGTTGATAACACTACTAGTACTACTACTACTACTACTACTACTACTACTACTACTACTACTACTACTACTACTACTACTACTACTACTACTACTACTACTACTACTACTACTACTACTACTACTACTACTACTACTACTTCTACTACTACTGCTACTCCTACTGCTGCTGCTGCTGCTGCTACTGCTACTGCTACTGCTACTCCTACTGCTACTGCTACTCCTACTACTACTACTCCTACTACTACTGCTACTGCTACTGCTGCTACTACTACTGCTGCTACTGCTACTCCTACTGCTGCTGCTGCTACTGCTACTACTACTACTGCTGCTGCTGCTGCTACTGCTGCTGCTGCTACTGCTGCTGCTGCTACTGCTGCTGCTGCTACTGCTGCTGCTGCTACTGCTGCTGCTACTACTGCTACTACTACTACTGCTACTACTACTACTGCTGCTGCTGCTGCTGCTGCTACTGCTACTACTACTGCTACTGCTACTACTGCTGCTACTACTACTGCTGCTACTACTACTGCTGCTACTACTACTACTGCTACTTCTACTACTACTACTACTGCTACTGCTACTACTGCTGCTGCTGCTGCTGCTGCTACTTCTACTGCTACTGCTAC